>NC_134701.1:94692201-95358451 GCF_043290135.1 Rhipicephalus microplus
GCTTTTTTTTTTAAACTCAAGTGTTCATGCATGCAGTGCATCGCCATGCCAGTGTAAGGATATTGCTGCTGCTGTCGGGAAAATAGCGTCACGCACGCTTATCCTGCGTTTCTGTATAGCCACAACGAAGAAATTCAAACAGGTGTGCCTGAACAGGACCGTACTGCAGGTGTCACTTGCCCAACGTCATGCACTTAAATCAGGGGACAACTAGTCAAAAGAACCAGTGAGGGGACAATTAGCTGCATGCACAATGTCACAAATGCAAGGTAATTTTTTCAGGAGTCTGAGGTACGCAGCGTACAGACAGTATACTGAATATGATGGCGGCTTGGTAAAAACAACCGGCGCATACTACCGAGCTGTGTTGCAAGTGCCATTCGAAAAAGCAGAAGATGGAACTTACACAGGTTTCTGGCGAGTGTAAGCCATCGTAGATGTGTTTATTTATTGAAAAATGCCTTACAGGCTTGAAGGCAATAAGTAAAGGCAGTCACAGTGATATGGGAAAAATCTTTTAAACAACAAGTATTTAATGCAGGTTAATAATAATAACAAAATATGGCACAGCAAAATTAAGAATGCCATAAATTAGCAGTACGTAAAACACTCATGGCATTCACCAATATCGAAGTTATTTTCTTTAGTATCAGTGAATACTCTGCAAACACTGCAGTTACAAATGCTTGTGGTGTACTGCAACTCACTTTTGTTATGCAATTGATAAATTCAACTCTTGTGTCTGTTGGTAATGTGTTTTGGTACACCTAGGCAAATACATATATATTTTTTGAAAACATGACTGTACCCTATTTCTTTTTTGAGGTTTACATATGAATGCTGCTCTGCAATGAAGAAAGCAGAACATTTATGGCCGAAACGATAAAGTCAAAGGCGTATGCAGGCAGGTAGCACACTTGGCCCGTGCACCCCCCCCCCTCAAATTTTTTTCTCCTATGAGATATAGAGCACAACATAACACTCGACAACAATTTCCTGCATCGCATCCTCCAAGATCAAGGTGGTTCCAACCCCAACCCCTCGAAAAAAAATTCTGCCTACCGCATCGTACAAGTTACACATAGGTGCAAGAAAGGCACACCAGACAGAGAGACAATGAAGACAAGTGCTGCTTCTGAATGTGCATTTATTACAGAAACATAAATATATATGCCTGAACACAATTCTCGTTCTTGTCTGCTCGAGTTTTCAACTTCGAAGACTAATACCTGTGCTTTTAGGGCACCCATCAGCATCATTCTTTTTTGCTTTCGTTTCGGATTTCCTTACTACCCGCATTCCATTCTTTAAAAAAGGTTAGTTCCATAAGTGTCGCACGGCCATATTAATAAGCAAGTAGTGTCCTGCATGTGTTACACACTAGGCCTACATGTTAAATCTAGTCATTCTCCTCCGGACAAGGTCACCTTTCGAAGCCTGTTGAAAACAGCTATTCAAAGGTCATGAAGTAACGTTCTAACCCCTCCTCTAGCACGATGGCTTCATGACTGTCGCCATAACACACTCTTGTAGTGCTTACACGTACCCTATACGTGAAAATGTAGGAAGAATAAATGACTTTCTTGCACATAAACTTGGTTAATCTACCATGCGTGGCTTCTACTTTCACACGGCACACAACCGGTTCACCTGGTCTAGTTTTTGGTACCTCACATCACACCAGAAAGCACCTTCCTTCGTGCGAGCCTGCTGGCGTTCGCTATTTTCCTGATAATGGAGCGCAGCAAGTGGAGTCCTGAAAAAGCAATGCCTCACAGTTGTTTTCAGTAGATTCAACATTCAACATTCAACATTGTTTATTTGCAGGAAAGATATACAGAATTTCCCTGCGGGCGGCAGAGACTCAAGGCTAAAGGCCTGATGAGGTCTGACCCCCTAAGAACTAAAACAGTCTGAATCATTGACATATACATGTACATATCAGCAACACTCAACTGTATACATCAGTTACATATTTCACACATATTTACATATTTGATTGGTAGAAGATACTGGCATTCCATAATATATGTCTTTATATATTTAAAGTAATCAAACATTCAGAACATGTATTTTTGGCATATACAAACAAAAGCACACATTTTGAAACACGCTTCGTACCCCATAATATACATTCAGAATACACTCAGTACGGAGGAAAAAAAAAACACTGTTGAAGCCAATCCTATTTTAGATCACAGTGATCGAGCAAACCAAAATAAATAAACCAAAACAAAGCAGGCAATTACTCTTACGTGTAAATGACCATGGGTCTACAATGACGTCAGTCGAGCAAGGAAGTGATTTCAGATGAGATTTTAATGGTTTAGATTTCAGTGTATAATCTATATTGGATCGGTGAAGGTTTAGCAACTGAATAACTTTGCAATACACGTCCTGTTTTTGGTAATTCGTGTGTATTTTCTTGGTATTGCATGAAAAAAATTCTGAAACCAATTCACTTGATATAGTGCGTGGGTAAGAATCCTGTAGTTTATGCTTATGAATATGTTGCATCAGCTTAAAATAATAAACTTTTCTAACAGGCAGAATTTTGTGTTTGAGGAAAAGTAGCTTAGCGTCACGGTGCCTGGCATGACCTTCATATTTTTTTATGATACGAAGCAAACGCATCTGTAAAACTAATAATCTATCATAATTGCTCTTAGTTGTTGTTCCCCTTATGAACATTCCATATAAAAGTTTGGAGTCAAACAAGCTAAAATACAGCGATTTAAATAACCATGAGGGAAGGAGGAAGTCAGCGAGTAGCTATACCCCAGGTGACCAAAGCAGACAATCAAAATTAAGGGTTAAAAAGTACAGACAAGATAACATTCCAACTGAGATTAAAGGAGCGCTGACATCCAATTTACTCATGGCAAGATTGTTGCACCAGCGAGTCGCTATAGACCCTGTAGCAGCGATTCGCGACCTAAAACGCAACTGAGGGATAAATAACTATCCCTCTGATTGATTTATATATCACTGGTATCTAGCACGATTCAATTCAAAAGGAAGAGTCCATTTGCACATCAACAGCTTGGGGTCACGTGACCCAAGGTAAACGTCCCAATGAGGTCAATAGTAAAGCGATCGGCTTCAACTGGCACTGAACAGGCTACGGCTTGTCATGTGAGTTTTAGGTCACTTTTTAACTCACTCAGCTGAACGTCAGGCTATAGTGTACTGTAGTACACTCTATAACACTCTAATGATTAGGCTCACCTGCTCCGCAATCATATTCTCTGCTAGGCGGGCACATTCAATCATGCCTTGTCACCTGCATTGCCGTCGTTGCCGTACAAAGTTTTGACTCTGGTTGATTACGATAGTCTGGAGCTTGGAATACCCGCGATTCGCGACGTCGCGAATTATTTTCGCTATGACCAACCTTTTACAGAACAGCGATTTCAAAATGGACGCCGTTCCAAGCAGCACTAATAAGGTGCCCAGGGATGGACACTTCAGCCATGTTCGCCCGTGTATCTCAGTTAGCTGTATTGGTGTGTTTTGTCATGCACAGCATTCATGTATACGCAGAGGGGTCAATGCAATACCGCTATCGGTAATATATATCATCGGAGAAACAGAATACGTTCCCTGGTTGCCAGGTTCTTCTTTGCACCTCCAGATGACCCCACCTATCGAGCCTCTCGCTGTTGCGGCAGAAGTAACACGGACGCGAAGTCTACAGATGAACTAAAATTCAACGATACCTGCGTGTTACTTCTAGCGATGATATATGACAATACACTGTTCCACTTTGATAGCTTGTGGTCGTGAAGACACCCTCATTGCGCTTTTTCCGTGCTTCGAACGAGACGACTGCAACTCACCTGCAACTAAATTCCCCGACATGCTGACCGACAAGCACACGTTTAATCATGCTCTTTTCTTTCGCCATTCTTTTAAAGGTGGTTTTCATCTAGATAATTTCATAAAATCATTCAAAGTGGTGTGACGAAGATCAGACGCGATGAGTGAGTGCGTTTCCAAGCTGTGGCGCCACGATAAGAGCACTCGGATCGTTTACGTCATCGCTACTAGCACATCGTCACTCAGGATGGTATTTGTGGAATGCATCCGTCCTCCATGAATGCACCACACCGAACACCATGGAGGAAGGAGCCGAGCACGTAGCACTATAAAGTGTCGATGTCGCAGGGCACTCCGATTTACATCAAACTCTCATGCTCTGTTTGCCTCCGAAATAAAATAACTTCCACGCGATGGATTCCATTCAAATTTGGCCAAGACGATCTACGCACACCAAGCAATCGCTGGAAGGGCGCATCTCGATTACGAAATTTGAGCTCATCAGTGCTCCTTTAAAGGGAGACTTAAGTCAACTATTAAGACGACGTTGATTGTTGAAATGGCGGTCCAGAAACCTCATAGTGTTACTTTTCTGCCTAGGAAGGGCCTATTTTGAAATATAATCACGTTTTAATAGTCTGCTTCAGGTTAGCGCACTTCAAATTATCCGCCTCAAGAAGCGGACAAACTCACGTCACTGTTGCCGTGCGCAACGTAGCCCCGCTTTACTGCGCTAGTAGAAGCAGACCGAAAGGAACGAGAGCCACAGCAGTAACAATGGCCATTGATCAATTTCCCGCCATTGGCTCAGAGATTGCAGACGCTTTTGTTTCAACTGCGCCCCTCTAGATGACACCACCTGTTGGAGTTAGATTTGCATGAGTTCATGAGTAACTTAGCCACGTGCCAGCTTTGCACTTGATGTCTTTTAGCTGTCACAGAGCTCTATAGATAGAATGACGTGGCGTGGCTTTGACTGTGCGCGCAGTGCTGTTAAGGGTAACTGCAACAGATAGGGAATAAATATTTAAAATCTCGTGGTACGCGATGCATTTGGTCAGGCATGCAGGGCTTATTCCTAATGTACGGTTTCTGCTTACGAGTTGCGCAGTCTGTGATCTGCGCCGATAGACCAACTTATGGTGGAAGAAAAATTACTCTCTCCCACTAAAGGAAACCATGCATAGGTGTGAACCAGCGGGTGCTAACGCCTGCACAGGTGGCGCCGTTGACGCTGGCTCTCATCGCGGCGTTGCGCAGGAGATCAACCTGGGGACGAGGCGCTAAGCACGCAAGGAGGGACCGCTGTTTCTTACTGTAACATGCCAATCACTGCTAATGGGTGAGAGACACAAGACTCTTATTGGACGCAGAGACTCTCAGTACAGTTTTAACTGAGCATAACGCGCACTCTGCTCGTTTTCATTGTTCAACAACGCACAAGAGAAGTATATCACCAGCACTACATTGGAGGTCAAGATCCAGTGCCTAATACGGGGAGGCCAGTGAACGGTTGTGCAGTGCTAGCGGTCGTTTTTTTTTTTTATCATGGAACTCGCTATCAGATATGCTGCTTGCGTCGGTGGTGCGAGTCAAGAGAGTGGGGAGTGTAGGAGAGAAAAGAAACGGGGAGGGGACGCTGCACAAAGCATTGAACTCGACCATAACACGCTTGGCATCTAAAATGGCACCAGTGTATGAGGGAAAATTGCTGGATCTGCAGTCGAAGATTTTCCGCCAAAGAAATGTAGACTGCAGACTCTAGATCACAGTACCGGCTGCCATTTGGTTCAGCACGTTAAAGATATCAGTTAATTTGCATGGAGCATACTACGATCATGTACTCTATAAATGCTACATCTACTTTATAGCTACATGTACTTTATAAATGTGCTCGCAAAATCACTTGTGAATTTACACAGTGTACACTAATCCAGAGTTCCCGTCTGTTTCTGAAGCATTGTTACAGCAGAACACTGAAAAATATTGCTGCAGGTGCATATATATAGCTGTTATATATATATTCACACAGCAATTCATACACGCCATTCTAACAACCTGACACATACACATGGCCCCACTCATGGGTTGGCTGCTGTGAGGAGCATGCACAGAAGCTTTCGTTGACACTTGCAGTGCATCATGTTACTGGAACATAAGCAACAGCGTCATAAGGCTAGACTATATTTTAGTCTTATGACATTCTTCAGCTCTCAAGGAGCAGGATGCTCTTCTAGAAAAGAAAAAGAAAAGGCAGATCCCACACACAGTATACAGGAATCGATGCATAATGCGAAGCAGCCAGGAAGGAGGAAACCATGCTGTACAATTAAGACGTGGATATTGTGATTTGCATGTTAGGAAATGTCATTTATGTTCATCATACAGCGATATGCAATGCAAATTTTGCTGTATATTAAGCTAGCGAAATTGCCGCAAGCACACCAAGAGCCTGCCATGTAAATAACGTGGTGCATGATTTTATGTCATGATTTCCATGTTACCATTTGCTCTTTATCTTCATCATGCAGTCACGTCCATAGGTTGACGAACTCATCCACGAGTCGACTGAATCAAACTCAGGTCAAGCCGTGAGTCTCAGGCTGAATGAGCTGCATAAGTTTTGCTGACCTATGGTCACGTCATATTAATTTTGGTATAAACGAAGCTATAGCAAAATAACCGCAAGCACACCAAGAGCGTGTCATGTATGTGAGGCCATTCGTGACATGCATGTCATGGTTTTCCCATTACCACACCCTTAATTTGTGTTATTTGTGCAAAAATATCTCGTCATATCATATTTGGCATATATATATAATGAAACGGCTGCGAGTGTACCAATCAATGTATAACGGTATGTATACCAATTTTGGTATACATCCTTTTAATGATATGCTAAGGAGAGCACAAGGCTGTAGGTGGCTAGATAGACAGATAGGTACATATATATATATATATATATATATATATATATATATAAGGGAAAGAAGTGTATTCCTATGGGCTCGTTTTTTCGTGTTTTAACATAATATTAATGAGATCTAACAGACAGTAATGCCAAGGAATGTACAGGGGAAGTTATTAGAACCAATGGAATGTAAATAAGAAAAAAGAAAAGTGGATAAAAAATAACCAGCCGTGAGCAGTAAACGAACCTATGACCTTCGAATAACGCGTTCGATGCTCTAACCACTGAGCTACCACAGCAGCCTTCCCTCCATTCACTTTTTTGGGTTTATATGTGAATTTAGAAGTAGGAGTGACAGTGAGCGCCATCTATAAGCCAAGTGACGAGTGTGAAAACACTCTTTTATGCGCATGTTTGGCGTCACGTAGCATGTGAACTTATATGAGCGGACAGCTGATTAATAGTCCCTCGTATACAACCTAATGACACCAAGTCTGCCAGTACGAGACCCTCGTTTAATGAAATAAGGGAAAGAAGTGTATACCTAAGGCTCGTTTTTCCGTGTTTTAACACAATATTAATGAGATCTAACAGACAGTAATGCCAAGGAATGTAAATAAGAAGAAAGAAAAGTGGACGAAAAAATAACCAGCCGTGCTCATGGCTGGTTATTTTTTCATCCACTTTTCATTCTTCTTATTTACATTCCATTGGTTCTAATAACTTCCCCTGTACATTCCTTGGCATTACTGTCTGTTAGGTCTCATCAATATTATATATATATATATATATATAGAGAGAGAGAGAGAGAGAGAGAGAGAGATTGTTTGATTGATTTATTGATTCAAAGTCACAGAAGTTCACTAAGACATGCATTGCATTTGAAGTTAAACAATTGTAAAAGGTCAGCTATTATTAGTATATTGCGTGAATGGCACCAGTGCTCTATCTGGCTTATTAAATGCATATTATTTAATTTATTGTTATATAAATATACAAAACACACCTATTTAATTTGCAGAATCCTCTGAAGAAAATAGCATCTTGTTATCGTAAACCTGCGATGGCTGGATGGCTCATTGGAATGTTGTCACCCTCTGACCACATTGCTTGTATTGCCTCTGTTGCCAATGAAACGACAATGATAACCCCATTTCATTCATAGACAGTGCCAAGTTTACTGTCTACATCCAAGGTCAGTGGGCTTGGGCTGAAGGCTGCTGTTGCGAACGCGTGTTACCACTTGCATTACTTCGTCAAAAAGCTTACAGTGTTAAAAAATTGAAAAAAAAATATAAAGCATTTCTCGAGTTCAAAAAACAATACCTCCTTGTAAGTTCACATATCTTTAGTTAATATATATAACTTTATGTATACTTTTAGTCCACTAAGTGACCAGCAAAGTTGGTTTTCAATGAACACTGAGCTTTTTTCTAAAAAAAAAAACCGAAATTGGAATTTCTTTTTCAGACGGTATATCTTGAGCACCTTAATCGTTTTTACTTCATAGCATGTTGAACAGGCTGCTATGACAATTAATTTGTGCTGTTTTATTTTGACATGCTTTCACAGTGAATATCGAATTTCACAAATTTATTCAATTTGACTCCTACCAAAATCACTTAATGAGTTTATATACATAAATAAGTTATTTATAGTTACATTATCTCATTAGCTTGCCATAAACACCATTTTATTGAGTGCATCCTATATACGTCCTATGAATGAAAATTGTTGTTTGATACTCTCTAGCTAAGTCGGCGAAAAGCTACAAACTAGCACAAACAGGCAGGAAAATTTTCGTCTACAGAAATTAGCTAGAAGAGCAAGTTTTAAACACAAAGAAAAATGTGGTGATTTTTAAGCCAGATTTTGCAAAAAGCTGTTGGAGAGTGAGAATCATTTTAGTGGAGAGTTGGAGATGTTTGTCTGTCTTTTCGCCTGACATGTTACTCTAGATACTGGATGATAATTATGATATATGCAGCGATAAACACATAACACATACATACACTCACACACATGCACTACACTATTTACGATGTTTCGTTCAGATTTGGGGCCCAAAAGAATGTCAGTAGCACTTTTGTGGCATGTAACGCACTGGAGCTACTTTGCCATGGGCCTAAAATATCTGGTGAAGTTGTCTATATCTAACAAATTCTGGCATTTTAGATTATATTTATCATACCTTTTTCTCGTATTGGTTTGATACTATTGAGATTTTGCTGTAATTTTAAACAATCAAAAAATATTCTCATAAAATTATTCAAACAAAAGACCAAATTGAATGGTACTGCACAATATTACTTGCACTTTTCAAATACTTTCACACCATTAATTCTGACACGTCAACTCTACCATGCTGTTTCCAAACTTTTATTGCATAACTTCATCAGTGTACCTTTATGATTTACCTTAGAGTTTTGCCTCTAAATTTAGGTTTACAGGCTTTAACAAAGTAGTATGACCTTTTCGAGACAGTGTATAGGAGGGCTCCAGACAATTTGAACCCCATTGGGTTCTTTATTGCGCCCTAGTATTCCACCTAACGTGGTTCTCTAGGATTTCACTTCTACAGAAATGCAACCATGGTGCCTGGATCAATCAAAGCTGCATCTATTGGGTGAGTAGGCGAGTACTGTATGAGCCACTGAAGCGGCACCACCTCTGAAAATATAAGCGCATACATGTGCACCAGCCTATACGTGCAAGCACTTCTTTTGAATAAAAAATAATTTTTTTGTGGCTAAAGTATTTTCTTCCTATTTTTTTCTTTAGGCTTAAAAATGGCATAAAGAACATTCACAAACTTTATGGACAATGACTAAGCAGCCCAAAAAATGATAGAGGGGTTTCACTTCAAAGGGAAGGGGACTTTGATGCATTAGAATTGTCATTTACTGATTTTTTTGCAAGAAACGCCTCAAGGCCCTTTCTTGTAGGGATACATTACATAAGGAGGAGGGAAAAACAGATAAGCTGTAGCATCAATAAAAAGCAGAACAATACTCATCAAACAAACACCTAAAAAAGTGTGACAAACAAACAAAATATACAAAAAGATGCCATTCTGAGAATAGAAAGGCTCTAGTGAGACAGACTACAAATGGGTAATATTTTTAATAAGTTTATTAAATTTAAATGTATTCATTTCAGTTGCAATATAAGGAGGCAGCTGGTTCAACTTGATAATGGTTTTTGGGATGAATGATTTAGCAAAGTTGGAAGTACGGCAAGCTATGT
The DNA here is from genome assembly GCF_043290135.1 of Rhipicephalus microplus. NCBI lineage: Eukaryota > Metazoa > Arthropoda > Arachnida > Ixodida > Ixodidae > Rhipicephalus > Rhipicephalus microplus. The sequence goes on from NC_134701.1 coordinate 94,702,178, forward strand.
GTTTAATTTTGAAAGGACGATGTTGATTTGGAAATATGATTGAAAAAAAAATGAAATAATGAGTGGCAGTATATTTTATAAAAAAGAGGTAAACAAGCTAGTGTACAATGATGGTAAAGGTTATCAGGACCAGCACAAGCCTTTAGGACTGACACACCAATGAAATGGTAGTAATCAGATAAAAAATAACAAACTCTGTTGCATTTTTCTGGAGAGATTGATGTTACCTATGAAGTAGGACTAATCCATGTGCCACATCTATGAAGTATACTCTATATTTTAGGATGAATTGAAGTAAAGTGGGTGAGTCTATGCACCTGTGCAGGAGCATGTTGTAGATTACAATTTAAGAGGCAAACAGGTAGTGGCAGCTACAAAGCGAAGTAGGTATGACGGTTCCATGTCAGGTCAAACATAGAATGAACACCTAAATAGTTGTCAGTGGAAGCTAAATCAACAGTAATGTCATTAAGAATACATGATGTACAGAAAGCAGCATGAAACATTTTGTAAAGGTGACAAGTTTAGCCCTACACTTATTTAGAAATGTAGCCATGATGAGCACCAAGTCGTAATTGAACAGAGGTTGCTTTATAATAACTGGTAGCCAGAGTTACTTTTTATGGCTCAGTACACTACAATTGTGGTCATGAGTTAAAAAGTCTGATTTGAGAAAAAATATATTTAGGCAAATCATTAACAAATATTAGAAAAGAACAGGTGACCAAGGAAACTTCCCTGCAGTGTGCCAGATGTTACTTGAGCCGTCGAAGAGTTAGAGCCATTAACAAAGGTGAATTGACTGCGATATCAGAGGAACCTTTGTATACTAAGATGTGTGTGTGAATGTTCAGTTGTCTTAACTACAGAGTCTATGGCCCGTATTCACATTTACAAACCAACCTTGGCCTTCCCTCGAGTTCTCCTCAAGCTTCTGTACCCTCTACATGTGTTATAAAGGCTTACAACGGATAATAAAAACTTGAGGTAACATCGAGAATGGTTAGTGAATACGAGCCTATGATCGGAGAACCAATCAGTGCATCGAAAAAACTGGGAAACAAGGTTTCAATTTGAAAGCCAGCGTCTATTAATAAACCATGAGTAAATTAGGTCTGCTGATGGTCACAAGGAAATTCCTTTCAGAAAATGTGCTATTTAAACGTGATGTAATCTTTGAAATAATTATTCATTTGAGTTTGAATGATGCCTAAGGAGCTTGGAAAAAGTGTAAGTTAAAGGAATGGGTCTGTAGTTTAGAGAATCAGGGCAGGTGCCTGATTAGAACATTGCATAACTTGGCTTCACACCAGTCACGAGGAATGCAGCAAAAGGATAATGATCAATAAAAAAGTGCAGTGAAGGCTTCAAAAATACTCCCAAGTATATTTTTTAATATACCGTTGCTAAAAACAAGGAGATCCATACCTGCAGCATCTTTATTGTTTGTAAATAAAGAAAAAATACCATCTTTACTGATGACTACAAATTTATGGCATAGAGTAGAGAAATCGTGAAATGAACTAAAGACTCGAAAAGGAGTAACCATTTCAAGAGTGAAAACAGATGAAAACGCTTTTATAATAAGACAGGCAGAATGGACGCTATTCAGCTAGTCAACGTTCAGATGCATCAGGACGTAAATGTGGCTTATATTACATTCCAAAATCTCCAGGGTTTATTACATAGCATAGTGGACATGCAGGGGCGTCTGCGTAAGCATGCATTTGGTCAGTAGCGACATTGCGGACCCGAGCTAACGGGGGAGGGGGGTTCTCACCAGAGATGGATTGCCCACCCTGGTGCAGTATCTGGCCACTACCTCCCACATGCATACATCAATTAACTCACGGACCTCAGTCCCCAGCAGCTGTGAAGCAACTGATTACGGTGGCGGTCAGATCTACAACGCAGCAGAGGGTGCTAAGAATCTCTGTATCCGGACAGGCAGCCATTGGAACGTGAACATGGCAACGTTTAATGGTAGAACCTTACCTGGTGAGGCAAGTCTAGCTGTACTATTCGAGGAGCTAGATGGTGTTAATTGGGATATAATAGGGCTCAGTGAGGTTAGGAGGACAAATGAGGCCTACACGGTGCTACAGAATGGGCACATCCTTTGCTATCGGGGCTTGGCTGACAGAAGATAACTGAGAGTGGGGTTCCTAATTCACAGAAACATAGCTGGCAACATATAGGAATACTATAGCATTAATGAAAGGGTGGTAGGTATTGTATTTAACTCAATAACAGATACAAGATGAAGGTGATACAGGCTTACACGCCTACATCCAGCCATGATGACACTTCAGTTGAAAGCTTCTATGAAGACGTGGAATCGGCAATGAGTAGGCTAAAAACACAGTATACTATACTGATGGCAGAATTTAATGCAAAGTAGAGAAAAGGCAGGCTGGAGACCAGTAGGGCTATAGTCATCATTGCTGTCTTGCATCAGTGGAGGTTCATCAACCAATTTATCGATGACACATCTACACTACACTGGCTGTTTTGGTATGTCTTATTCAAATGGCTGATTAAACACTGGGCTTTCGTTAACGGGGATTAACTGCGTTTAATAATCGTTGGGGTGCAGGAATAGGTCTGGCTACATGGAGGTAGGAATGCAGAGTGAGAGTGTTCAGAGGTGGGGGAGCGTCCGGCGAACCGGAGGGCCAGGCGCGACTTGATATTTCAGCTTGCAGTTCACAGAGGAGGAGGAGAACTTTAACACTGGAGGAAGCGGAGAATCCCGAAGCGGCGTGCGACTTGAGACTGCAGGTGATGGTTGCACATCTCTGGATCCTTCTTGTAACATCCTCCTTTTTTCTATGTCGATCCTTCACCCTACAATGAAATTTCTGAGCCTCTTTGAAAGCTGTATGAAAGCTGTACAATTCAAGCAGACATCTCGATATGCTTCCGTTGATATGCCGCTGTAGTTGGCTGATTTACGTTAGTATATTGTTTTGGATTAATGCTTGCCCTGATGAATACTTGGTTCCTTCTCAGAACGCTTTTCTTTGAATCTTCGTTAACAAAAGCCCAGTGTTTAATCGGCCACTTGAATAAGACATACCAAAACATGATACCGGTCATGGAACTAACTGAGTCTATCAATCGTTGGTTGGTTTAGAGAAACAGATAAGGCTATATGGAGGTAGGAATGCAGAGTGAAAGTGTTCAGAGGCGGGGGAGCACGGCAAACCAGAGGGCCAGGCACAACTTGATATTTCAGCTCAGAGTTCACAGAGGGGGAGGAGAACATAAACACAGAAAGAAGCGGAGAATGCTGAAGCGGTGTGCAACTTGAAAATACACGTGATGGTTGCGCCATCTCTGTATCTTTCTTGTAACACTGGCGATGCCATATTTAGTTGGGTGACCACAATCTTTGTGATTGTACATACTTGTATACCTGAACAAAGTTGTCCGTATATGTGATAAATTGATCTGACCCTCAACAAATAAGTGTAACTCCATTTGTTGACATTCAAAGACGTAAAATTTTGCCATGATTTCAAACATATTGCTACGTGGCGCCACGGATAACTCAAAACTTGATAAGAAAAAAGACGATGTCGGAGCTCTCATGCAGACTGGATTCCATCTTGTATGCCTGCTTGTCTTCTCGATAGTAAATATATTTCTCCGATGCCTTTTCCCTGTAACATTTTGGTGGAGAGTGCGGGTCCTCCCAGAATCAACATCCACCACGATCCTACGAAGCGGGCATTCCTTGGCTGCCTCTACGATGGCTGATTACGACGAGAACCAGGATTCATCAGTAGACTCGATACCTTCCCCAAGCGTACCTCGTCAGACTGCGCAGCGTCCAACAGCGTAGCATCCAGCCGTCACGAACCGCACAGTCGTTCTGACGACTCCACATGACCCAGGCACCTTTTCCGGCAACGACGACAAGGATGTAAAAAAATGACTTCAGCTATACGAACAGGTGAGTGCACCATACAACTGGGACCCGACGCTCATGTTGGCCAACATTCTATTTTACCTTGAGGGCACGGCAAAAGTCTGGTTTTCCAACCATGCGGAAGAAATCACGAGTTGGCATATTTGCAAACACAAACTAATCGACCTCTTTGGCAAGCCCATTGGACGTCGTCATTCGGCGCAGAAAGAACTCGCGTGCCAACTGCAGTCCTGCACCGAGTCATACGTGACATACATTCAGGATGTGCTCGCCCTCTGCTGCATGGTAGATAACAAAATGCCGGAATCCGAAAAGGTCGCGCACACCGTCAAAGGAATCGCGGATGATGCCTTCACTCGCCTTGTGTTTCGCAACTCTTCGACGGTGGACGACGTAATTAACGAATGCCGATGCTTTGAAGAAGCGAAAAGTCGTTGCATTACTCCCCGATTTTTGTGTCTTGCCAACACAGCTGCCACGTCTACCTGCGAGGACGCCCGTCTCCCTTCAGCCGCTGCTACTACCGACAATATTGTGCGCGTCGTTCGCCATAATATTGAGGCCACATCTCCTATTGTTAATCATGCCCGTGCCACTGACGATTCTCGTGCAACAATTTCTTTAATACAGATCGTTGTCCGCCAGGAACTGGCCAACGCCGGACTACAGACGCTCTGTCTAGTTAAAAGACCTGACCAATTACCTAGTGTACCTGATATGCCCCGCGGTCCGTACAACCGTCCACGTTACCGGAACTCGGCTGAATGGCGAACATCCGATGATAGACCTATCTGCTTCCACTGCAAACGAGTCGACCACATTTCACGTCATTGGTGTAATTCCTGGAATTGGCAGCCATGGCCGCACTACGCCAACACCCGGCGGCCACCTAATGGTTCCCACATGCCAATATACGTCGACCACGAGAATGCTTCGCTACCCATGCCCGCTCGCCGTTGCCATCCGGACAACTGTCCCGCTCACCTAACCGTCACCGCTCTTCCTCCTACCGCCGCCAGTCTTCGAAAAACTAGCAGGCGCGGCTCCTAGAGGAGAGGCTGCCTTGACGACCAGACCCGAAATTCCTCTGCACACTCTACCCGGACACAAGAACTTGATCAGCGTAAATGTAGACGGCACACCTGCAATAGCACTCATTGACACTGGCACTCACATATTTGTAATGAACTCTAGCCTTCGTGCTCGGCTAAAGAAAGTGCTTACACCTGCTCCTATCACTGCACTCCGAGTAGCTGTTGGAGCAACGTCAAATGTCACTGGGATGTGTGCAGCCCGCGTAACTGTGGCTGGATGTCATAGTTCTGTTTTGTTTTACATCCTGGACCACAGCCCACATGAAATTATTCTGGGATTAGATTTTCTGTCGGAGCATTCCGCCTTAATTGACTGTTTTGTGGGTGTTGTTCAACTTGCTTTACTACACGCCGTTGACCATCCTGCTCCTGCGCCGCCAAGGCAATGCTCCGTCGAGCACATTCGCCTATTATGTCGAGCTGTGACGTATATGGACGTCTCTTCCGATCTGCCTGTGGCCGACGGAGATTATGCTGTGTCACCTATCGCTACCGTCCTCTCTTCGTTCAACGTAATGTTCCCGCACACGATTATCACTATGAAGGACAACGTGGCACGTCTCCCTATTGTCAACTTTGGAATTTGCGCGCAAGTACTGCCCCGAGGAATATGCCTAGCAACACTTGCCTCGGCCAGCGACTACATTTCCACTTTAACAGAGGATACACGTCACCTCCCAGTCTTGAGTTGGGCACTACCCGAGATGGCATAACGAAAATGATCGCATCTGATCTTCCTGCCGAGCATGTGCACGCGTTTTGGGGCCTTCTTACATCGTATGAAGACATATTTGATCTCCAGGACCAATCACTAGGCCAAACGACCATTGTAAAGCATCGGATTAACTCCGGCGATGCAAATCCGGTACATCAGCGGCCCCATCGGATATCCTCGACCGAACGCAACGTGATCCAGAAAGAAGTCGACAAGATGCTTGCTCGGGACATCATCGAGCCTTCTTCAAGCCCCTGGGCTTCGCCTGTCGTCCTCGTCAAAAAGAAAGATAACAGCTGGCGTTTCTGTGCCAACTACCGGAATCTTAACAAGGTAACGAAAAAAGACTTGTATCCCATGCCGCGGATAGATGACGCCCTGACTACCTTAGTGGAGCAAATTATTTTTCTTCCATCAACCTCCGTTTCGGCTACTGGCAGATAGCAGTTGATGACATGGACCGTGAAAAAACAGCATTCATAACTCCCAACAGACTCTATCAGTTTAAACTAATGCCGTTCGGGTTATGCAATGCCCCAGCTACATTCGAACGAATGATGGACGCCCACCTTCACAGTTTTAAATGGTCAATCTGCTTGTGTTACCTTTATGACGTCGTTGTCTTCTCGCCGACTTTTGAAAAACACCTCGAGCGTCTCTCGACTATTCTTTCTGCTTCCAGCAAGGCAGGGCTTCAGTTGAACTCGTCCAAATGTCACTTCGGCCGCCGCCAACTCACTGTCCTCGGTCACCTTGTTGATTCTTTTGGTGTTCGTACGGACCCTGAGAAAATCTGCGCAGTCAAAGATTTCCTTTTGTCGAACATCGCGAACGACGTTCGGAGCTTTCTGGGCCTCTGCTCCTACTTTCCAGATTCATGCGTAATTTCGCTCACGTCGCGCGCCCACTCACGGAACTACTGAAGAAAGATGTGACTTTTGTGTGGGGACCTGAACAAGCCAGAGCATTCGCTGAACTGACAGCCAGACTTACGACGCCACCGATCCTCGTCCACTTTGATATGTCTGCTCCAACCGAAGTGCGCACCGACGCAAGTGGCCATAGAATCAGAGCAGTTTTGGCACAAAGACAGCATGGCTGCGAGCGTGTCATTGCATACGTTAGCCGTCTTTTATCGCCAGCGAAACAAAATTACTGAATCACTGAACGTGAATGTCTTGCCCTCGTTTGGGCAGTGGGTAAATTTCGGCCATATTTGTATGGACGGCCATTCACAGTTGTCACTGACCATCACGCCTTATGCAGGCTGTCGTCCTTAAAAGATCCTAATGGACGTCTTGGTCAGTGGGCTCTACAGCTACAAGAATATTCGTACACAGTCGTTTACAAATCGGGCCGCCACCATGAAGATGCTGACTGCTTGTCGCGTCATCCAGTCGACCCACCGGACATTCCTGAGAGCGGAGAGTCTACTTGCGTGCTGGCACTTTCCGCCTTCGGCAACATCAGAGATGAGCAACGTCGTGATCCTCACTTGAGAGATATCATCCATTGGCTTACTGGTCTCACAACTCCTTCGTCTCTTCGTATGTTCCTGCTCCGAGATGGCGTATTATATCACTACAGCATACATCCTGACAGACCTGAGCTGCTACTGGTCATGCCCCAACATATGCATCAGACTGTCATCGCGCAGTTACATCACATCCCAATGGCTGGTCACTTGGGAGTCTCAAGAACTTATGACCGTGTTCGAAGTCGCTTCTTCTGGCCTGGTATGTACCGATCCGTCCATCGTTACGTCGCTTCTTGTAAATTCTGTCAACTCTGCAAAAAGCCAACAACCCTTCCAGCAGAACGCCTTTAGCCCATTCAGATACCATCAGAACCAATTCATAGGGTAGGTCTTGACCTACTTGGACCTTTCCCTTTATCGGTCAGTGGGAACAAGTCGATAACAGTCGCCACGGACTACGCCACTCGGTATGTCATCACGCGGGCTCTTCCTACCAGTTGTGCAACCGACGTCACCGACTTTCTCCTAGAAGACGTCATACTACATCACGGCATCCCTCGAATTACAGATCGCGGTCGCTACTTCCTATGCCAGGTTATACAAGACATATTCCATTCTTGCGCTACAAGACACAAGTGCACAACAGCCTATCATTCTCAAACCAACGGGCTCACAGAACGGCTAAATTGAACTATCACAGAAATGCTTGCCATGTACGTTTCCCCCGACCACCGTGACTGGGACGCGGTCCTGCCATTTGTGATATTTGCCTATAATACGTCCCGGCATGATACTGCAGGTTTCTCGCCTTTTTTTTTTTTTTCATGTATGGACGAGAACCCACGTTCCCTTTGACATGCTTCTTCCTACCGTTACCCACACATCGGACTACGCCCGCGATGTTCTCTAGAACTCTACAGGCACGTGGAACTGCTAGCTTGCGTCTTAGTAATTCGCAAGACCGCCAACGACTGCTGTACAATGCCCGCCACCACGATGTCAACTTCCAGCGTGGTGACACGGTGCTTCTCAGCACGCCATCACGGCGAGTTGGCCTGTGCGAAAAGCTGACTTCGCCATACTTGGGTTACCGACGTGACCTATAAAATTGAACCATTTCACAGCACCGGCGCCCGCTCGTATTCTGACGTGCACGTCTCTCGGCTGAAGCGATACCACTCGGACCAACCGAGCACTGAGACGGTGCCTTCGCCGCCGCGGAGGTGATGCTATGTGGCGCCACGGATAACTCAAAACTCAATAAGGAAGAAGACGATGTCGGAGCTCTCGTGCAGACTGGGTTCCATCTTGTATGCCTGCTTGTTTTCTGGATAGTAAACATATTTCTCCGACGCCTTTTCCCCGTAACAATATGAATTACAACAGCATAATAGATCTTTTGTTTTGTGCCCATACATTCTGCATCAGAATATTGCATGCTTACACATGCATTTGCATGCCTATGTGTGATGTAGATGTGTGCATGCATATGTAAATTGTTGAGAGCTATACAATTACTCTGTATACACAACATACCAACAGCAGTACAACGTGGTCAAGTTTGCACAGAGCGCGATCTGACACTTCTTTTCGAGCTTGCTTGCACAGACTTGTTGATTGTCGGCACCAGCACTTCAGTACCCTTGTTGAACTTTAACACTGCTGATGGTGCAGTGACCGAAGGTTCGTGACCAGCAGAGGACAACACCGCGACGTCCGGTTTGATGGAGGATTCCCCATCCTCAGAAGTATTGGTAGTAGCACTTCCTTGCTCTGTGTTCTTCTGGGCAGCTCCCAATGCTTCATTTAAGTCCTGAAATAAGCAAACACGATATGTCAACTGAGTGCTGTGCACAGCTTGAAGGTAGCTCCATTGTAAAAAGCTGTTTAATTTAACCACAAATACAAAAGGCATAAGCTTCATATTTCTCCTGCTCGTTCACTTCTCAATTTGCGTACTGCACTGTGTAATAAAAATGACTTCCACATCATAAAAAAAGTTACATGCAATTTCGATCATTGTAAGAGAACCTATTGCGAAAGGCTCCGAATCATTTGACCATCTCGGCTGCAAATTCTCCACCTTCCAGCGAATGAATGCACGGCACGGCCATGTTAGAATGCAGCTGCTGTGATTAAGATGAAGCCCCCGACCTCATTACAGCCGCTGAATAGTCTATGAGGCAAGAGCTGGCGAGTAGGGGGGGGGGGGGGGTATCATGCTTTTTTTTTCACCCTCAGTCACATAGGAGAGAGGAGTGCGAGATGTGTTCAATAGATGTCCGGCTCTGAAGTTTTGTGGACACGCAGCGCCACCTGTTGACGCAGTTTTGAGTAGTGCAAAGCCTGACTTTCTTGCACAGTTTGCTGCGCAACCAGGTGCAACTACAGCGTACGAAACAACAATTGAGCTAAATATTTGATGTATTTGGGCATTGAACACTCAAAAAAACAGCTACGAATTTCTCTCCGCTTATTGGACGCGCTACCAAACTGCCTTGAAGTGCTTGCTGGTTCACTCGCCTTAACGATGGCAAAAACAAGAGCAGACGCAACAGCTCTACGCTCTATACAAAAAAAAAAAAAACTTCGGTCGATGCTACTGTTGCCTTGGGAATTGTCACGAACGTACTTAGTTTTAGTGATTTCCGCAGCTTTCGCAAAGCAGAATGGCGAGAGTGATAAAACAGATTGTTGCGAACATGTTCACGTCATGTTGGGTAAGCAAATACTCGCGTTCTCCACAACCGTTTGCTCGAGTAAGTGTGAAAGTGTAGGTCCCCTGTTATTGTTTTGAATAGCCTTGACAGAAAATTGTGGTAACTTCGATTATGAAGCTTAACAGACCCTCTGACCGCGTTGCGCGACATGCAACAAAATATAGACAGGTGACGTCCGGCCGCAATAAACATCGCGCACGCTGCGACCACCGATAATCTGAAGTTATCACCACCACACAGCATCACGCACACTAGGGCTTTGAAGGCTCCAAGTGCCGGCCTTAACTAGGAAATGCGAACACGTGCATCATACAAATAAATCGCAAAATGTCGCGACCACAAACAGCTTTTTTTTTTTTTTTTTTGCCGTCGGTCTTTGAGATTACTGGAGCTATCTCAGAGGCAACGGTTTTGCCTTTCGTTGTACACTGAGATAGTGTCCATGCATGTATCCCCATTTGCAGTGTATAGAAACGGAAGGCAACCGCCAGCAGAGCATTCGAGCATGCGTAATAAAACACCTAAATGCATAGCAAGCGAGAAATCGACAGAGATTGCAACTGCAAGGCGAAAATCACCACGGCTGTTCATGCCTGATAAAGCGAGCTTCTTACCACTCACTGATCGCATAGATTTTTCGTGTATGCACTTCACCGCTTTAGCATCATGTATATGCCCAAGTTTAGTGCTTGCCTTGAACTCGATGTCATGCAATGCTTGCTTGCACCTAAATTTCCAGGTGCAGCACGCCGAATAAATAAACAAATTTTGCATTTTGCCAACATTTCATTTTAATGAACCTCCTACTTCTATGAAGCGAGCTTGTATTGAAGGAAGAAGATTGCCAGGTGTTCGATTGTGACAAAACCGCTTCTCAAGACCAACGAAACAGGAGGCCTATGCATGTTCGCTTGCGGACGGTTCTGTGAGCACTACCCAATTATGGCCAGCGTGGCGATGGGGGCGCTGGTAGTCGCGTTTTCGGCAGCACCGCCTGAGCAGAGTCTATACTTTGATGTCTATACTTTGACTCAACAGGGAGGTGGGGCGGTGCGATGAACCTTCGCTCCCACTGCTAGGGAATCCTGCGCACGCCGCCACGACGGGCATACTCGTAAATGCAGCACCTGCCAAAGAAAAACGCGAATGGACGTGCGTCAAACCTTCGCTTGCACCGCAATATACGTCGAGGCGGCAGTATCGGCAGAAAGCACACGTGCGCCGAACTTGATATGCAGACGCATAAGCACACCATTAATTGATTGATTGATATGTGGGGTTTAACGTCCCAAAACCATCACATAAGCACACCAGGGCTGCACAGGTATTCGATGTGCACATTCAGAAACCACTAATCCTAAGTATGCGCTTTCGATAATTTACCTTAATTCTTCTTCTTTTGGCGAAAGCTGCTCTCGGCGGTGGTGAAGCGGAGAACACTGAAGGAACCGCACCAGGCACCAGTCGGGCGAACTTCACGCTAATTCCGAGTGATCTCATTATAGAGGGACTCCGGTAATAGTCCCCGTCTCGAAAGTGGTTAGAGCAGATCATGCTGTGAACCATAGGCACAAAGTTCTTTCTATTTACTGCTGCAACCCACTTAGCGGCAAGCCTCTTCTCCGTTGGGAAGTGGTGAAACACGACATCGTCGCGGCTGCTGTTGTTCGAACAGCCATACGCCGAGCAGAACGACGGCATTTCGCTCGCACAGTAATTTCAAAGCTTCGGTGGGTATAACTGAAGACCTGCTGACCTCTTAAAGAACTGTACAATGGATAAACAGCGCAATTGAGGATCAATAAGCTACGAAAGCCAGTTGTCACAAAGCAGCAGGCGGCGCCGGTTCAGGAACCGAGCATGACGAAGTTCCGGTCAGCCGCGCAAGGGGCGAGCCACAGCCTCCTAGATTTCCTTTGCCTGCCGGATGAGCGCGAAATGCCTGTCATCTATGACGGCGCTACCTACGTAGGAGTAAGGGTTTTTGTATACGGCCTTTGAGATTATTAATTTTAGCGTTTACTAATTTTGAAGGCTATGTATTGTATTGTAGGAGTTGCTTGTTGATTTAGCGCAAAACGCTTGTCGTCTATGGCGGCGTCACTTACGTAGGGTTATTTATAATTACGTCTACGTCTTTTTAATTTTTTTACATTTTTTGTTGCATATAAGCTTCAAAAACGTAAAAATTTAATTAAAGCTCTCCTACTTATGTGGCGCTACCACCACAGTTCTGACGACGGCCGCTTCCCAAGTGACCGCCGATAATCCGGCAGGCAAGAAACATTTAGGAGGCTGTGATACGACGAGTCAAGGAATCTGCTCGAAAAGCGCGAGGGCAGGTGTTATGAAGCTCTATATGAAGCTCTACCTTGCGTGGCAAACTGATGTTTCGGTTCTCTGAGTGGTTTTATAATTTGGTGAAACTTTGTGGGTGGAGAGTACTTACCTTACAGTCGGTGACGCCGTGATTTTTTCTACACTTCAAGCTGCAGGAGCTCCGCAATACGCTAAAGAAATATTGGTGTTGCTTTTGCCCACGCGAGTCGCAGTGAAAGTCGGCGTCCTCGACACAATAGGAAACTTTATGGAGGAAGGAAACTGCTCTATGCCACAGCCTCCTAGATTTCTCTTGCCTGCCAGATTATTGGCCGTCACTTGAAAAGCGGTCATCGTCGGAACTGTGGTGGTAGCGCTACTTAAGTAGGGTTGTCTTCAAATGAGTTTTTACGTTTTTGAAGCTTGTATGCAAAAAATACTGTAAAAAAGTTTTAAAAAGGCGGAAACGTACCTTTAATTAACCCTAAGTAAGTGACGCCACTACAAATGACCAATGTTTTGCGCTCAATCAGCAAGCAACTCTTTAAATACAAGGCATAGCCTCTGAAATTAGCAAACGCCAAAGTTTTTTTTATCTCAAAGGCTGAGTACAAAGACCCTAATACTACTAAGGTGGCGCTGCTATAGATGCCGGGCGTTTTGCGCTCATTCAGCAGGCAAAAAAAATATAGGAGGCCGTGTAGGAGGCTATGGTCGTATAAACATCCGACCCGCAATGGCGGACTTGTTCGCACGGTATCGCGAGTTCGTGAAAGCGAATCCCGCTCTAGCCTCCGAACTCGAGACCGTACTTCGCTGGATCTCCTACTTCACGGCGGGTGAGAATGCCTCTACATCTGTAATAATCCTCAACGGCTGTCACCTCGATCCGACTTTTGCGGCGCAAACTTTGTGACGAGTAGCCCAAGGTGATCGCGGTTCCGCTTTCACTTGGCGACGAGATGCGCATCTTTCTCGAGATCACTGCACTTTCGTGCTGGCACGCGGACGGGGCTACTGCGACCAAGCGTAGCGCGTGGTTTCATCTGCTGTAGCTACTACACTCATGATTGTTGAGGCCGGTACGTTTTAACTAGTGAAAGTGCTCTCGTGAAACGGGTTTGTTTTGAAAGCGGTGCCTGTCACTTTATTGACGGGTGTCATAGGGGTGTTATAGCACGTAGAGAACGCGGTGCTTATGCTGCATCCTCCTGTCGCCTAGGCGAGACATGCAAAAAAGAAAGAAAGCGAGGGACCCTGCTCGACTAGACTCTCAGCGCGATTACTTTCCTTCCACGTTCGCGCATTTACTCAGCGCAGTACTTGTTGGTTCTTCTGCTGGCGAGAACAATGACGTTAAAGTCACTTTGGTGAAGCTTTCATTGAGCGGCACTGCTTCTATCCTGTGTCAGGGATGTGTCCGATGCAGTAACGGAAACCAGTGCACAAAATGCACAATATCCCGCGTCGTTTCTTTAAAATAGTCTCACGTTTACAAGTGTGTTGCTGGCGCTAATGACCTCGCTCGAGATGGGGAATGTCGTGCCTATTCTGCTGCGCTAACGAAGCTTGCATTTTGCATCCTTCCCTGCTTCATTGCTACGAAGGGATCATCTTCCAAATCAGCGCTGAAAACCGATAACTATATAAGTTTAGCCCACTGATAGTTAATCTGGTGCCCTGAGAGACAGAGGCGTGAGAAAAAGAAAAACCGAAATCTTCGCCACTAATAAAGGTGTTAAATCATCTATGGTTACAGATATAAGCTGTCGCAGATACAATTAATATTTTTTTTTCGTGAACAGGCTTTTGCAATTAAAATGCTGTCATCCTTTACATTGTGGTCAGTTTTGGCTGTCAAAGCACTTACACTTTTGGGAAGTTTATTTAGAATGCAAAACTCTGCACTGCAAACTCTGCAAATATCGCTGTGGCTGCACATCCAAAAATATCATTCCAAGTTTTTTCAGTTTCAGGATACGATCACCTTCACATGATATCATATGTGCAGCGTGTAGGCCACCATTGGTGGCTAAAACCATTTCTGGAATAAGGTGGGCCCACTAGATTTGGATTAATTTGCATGTGTGGCACCATGAAAAGAAACAGATGCAGATGGAAGGAAAATCGCGAAACAGTACAGACTTTCAGTTTAGTGTAATCTTGTTTGAAAGTTGAGTTGGGAGTGAGCACCATTTTGTCATCTTTCTCACCTTTGTCTTTTTCTTTTTTACTCTGTGATGTGGGAAAAACATTTCTGACCCAGTCCCAAAAAAAAGACGACAATGTAGTGAGTGCTGCTATGCATGTTAATAATAATGATAGTAATATCTGGTAGTTCATATACCAAAATCATGACGTGGTAACAAGGCACATTGTAGTAGAAGACCCGAAAAACTCTAAACCTCCTGCGATTCTATAACATGTATTTAAATGTAAGTCATGGGCCTCCAGCATTTTGCTTCCGTTGAAACGTGACCACCACGACTAGGATCGCAGCCTTTGGGTCAGAAGCCAAGCACCGTAATCATTGGGCTGCTGTAATGGCTGCTGCTCGTATTAATGTATCCAGTGGCAGTCATGCTACAGTGAGTTGTATTCCTGAAACAAGAACGTCCCAGAATACGGCCTGATGACACATTGCCTTGGAACAAAACTTTGCCTGTCAAAACTTTGCCTGTCACTAGACATGTTTGAAGTGATTTTTCTTTCTTTGCCCTATGATGAAGGTACTACATTGTATGGCTCAGATTGGTAGCTAACGTAGAAGCCTACAATTTTTTTGCGATTAGAGTGATAAGGTTTCTCAAGTGGCAGCTCTCACAAGCCTCTTTCAGCATCTTTCCTCAGCCTTCAGTGTTTTGACAATGAGCAGCCTAGGTCTAAACGTTAGCTCCGGGATGAGTGTTTCCTTTTTGAACAACTAATTATCAGTGTAAGTATTTACCATATTTCTAATATTTTGTCATTTTAATTTACTGTGATTACCTGGCTATTGCTCACCCTAGCAATCGTGATTCTTGTATCCACATGATAGCTTCTACATTTGTGAAAGGCCTCATTTCTTAAAGAAAAATAAAAGCTACGTGCATGTTTTGCAATGCATAGGTGAGCTTTGAGCAAGACACGAGGACATTGCTTTTTAACGTTCTGTTTAATTTTCTTGCATTTATTACAGGTTGCTCATTGGAGCGAGTAATGATGCTTCTTATCAGCTTAATATTAAGGTGTTCACATTACAACAGATCAGTGAGGCTAAGTAACATTGAAAGCTAATAGTTGAGAGCTGATAGAAAGTTGGTGGTAGTTCATGTTTACTTATAAAGCAGGGCACAAAGACAAAGCACAGAAGGAAGGAAAGGGACACCTTTCGTTTCTTTTGTGCCTTGTCTCCGTGCCCTGCTTTATAAGTAAACAGTCAGGCTAACCTTTTTCTGCTTCACATTCTCGCAGGTCGTTTTGGCAAGTCAGCTGTGGTTGCTGAGTTCCTTTACTCCTCATCCAGCTTGCTGACCCTCCTGAATGACCTCATCCTGCGACATGCTGCCAACGTTCCCGTGCATGTGGTGAGTACACAGGCTCTTAGAGTGAACAATCGCTTGTCATGCAGATAGTTTGGGCAGCAGTGCTTTCCTTATTTCAACTGTAGGGTGTTTGGTTGCGGAAAAACATTCTTGGAAGTGATTTTCATTACTTGACCATGTCCTTGTGTAAAATGTCCCATAGGAAAAAGTTGGCAGAGTTTCAGATAATCGCTTTGACAGTGATGTGTACTTTACTTTACTAGCTTTTCTGAAAAACAGCTATTTCTACGATCCCCTGTTTATTTATTGTTCAGATTTCACTGATGGATGTTACGTTTTGGGACCACATATTTTAATATGAACACTCAGCATCTTTGCTTGCCTTGTCTGACAGAAAAAAAGCCTTGCACACCACATGTGCATTTATTCTCTCTCATTACAGTTGCTATCCAGTAGTTTTGTATAAATGAGCTGTCTTATTTGATATACAAGGCTTTAGTTTTATTGCTATGAGGCACAGTGATCGTCATTCTTATTCTTGACCACCAACTAAGCATTTATGGTTTCATGTAAGTTATTTTTCCAGTGCCATTTGTTACTTTTACAAACAAACAACTGTTCATGTTTTCCATTTGGTGTTCTCTGAAAGCATGGTTGCTGGTGCCACTTCTTCAGGGGGCTCTTTTGTGTTAAGCAACAGCTTTAGATCTAGCACGTCGTTCCCACGCTGGACCCTGAATGTTCCAACGGGTGCCGAGCTATGCGAACTCTGACGGAACCTCTTTGGGATGTTACACTCTCTGCAAGCATTTATCCCGCTATGTTCCATAGGCGTGCGCATGGTTCCTCTTCAGGGGTGTGAAGGTTCATTGCAGTGCTCCCCCTCCCTATCAAGTCAATGTATGGGGCAGG
The DNA here is from genome assembly GCF_043290135.1 of Rhipicephalus microplus. Taxonomy (NCBI): domain Eukaryota; kingdom Metazoa; phylum Arthropoda; class Arachnida; order Ixodida; family Ixodidae; genus Rhipicephalus; species Rhipicephalus microplus. The sequence continues at coordinate 94,718,873 of NC_134701.1, forward strand.
CTGAGGTCCCCACCCCTCTCTCGGGTCATTAAGGGGGGTGGCCACCCCTTGCCCTCCTGTGTGCACGCCTGTGGTGTGATCCATCACCCAGTAACGTAATCACAGCAAATGTGTGGGATATGCAGCGCCAAAGGCACAACCATCAAGAAAACTTTGGATGTGACAAAGCTGCAACGCACCACATTGCCTTCAGAGGAAGAAAGGCGTTTTCCGTATAACACAAAGAGCAATTTATAATGTGGAAAGCACAAAGTTTAGTAGACTCTCGATAATTTAAACTCTGATAATACATACCTTGGAGTAATTCAAACAAAATTCGATTTCTTCGTTGGCCCTCTATTCTTTCAATGTATTTAAAAGCCTCTTAATTTAAACTCCACAATTCGGTTAATTCATACTTTGTGCAGGCGCAAACCAGAAAATGCCTGCTGCTTTCCCACTACTATTTAAAAATTTGTCTGCTTATATAATGCTAACAGTCTAAATATGAGAAACAAGCACCTGTGGCCTTCAAGGAAAAATGCTTTGCAAGTAAGCAAATGTTTAAAACGAAGCAAACTCATGGTAAACCGTGATGCTTCTTAACTCGTAAAGAGACCTTTGTGCTGAAGGCACATCTCTATAGCAATGAAGCAGTTGACAATTCACGATTTCTTTAAAATATCTCATCAGCAGTAAATGGCCAATAAACTTGTGGACTTCACACCTCTGCTTTCTGTTCACTGTATGTAGTTAGGGCTTAAAAACTTAAAAAAAATTTAAATGTGACAAAAATAAATGCCTATTCATAATGTGTGGTGTCACCTCACTCAGAGTCATCTATCTGAGAACTTCTGATAAGTCAAACTTTTTGATAATTCAAACTAAATTCAGATGTCCCTTTGAGTTTGCATTAACGAGAGTCGACTGTATGCTGCTACATAACAAAGGACTCCATCTGAAATATGTGCTGGCCAAAGACCTTTCTATCATAGTGGTCAGCAGCATTGACTACTTCCTGGGTATTTCATTGAACAAGCCGGAATTCATTCTTTTTTTCTTTTTTTTCATTTGTACGATATGTTTTTGTCATCTTTTCTGGCAATTCTTGCATCAAAAATAAATGCTTAAAACGAACTTCATTTGTGTATTTCATAGAGTTAGCCTCTTCTACTTTTCCATTTGTTTCCCTATTAAAGGGACACCAATGTAGAAGAATGAGTTTAAATGAATGATTATTCTGTGAAAACTCTACCATCAATAATTTTGCCATCATAGGTTTATTAAAGGAACCCTGAAACGATTTTTGAAGTTTTGTTAGTGTTTAGGCTGGAGCATCATCAAACCATTCAGACTACATATTTAGCGACATGTTAAGTACCAAGGCCGCTATGGACAATTATATCATACTCTCTTTCTCCTGCTGTGCTTCTTCAACTCACGAGACAAGCTGGCATCGCTGGCAATCACAGAGCTTTCACAAGTGCACTCGACGATTTGAGCTTTGCCCAGTTTAGAGTTCAAGAGATTGCATGCCGACGGGTTGCGTGCAATCTCGAAGGCCTTCATTCAGTCCGCCCAGCCTCACACCTGCTGTCTGGCAACAGAGATGAAGATCGCGATGTGGCTGACGTCTGCTCCGACAGTTGTTGCCATCCTAGCAGCCGAGCTTACTTCCGCGCATTCTACAGCCAATCTGATCAGCAGCCTGGTTGACATCACACTACCAGATGATGTCGTAGTGTGAATGGTCGGTTAAAAATGTGCTTTGCTGAGCCGGAGTAATCTGCAGCGATTCGCAGCTTTAAAGCATTGTAATGAATCACAGAGTTTACGCAGAGAGTTTAAACCAGCCTGTAAATGACCCTTAGGACTTGGTCTACTGGCCCAATGTGTTTGTACAGAATCATCAAAACTGTTTCAGGGTCCCATTAATATACAAAAAAAAATTCTTGGTGAGAGCTTGATTTCTAAATCTTCTGCCAAAACTTGTATTGGCAATGTGACATGTTTGGATTCATTTTTCTTTTTTTCTTTCCATATTTTGATAAGAGTGGCCCAACAAAATTTTCTGAAAATGGGTATGTCAAGTGTACAACTCCCATAGAAGACAATGCACTTTATTTTTACTAATTTGGAGCTACATAGGCCCAAGTAGACGCTGTGGAAATGCATGTTGTCACAGCGGTTGGTGTGGAAACTGCAAGGTTGCATCATCACTCGCATTTTCTTTTTGCGCACTTTCTTACTAAGTGTCCTCTCTTCACTGGTGTGCTGATTTCGGTATTGTGCGAGAGTAATTTACTTATACGGGAAATATTGTTCTTCATATTTAGTGTTTCTTTAGTTATCAATTTATGTGCTTCTGATATCGGTGTGGTCAACCTCTCTGCAGAGTGAGTGGATTCGAATTTAAAGTGAATTGGAAACTCGCGCTATGTACAGCACCATATCGATGTTATCATTCCTGGTTACTGCGACCTTCGAGGCTGCATTCTCTTCGCTGTGAAAGGAAACCACTTCTTCCTTGATGTATTGCTTCGTAGGATCGAGCTGTTGAACGGCTCCAATCCTGCCTGGCTGTCGTCGAGTACGTCGAAGTGTTCGCCGAGCTGGCTGCCCTGCACCTGCGTGGGGACCTGGCTCGATGGGTGGCGGTCGCCATCGTCCAGACGCTCAAGTGAGAGGCACACTTTATATCAACCTCGTACTTATATCAACCTCGTACTGTCGTGGTGGTGTTATCGATTTACATTGTCTCGTCCTTCCCACTGTGACATCTCCCATCATGTTTCGAAGAACACATCCTTGCATCACCATCGCAAGCGATGGGGCCAGTGTTCTTGAAGCTATGCTGCTGGACTTCCTTGTATGCATCTTAGACTCTAAGCTTTTAACTGTTTGTTGAATGTGACACCTGGAATTAGGACTTCAGCAAATTTCTTTCACATTTAAAGATCAGTAAAATGAGTGCTTCTGCATAGTTTACCAGCAGGTACCGCACTTTTCTCCTGATTGTTACCACCATATGTCCTTTTCTTTCTGGGCACAAATTTGCACAGACATATGCCATTCTTTAGTTTTTGGTTTACCATAACCTCGCTTTCTTTTAAAGGACTGTTCAGAGTTGGTGACGAAAGGTTGATACAATAGGCATATTTCTTTGATCTGATAGCCAAAAAATTCCTCATAAACAAGTAGTTCTGTCATTGTCTAGCCTTAACCCTTTGCGGTCTCTTGTCTGACCCCTCCAAATTGCGGAACAAAGCTGCAGCGGTCCGCCATCAGGTACTGCACACTTCCAAAATATCACTGAAGAACATAGGCACAATATCACTGGCAGAAATAGGCATTTGATGAGTTTTTCTCGCACAGCTGTGTTTCTGTTGCAACGTTAGATAGCGGCGAAATATTGTTGGACCATAACAACCGGAAAGTGGGAAAGGGTTTCAGACAGCAGAGAGCTAGCACATCATCAGCCTCTGGCTATATGTTAAATGTTGCCTGCAAATTGTAGCTATAGTATTGGTATTTTTTTGTGTGTATACAAAAATGAAAAATGTGGGTGAAATTAATAACCACAGGCATCGTAGCCATTACATATCTGGCAATGTACACTTCTTTTTTACTTAAATTTATCCATACCTAACCTTCCAGCTTCTGTCTATACATACAAAATTTATGGGGTAAAGATTTTTTTACATGCTTAAATAAGCTTTTAATGGCTACTGCTCTAATTAGCCCTAACAAACATCGGCACATAATAAAGTGAAGAAAGGGATAGGGGACATGAATTGTGCTGCTTTAAGTGTATTCTGGTAATCGACATAGAGATGGGAAATAAAGTGAAGTGGATCAAGAGAGAAACTGCCCAGTGGTAGTGACCGAACCCGCAACCTTCATTTACTCGAGGCAGTAATCAGGTCTTTTAGGTACCGGTTCAGACATGCTCGAAGAACAAACATTTCAAGAGCACATGTTTGAAAATAAACCAGAATTATAAAAAAAGCACTGTATTTTCACACATTTATTTCAGGAAATTCTGCGCCAAATTTGGTTTGCAAGCAAGTTAGTTTTGTTAATTTGGCTAATAGCAGCATTTGGACCCCATGGACCCCTGCTGGTAATTGAAAATTACTTCATTAGATCAACAACTTTCCAAAATATTATTTCATTACATTCAGTTTTAACTGCATCTTATTCTGAAAGACCCATGTTAGCATCTCCACATGTTACACTATGCATCGAGCAACTTGTGCGATTGTTGATCATTGATAGGAAAGCAGCTTTTCCAATCGGCAGTGGCACTTTCCATGACAAACAGCATCTCACTAAAAGCACAAAAAATGTTTTTTTTTCTTCAACAGAAAATTTAAATTTTCGAATAATCACCAAGTTCTTTGCCAACAGGGTTCACTGAGGGTGTGGCTATAAAGCCAGTCTACGCATGCTCATTTGTACAGGCGTATGTGCATGTACCTTCAAGGAGGAAATGCCACTGCCTTCTGAAGTTGTGCCTGACTTACCGTATTCACTCGACTAACACGACCAGGATTGTAACACGAGGGGTGAATGTTCATTGCGTCCAGGAGGAAAATAAAACAAGTATAAAAGAATTGTGTGCATCATTGCACTTTTAAGATAACTTGAATTTCTGCTTTTATTTGTAATGTGAGGGTGACTTCAGGTAGCAGAAATCTGAAAAATAAAAACTCATTACATTTGAGTAGATATGGTATAGTGCGGTTTGTTCAGCCTTGCAAGGTTCCCCGTAAATACAATCGATTTTGGATACATTGAACTCGAATATCACAAAATAGTTTGATATATCGATGATTATAAATACAAATTATGCCTCTTGAAGACCTAAATTAATGCATTTTAGGCCTCAGAAATCACTGCAAGCGCTAACATAATGATTTGGCCATAGTATAATGAAGGACAAGGTGTGAACTGCAAGTTACCGTACTTTATTTTGCGTGATAATAGTCCGTAAACTTGTCATGCTGCTTGCGCGCGGTCAAGTTTCAGTCATCCTCAATATCACTGAAGCTTTTTAAATAAGCGACTTCAGCTCCCTTGTCCACAACAGCGTTAATTGACACAGAACGCCGATGCAAGCCTTGAAACATGGCAAAAGGTTGGTTAGCAGCGGCAGCAAAGGCGTTGGCAGGTTCATAACCACACAGGTACACTTTTGCGGCACCTGCGACGGAAGCCATGGTCTCAGCATTGATGCAGTCAGAAACAGCTACATCGTCATCTGCACTGATAAAATCACTCACTGTTTGAGATGGTGCCCGGAAACGCTAAGTTGCAGAATTTACCAAGGCATCGTGCGCCGTTGTGAGCTGTCATGACGCACCTGAAAACGTCACCTGGCCCGCAAGGAAAGTTTACGATGGTACTTTATTTGACGTCGCTCCAAGCACTAGTCATAATTCTTATCATATGTGCGGGTCAACGTTCACTTCAACTCTCGAATGAAGATTTATCAGGAACAAGGTGAGAAGTACACAAGTCTACAAGGCCCAAAAGAAAACGCCGGGATCCCACCGTCAACATGCTAGCGATACCGATGTCACTTGTGGCTTTACAGCTGGCAGCCACTGCTTTCAGCTAGTTTGATGCGAAAAGCTAGAAAAAGGGTTGCCTCCGAGACATTTGCTTTCAAACCGAAAGCACTAAATATGCGTCATGACGTTCCACATCTCAAAGGCCACGCTTTTCAGACTCGCATGCCATTGAGCGCTAACAAACAAAGGGAATGCAAACATTGCAACGAGATCGCCAAGTCACTGCACATTCTCACTTTGGTGTCCTCGGCAATCAGTCTTCTTTAAAAACACTATGCCCGTGCGATTAGACATGCAGATTGCACATCAACCGAACCGGTGCACTCATAGGCACCATGGAATTAACCAGATCAGCGTGATGGACTGACACCGTCTTTTCGTCACCTGCTCGCCAATATGAATCCGAACTTGTTGGAACGCGGCTGAAAAATTGATCAATATTTGCTCGAAGAAATTGCATTTTCTGGGCCTCGGCGGGGCCCAGCATACGATATAGCTGTGGAGTTCGATATATGGACGCACCGGTCCCATACATTTGCGTGGCAAATTCAAGGGAATTTTAATTTGTTCGATATAGCCAGTTAATAGATGTTTCCCAGTTTGATATATCCGGGATCGACTGTACTACCATCCAGTTTTTAGGCTAAACTGTTCGATATAGCCAGTAATTCAATATATCCGAGTTTGATATATCCAGTATCAACTGTACTGCCATCCAGGGTTTAGGCTAGGTCCTGACCATATTCGCCTGGTTTCTTTCACATCCAGGGCATGCCTTCGACTGGTGCTCCTTTTGTACCACAAGCAGGGGCTCCAGTGCAGCCCCAGTGTCGCTCCATTCGACCGGAAACTTGCTCAAGGCGGCCCAGCTGCCACCCAGCCTTGCTACGAACTTCGACACAGTGGACGGCCATTGCGTACTTTGGCAGCAGGTGATCACTTGCTTTCGGATGTACCTATGATACACGCTTCATGTTGCCACATTATGTCATCTCTTTCATGCAAACTGGCCAAAGAATTACTTTTACTGTTAAGACAGTGATGGAAGTGCTACTCCGAACTGCTCCAAAGGAGAAATGCTGCACCATGGTGTTCCATTTTGCTCTGAAATAGAGCTGGGAAACTGAAAAAAAGTGAACGTCAATTGCATGATCATCTAGCATGCCTAAATGAAAGAAAAAACTGTCCGTAAACTAGCATATTTATAATCCGACACGTGCTAACATTGTGGGTATATATATTTGACAAGCAGACTATTTTTGTGAAATATGTGTGAGATTAGTTCGGCATAATAATAAATACTAACTGCCACTGTGATGACTTTGATGGGTAACTGATTACATTTACCACTTTATCAACATTGACCTCATTTATGTCACAAGAACTAGCATTTAAAATGCATTGCTCATTCAGCTTATTTTACTTCTGAAATTTTCAAGGCTGGCTGTTTCGGTGAATAATACGAATAACATACAGTGCTCTTACAAATTATAAACTGTTGCTTCGGCAATAGTTACATGCGCAATGGCTGCTTTTGTAAATTGGTGCTCAGCTTTATTGCTTCTATGTATGATATCTACTACAAGTATTGGCATTTCAAATATAGGTAACTCATCTTAATTAGTGATCAGTGACCATTCATCTGCTTTATTTTTTTGTTTCATGTGCTATTTCGAGGGATTATTGTGTGTGCAAAATCTTTGATAAGTATTGATATTTATAAGAAGCTTAGATGACTCCTTCAACTTCAAGATTCATCTTGAATATTTTGCCATCTTCTAAAAAAAAATAATGATAAATAAGTAATTTCTCCAAACAAGCATTTTTTTCTGCTCCAAAAGCACTTATGGTTGCTCCAAAGCACTATTTTTCCTGCTCAAGAGTCTGCTCTAAAATCAGAATGTCACTTCCATCACTATTAACAGAATGATATGAATATGAGGTCAGAGACCTTTGAATGCATGAGGCATACTGCGTAACAGAAGAGGGCTTGTGGTACAGTAGCACTTCATCTGTGTCCTTTTCAGGAAATGAAACAAGAATTTCTGCAGCACATTTGGATTGGCACTTATGCCTTAACAGGATGGCTTTTGTTAGTTTTTATGCATATATAGTGCTCACACATATGGACACGACAATTAAAGTCTTCCCTTACCTTCAGTGTGTGTCGCATAGGCATAATTTCAATGAAAACACTTCAGCATCAACATTAACTTTCACACCGACATGACATAGTTATCACAAGTAACTGTATGTGCCTGTTGTTGTAATCAGTTTTAACCAGGTGCTTCACTCAGTAAGCTTTGTACAATGTATTTACTCAATTACAACATGCTTTTGAATGTAACACACATCTGCTTTCCTCACATATTGACACGTGTTTATAGGAAAAAGAAAGATGATAGGAATGTTTCGTAGATTCCAGCTAGTGGGTCAGGCGGTTTTCGGGACGACAACGAAGCAGGCCTCTTGCTGTACAGCTGATCCTGAACACGCTATTTTCGCTGCCGTAAGCTGCTATCATCTTTTGTTCGCATTGCACTGCGACACTGGTGGAGGAGCTGGGCCGCGACGCTGCCCGATGCTTCACACCCCTAGTAGGAGCCGTTCATCTAGCCCGGACGTGCCTATTGCAACTCCTGTCCATCGATTCAGTCGTCGGCTACGAGGACTTCCTTCAGACTTCAACCCCTCACAGAAGCCCTCTACAAGACATCTAGAAATGGCTAACACCAGCCCCCAGCCTGTACTTCTCGGCACCAGTCCTCCCGCTCCATCCCAGGTAACGTTTTTTCAATTGCTGGAGCCTGAACGCTTTGGTGGTGGCGCACACGAAGATGTAAAAGACTGGTTAGATCACTATGACCGTGTTGCGAAGATCAACCAGTGGTCTGATCAGGAAAAGCTCGGCCGGGCCTACTTCTGTCTTGATGACAGCGCTTGTACTTGGTACGAGAACAAAGAAGGCAGCCTGTCCACATAGATCGACTTTCACCAGCAGATGGTTGAAACTTTTGCGAATGTCGACAGACGTGACCGCGCCCACCAACTACTAAAGCTAAGGGTCCAAAAACCCAATAAAACGGTCGCCATGTTCGCCGAAGACATGACACGTTTATTTCGGAGGGCTGACCTGCAGATGACCAAAGATAGGAAGTTGCGCTACCTCATGCGTGGCGTGAAAGAGCAGCTGTTCGCCGGACTTCTGCGCAACCCGCCAAGCACTGTGGAAAACTTCATCAAAGAAGCATCGGCTATCGAGCGGGCACTTCACCAACGCTGCCGACAATATGACCGCTTGTGCAGCAGCCCCCAAATTCAGGCCGCCGCTGTGACGTTTCAGTCATAGCTCCTTGCGTGACATGATTAGAGAGATAGTTCGTGAAGAACTGCAAAGGTTGCGGACTCCGGTAGTGGATACACCCACAACATCTGTCGCTCAAGTCGTTCGCGACGAAATCCGCCAAGCGTTCTTGACAGCTGATCCTGCCCCAGAGCAACGTCCCATTACGTACGCCGTTGCTCTTCGAAGCTCCCTACCTGCTCCGCCCTCAAACTACCCGCCACCTGCAACTGTTCCTTGGTCACCACCACAGGGGGAGACATTGTGGCGCCCACCCATCCAGCCCCCATACGACCAGTCGTCTTCTGGCCTGCCATGGCCTTCGTCCAGTGAGGAGTCGTCTCTGCATCCATAGCTTCGACGAACAGACACCTGGCGCACTGTCGACAGGCGTCCACTTTGTTTCAACTGCGGAGGTGTAGGCCACATAGCCCGCTATTGCTGGCACCGCGCCGATTCCTTTCGCCCTCTCAGGCCCCGGTTTGACAATCGACATGCCAATGACTACGTATCCCACCGTGGCGATGTCGGTTCTCAAGGGCCTCAGGTGCCTCGACCCCGATTCGACCGCCGCCGTAACAATAATGACGAGATTATAACTGATTACGAGCCGGGCTTCCGACATCGACCACGCTCTCCTTCTCCTGCCCAGTCACTGTTGCAGTGCCGCACTTTTGCCGACACCAGAGGAACGAAGTCACCCAGCCCACACCGGGGAAACTGAAGGCGGCGACCTCAGCGGGTAAGGTTTCAGGCTGTCAAGACGAAGAAAAAAAGCCCCCATTACTCCCACCTCAGGACGCTGTACAGATGACAAGACGTAATACTGACGAAACTGTGACCCCAGGCCTTACCGTCCTTGTAAACAGACAGCAAGTCAAAGCTTTAGTCGACACCTGTGCTGGCTTCTCTATTATCAGTGATGACCTTGCCGTACGCCTCAAGAAAGTAAAGACAGCGTGGATAGGACCTCACTTAAGGACGGCAGGCGGCCAATTACTGACGCCTGTCGGAATGTGCACAGCAAGGCTCGACATCGGTGGCTCTACTTTCGTGGCGACGTTCGTCGTTCTCGCTTCATGCTGTAAAGACCTGATTATCGGAATGGATTTCTTGAGTGAACATGGCGCAGTCATCAACGTCCCTGACAGTGTCATTACGTTTCGCAATAACAGCCCTGCTTTAGTCGATTGTTCAGAGCCGAGACATACGTCTCGTTCGGGGCCTTTGCGCCTGACGGACGACGATGTGGTTGTCCCGCCACGATCCTGTACGCTTGTTTCGGTGGCAGGGGATGAGCCGTTTGAAGGCGACGGTATTGCCCACCAAATAAGCTCGTTGATATTTAGCCTCAGTATTTCAGTTGCTCGAGGTCTAGTCACTGTTACTGCATGACGCACAAACTTACTGTTCACTAACTCTAGTGCTGAGCGCCGACACCTCCCGAAGGGTACAGCCGTCGCTTACTTTGACACTACTGCAAAAATCCAAGGCAGTTTATCGGCCCTAGACGAAGCACCTCAAGAAGAATCCATACTTAATCTTGATGTTGGTACTACGTTGTCAAGGGACGAACGAACGAGACTTCTTGAGCTGCTAGCTGAATTCCAGGACTGCTTTTCATCGACATCACGGGTCGGTTGAACGCCGCTAACAAAGCATCGAATAATTGCCCACGACGCAGCAAGGCCTATACACCAGAATACTTATCGTGTGGCTCCAAAGGAACGGGAAGTGATACAGCAACAAGTCGCTAAAATGCTTGAAGGTAATGTGATTCAGCCATCACAGAGCCCGTGGGCATCGCCTGTTGTACTAGTTAAAAAAAAGGACGGTACCCTGCGTTTTTGCGTGAACTACAAGAAGCTGAATCAAGTGACTAAGAAAGATGTGTATCCGCTTCCACATATTGATGACTCCCTCGATAGGCTTCGAAACGCTCGCTACTTTTCTTCAATGGACCTCAGAAGCGGATATTGGTAGATTGAGGTAGACCCAAGAGATCGGGGAAAAACCGCTTTTGTGACGCTGGATCATTTATATGAATTTCAAGTTCTGCCCTTCGGTCTGTGCTCAGCGCCCGCTACTTTTCAAACTCTCATGGACACTGTACTTTCAAGGTTAAAATGGAAGACCTATTTAGTTTATCTAGACGACGTCATAGTGTTTTCCCCTACTTTTGACGAGCATCTGAAAAGTCTAGAAGTTGTTTTACGAGCCATATGCTCCGCGGGCCTCACATTAAAACCAGAGAAATGCCACTCTTGTTTTGAAAAACTGTTGTTTTTTGGTCATGTCGTCAACTGCACCGGCATTTGGCCTGATCCCGAAAAACTTGCGGCCGTGGCACAGTTCCCAGTACTGTCCGATAAAAAAGCTGTCAGGCGCTTTCTGGGCCTATGCGCCTACTATCGCCGGTTCATCGCTGACTTCGCACAGATTGCGTCGCCGTTAACTCACCTCACTAGAGACAACGCCACCTTTGAGTAAAACGACGAACAGCAAGCTGCGTTTAATCACCTCCGCCAATGTCTTCAAACACCTCCAGTGCTTGCTCACTTCGACGAGCAAGCGCGAAGAAGGCTTCACACTGACGCAAGCAATGTAGGCCTCGGAGCTGTGCTTGTGCAGTGGCAAGAAGACATGGAACGAGTGATCGCCTACGCAAGCAGGACGCTAACATGCGCTGAGGCCAATTATCCAACAACTGAGAAAGAATGCCTCGCCGTGGTCTGGGCAGTTATGAAATTTCGCCCGTATTTGTATGGCCCCCGTTTCAAAATTATAAGTGACCATCATTCACTCTGTTGGTCGATTAATTTAAGAGATCCAACCGGCCGATTAGCGCGGTGGAGTCTGAAGTTACAAGAGTTCGATATGACGGTCATACACAAGTGTGGGAAGCGCCATACAGACGCCGACTGCCTGTCTCGATCACCAGTACAGTCAGCCTCTCTTTCTGTCGACGACGATATGGCCTTGCTTGGTGTACTCTATGCGTCCACGATTGCCCAACAACAACGAGGCGACCCTGAATTGCTTGATTTGATTAATTGCGTGGACACGGACGTTCTTCGAGGGACCCAGAGTTTTTGCAAGGGCATTATCGTAGTTTTGCTTACGCAATGGCGTCCTCTACAAAAGAAACTTTTCATCCATTGGAGCTCCCTATTTGCTCGTTATTCCTGCACCCCTTCGAACTGAAGTGCTCCAAGCATGTCACAACAAGCCGACGCCTGGCCGTTTAGGCTACACTCGCACATTGGCAAGAGTACAGCAGGGATGCTACTGGCCACGACTCACAACAGCCGTCAAGCACCACATTCACACTTGCCGCGATTGCCAGCGACACAAGTCACCTTCAAAAAGACCCGCCGGTCAGCTGCAACCAGTTCAAGTTCCACGCACACCGTTTGACCAGATAGGAAAGGATGTTTTGGACCCCTTCCTACTTCTACTGCAGGGAATCGCTGGGTTATAATCGCAACAGACTACCTAACCAGGTATACCGAAACAAAAGCTATCCAAAAGAACACTGCAGCAGAAATGGTGAGATTTTTCATAGAAAATATTGTGCTACGCCACGGTGCCCCGACTATCGTGATAACAGACTGCGGAACAGCATTTACGGCAGCTCTTTTAGACCACGTCCTGATGCTTAGTGGAACGACTCACCATAAGACCACTGCATACCACCCACAAACGAATGGACTAACGGAGCGCCTCAACAAGACAATTGAAGACATGCTGTCGATGTACGTCGATGTCCAACTATAAGAATTGGGACGAAATTTTACCCTATATCACATTCGCATACGATACGGCTAAACAAGAAACGACTCGCATGACTCCATTCAGCTTGGTTCACGGACGGGAGGTACGGACAATGCTGGATGCAATGTTGCCACATAAATGGGACGCTAGCGACACAGGCGCTGACGTGTTCACTGAACGCGCACAAGAAGCTAGGCAGCTCGCCCGCTTACGGATCCGCCAGCGACAAGACTACGACGCAGGCCGCTACAATGCTCGCCATAGAACTGTAACGTACAAAATCGGTGACAGAGTGTAGGTTTGGACACCCGTACGAAAACGTGGACTGTTTGAGAAGCTGCTGAGGCGATATTTCGGGCCATACCGGGTATCACGCCAGCTAAGTGACATCACCTACAAGGTCGTCTCCGACAGTCCCCACTGCCTGAGGCGTCGCCAGCACCTGCCTGAACTTGTGCATGTAGTGCGTATGAAGCCTTATGTGAGCGACTGACTGTACGTTAAAAAAAATGCTGTGGGTCTGAATCAGCATCGGGGCGATGCTCTCATAAGGAGGGGCAAGTGACGCATGTTTATAGGAAAAAGAACAATGATAGGAATGTTTTGTAGATTCCAACTAGTGGGTCAGGCGGTTTTCAAGACCACAACGAAGCAGGGGTCTTGCTGTACAGCTGATCCTGAACACGCACTTTTTGCTCCCGTAAGCTGCTGTCATCTTTTGTTCGCATTGCACTGCGACAATATAAAGTATGCATATAGGTAATTGTGCACCAGAACTCTGCAGCAAGACTACAGTAGACTTTTAGTAAAAGGAAATTTGTTGAACGGAACTGCTGCTTTTAATGGAACATCCTCTAGCATGATTAGTTTCATGCATGGGTTCTCCACCCTTGTTCATCTCTCAGTAAAAATAACACATTTTTCTAGTATATTCAGCTTTTATTTAGCAAGAGTCCACTGTATTTAAATGCTTGAACCTACCTGCTGCGAATAGTGTAGCGTGAGCTAAATAATGTGTCGCAATAAACAGTGGCACTTCTGTGTAACTGGGTGTTCCACGTAATTTCAGCTGCTAGTGAAAACTGTGATTTCAAAGGCATCTAATGAACACAAATAGCACCAAGTATCAGCAGTGGTAGAGTGTGCGCCCTCCAGTTTGACAAGCCCGCACATTTGAATTGGCAGCACTTGACCTTTTTGCACGGGTTCTAGTGCTGATACAGTCGAGCCCACATATAACGGCCCCACTTAAAACGATCTTTCACTTAAAATGAACAATATCCGCGTGACCGTCAAAATATACATTGGTTCAATGGCACAAAATCGCACTTACAACGAACGTCTCCGAGCGCCGCTGTTTGGTTACAGCAAACGGAGTCAGCGGTCTGCCGACTTCCCAGGAAACCGATTTCGACCACTGATCAGGCTTCTGCGAAGTGCCCATACATTCTTATTGTTAAACCCCGACTGTGCCTCCTCGCCCCTCTAGTTGCTGCTCTCCCCGACCGCTTTCTGTACGCCTCCTCCGTCCTTTGCCCCCCCGCTACTCTGAGCACCCCGCATCGCTAGACGAGGCCTGTGTTTTCACACTGCCACCATCTTTCGAAGACCGGTCGGCCACTTAACTTGCTTTCGATCGCTGGTACTGTCGTCGGCGTCACCGGCCTGGAGTGACGAGACCATTTGCCAACATCGTCGGTCACCGACTGTATCCGATAGTCTGCGTCTAGTGCACGCGCGTACGCTACCCCACCGACTCAGATAATTTGCGATTCGTTTCGTGTTTAGCACTTGTTCTCGCTCACTTCGCACTCGACTCAGCATGCCTACCGCGCGCGTGCGAAAGCGCAAAAACGGCTGTTAATTTGCGCGGAATGAATTGTGAAATATCAAAGTTCGTGAGGCCATGCAAACTCGCTGGCGCAACAAGACAATCTTTTTTATCACGGCCGCCGATTCTTCGAACGCCGCACGCACCGAACGAGGCGGCCATGCTTTGACTTCTGCGCACACTGCACTCTTTTCAAGTTTTTCTACGAGGAAGTTTCGCGGACCTTTCAAGCAAGCTACCCAACCTGCCTCCTTCCGGTGTGTTTTGGTTTTCAAGGTCGCCCGCCCGCCGCATCCTCCCCTCTCTTTATCGCACGGAGGGAGGAATCTTTAATTCCCCTCTGCTTTATCGCAACTCCTTGCCCTTCTCTCGCAAGTCTGCTTTCCTCTCTTGATCACAACCCCTTCGCCTGTCTCCACCACTCTGCGACGCCCGCCACGCTGGCTCGAATTAGTTTCGTTTTCTACTCTAGGCGCGTTTCCGACTGGAAACGCGCCCAGAGCTGTTCCACGCGTGTGCGCGTCTTGCTCGTTGTGTGTGTGTGTGTGTGTGTGTGTGTGTGTGTGTGTGTGTGTGTGTGTGCGCGCGTGTGCATGTGTGTGTGTGTGGTCATGATTGCCGACGGGAGGACTAGCACGTTTTTTCGTGCCGCTCAAGAAAACGTCGAAAGCGTGACCGCTTCGCTTGAGCGTAATCCGCGTGTTACATGCCGCGTTGCGGAGTGCTTGCTCATGGCTGTTGACCACCTGGCAGCCAACTTGCTGCTTCAGGCGTCCCGGTATTTAGCTGTGGAGATGGTGAATATTTCGTGGGCGACGGTGACGGCTACATGTGCGCGAAACTATTTTCACGAGGTCGACTGTCGATTGTCAGGCCCAATGCCGAGCCTGAAGCTTCCGAACAGGACCACTGCGGCGGTGATTTGTGGCAGTGCGTCATCGACTCCGACCTGGGAGAGCGGGTGGGACTTGTGTTGCGGTGATTTAATTATGGCCGATGATGATGCTGACACTGCGGAACCGTGCACGGATTGGGGCATTGTGAATGAAGTACGTGGCGAGAGCGATTTGTAGGAATCGGATTGTGAGAACGACGAAGCTGTGGAGCCAGCGCCTCATGCAGCTTATGCCACGGGCCTCGGCGAACAAGCAGCCTGCCGTTTTAAATGAATTCGAGACCGCCCTTATCGTTTCTGCTTTTTGAAACACGTGCATCACGAACTTTTTGGGGCAAAAAAAGTTTGTGTTTTCACTCGCAACTTTTTAAAAGCTGTGTTTCATTTACTACAAACTTCGGGCTACAGCGAACGGATGCCGCGTCATGCTCAGGTTCGTTACAAGCGGGCTCGACTGTATTTGGAAGGAAGAAAAAATAACCTAAGCGAGAATAAAAGTAACAATTGAAAGATCTGCGTATGTACGCACTGGGCCCCATTATGACCATATCGGAATTAAAACGGAAGCGAAAATATTGCATTACAGGGCTATTGTGCAGTGCTGCCAAGCCAGACGTGTTCAGCTGTCAGTAGTGATGCCTGGCTGGCATGTGCTATGGGGAACCTGCGGTGGTGCTTCCACAGACATGGAGTGCCGCCCTGCCGAGTGCAGTTAGAAGCTTTCGGGCGTACAAACAATTACTAACAAGAACCATGCCGCCATACGGGATGGTCAGACGAGGAAAAAGAAGGTTCGAGACCGGCGTTACTGTTGTATTCACAAATGCCACAACCACAAAAATGTTTTAATAACAGCAAAAAAAATAATCCATAGCATGCATAGTTGACTCCCTCTGGCGTCGATTTCCACCAATGTAGATGGGTTGGTGCTCTGGAAGATATCACAAGCCTTTTAATGAATACGTGCCTTGAAAACGTTCAAGAAAGCGCATGAAATCTTAGCTTGCGTAAGCACGTACCGTATTTATTCGGTTGTAACACAACCGCGATTGTAACGTAAGGGGTGACATTTCATTGCGTTTAGAAAGAAAAGAACAAAAAAGAATTTTGGTACTCAGTACGCGAGGGTTGGCTTCAGTAGCAAAATCTGAAACAAAAAGAAACCTTGCATCACATTTGAGCAAATGTGGTAGTAATATATGTGACTGTAACATGCACAGCTCTAGACCGGTTATAAGACAATGACTGCTAGAAAAGCCATGATGATCTACGCATGTTGCATTACTGACCACACTGTGCATGTCAACCACAGAACCACCATGAAGTCAGTTACGACCAGGTTGTTGAAATGCATATTTTCTTAGGTATCAGGCTTAGACGACGGTCAACTGCAAGCTTGCGAATGCCCTGCAGATGACAGCTAGTCAACTTCGTTAAAGCGCGACTGCTACGACGTGTTTGCATTTTCACCAACACCACTAAGCTTCAGTTTACATTGACCTTTCGCCCCACCGCGGTGGTCTAGTGGCTAAGTTACTCGGCTTCTGATTCGCAGGTCAAGGATCGAATCCCGACTGCGGCGGCTGCATTTCCAATGGAAGCGGAAATGTTGTAGGCCCGTGTGCTCAGATTTGGGTGTATGTTAAAGAACCCCAGGTCGTCCAAATTTTCGGAGCTCTCCACTACGGCATATCTCATAATCATGTGGTGGTTTTGGGACGTTAAACCTCACATATTAATCAACACTGACCTTTCATGTGTAGGTTGCCTTAGACATTCATTTCATGGTTCATCATTAGTTTCAACAACTTATATTAAAGACTGCGATGCGAGCATTTTCTGGGTTCACAATAGCCGTTGAACACACCATAAAAGAAAGCACACAGCCAAACATCTTCTGTAATATATCGTGCAAGAGCTGCAACTACGTAAATGTGATGTTCTCACTCAAAACAGCTGTTACTGGGCTGAATTTTACCTCGGTGCTGTCTGGAAAACTACTAATTTTACTTCAAAGCGGACGCATGCCGAACAACCTGCACACAACATCGAGCTTCACTAGCACTATTTGAACACACTCGCCTCTTAGTTTATGCCGTACAATGCTTAGCACTACGTCGAAAGGTCACACTGTTTCTTCCGTGTCATAGATGTACTTCACATCGGACAGCGTCCGTCTTTTAGACAACACAGTCTCGTGAAGGTATCCGACTGCGCACACCACATCTGCTGAAGCTGTAACAAAAAATAATTGCTGACATCGCTGCGTCGCAGTTTTCAGCGAAGTGTCCAATTCTTCACTGGTCATGCGCATTCCAACCTACAACGTGACGCACATCGGGTAAAGCCTGGGGTAGAGCCACATAGTTTTCACCATGCATTTCAGTGCACGCTTTGTGTACCAGGGCACGTTGCAGTACACCTCGCGGCAGCTTTGTGCTACTATCTGGTTCGCAGCCTGCTCGTCAGGGCGGTACATCATATAATATTTAGATATTTTAGGCACGCCACTGGGCAGCGCTGGCATCCCATACCATTGCTAATCCTTGCCACTGCGCGCAGTTCATTTGGCACCGATAAGATCATGAAACCACCAGAGAATCCACACAGACTCACAGAATGCATGTCTGCATTGGGTGGAAGTTTATTGTTCTTTACTAGGCTCGGTGGGAATAGGTTCGAAGCTAATAGTGAATTTGGTCAAATAATTTTGAATCAAATTCAAATCATATGTATCGCATGTTATGAAAAAAATAGGCATATTTGTCGTGACCTAACTAATTTTCACAATATTTTTAAAGAATTTGAAATGAGGCGTGGGCAAAATGCCAATCTTTTTTGTTCAAAGGAAGCAGAAACAACTTTCATTAGTAGCACGATTTGACTTTCAGTAGAATGCAAATGGTAACCTATAAAATATGTTACGTTTTAAATGCACTATACTTAGAGCATATAAGCTGGTATAAAAAGCTCTTGAACTTGAGAAATGATCAATTGGTGTGGGAGTAATATGTTCATTAAACCTTGAAGTAGGGCTTTGTGGCAGTGTGAATTTCCCCTGCGTGGGTTGGTTTGGCACCCTTTTATCGCAGTAAAATTATCTTTACGAAAGGTTTTATACAGACTGTTATACACTTGAATAGGTGTAGCACCCCTTTACTGCGGTGAAACTACCTTTACAGGGGGTTACATGCGGATTTATATAGACCTACTCCATGTTAGTAACCAGCAGTAGGCGCCGTGGATATATTGCCGCGCCCGAAACAGAGAACGAAGACGATGTGCACGCCAACAGTCTCGTGAAAAGAGACACTGTAGAAGACGAGGTGCTTTTTTTTAGCTCTCTGGCTCTTGGCTCCTGCATAAAAACACACGTCATCGGTTCTCGGGCTCAACATCTCGGTGAACTGCTTAAGTTGAACCGTGACACTGGTGGAGGCACTGGGTTGCAAGCCTTCCTATGCTCAACACCCCATCTGGGAGCCGTTCATCAAGTCCCGACACGCAGCCACCTGTTAAGACACCAGTACACCGCTTCAGTCGGCGGTTGCTAGGCCTCTCTCCTGAGCTGACCTCCTTCGACGAACATTCTACCAGGCATTACGTACCTCTGCCAATGGCCTCCGCCAGCCAGCCACAGGTGGTCCAAGGGATGCAAGGCAGTCCCGTTTCCAATCCAGCCCAGGTAACACTTCTTCAGCCACTTGTGCCTGATCGCTTCAGTGGTGCCCCACATGAAGATGTTGAAGATTGGCTTGAGCATTACGAACGCGTTGCCGACGTCAACCAGTGGAATGCTCAACAGAAGCTCGCCCGCACGTACTTCACTCTCGATGACAGCGCTCACATGTGGCTTGAGAATCGAGAAGGCCGTATATCCACATGGGATGAGTTTTGTCAGCAGCTCATTGACATCTTTGTTAGCGTCGGCCGTCGAGAGCGGGCACAGCACTTGCTCGAGTTAAGGCTTCAAAAACCTAACGAAACTGTGGCAATTTTCGCTGAAGATGTGACGCGCCTATGTCGTCGGGCTGATCCCAATATGTCCGAGGAAAAGAAGTTGAGCTACCTGATGTGCGGCGTGAAAGAACAACTGTTCGCTGTACTTGTACGCAGTGCCCCAACTACCGTGGCCGATTTTATAAGAGAAGCCACTGCCATTGAGCGTGCTCTGCATCAAAGATCGAGGCAGTATGATTGCTCGTCCACTACCACGCCAATCAACACCACTTCAGTGACTCTGAACAATCAGGGCTCGCTACGTGACCTGATCAGAGATATTGTCCGAGAAGAAATTCAGAAGCTTTGAACTCATTTAGTGGATACACCAGTGACTGCCGTTACCGCAGTTGTTCGTGACGAACTTAGGCACGCTTTTTCAGCGTCTGATCTCGGTCGCGAGCAGCGTCAATTGAGTTATGCCGACGCTGTCCGCCGTCCACTACCTGTCCTGCCTATTACATCACACTACCAGCCACCTACAGCCGCACCTTCGTTGCAGCCATTGCAGGAGGCTTTCAGACGTCGGCCCATGTCTCCGATGTCTTCATCCCACCAGCCATCACTTGCCGTGCCTTTCTCGTCCCCGAGAGGACATGGGACGCCCACAATTTCGCAGAACGGATGCTTGGCGCACTGTCGATCGGCGCCCTCTCTGCTTCAACTCTGGTGGTGCCGGCCATATAGCCCGCTGTTGTTGGTACCGCGACCCATCGCTTCGTCGCCCGTCTCGGCCAGGGTATGGCAGTCGTTGTGCCAACGCCGACTACATTGTTCGCCATGACGACCCTGGTTTTCGAGGACCTTCAACAACATGGTCTCCTTATCATGAGTCGCTTACTAATCGCCAGCCCAATTCCGCCCACAGGTCACGCTCTCCATCCCCTGCTCAGACATCATCACCGAATCGACGTACTTTTGCTGACCTTCGGAGAACAAGGTCGCCCAGCCCTTACTGGGGAAACTAAAGGCGGCGACCTCTCAGGGTAAAGTCACAGCCCGACCACAAGACGATGAAAAGTCCCCTGTATTGCCGCTACAGAACGACTCGACGCCGACGCATATTAACAAGGACGAAATGGTGAGCGCCGACCTCAATGTAATTATTGATAAAGAGCAAGTGACGACCTTAGTCGACATGGGTGCTGATTTTTCCATAATAAGTCACAAGCTGGCTGATCATCTTCGAAAAGTAATAACGCCATGGACAGGACCACATATAAGAACAGCGGGTGGTCAATTCCTGCTCCTTACTGAAAGATGCACAACAAGAATCAGCATAGGCGATTCTTCTTTTGTCGCGACTTTCATCGTTCTCCCAGACTGCTGCAAAGACAAAAACTGGGATGAGATTCTCCTTTACATAACGTTTTCATACAGTACTGCTAAACAAGAAACCACACGGATGACCCCATTCAGCCTTGTTCACGGACGAGAAGTAAGAACAATATTGGACGCGATGCTGCCACACGAATGCGATGACAACGAAACAAGTGCAGACGCATTTACTCAACTCGCAGAGGAAGCCAGGCATCTCGCACGTCTGCGAATATACCAACAGCAAGAGTACCACGCAGGCCGCTATAACCTGTGTCAGACACCTGTAACGTATGAAACTGGGGACAGGGTATGGGTGTGGACGCCTGTACGAAGACGGGGACTATCCGAAAAGTTGCTGAGAAGGTACTTCGGACCTTATCGAGTGCTGCGAGGACTAAGTGACGTTACCTACGAAGTCGTCTCGGATAGCCCAAACTGTACAAGGCGTAGCCAGCATCGACCTGAACTTGTGCACGTAGTGCGTATTAAGCCATACTTCAGCGAGTGACTCCGCGAGGCACCGTCGCTTCTACAAAGTGACTTTATGCGCGAATAACTGGCTCAGCTATAGCATCGGGACGATGCTCTTTTAAGGGGAGGCAAATGCCGCGCCAATAGTCTCGTGAAAAGGGACACTGAAGAAGATGACGTGCTTTTTTTTTGCTCTCTTGCTCTTGGCTCCTGCATAAAAACACACGCCGCCGGTTCTCGGACCGTGACAATATGTAGGTTTGTGGTAGCGACGTCGCAGAGTGTTGGCTGCACCCAGTCGTCCCAGCTAAAAGCGCGCCACTGCCCTCGATGGTCACGTGACAACTGGTGCAGCAGCTGCAAAAGATGCCTCCTAGCACATGTCGGGGTGTTTCCCACATGTTTGCAAGAGGCGGCCGCAACAAAGGAAGTTGCAGTGGCTATAAGAGGTGCTCTGAAACTAGCATATGAGCCATGTTGACGTGTAGCTCTAGCTTTGAGAACCTCATCTAAACATGAAGTATCTTAACGGCGAGAATGTGGCTCATTTGCAAAATGCCATCACTGTTTTGGCCATCTACGTCACACGTGAACATTTTAATTTGCTATCTAATGACCCAGTTCGATCAGCAAGAAGTCTGGGGTACGATGCATAAATGGTGCAAAAACACATCGCCACGAATCGTTACGGTAATTCCTCGTATATATAATAAATGTACTGAAAAAGTCATTCGTGCTAACGACAAGCGTGTTTTTGGCAGCATTCATTTTCAATACTCTTGGGATAATGCTTCAACTACATACTGTCAACAATGCAGTCACGTACCTGTGAGGTCTTCAGCTCAATTCATATGCTCAAGACGAGGCAGGGAAATGCATATAGACCGTCAACATACTCTGCAAGTTTCTCGAGTGTCGTTTTTCTGTTAATTCTGACAGACGTGAAAATCTCATGAAGCGCACTGCGAACGGAAGAGCGCTTCCTGATACATTTGTCTCAGGTGTGTCATTGCAGTCTCATATAGTCAGGAAAAACATAGTCTGAGTAATCTTTTCGTTCGGTGCTGCTTTAATTAACCGTGCGCACGCAGAAACAAACACATGCTCAATTACCAAGTGAAACCTTTAGTTCATGCGAGTATAACAAAATCCTTCTGATGCGTCTAAGACTTCTGCACCTATATCAACAATGGCAACTGTGAATAATTCTCTGCATATGCCAATGCTATCCACAACGTTATTGTGCTTTGAGGTAAACATTCTTGAAATGTCTCTACACAAGACTTATTAAAAAAAATGTGGTGTGGCACATTATAATCACAAAGGCTTGACAGACGTAATTGTTTTTGCTGGGTAAGCCTCTTCAAAACATAACCAATGAACCAGAGGCGAAGGCAAGCTCATGCGTTTTACAGCTGTGGCTCATCGAGAAAACTGTAGGCAGGAGGGGGGGGACCTATCTCAACTTTCTTGTGCCTTCCTGCACAAATAATCATGACAGCTCATCAGTACATGTTTTTTTTCTTTGCATGACAAACAACACGCGCGCTAGCGAAAACACAGCAGCAACTGCGGTAGGTATGGCGGCTCTTGTCTACCACGCGAAACTGAATGCCCGAAGACAGCATTACTGCATTTTCGTGACATAAATTATGTCCAGTGGAATTCATCTATACACTTATTCGTTCATCTTGAATATCTTAATATTTTCAAATATATAAATCCCAATCGAATCGTTGGAATATTCACAGAAGCCTATTCTTTACATTTCTATTTTTGCATTAAGAACACCCTGCTAGCTTTTATGACCTCTGTTCTCTCCCATGTTGAGCAGCACCACCTATGTCGAGGAGACAGTGGCGCCCCCCCTCAGCACCCCAGGGCACATCTGGGACCAACGGCAGCCTAAAGCGCCTGCAAGGTGTCGAGCTGGCTGCAGAGGTGGCGCATGTCGTGAGGCCGCTTGCACACTGTATCCTTTCTCAGAAAGCGTTGCTGTCAAGTATCATTGCACAAAAGCATAGAGCAATGTCTGGCGCATGCGTATATTAAATGTGCTCTGCAGCACTTTGCAAAGAAGCCATCAAATGACTTCACTGAAGCATTTCATTGCTTCACAGATTGATCGCCACGAGATTTTTAGTATCTCTCAAGTACAAACAGAGTTTAAAAGATTTGTTGTGCGCTTTACTTTCTTTCTTCTCTCATCCCGACAAGTGTGCTAAAAGCTGTGGGTGTGCAGTCAGCCCCTGTAAGGTCATTTGCATTTCGTGGCACACACGTGTCTCGCAGATAAGCCACACTAAGGTTTGAGAGCCTGCCAAGCAGGAGATGTTGCTGTGCTCGTGCGGGTGAGGCATAGGAAACGGGGAGGCTAGGCTGGCGCACAGAAAACAGTGGAGAGTCTCTTTGTGATTTGGCGGCTAGCTTGGATGGACGTCTAGCTGATGACGGCTAGCTTGGATGGCAACCACAGGTTGCCATCTCCCGAGGAGCATTCTCGGGGGATGGCAACCACAGGTTGCTTCACCTGGATTCCTCCTTGTGAGTCAACTGTCACAGCCTCGCATTCACGGTACCTTGTTGTTATGTCATTTGTGTGTTGTATTGGGATATCGTTCAAGGTTCTTCTGGGTGTCACGAGTGACTTTTTTATTCGACTGGCAAGATAGTCATTAAAGCAGGTGAATGAATGTACGCGTGTTTGTTTGGTTTGCATGACCACGTGACTGTGCCTATTCGTTTCGAGAGTGCCATTCATATTGATATCGAACAAAGCTAAGCTGGGGGGAATAGTAAGGGGGAAAAAAGCAATGTCATGGAGATCATGACCTACAGCGCTTTCTTTTTTGTTTCATTGAACGCCCGCCTTACCCTTAATGCGATAGCGAGCACGCACGCCAGTAAGTGGTAATGTCTCGTGGCAGCTGCAGTAACTTGGCGGCTGCTCAGCCAATCACTATGAATTTGTGTATGTGTCATCATTTGTAGAAGCTGACTTCCATAAATAATTATAAATTCCAGGCCGCATGCTGCGTTTTAATGTTTGGCCCGCATGTTTTATGGAGCTTTGACTACTTGATCGGCTATTTTAAGACAATGTTGTAAGGAAAGACAAGTTCAAAGCTGCTAAATAGCTGACAAAGTTGATTTCATCTTAAAATACTGTGTTGCCTGCCGTTCTATCGTGCAAGAGCTTTGCTACTACCTGAATAAGCGAATTGTTTGACTCATATTATTTATTCTGATTATTTAAGACTATGTGGTAAGAATATTGGCCCTATATTTACTCTAATCTATTTAGCAGCTGTAGAGTGTTTAGTTTGCGTGTTTTCTGGCCCTATTAATCATTTCATGTACCTGTATGCCTTATAGCCCCCCCCCCCTATGTAATACTCTCCTGTGAAAGGGCCCTAGGGGTATTCTGAATAAATAAATGAATAAATAAATAAACAGGTTGCTCATTGTTAAGTATACTTATGCATCTGTACTTGGATCAAATATCAGTTATGTCCTCGTTATCTACCTTATTCCCTTTGCCGTGTTGCTGCGAATTTCAAGATTCACAGATCAGCATTAATGCACCATGAGGTTTCCTTTAAATCATGAGTAAGTGAAATAAATTAATTGAGGGCTTCTGGTGGCTGTTGTTAGACACAACCGTATAGAGAGAAAAAAAGTGTAGGGTGGTGTTAATTTGTAGAATTTTAATTCAAGTGTCACTAATAATGAAGTGAAAGGAAATGAAAGTCAAAGAACAAACAACTTGCCACCAGTAAATATGAGCCCACAGTCTTAGCGCTAGGTGTGCAGTGCCACGGCCATTATATAAAAAACAAGGTGCAGCATACTGCGACGCGTTGCCGTCAGTGGATGAGTGTGTTTGAATAGAGTTGACAGTTTTGATCGCTTTTTTGGGGAGGGCGCTGACACTCCACCCGTCGAAGCGGATGGCACTTCATGTTTCAATGTGGTTGCGTGAGGATTTGTGTGTGTCCGTGTGCTTTTTCATGTGCTTTCTCGTGCTTATCTTGTGTGCGATCGTGTGTGGGGGGCAGTTTGCGTCATGTTTCCTGTGATCTAGTGCGATTCTTTGGTGCACGCGTGTGTGGCAGATGGTTTTTTGGTGGTGTGATGCTTGAAAGCTGTTGTGTGCTGCTGGGTGGCTCGAATGCGAAAAAAGATGTTACATTGAAGCACAACGTATTTTTCTGCATTTTGCAGCTTCAAGAAGCGTATTTGGATGCATATTATTCGTAACAGAGCCCTTATTTTTGTCACAAATGAGCGGTGAAGCAGATGCGCGCTGAAGCAGATGTGTGCTGCCGTCTCCAGACGAAAGCATCAAATCACCCTGCCAAACGTTTCCTTCACGGGCGTGCGCAACGAAACAAGAAAACAAGCATCGAAAGAGGCCCAGGGCATACTTTACCCTCTACACATGCGACAGCCATCCAGCACAGATGAGGAGAAGTCGAGAGATCAAAACAGAGCCTCTTTTAGCGGTGACCGTTTTTACAAACGAACCGGTGAGGCGAAGCCTTTTCCCCTGGCTGTCGCCCTGGTACATGCTACGTGCAGTACAATTACTTGGAATGTTCGCAAAACCGGTAAGGATCCAAACTAGAGGTGTCGAAGGGTAGGACGGGTGGTGAACACCGGCCAAGAAGTTGTGATATTCGGGCGGTTTGAGTTAGTCGTGTAGTGCAGTCGCCATAAGAATCGAGTTATGACAGAGTACTTAACAGCAGAAACGACAGGAGGGGATAGGAGAGACGGGACAGAGCGCTGTCTATGTTATGATGCCGCTGGCATCATAACATAGACACCAGGACGACGAACAGCGCTGGAGTTGGTTTCAGTGTTTTCTTGAAGGGAAATTTTCTAAACATGTTTGGGGAATTGTGGAGTACACACATGTGGTGAATATTTGGGGCTGCTAAGTGCTCTTACGCCGTTTATGGTGCGTGAGATTGCATTTGTAGCGCAGTAGGTTTGTTGCCGTTGTTTTAAATACCTGCTAAATGATTTTGTGAGTTGTATTTGGTAGCGACCGAGTGTGCAAGCTTGTGCGATGCCTTTGCTGAGAATACATATATATTTTGCTTGTGTCATGAGCTTTTGTTTTTTAACTCTGTCTCTGGGCCGCAGCTGACATTGTTAATACACTAAAAGAACCACCATTCAAATTGTGCACGCCTTCGTGGTGCTTTTCGGTGGGTCAATACGTTAACCCTTGCAATCTGCCTGGCGATTGCCTCCCCATGAACGGAATCAGTGACTCTTTTCATTTCAGGTGAGCCAGATGGGCAGCATTCATGGAAAGTATTGAGGCCTATACTCCATGAATGATCGGCCCTCCTAGGGCAAACTGTTGCCATATGTGGTGAAACAGGTGCTCCTAATGACGATTCAGACTCGAACCTGTGATGTGCAGCTATGAAACGCATTATTTATGGCTTACTGTGCTGCATAAAAATGCGTGTGAAAGCGTTTCTTTTTGGAGAAGCAGTGGTGTCGGAGAGAGTGCAAGGTGAACTAGGCGCGTCCCGCCGCACCTTGTTTTTTACCCAGCTGTCGTGGCAGTGCACTAATAATCAGTAATGAACTATGTTGTGCCCTGGCCATTTCTCCCCTGTCCACTTTGAAACTTCGGTTTGTGTAACCGTGGGAGTGTGATTCGTCGCTACGCGACTAATGAAATGAAAAGTAAAACACTTACGTGTGTACAGCAAAGCTTGTCTCTTCCATCTAAATGATAGACACACTCTTTCTTTTGCTTTCTCTGAGGAAGCTTCCTCAGAGAAGGCTAGTAAAAGTGACAGGCTTGGGGGGACTTGCTGAAGCCTTAACTTTCGTGCGACTCCAGTATCAGCTGTGGGTCTGTGTGGCCGCTCCTCTTGGACCCCATGGTTGATGGCGGCTGGTCTAGATGTGGCTAGGTGAGTTGCTGCTTTTTCAAAGTGCATGGTGAGTTAATTGATAACGTAAGAAGTTAGATGGTCAGCGTGAGCTTGCGTGTTATGCCAAGCCTCGCTCAAAACCAGCTGACACAAGCATTGCAGACACATGTGTAGTTAAATATCAATATAGCAAACTTCTGCATAACAAAATTCTAGATATGATGGAGTACTTCAGTTCTCAAACTTCATTGTCAAAGAGCACCATGTATTCTGGACCACAGTTAGTAAACTTTGTTTATTCTAAGTAAAGCAGCAAATCATAATAATCTGGAATCGAAACTTAATGTCGTGCAACAAACGTAGATGTTTTAAACCCATTCGAATAAAATATAGTGTGTTGAGCATTCATGAGTGAAATCTCAGATTGAAATTGGTGCACTTGTGAAGGTTCAACGTAGCATAACTTTGTTCAGATGAGTATAAAACATCCATTTTTGTTGCACTACACTAAGTTTTGATTTCTGAGTATTGTGCTTTGCCTATTTACTTTCAACTCTGTCAGCTTCAAAAAAAAAAAAATCTGGCTTTTCAAAAAGCCTATGAAATATGTTGTATTTTTAAAACTACTCATTATACTAAAAAAATAGCGCATATTTCTAACCGGTGCACAAATGTGCATCATATCACCAAGTTTCATGCATATCAACAAAGAATTGCAAGAAAAATTTCAAGAGCAGCGCAGCAGCATGTTTTCTGGCTGTGGCTTTGAGAGGAGGGCACTCTGAAGTGGTCATCTTGGCCTCGGAGTGGCGGTGAGCGAGAGCGTACAGCTGACCCATGGCATGTGAAAACCCTGGCAACCTGGTGCATCATATCGGGCATTCTCTATCATCTCTGCGCACCGTGTAGTTACACATCTTCACATGTGCATGCCGTGTGTCCATAGGTCGGTGAACTCACTCATGAGTCGACTCACTCACATTGAGCCATGAGTCTGAGTTGGAGCGAGTCCGGGTGAGTACCTTATATTTTTATGAGTAGGAATCCTAGTGAGTCCAGTGGAAGAAAAAAATTTTTCTTGAGTCCGAGCCAGTGCGGGTCAGGAAAGTTTTGCCGTGTCTAAATCCAAAGTGCAATATATATTTGATGTGCGAGTCTGAGTGAGTAACACTTATGTTGGCTGACGTATGGTCCTATCGACTCATCTTCAGTGTTACTGTGAGCCTTACTTGGATTCATGTTTATACTTACGTCTATTTACAATTATTCCAAAGCAGTATTGTTCATACCCTATTTCAATATTTATTGATTAGAGACGCGAATTACTTAGGGAGGAGGAGGAGGAAAAAACCTTTATTGATGCTGGCTGTGCCAGATAGCCCATATCCCCACCGGGCTGGTTGACATCCCTAGTCCGGGACGTCATTAGTCGAGGCCGCCACCCGAGCCCGCTGCACTAGAGTTCGCTGTTCCTCTAGTGTGGAGCCATTGAGTAGGGTCGTCTCCCAGTCCTCTTTGGTGGGGTTGGGAAAGGGGGTTAATTTTGGGTTCACTCGGCAGGCCCAGACCATATGGTAAGTGTTGGCCTCTTTCCCACAGTACTGGCACTGCCCACTTATTTTAGGGTCATAATATTTTAGTATGGCTGGACAGAGCAGCGTATTTGTCTGTAGGCGCCGCAGGATGCGCTCCTCCGTTTTCGAGAGTCCCTTCGCTGGTGCGGGATACAAGCGGCGTTGCTCAATGTAGTATTCTTTGATTTCTCGAAACCGTGTTAAAGGTGTGGGACGTTCAGGTCTATCAGGGGAACGGGGAGTTTCCCGGGAAGCTTAGGGGGTGCCTTGTACTCCCTGACCCTGCCAACTCTTTCAGAAAGGGTCTTCATAATTACTACACCTTATCTTGTCATCTTTTCGAAGAAAAATGGCCTTGCTGGCTTGCAACCACTCGTGACTCGTATTCAACGTTACTATTTAAAAGGCATCAAGAAAAGCACCGGTTATGTAAACTATCGCTGTTAAAGAGCGCTGACATCGTGATTCAAAAAGCTAATTCTAAACTTACGGACTCATGACTCTACTCACTTAGACTCAGATCGAGCCGCGAGTCTGAGTGAGCCCGAGTGAGTAATGTTTTGGTCAGCATAAGTCTCAGTTGGTCCGGCTGAAGAAAATTTTCATAAGGGTGAGTCTGGCACTGGAATATTTTGGTGACTCCGAGTCCGAATGAGTCTGAGCGAGCCCGAGTGAGTAATGTATTGGTCAGCATGAGTCTCAGTAAGTCCGGTTGAAGAAAATTTTCATAAGGGTGAGTCTGGCACTGGAATATTTTGGCGACTCAGAGTCCGAATGAGTCGGAGTGAGCCCGAGTGAGTAATGTATTGGTCAGCATGAGTCTCAGTAAGTCCGGTTGAAGAAAATTTTCATAAGGGTGAGTCTGGCACTGGAATATTTTGGTGACTTGAGTCCGAATGAGTCACTCACAATTTTTGCCCATGCGTGTGTTAGCGTTAGATTTGGCAGTTTCATTTTTGCCACGTGCCGGTAGTGGCAAATGTAATGATCTCCTGCTTATGCAGCAAGCAATCATGATCAATCCAGAAACAGATGGCGCATCAAGGCTAGAGCCTCGAAAGCGATCCTGATTGGCGAGGATAAGGACGTTGCTGCTTATTTGGGGCATTGCAAAGCTTACTCACTGTGATCCTCAACACGAAATGAGTTACTTTTTGTCAGGCTGGACTCAGTGAAGAATAAGTTTCCAGTGAGAGCTATTGGAACTAAGTGGCTTATTTTTCGCATATCAAAGTTTCATTCGTTTCCCACAGTAAGGGCACTGCTGCAACAAGTCTTAAGTAGCGAGCCAATATACTTTTTCGAGCCACTCACAGTTCATAAAACTCGCAGTTTTATGAAGTTATGTAGATGCTATATGGTCAAGGTGACTGCCAAGATTTTACTAGCAGTTCTAATGACAGTGAACTTTTTTTAAAAGGCCTCTCTCACTACGTACTAAAGGGCGTCCACAGTTTGCAGGTTCTGTCGCGGACGCGTGCTTCCCTGCAGCCACGTGAGCGGCTGGAGTTGAGTCGTCGTCTTCTGCAGCTGACGCTCTATGTGGTGCGATCCCCATTCTACGAGCGCATCTCCCAACGCCGAATCTCCCTCGCCCTCCAAGCACTCGGTGACTCCGTGCCCCTCCTTGGCTGGATCACCAGTGAGTCACTCCGCTCACAACCACTCTTCTATTGTATAGTAATGACCATAGTACTAGTTATCGGCCATTGGTAATAATGATCATAGTGTTATTGATGCCACCTAACTGTTAGTGCTTCCCCAAAATGTGTGCCCGGAAACATAGAATGATGGTCTTGGAGCAGCAGACTGCGTAGTTCAGAGCAGTTTCTTGGGGGAAGAGAGAAGAGGGAGGGCACAGGCCCTGTCTGCTATCCCGCAACTGCGCCACTGCCGCTACGCTGCCTCCCTTGAATTACTCTAAAGCAGCACACATTGAAGTTTGCGTCAAGCCCTCACCCCAGCTGTGGTCCTAAGTGTCGTGTATATTTTGTGTGGATTACAAGCAGAGAGACACCGCATGTGCATTCTTCTGTCCTCATCTGTGTATGCTCGCGTAATTGCTACAAGTCGTCGCACCGACAGATCCCCATCTCAAAACTGCGTGCAATGCAACTGCGTTTTGTGCCATGTGCAGGGCCACTGGCTGACTACATTCCGGAGTGGCAGAACACCTACTGCCACAATTGGGCCTCCTAGGGCACTACCCTTGGACATGCCTGACCTAACAAGATAAGGAGCCTTACCCAAGAAGGCAGCCACTTACACTACTGTATATCGTTCTGTGAACGGAACTATTGTAGGCTCACTGCAAGTGTAGCCCCACGTTCTATCTGGTTTGCCTTCACGGAGCCACACGCTACAGCTTGGTGACATGGTGAAGGAACAGCCATTACCAGGGATGTTTCATTTGTGCTCGAGATGACTTGGCAGTTATGTACTCCGCCGTTGCTGTCATGCTGCTCTTCATAAAGGTGCAACTCTTCACGTCATCGTGGGGTATGAAGATAACAAGTATTAGATAGCAATGTATTTGAGCGACATTTATGAAGATAACAAGTATTAGATAGCAATGTATTTGAGTGACTTAGCTGCACAAGACGTCGTAATTTATGCCATTGCGCGTGGTGCCGAATGTAATTGGGCCAGACGACTTGTTTGTGATGCATTCTATATGATGTTCAGTGATGGTCCTTCATGCTGCTAATTTTATTCGAATTCTTTTCACGTCTATGGGTTGATTGCAGATAGGCAGCACAACAATGCCAGCATGGTGCGTGCAGGACTGTGCGAAATATGACTATGAGAGTGGTAACACTATGGTGCCACCTCTATAGTGGTGCCAGCTTAGTTGTATCGCCTGCTTAGTGATGTCAGTATGGTGTAGCATATGTTTTCAGAGCTCTTTAACTGCTGGTGTGCGCATAGATTTTTTATTCGAACGATCGTCGTTCTCCCTGCCAGCCTTTTTGACTGCAGGGCCAGCCACCAGCTGCTCCTATTAAACAACTTCCACAAACCAGCTGTTTCGCATCGTGAACTTGGGCTGTGAACTAGTAAGAATCCTGTATGAGAAGCATATTTGACTTGCGCTTTTATGGGCAAGTTTGAGGTCTGTGTTTTGTCCTGATCTGGTAATTTTTCTGTATTAAGTGTGAAAAAGCTTTAGCAATTCTTTATGCAATGGCACAAGCTCTTCTATGCAGAAGAGTCTCACTTGTTCTATGCTGGAAGGTTAATTCCCCGAAAGAACATTTTCTGTGAATTTATTTTGGCATACAGTGCAATTCGCGGTTTTTTTCGTGTCTGTGTTCTGTCTGCAAATTTAGGCACAAAGTGCTGTTGCTTCCATGTTTTTATTGACTTTGAATAATTACATTTTGGTGGGACCAATGAAGTTGGTCAAATTTGCTTGCAGTTAAAGTGAAGAAAAGGTAGGCAAAAAGGATTTCGTTGGCAGTGTATTGCCCATATGTAATATGTCCCTGATTCAATTTCATACTCACGTTATACAAGTTCAGAAGTATGAAGCTGATGAGAAATTGAATTACGTTAAAGCTCCTCAGCAGAGTTAAAATAGAATGCCCTCCCCAATATCGCAAAATGAAATGCGACCCTCTGGCAAAAAAAAAAAAGAAGTGAAATTGGCAGACTTTACCTTAGTGAAACAGAAATTCGTCGCTTAAGTACTGCTGTCAGTCGGCACTCCATTGCTGTCTATGGACAATCACAACATGTCAGTCATACATTCCTGACAAATTTAATATTCAACGTTCGTTGAACAGTTGCAAAACTGAGCATGGGCTTATACATCGACTAACTATTCTGTTGAAGCTCATTTTGTGATGCACGTGATGCTCAGAAAAGCCAGTGATGTATGATGTGACTTGTAAAATAACTTATTTGCGAATACACTAGCCATTTGCATGAAAATAGCACCACATGGTCATTGCCATGCCATGCTCATCTTCATGCCATCAGTGCTCATCATGTGATACAATGGCAGTGTCATTGACATTCCATGGCCAGACTGTATCAGATGGTAGGACAGTACAAACTAATTTTTTTAATGCAAAGCAGCTCTTTGACTAGCCCGTGTAACGCTGTTCCTCCGTCTGCACTGCGCTCCCCAGGCTGCAGGTGTTTTAGCGGTGCCAAGTAGGTCGCGCCTTTCCTCGCAGTGCGCAGGCGTTGACGTCACTCTCTCCTTGGCCTATCGCCGCTCGCTGTTTGTCATCACTCTCACTTCACCCTCTCCACCGCTTGCAACATTCGAGGGCACATCGAGTAGAAACACTCTTTTGGCTCGATTACCTACCATAAAACACGAAATCCAACCCGCCTCTCGTGCCTTTGCGTTTCAAAGAAATGTTTACTCGAAAAAAGATTACACCGAGTCTCGCTTTAAACCGTTCTTCCAGCTCCTGCTTCCACGTTCATTTCAGCCGGGTCAGCGACGTGCGCACTGCTGCTGCTTCGCATCCTCTTATGGTTCTTTTCTGGGAGATGGCCCATACTTTTTGCATATCTCATTTCACTGCGCCAGGCATTTCGAGACAAAAATGATTGTACATTACCATAAAATCGCTTTAAATAATGCAAATCTGCTATACTTGTCATTTTGTTGCTTCTGGATTTCTTGCTTGGTCATCTTGAATTTGCTTTGTAGGTTGTCATTTTTGAGACCCTATAATTTTTATCTATGTGAGTTCATAATGGGCCCAATGCGATGCATGCTTCAAGAATGAGTGTATAGATGTTTTACTAAATAAACTGGCAAATAAAAAAGTTTGTCACTTTATTATGCAGTGCAGTGAATGGCTCGTTCAATGCCCGAGCTTGTGTAAAACTACAGTGATTGTTGTCAAAATTATGTGTTCAATTGCTACTTGTTTTTTTTTATTCAGAAGCAATGCAGGCTTGCCTGCTGTTTCATAGAAACAATTCATCACACTGCATTGCTGACCACTTTGTCCGCACTAACTACTAGCAGACGTCCAAAGTAGGGTTAGTGAAATGCTGTACAAAAAAGAAAATATATTACTGAAAAAAAAAACATAAGGGAATTGTGCATTTGAGTCAGGTGCACACAAGGTTATCATCTGCTTTATAGTCGTTGATAACTACATTTAAAAGCAGGACTTTGACATGGATTTGCTTGCAAGCCAACGTCGACAAAGTCATCGCTCGCTTGCATTCACCACATTGAAGGCTGTGAAGGTGGCCTTTACAGGCTTTGCTTTGAAATTTGAACCAGTGCTCCTGTTACTGGTGGTGAACACTTGGTGACGTTCCGTGCTGCTAGAATCTTCTCCATTTTCGACAAGCATGGCTCGTCCATTTGAGATAATGTCTCCCCACGAGCATTTTGAACGAGACTCTCTCTTTTCCAGGTCATTTCCCATGTTGCTTCACAGATGACTGCACTTGCTTGGCAACTACTTTTATTGTAACCACCATTTCACATTTTTTCGCCACTCGTGTTGAGTAAATTGGTGTCCAGTGATGGAGATGTGTGCATTGTTCGTGTGTCCTCGTAGAAAAGAATCCTTTCATCATCGTACATCCCTCCAGGTGCTAATTATTACGATACCGAAGTTTACTTTGATGACTGACTTTACTTAACAACATCGGTTCTTTCTTCTTGAAAACATCTTGCACTGTATTCAGCACCACGCATTTATGCCATCTTTGGGACATTGTTATGTAAAATGTCTTGTTCATGGGTTCAACTGCCTCCATATCACCTATCACACAAGTGGTGAACATAACACAAATATAGGTATGGCACCAAGTCAATGATGAGGCAGCAAGGACACAAAATACATACATTGAAGTTCAGTTTTGCAATCAATTTCTCTTCAATAAGATGACTTTAAAAAAAAATTACGACATCAAATGTACCATAGTGTACCATCAAGTGTACTAGAAAACATGACAACAAAGAATGGAAGATTTATAGACCTATCGGATTACATTATTAATAGTATAGAATACTCTCAAGTAATTGATAGTCTTTCCAGCCAAGTGTGTTAATTAATGAAGGCACATTGCTTTAGTCCATAAGCCAAGTTCAAAGAGCAATTTTCAGTAATGGAGGGCATTTGTGTCATTTTTCAGGTGAATCTTTAATGTCATTCATCACAAGTTGTTTCGTGCATTTTTCCATAACTTTCTTAAAAGGTGTTTTAATTTGGTAGAATTTGCCTGTAGCCCAAGGCCTGCCCATTACTTAATCCAGGAGTACACGAGGCAATAGTTAACTTTGTGGCACTGCCTATTCACTTGAAGTTTTATTTCTTTTCTGTTTGTACATTGGAAAGTTGAAAAGCGGAAAGTTGTACAATGTACAACTTGTACATTGGAAAGCGGAAAGTAGAAAAAATTGCACAGCAAATCAGAGATAGCGTTAAACACAAATAAAGATGGACGTCGGACTCTGCCCAGGCGGTGCTGCGAGAAACGCCGCCACCAGCGCCTCCAACGCCATGCCGGCCCTAAATGGGTAGTGCAAAGATAGCTGTCCGCAAATTAACGTGCATAGGCTCTTATGTTTTCTCGGTCTTGAGGCGTGGTTTCTTGAAAATCAAATACCTGGCAAGCTTCTTCCGTCAATCCAACTTCGCCTCAAAAAAGTAGGAAGCTCATAAAAGCAAACTGCGAGTACAAGGCGAAAGATCTTTCAGTTATTTCGGTGTGCTGCAAGTGCTAGCGAGCATCGCATGACATCGTGTTTGAGGCAAGCACTCCGACGTGCATTCTTGAACGCCTAAATGTGTTCAACTTGGGCATACACATGATCTTAAGGGGGGACGCGGGTCTTAGAATAGTGAAAAATGGCCAAAAAGTCGATTTTGAGAAAATGCGATATTTGAAATTTTTAGACCTATAAGCATGTGTCCTAAAATTGCGAACGCTGAATTCGATCAGTAAATGGATTAAAATTGATTATGAAGTCGCCACGGGAGCCGCAAACCAACCCACGGCAGGTCAAATTCGTTTAAACTTCCCGCGCGCGCCGCCAGCGAGGCAGTTGGCCGATCGCTGCCATCTTGGGCTTGTTTTGAAGCTGATTCCTTTGTGCGCATTTTGCCACCCTTCAAAATGGTGTCGCTTAAACAGAACAGCTGCCCTCGCTCCTTTTCCGGAGCCCCCTTCCAAGCCGCTGATTGGCCGGAGCGCGCACGCACCAGGCGAGCCCCCTGTTCCTTGCTTCCTATTGGCTGATGCGGCGAAAGTTGCCCGCGCTTTTTTTTTTTATATTGTTCGTCGGCCGCCGCTTCCCGTTCGCACACGTTGTTTGTCCGCTTCCCGCACGTGCCTGCTTGTGCTACGCGACCGACACACCGACTTTCCGTCTTTTGCCGGCATGATTGGAGACGCTCGTCTAAAGAAGAAGACGCGCCAAGCGTACGGCAAGAAACAAAGGCGCCCATGGAACACCCGCCAGAAGAAAGCAGCCGACAACGTGCAGTCGATTTCGCCCGATGCCGCCGAAGCGGCGCATTCCGACGACGGCGCGCAGCCGCGGCCGCTTGTGTCTGAAGCGGTGCACTCTCCTGTGCCTTGCAGCAGCACCTCATTGGATTGTGTCGTCGTCGGATCGTCATATTGCACTTCCAGCAACATCCTAGACCGCATTGACACGGCGTTTTATTCGGCGGATGAGTTTGCTGAGTGGGAGAAATGCAGTGGGCTTGAAGGCATCACTCGCATCGCAGTACACGACCGAAGGTAAGTTCGAGTTACTAGATATTGATCTGGAGCATGGTGGCAAAGAAAACGGAACAGAATTTGTTATTGTTGATCTGGCGGCGATACGCTCGTTATTTGGACTTGTCACGTGCCCAGAATGTGGTGAAAGAAGCGTCACTATTTCAAAGGCCAAGAAAGAGTATGGGCTGTGTTCAAAGCTCATAGTCACGTGCGGCAGTTGTGACTTTCGCGAAGAGTGTTTTTCGTCCCCAGGTGTAGCCGACGAGACCGATGCCAAAATAAGGCCGTTCGAAGTTAATATGCGTGCCATGAAGGCCATCAACAGTATCGGCAAAGGGGCAACGGCTCTGTCGGACTTCTCCGCCGGGATGAATATTTTGCATCGAGGGCTTCACCACAAGAGTTACCAAAGCCACATGAATATAATGAAAGAAGCCTGCTTTGCGACTGCTGCCGAATGCGAAGCGGCGAGCAAGGAGCTCTATGCGGAGTTCGGCAACGCGCCCGGAAAGGTCGACGTCATTTATGACGGCACCTGGCTTACGCGTGGACATAGCTCGCATATATGTGTTGGCTGCATTGTTGAGATGTATAGTGGCCTCGCGATAGACCATATCGTGCTATCGAACTTCTGCCTGGCTTGCACCACAGGACCCAAGGAAGGAGAAGCAGGACATTCTACCTGGCTCATTCAGCATGCCCCTCTGTGCCAGAAGAATAATGATTGTAATGCTGGCCAGATGGAAGTGGAAGCAGCACTACGCTTGTTTGAGCGGCCCCTTGAAAAGCACAAGCTTTGTTATACGACAATGCTGCCGGACGGCAACAGCAGGACATTCCATGCACTCACAGAAAAAGAGGTGTACGGCTTCATAAAAGTGGCCAAAAAGGACTGCATAAATCATGTACACAAGCGTACGGGAGCTGCCTTACGTACCCTTGTAGAGAAAAAAAAAGCTCAAGGTGGCTCACTTGGTGGAAAGGGCAGACTTACGAAACAAAAGATAAAGAACATCACCTCATACTATGGCTACGCATTGAGAAGACACAGGAACGATGTTCCAGGTATGCAGAAGGCTGTTCTAGCAACTTTGAAGCACATGTCTTCAACTGACGAGGCACCAAAGCATGACCTTTGACCTGAAGGCCCTGAATCCTGGTGCAAATTTCAGAGAGCTCTTGCAAAAAATGAGAAGCCGCCACCACACAAGGACAGCCTTCCTGATTTTGTAACTGAGACAATGGAGCCTGTGTTTAGGCGGCTGAGCGACAATGCCCTCTTGGAAAGGTGCAGCAATGGGATCACCCAGAACCCAAGTGAGAGCCTGCACGCTATGATTTGGCAGCAGGCCCCCAAAACTCTGCATGCATCCTTGCGGAGCATTGAAAGGGCAGTTGCCGAAGCCATCAGCCGCTTCAACCAAGGCACAACAAAGAGCAACGTGGAAATTGCCGAGAAGCTGGGCTACAGCGCTGGCAATAACTTGGTGCGTCGTAGCCTTGAGAAGGACAAGGGCAGGCTGCAAAAATCGCAAAGAGAGCATCTCGACAACAGTTCATTAAAGGAAAGACTTTCAAAGCATCACAAGCCAGCAGGGGACTCTGCTTACAGCCCTGGTCTGCTGTAAACAGTCATGATAGCAAATAGTGAGAATTTTCGCGAAAATAAATATTCTTGGTTTTAGACCTAAACATTGTGTAAATCTAATGTCTATCCAAGGACAACATTATTACATGATTTTTATGTGTTCCTTTCACTTGCAAGGAACTGGAACGACCACAAAGTAAAGAAATAATAATTCTCATGCTGAGTCAATGACTATTTTATAGTTCTAGAACAAGCTGTGAGCAGTATTCTGGGTGGGTACAGTGAAATTTAGCATGGCCATTTATCCTATAACATAGGGCTACAGAATGATGTCATTAATATCGCTGTAGCTTCACTTTAGCAAAAGCTAAAGTTGCTAGAAACTTCAAACGCACTTTTCTCAGTTCGATGTTTTTGCACATTGCATTTGGCCTTACGGAGATTTTTCCTTTGTTAAACTTGAGTGAATGCGACAAAGTTGGTATCATTTTATTCATCTTGACATGATCTAGGGGGTGATGCTATTTCTATTTCTCTAGCATTACTTCCAAAATTATCATTGAAGATTTTATTAAGAGAAATTTATTGTAATATAGTGACCATAAGTGTTCGACCGTTTTCTTGCTTATAAAATGCCTTCAAATGGGTAAATATACCATCACCCCCTACAGCAAGTCTCCAGCATTGGGATTATGCATTCACTTTTTGGATTTAGCAAGAATAAATTGCCAAGAAGTCCCGTAAGAAGTATGCAATCAATAAAGATTCAGACCTTCATATTTTCTAAACCACTTGAAATATTAAGAAACAAATTGGAGATTTGAAATCAGCATGAAAAACTAGCTTAGGTAGTGAAGTTTGAGCAAAAAATTCAAAAAAAAAATTTTAGAACCCACGTCCCCCCTTAAAGCGATGAAGTACATACACGAGCAATCTATCTTATGAAGCTTGTTTTATATAAAACAAGCTTGTGGTACAAAGCTTGTTTTATCCAGCATGCATGGCCCTGACGATTTTCGTCTTTGCGATTGTATTTTCTATCCATCTCTCGCTTCTTATGCGTTGAATTGTTGTTAGAGTGTGAAGTTGACAGTTGTCTTCTGTTTCTATATACTGCAAATGGGTATATATTCGCAAGCACATTCTCAGTGAACAACGAAAGGCAAAGCCAAGGCATCCAAGATAGCTCTGGCAATTGCGAACACAAACGGCAAAAAAAAATTGTAATGGTTGCGATCATTTTGCAATTTACCTGTGCGACGTACGTGTTCGCATTTCCTAGTTAAAGCCGGAACTAGAGCCTTCAAAGCCCTACATGCGTAATGCTGTGTGATGTCGACCACTTCAGATTATCTGTGGTTGTGGCGTGTTCGATGTTAATTGCACGCATTACCTGTTTACAATGCATTGTGAAACAACGCGGTCGCGCACCGCAGTCAGAGCATTTGTAAAGTTTCACAGTCAAAGTTGCTATGGTTCTCTGAGGTAACGATTGGGCGCATTATCATATCACCTATACATTATCACACTTTCTCATGAGACTGGCTGTGGAGAACGCGAGTAATTTGCTTACCCCACACGTTCTTAACGGCCCGTATCCAGCGTCCTTTCCGTTCTGCTTCATGAAAGCTGCAGTAATCAGCAAAACTTAAGTCATTTGCATCCGTGGCAATTCGCAACGCAACAGTAGCGTAGACTGGGGTAGTTTTTGTAGAGCGCGGAGCTGTTGCGTCTGCTCTTGCTCTCGCCGTCGTTCTGACAAGTGAACCCGCAAGCACTTGATGCGGTTCGGTGACTCGTCTGACCAGTGGAGAGAAATTCGTAGTTCTTTTTCTAAGTGTTCAATGTGCAAATACAACTAATAATTAGCTTAATAGTTGTTTCGTATGCTGTAGTTGCACCTGGTTGCGCAGCAAACTGCGCTAAGGGGTCGGACCTTTCACTACTCAAAACCGCATCGACAGGTGGCGCTGCGTGTCGCAAAACTACAAAATGGGTTCTTTAAACAATGGAGGTTGGAGGACAATCTGTTTGCATTAATGCAGTGTATTGAAATAGCAGAAAAAGAACACAGGCCCCTGTGGTTGGCATGTCTAGATATCAAGGGAGCCAAAGATAGTATGATTCAAGGAGACTTGTTGGGAATACTGGACACACTAGATGTGAAAGATGGAATAACTAATCTTCTAATGGACACCTATAAAATTGACAAGGTAGTTATCAAATTTATTTATTTATTTATTTATTTTCCTAATACTGTTAGCCTTTTGGCTGTTACAGGGGTGGGACATACTAAGAATGACAAACATCAATACATTCAATTCATACAGCAATTTAAACAGCAACACTTGAACTTGGAAATGATACATGACATACATTGGAAACACTGGCATTGAGGCTGAAGGAAAAACAGTGCAGTCGTAGTAAGCATACAAATAAATTTCAATAAATTAGCATAGTAGACCATGCTTACAGAAAAATATCTTTGAGCCCTTCCTCAAATTTTTCCAGTGAATCACAATGAACCAGTGGTAATGGCAAAGCATTCCACTGACTAATTGTCTTTGGAAAAAATGAATTCGCATATACATTGACACGCTGTTGTGGCACTTCGTATGTGTAATCGTTTACACTTCTTAGGTTTCTTCCGCGGCGTGGCATTAAGTAGTTTGTTGTGTTTATGTTTAATTTATTTTTTGACAATAAAAACAAGAACTTCAACCTTGCCAATTGCCGTCGTTAAGCTAAAGTGGGCAGTTGGGAAGAACAGGTATCTGAACCTATAGAGATACAATGCGTGCTTCGACAGGGATGTCCCTTGTCACCTTTGTTATTTATGCTGTATCTCCAGGGACTAGAAGCAAAATTAGAGGGGAGTCGACTCGGCTTCAGCGTCTGTTTTTGCTAAACAAGGAAAACACATTAAACAGTCATTACCAGCATTTATGTATGCAGATGATATAGTATTATAGCCGAAAAACAAGGAAGATCTGCAGGGATTGATGGACATCTGTGGTAATGTGGGAGATAGGTTAATTTTGAAGTTGAGCAGAGGAAAATCTGCAATCATGATTTTTAATGATAACAAAGGTGTGAGCATAAGATACAGGAAGTCACGCTAGAAATCGTGGATAAATACAAATATTTGGGCGTATGGAAAAATAACGGGGTTGAGTATATAACTGAGCACAAAAGTAACGTAATTACTAAGGGCACAGGAATGCAGCTGTAATGGAAAATAGGGCACTGTGAAAACTACAGTAGGTATGACGTTGTGAGAGAGATTTGGAAAGGCGTCATGGTCCCGGGTTTGACGTTCTGCAATGCGGTCTTGTGCACGAAATCATAAGTTCAAGCGAGATTGGAAATTAAGCAACATGGAATAGGTAGGCTTGCTTTGGGAGCACACAGGAATACCCCAAATTAGGGGGTACAGGGAGACATGGGATGTACATCGTTTGAGTGCAGGGAAGCTAGCAGCAAAATAGAATTTGAGGAGCTTTTGAGAAAAATGGGAGAGGAGCATTGGGCTAGGAAAGTTTACAGCTACTTGTACCTGAAGAATGTTGATACGAAATGGAGAAAGCGAACTCCAAAATTGTCAAGCAAGTATTTAGACAACAGCAGAATACCAAGCCAAAAGGAAACATCGGTTATAAAGAAGGTGAAGGAAACAGCTGAGGGACATGTGGAAGATGGGAATGCTTACGAAATCATCACTGGAGACCTACCGAACTTTTAAGCAGGAAATTGCAAGGGAATATATCTACGATAATTCTCGGGGTAGTTCTCTGCTCTTCGAGGCTAGAAGGGGGGTATCGCGGACTAAGACGTACCGTGCAAAATACGAAGGCACAGACACAGTATGTAGTGCGTGTGGAGGAGAGGAGGAAACGGCTTAACATTTGATAATGGCGCCGAATTTTTCAAAGCATTGGGGTTTAGGGACAGTGAAGGCAAAATAGACTTTAATTGGTAGAAATAACCAGGAGGAGGCTAACTGATTGGTGGCTACAATCGAGGCGCGAGTTAAATTTAAACCTTAAAAACACAGTGATAGTACTTAACTTTATGGCTGGGTAGTGTGAGCCACCGCCTGATTTAAAGGGCACAGCCGGATACATCCATTCATTTATCTATCCTTTCCAGAGCAAGGAGGTTGCCTTCTGGAGTGGAGGTGCGCCCCAATAAGCGACACCTATCGCCGACATATTGGAAAAGGAAAGACTCGGAAGCAGATGACAAAGTGTGCTTCGTAGCTCCGCCCTCGCAGTGGCCTTTGGAGACAGTGACATGTGTTTGTAAAGCAGTTAAAGATTTTACAAGGCCATGATGACTTCGTGTGTTGCTTATGGCTGCACAAATCGCATCAAGAAGACGCCTCGGATCACTTTTCACGTGTAAGTATTCTCGCTTCATTCGCTGACAATTGCCTTTTTGCATATTTTGTTAAATTAGAAACAATATCGAAGGTGCGCATACATGTAATACATGTGTATGGATGTATGGAAGGTAACTTGAAGCTGTAAATGCTCGCTGACACGACGCTGTCCCTGAGTTTTAAGTTTATGGACGAAGAACTTGCGGTCTGTGACTGCACGTATCAAACATTGGAACGAGTAGGACGTCTGAATGCCCTTTGAAATCCAAGTTTTCTGGTGTTATCTTACAAGGCAAGACTCACTGCGTGCTTGCATAAATTTTTGGCGAGTGAATATCGAATTTGGTGCATGTTTGTCGAGGAATTCTCAAATGTAGAGAAAAATTCCATTCCGTGATTATCAGTGTTATAGGTTTCCGAAAGACAGTGCGCTGCGTTCTACCTGGTAGAGAAAGAGAAAAGACTTTATTCACAGGATTCTGCGTGGGGTAGGTGCCGGCCTCGCAGGGCGCAGTCTACCCTTCTAATGTTCTAGTTTATGCAGTCCTAGAAACACTGGGCCAAGAACTTGAGGAGACGCCCCACCACGGTGTTCTAGTGGCTAAGGTACTCGGCTGCTGACCCGCAGGTCGTGGGATCGAATCCCAGCTATGGCGGCTGCATTTCCGATGGAGGCGGAAATGTTGTAGGTCCGTATACTCAGATTTGGGTGCACGTTAAAGAACCCCAGGTGGTCGAAACTTCCGGAGGTGGTTTTGGGACGTTAAACCAAACCACACATATCAATCACACATATCAATCATCAAAACAAACGCCAATAGACGAAGTTGGCAAAATGAGTGAGTGGCGTTATATTAAACATCGAGCTACCTCGCTTTTAGGCTCTGAAGGCTGCCATTGTTATGGCAACACACTTCACCAACGGAAGTTGATAAATATTATGCATAACTAACGCCACTGCAATCGTTCTTACAAACGGTTCATTCTTCATCACGGAGTTTGTCCGTTGCACGCGACATCGGTGCTTCGGTTTTGGTTCCGCCAGTGAATTGGTTAGAATTCTATAAATTCTATAACTCTATAAAAATTACTGGCGACTCCCAGTTTACCTAATTAACTCTCTTTTCTAACTTTAGCTTTAATTATGTCAACTTCCTTATATATTCTCTGGTAATCTGCCGACACACACACAAGCACATATATGAAAAAGGCGAGCAAATGTCGCATTCCCCTTGATCTTGAGCAGGCACATTTCTTAAAACACCCAATATATACTACAACCCTTTTGTACCGCAATAGTGCGCCAGCAAGCTCGATATGTGAAGCATCCCTCGGCAGCAGATTGATCTGAAAGTGTGCAGCTGACATGGGTGCATGAAATGATTTGATTAATAAACAAGAAGAGGCGTTTATTCATTGGTGTAACCTAAAAGTGGCTTCCATCTCATTTCTTTAATCTTAGAACTGCAAACCAAACACGCAACGCGCGTATTTCATTACGGTCTATGGCGGTTCCGCCCTGTTTTTCCTCTAGCAATATGACCGCCGCTGGCTTCACTAGCTCCTGTTGGCGGGGGACTCGCGGCCTGGCTTGCCACTCCAGAGCACCCGGCAATGTGGTTCACGAGATATGATGAATGAATAGATGGATGGATGTAGCTGTACCCTTTAGATCGGGC
The DNA here is from genome assembly GCF_043290135.1 of Rhipicephalus microplus. Lineage (NCBI taxonomy): Eukaryota > Metazoa > Arthropoda > Arachnida > Ixodida > Ixodidae > Rhipicephalus > Rhipicephalus microplus. The sequence goes on from NC_134701.1 coordinate 94,762,902, forward strand.
GGTAGCCAACGCCGCCTAGCCGTAATACTTAGTGAACTAATCACTAGATTAACCTTTTTTTTCCCTTTAAATAGTGAAGTTGAGGACTGGTACTTTGCAGTGAAGGGTTTAATTTTCACTCGTGCCTTGACTTTAGCCACCAATCAGATAACCTTCTTCTGGTTAATTCTACCCACTTAATGTCTATTTTGTTCTCCATGTCCTTAAACCCCAGTGCTTTGAAAAACTTTGGGCCATCATCCTGAACTATAGGGTGAAGCCTTTTACAGAACATTATCAATTGTTCGGCGGTTTCCTCTTCCTTTCCACATGCACTGCATATCGTGTCTACTCCTTCGTGTTTGGTCTGATATGTCTTGGTTCACAATACTCTCGTCCTGGCCTCAAACAGTAGAGAACTACACCGAGTATTATCATAAATTCTTTCCTTGGAAATTTCCTGCTTAATAGTTCGATAGATCTTTAGTGCAGACTTCTTAATCATGCCAATTCTCCACATGTCAGTCTCCCTTTCTTTCACTTTTTTCTTTACCGATGGTCCTTTTTGGTTTGGCCACCTGCTGTTTTCTAAGTATTTACCAGTCAATTTCCTGGTTCGCTTCCTTCATTTTGTATCGACATTCTTCATGTACAAGTAGCTGAGAACCTTCCTAGCCCAATGCTCCTCCCCCATTTCTCTCAATCGCTTCTCAAATTTTATCTTGCTGCTAGCTTCCCTGCCCTCAAAGGATGTCCATCCCATATCACCTTGTACTCCCTGATTTGGTGTATTCCCGTGAGCTCCTAAAGCAAGTCTACCTATTCCACGTTGCTTAATTTCTAATCTTTCTTGAACTTCTGATCTCATACACAAGACCGCATTGCCGAACGTCAGCCCAGGAACCATGACCCCTTTCCATATTCCTCTCACAACATCGTACCTATCGTAATTCTACAGGGCCCTATTTTTCATCACTGCTGCATTCTTGTTACCTTTAGTCATCACGTATATTTCGTGTTCCCTTAGATACTCAGTCCCATTGCTTATCCATACGCCCAGATATTTGTATTTATCTGTTATCTCCAGCGTGACTTCCTGTATCCTAAGCTCACAATCTTCATTATCATTAAAAATCATGACTCCTGATTTTTCTTTACTGAATCTGAAACCTAACCTATCTCCCTCATTACCGCAGATGTCCATCAATCTCTGCAAATCTTTCTTGTTGTTGGCCATTACCACTATATCATCTGCTACATTAATGCTGGTAGTCCCTGATCAATGAGTTTTCCTTGTTCAACGAAAGAGAGTTTGAAGCCAAATCCGCTTCCCTCTGATTTGGCCTCTAATCCTTGTAGGTACGTCATGAATAACAAAGGTGACAGAGGACACCCCTGCCTCAGCCCCCGTTTCACCTCTGTGGGCTTGGATACCTGTTTTTCCCACTTTATAACTACCTTGTTACTTTTATAGATTTCCTTTCAAAGCTTAGTGACTCCATCTTCCACACCTAGTGTGTCCAGTATTCCCCACAAGTCCTCTTGAACCACGCTGTCGTAGGCTCTCTTGATATCCAAAAATGCTAGCCAAAAGGGCCTGTGTTCATTTTTTGCTATTTCGATGCACTGCGTCAGTGAGAACAGATTGTCTTCCAACCTCTTGTGTTTCCGAAACCCATTCTGCAGTTCCCCCAGCACCCCCTCATCCTCTATTCATGCCTGCAGTTTTTCCTTTATATTCTGCATTGCCAGCCTGTATGTCACTGTTATAGGACGGTAGTTGTTGATGTCAGCTTTCTCCCCCTTTTCCTTTATAGATCATGCTCATCCTGCTAAGTTTCCATTCATTGAGGACTTCACCATCGATTATTATTTTGCTCACTGTCTCTCTCAAAGCCTGCTTAGACTTCGGACCTAATGTCTTTATCAGCATAATCGGAATGCCATCGGGGCCTGTTGATGTACTACTAGGAACCCTCTTCTCAGCCCTTTCCCACTCTCGTTGTGAAAATGGAGCCATTGCGCCACTTGATCCATCCTTGTCTATTGTGGTGCATAAGGCACTTCTTTGTTGAAATTTTTCTGTCATCCTTGTTTGTATATATTCAATAGCTTCGTCCCCTTCTAGTCTAGCACTTTGAGCTATAGTTATAAACCTCTGCTCTAGACTCGTCTCAATTCTTAGGGAGTTTAGATGGTTCTGAAATTTCGCAGCTGCCTTTCTGTCCTTTTTATGTACTTCTGTCAGCCACTGAGCACCCTTTCTTCTAATCTTTTCATTGATGAGGAGGGATACCTCCCTTCTAGAGCTTAGAAAGGTGTCCCATTTTCTTTCAACATCATCTGTCCATTCACCCCGCTGCTTAGCACGTCTGTGTTCCCTAGAGGCTTCCTGACGTTTCGCTATGGCTCTCCTAACTGTCTAATCCCACCAACTCTTGGGCTTGTGTCTACTTTTCTGGGGTGACTTGTCACGTGCCTAAGCAAGCTCTAGCCCAAACAGTGTAATTAGATTTGTGTATGTCCACACTGTTTTATTATCCTCAGTGATTATTTTCTCAATTTGTTTAGTAACAATTTATATTTGCCTTTCTGAATGAAAATTTTCCTGTAGTTGCTCATCTTGTCTCCTTCCTATTTTCGCTGCTATTCCAAAACTTAGCTTGATACGGTTGTGATCACTACCCAGACTTCTGGAGCCACCTTCATCTATGTGCATTCCTTTGAGCTTATCATACATCCTATGTGACATCAGTGTGTAATCTATCGTTGACTGCAGCCTTCCTACCTCCCATGTTATTTGCCCTTCACACTTCTCGGTACTGTTGCAAAGGATCAAATCATGCCTTTCACACATATCCATAATCATTTTGCCTGTTGAGTCAGTCTAGCCATCTATATCTTCTATGTGCGCATTCATATCTCCTAGTATAATTATCTCGCACTCTCCTCATAATTCCTCAGTGTCCTTTGCTCCCGTCCACAAGTGTACCAAACGAAGGAGTGTCATCTGCCCGGCAACTTTCGCTCTTAACCATAAATGTTCCATGCATCCCTGCTTGACTCTTTGTCAACCTATGCTCTTATGTATGAATGCACAAATACCACCCCTCTTTCTGCTGCCTTCTATTCTATTACAATATTCCCATGCGTAGTCCGGATTCAAGGTGGTTGCTCCATGTCCCGAACATGTGTCTCCACAACCCCATATACCATCATCTCCTCCTGCCTCAACTGCTCTTCTATCTCTTCCCACTTTAACCTATTCCTGCCACCCTGCATGTTAATACAGCTTACGTCTGACTTAGCTCGGTCTTTGTGCTTACGTCGATTTATTCTCCCACGGACTCCGTGTGGCTTGAATATAATTTGTGCCCTTCTAGAACCGTCTTTGGCTACACTGTTGGCTTTAGGGCTCTGGGTCCCCCTAAAAAAGCTGTGGCTTGACGACCCATTCTATTACCGACCCTTCTGCCCGTTGCACCACTGTAGTGAATGCTATCCTGTGCAAAGGGGCGAGCGCCGGGCTCTTACACGTCTTGGTTAACTTCCATTACGCTGTATCCGAGTTGCCAGCTCATACCCTTGATCACACAATTGGGCTCCACTACCCTCCTTTCAATGCCACGAGACTGCCCCCAGACCTCTTGGACTGTGCATATGGTCACATGCACACTCCCAGAGGCTTCTCGGAGTTTACGCATCCCATTCTCTAACTGTCTCTGAAGGTTTTGATCTTTGCCCTTCAACACATCATTGAGCCTAGCATGAATAATGACGAGATTTTCGCCCTCCATGCTGTTCTCTACAACCTCTTGAGCTCTGGCCAGTGCATCCACCATGCTCTTCCCTGACTGGGCCTCCACCCTGACTCTCTCATCTTCCTTCACTGTCTTCAAGACGCCATCCCTAACCCTGGCCACGTTAGTCACCCCCACCACCAGGACCCTTCTACGCTCCAATCACTGGCTTCCTGTTTGTGATGGCTGCTCTGTTTGCTTCACCTGTTTCTCTCTCTGCCGTCTGCCCTGTGTTTCTGCCCTGCTCGAAGACTGCCGCTCCATCGAGCTGTATGTTCTCGGAGCCTCCGTGCTGTGGCCAGATTATTATTATTATGGTAGCGCCAAAACACACAGCCTAGCGAGTAGGCACAGCAAAAAATGCTTTCCAATGCATAGCCTAGCGAGTAGACGCAGCAAAACCGAACTTGCTTGTGCATATAGGTGAGCAAGGGAGTCACGGCTGATTGTGTAAGCGCCCAGGAAGCGTTCTTTGAAAACGTGCCCAAAAAAGCACTGACACTTCAGCGTGTCAGTGTGTTCAGGGGGCGTTCCATTTTCTTAGTATCAATGGTGGTCGGTACCAATAAGGCTGAGGTGGCCCAAAGCAACGTTTCTAGGCTACGTAAGTTGCAAAACTGAGCGATGTTGCGCGGCGCGGCCGCTGCCAGCGACAAATGTGGCGCTGCTGTCGCATCCAGATTCACTCACTGTATGCTAGCTCACAGAACACCTAGCTCGCTCCTGTCACTCCCGTAACGTCCATCGCTGTGCATGTTGCAGTGCGTCGATATCTGTGGAGGCTTCTTTCTGCGTGAACATTTTTGTGCTTCAGCGCGCCCTGTTCTGCTTTGAATGTGTTGCGTGTTTTCATCATGCCCGGATGTTGCGTTCTCGGCTGTAGAGTAGCTACGGGAAATGAGAGACACCACGACATTTCTTTTGTGCCCACGTGTACCTGAGCAGCGAGAGGTATGGGACCACGCTATTCCTCGTGCGGATAAGAAACTGCCCAGCACCTCACGTGTGTGTGATATGCACATTCATTAGAAGGACATCTCAAAGACTTTCACTCACGTCATATGGTAAGAAGGTACAAATCGCAAGAGAAAAGTGGGACCTCGTCGAAGGATTCGTTCCACGAATATCCCCGAATTTGCCCGCTTACCTTTGTCGCGGGGCCCACGACAAAGAAGCGAAATCTGCCCGATAGGAGTGGGGTATTTTCCAAAATATCATCGGCAAAAACAAACAGACTATCTCTGAGCACTGAGCTCAAAAAGACAGTGAAATAAGTCTAGACATGCCGTCAACTAGTGGCGTCATTCCGCTTCAAGACATAGAAAGCTTTTTTTTTTTGAATGCTGGCGAAACGTTGTTAAGAATGGCGAGACAAAACGTCTTGTGGTGTTTCTAGCGCTCAAAGAAAAAAAAGAGCGCTATTTGTGGAGAAATGCGTTGTTGTCGCAGAAGACATGACAGTCACCATTAGCAGTCGTCACTATCGCTTAGCCAAGTCGCCTGGCAAAGCAGATACCATCATCCAATGGGCAGAAATTCTGGAGGACATGGAAAAGCTTCAAGTGTGTTCATGTTGTCCCAATGCGTCAGCAGGCAGACTCATGAGTAATGACTAGGAAGTGCTCACCGATACCCCAAAGTGCGGTCTCTGCTCGAAGCTTTGGCTGCAGCTGTGTTAACAGGTTTCATTAGAGGAACTCCAGAAGAAGCAGAGGGAAGACATTCTCAAGAAAATGGCCGCACGCGTAGCTTTTCGGCGGTCTAAGTTGCTAAAGAATGTGACTGACTTGAAAAAAAAAAAAAAAAAAAGCTGACTACTTAACCAGACAAAAGCCACAAGATTGCGCCACATAGTTGTAATTTATTTTCAAGCCCGAAAAACACAGCCACAAAAGAGGATGCCAGACATTGTAATTGGGTTTTTCGCGTCTAAAAATCTAATGCGAACGTACACCAACTAGCAACTAACCGACAGACTCGTATGTTATGCTATATATATCAAGCATTGTTTATTGTGGGCAGTTTAGAAAACCATAATCATACTGTATTTGCCTTACACCACTAAATATTACGCAGTATTAAGTTTCTGCGGCAGCACAACAAATCTCGATAATATACTGTTGGCAAAGCTCTTTCAGAACGGCCGCCACGGCGTCTTGCCACGACGACCACGCGTTTTCGTCTGCTAGCGGAAGCTTGTTGCACCGCCAGTGCCACCAAACCGGAAGCTGTCCCGGCGCCGTGTGACGAGTAGTCTGACGCGGGGAGTTTTGCAACTTACCTAGTCTAGAAACGTTGGCCCCACGGCGTTGACCCAAAGTAAAGTCCCTGAAAAATAAACTAGGCCCAAAGAGCTTCGTCGCGCCCTCTGGTTCACTGTCGGGTTCCTATAGAACCTCCTTGGTTATAACTTATGATTGAATAACTCTGCCTCTTCACAGAACACCTACCATTCCTTGCTTGTCTTGTCGCCTAGAAGATCTTGGCTCATACCCACAAGGGGGATTGGCCACACTGTACATTATAAGAGATATTTTTTTGTACAACGCTTGCTAAAAAAAAGAGAAATTAGATATAAAAATATAAGAAACTTTATACTGACGTCTATATGTTTTCAAAACTTCGAGCGTTTCTGACAACAAATATTCGGCTATCTGATGTCTATTTTTGTGGGTACGTTAGAATATTTGCTGTTTCATTTTAAAAATTATTCAATTGTAAGAAGAGCGTGCAGCGCATAGACATATTGTGCGTTGGGCTTAAAACAATTTGGCTAGTACTGTCCTCTGGCGGTTGTCAAAGTGTTCGCTGTGCAGTGCAGTCCTCGCGCGTGTGTTGGTCATAGAATGGCAGCGGTTGTGGCGGTAGTGTGCGCGTGCTAGAGTGAGCAAGTGCTTGTTGTTTGTGTTAACTTCTTGGAAAACAGCCTGGGAGGTCGACTGCATTAATCCGGTAAGATTTGTTTTGTCCGTGCCTTACTTCGCTTTATCTGAAAATTTCCCGCAGGCTGAATGGGTTGCTCGAAAGCTTCCTCGTTCCCTCGTAACGTAGCGCTCCGTCATTCCGAAACCTGAGGCAATAGTTCCGGGACGGATGTAATACTTCCTCTTCAGTCCTAATGACGAGTGAAATTATGCGTTGCATTCTGGCGAAGTGTTCGGTCGACTTAAGAGCTCTGCGGATTTTCGAGAGAACGAGTCTTTTGGGGCAGTTGCATGTGTTCGGGTTGACCGCTTTTCGTTGTTTTGGAAGTGGCACACCCGGCAGGTCTCTCGCTTTTGGCCGAATCGCATCACCTACAGCGCGTGTCTACACCTGGCCCACTTTCACCTTTACGTTTCGACAAGCAGGCTGCTGGCCCGCTGGCTGTCAGATTTACCGTGTTGTTACCGCTTCGATGAGTCACGACTGTTTGACCTGACGCGTGTTTACGTCTCCGCGCCGGTCATAGCCTCAAACAGGTTTCGCCGCTCGGCTCCGCTCAACCGCGATAAATCGAGCTTCGAGTGTATGTGGTGCGTTTGCTATCGGCTCATCGAGTAGATGCATTGACGGGATCTCGCACTGGGCTCGTTATCGGAGCTTCGCGGCTCTGGGGGAAACGCGGCTATGGCACTTAGGGAGCGGCGTCTATGCTGCGGTGGAGGCCAATCTCCGAGCTGACGTAGACGTCCGGGAAGCTGATAAAACACGGCCGGTGAGCCACGGTGCCTACGTTGCACCTAGTCCGAACGCAGGAGCAGCCGGCTAGCTTGCACAAGGCGCAGCCAAACCGACCAATCCTTTCCACTGCCGATTTTGTTTATTGAGTGGGACAGTTAAGCGTAAACGTCGTTCAGGAACTGCGCTCTCTTGCGCGAGAGCGCTGTACACCCGATCGTCTACCGCAATTTTTCATCGCCGGCTGTTCTGCGCTCGTTATATGTTGGCGACGTTATAACAATGCGAAGGCGAACCGCCCGCACTGCGTGCTCAGCCTTAACGCCAGCTGTTGGGGCTACATTACCGCTCCTCCACAGCTGTGACTCTTGGCTTGTGTTGCTTTGTTTTGATTCTTCTGCAATGCTCATCATTGCTGACAGTCTTGAAGGGAGGGTGCTCGAAACAGTAAAAAAGAAATCACTGTCACCTCCTGCACATGTCAGTATGGTGCACAGTTGTTGTGGCAAATTGAGGAGCTAGGAGCCAAATCTTTACCTCTTGGTGTCTCCGTTGAGGATGACTATATGGGGTCAACAAGAAAAGAAAAGCTTTACAAGTTGGTGATAGTTTCTGGGCTTTTACTTGCCAAAAGCACAATAGGATTATGAGGCATGCTACAGTAGGGGACTCGGATAATTTTGACCAACTAGGGATTCTCTGGTGGCTTGGAGCCCGTCATGACCTTTCAGTAAAGTTCTTGACTGACTGACCTGGGGTTCAATGTGTGTCTAAAGCTGAGTACCCAAGTCGTTAACCCTCTTCCATCCTGCCAAGCCAAGCTACTAGCATCACTGATCATCAGAGAAGGGGCTTTTGCTATTCAAAAGTGTTGTAGCTCGGGCGAGTTGGTTATCCATGAACTTAGCTTCCATTAACGCAGAACATATGAAAAGGGAAAGACGACACAGGCGTCAAGAAAGGTAGGCACCTACTTTTCTTGCTGCCTCTGTCATCTTTTTATTTTCATATGTGCCACGCTAATACAACCTAACTTTAGGGCTTTTATACTACTTTAGAGATTTGTTTGTCTCTATTATGAAATTATCAGAAGCTTGGAATATTAATTCTGGTAGCAATTATATGGACACTCGTCTGATTTTTACGGTCGCCGTCATGTCCTGGATACGTATATGTACTTATAAATGTAAAAAAAAAACATTAAAAATTAATCAGTGGAAAAAAAATTCCAAAGCAACATATCAAAGATTCAAACCAGCGACCCGTCACTCTGTAGCTCACTGCCCTTGCTGACCCAGCCACGTGCCATACTTGTGTCGGTAACATAATGGCATGGTATTTATATGCACCATTTACCACTCATGGTACGCATATCTTGGCACAGCTTTAGTGTACTTTTATTTCCAATGCTTTTACATTTACTTTCAAATTGAAAACTGCCCTTCAGACGTGCACGAAAAAGGGGCCCCCTTTTAACAATTCATGATGTACAAGAGAAAAAAAAAAGCTTGGGGCACAATAGGTGTCAGATACTCCTGCGTGGCAGGAGATGCATTGCAAGTGCCGTAGCTTAAAAAGAAAAATCAAACAGTGTCGGCTTCTGCACTGTGGACATCTGCAGCATGTTCCTCAAGTACAAACTCGTGTAACAACTATGACAGGTGTTACTTCACATTTGACCTGCATATACCTATGCATTCTTTTCGAGCACCCTCCTTAGTGTTTCAGCGGCGTGCTGAAAAAATCGAGCTGCTTCTTGTTCTTTATGTTATAATCTACTCTCTTTCTATCGCATTCATTCCTTCACCCTAATGTTGAAAGTGTTACTTGTTTGCGTGGGGGGCCAATAATGCCACCTTTTTCACCCCGACGAGCAGTGATGGTAGCAGTGTGGCTTTGCTCGAGCCAGTGATAAGGCAAGCATCAAAATATCAGGATGGGTCAGCCAAATGTGTCGACAGACTCTCACTATCTGTAGTGCATCTGCTGATAAAGCACGCTGGCATGCAATTTTGCCCTGTTTGGCCACAGCTTGTGCGCTTCATTTTACTTTTGGGGCACCTGTGCATCCAGGGAAGCATGCTACGTGTGCTGCCGGCAAACTCTCCAGTACAATCGAACCCCTTTAAAAGAGAGACTACTGATGTAAGAGACAAAAGGGTATAAAAGACACCAGTGTGCCTACATTAAAATAGGGGTTGATAAGAGGAGGCATAAGTAGTACCCTGCATATAAGAGACACCTCACAAGAATTGTTTCTCGGTGAGTGTCTCTTATATAAGGGTTAAACTGAACTCATTAAGCAACTTAGGTGAAGGAGGTCGCACGCTCGTGTGCCCAAGCTTTTGCGCGCCAAAATATTGCTTTATGTGGCTAGCCAACAGTGCCCTCAGTATCAGTGTATTGACATCACGTGGCTTTGCTGTGTGTAATCAGGCAATGGCAGGAGAACCAATGAAGGTGCCGCCTCCCGGTTATGCTGAGCCTCAGCCATCTTACCAGGCGTCCATGCAAGGCTTCCAACCCAGTGAGTAATCACCAGACATTGCTGGTGCCTCGTTGACTCGTCTTGACTCACGTGTGTACAGCAGTGTAAATTTTTCGGGCTGGCTGTCTTGAAGCAGTTATGGAGACCTTAGTGCTGATGTGACACGGACAAGAGGTGACCAGGCATTTTTCTTGTCCGGGCTACTTCAGTGCCGTAGTAATACTGTTTTATATTGGTCTAGATATGTTGAGTTGATTTTTCATTTCTTGTAAACTAGATGTACGTGTACAAGTGAAGTGCTAACACAAAATTGCAATGTACAATATTTTGAGCAGGTAATGACTAAAGGCATAGCACTAGTGTGGATTCACTGCTAAAAACTTACTAGCAAAAAGAAGTGTGAAGCATAAAAATTATGTGAACTTGCTCGTTAAAGTACTCGTTTTAAACCTTACAGATTCATTTTTCATTTAGACGTTTGTAGTTCTTTCTTTTAATAAAACTCAAGTTCGTTAGTGTAGATGCAGAGTTTGTTTTTCCATGAAACGCAGAATATTATTTGTATTCAGTGTTGAAAGCTTTCTTTGCGAATTCTCACATTGTTTTAGCCTTCACTTTTTTTTTACCCTTTGTGGGGCAGCGGGACTCGTATGTCCATCTTTTTTTCTTTTTCCTTTTTTCAGCACGTGAAATATTTTTTTAGATCAATACCACTGAACGCCCCGCCGCTGTGGTCTAGTACCTAAGGTACTCGGCTGCTAATCCCCATGCCGCGGTATCGAATCCCGGCAGCAGCGGCTGCATTTCCGATGGAGGCGGAAATGCTGTAGGCCCGTGTGCTCAGATTTGGGAGCACGTTAAAGAACCCCATGTGGTCGAAATTTCTGAAGCCCTTCACTACGGCGTCTCTCATAATCATATGGCAGTTTGGTGACGTTAACCCGCATATATCATAGATTCCACTGAACTGATTGCTTTGAAATGTTTTGTGCAATCACGTTAATGTTCTAGAAAGCAGCTTTGCGAGTTGTTTTGATGATATCCACAAGGCAGCAGCGCACGCACATGTTCAGAAGAAACCATTCTGCTTGCTCACGCTGTATTATTGTTCAATCAGATTTTCGCATGCTCTCCACCCAATTCAGCATAACAGACAGGCTTGAAAAGTTCATACTTATGAGTTTCTAAATGCGCTATTGTAGCGCTTTTTTAAAGACGATAGTCTTTTTTGGGGTACTCTGTCGCAAAAATTTGGGTATGTCTGCCTGTCTGCACATTTGTCTGTTTGTCTGCCCTAACGATACCCCATACGGCTCCAAGCGATACCTTAAATGGTCAACCCCGTCCGCAGCACCCACCAATATTGCTCACGTTTGAGTGTTCATACTTGTGCAATTGGTAATTAAAAAAAAATTATTGCACATATCTGAGGCACCATAATAACACGTCGATATTCTGTATGTGTGTCATTATACTAAAGAAGGCATACATAAGTAATTCTAAGGACTGTAGCGTTTATCAAGCTGCGCTGACAATGAAATGCGATGCTCAAAAAGGCAAGTGTTTCCAACACTTAGCTAAGACGACACGGTGGTGGCACCTACCCATCGCCTTGCGTTGTATACATTATCGCCTTTGAGACAGGCGCACACACCTTCCTTCATTTTCGAAGATAACTGCCAGATAGCGCTTGTGTCTAACGTGCCTCGATGCGCTCAATGCCCTTTGCTGCACGGATCAAGATGCTCTAACGCAGTGCCTCCACAATACAATTCAGATTTTTTCCTGCAAAACATCAAATAAACGCTTTGTTTGCTCTCTCCAGATGCAAGACTATTGTCTTTCGATGACATTTGCAGTGAAACATGCAGATATGGGGCCAATTTTTTAATTCTTACCCATACAGTTTCTCTATAGATTTGTGAAATGCAAAATTGACAATCATTCAAAAATATATTTCTGAAAACGCAGCCAGTCCAACATTGCAGTATCTAATTTTCATTTTCATTCTGCTTTATGCAGCAAAGTCTTTCTCCATGGAAGGAGCAGTTGAGCTTCCTTCGTGAATAAAGATTAGACTGTTGCAGACATGCCCAGTACCCACATCTGCTGCTTAGGTGCTGTTATAGCGAGTGGATGTACAATGTACATATAATTTATGAGATGAGAAGTTGATGTTTGTAGGCTATATCCTTTGTTGATTTTAAGGTAGCAGCAAGTTAGCTTAAAGATATATAATAAAACTTTTCTTTTTTTCTGTGAAACGACCATCTTTCATCAAGTTGTGAGAGACTTGTGTCCCACTTCTTTCTCGAAAATCCTTAACAATACAGAGCTAAAATTGTGTATATATTACAATAAGCTTGTGGAATTTACGAGTAATTACTCGTATGTAACGCTAGTTAGTTTTTGTTTTGTAATATTAAGGTTGACTTAATTACGTCTAGGGAAAAAAATAATTTAAATAAATAAAAAATTGTGTGCAATATTATACTTTTTAGACAACTTCAATATTGGTACCTGTTTGTAATGTGAGGGTCAACTTCAGATAACGAAAATAGGGAAACGGGAGCTTTTGTTACATTTTAGAAAATATGGTATGTAGGCCGTCACAAATGCTGCCGAAATCCATGATCTCGTGATGAGATTGTGTGAAAGATTTAAGGTGGTGCACGACCCAACTTTTTGGGTTGTCGTCTCGTGGCAATGTTGGTTCTTTTGATAATGTGAAAGGGTAGCTCGGGGTGGGGGGGTAATAAGGATGAAACAACTTTGCTCTCTTGTGTAAACTCTGAGGTTTCACACTCTGTGCTGATTAATGCGCAGCCCCCGGCTACCCTGCACCGGGCACGCAGCCCCCACCGCCACCAGGATTTGCTGCGACGGCTTCTCCCCCAGGCGGTGCTGCTCCTCCAGGCGGCCCTGCGCCCTACGCAGCATGGCTCCCGCAAGGCACGGCTGTGCCAACAGTGGTGGTCAATGTGGCCGAATGGGGGCCTTACCCAGTGCAGCTGACGTGCCCGAACTGCGGCGCACAGGTGCTGACGGCCACATCAACGCGTCCAGGCCTGCTCACTTGGCTGCTGTCAGGGGCGTGTGTTCTCTTTGGGTGAGTGCTTACTACACGCTGCTCTTGTGTACCGCATAGGTAGAGATTGTTCACATTTCATTACATTGCTGCCGATTCCTATCAAAATGAAATTCATGATAAAGAAAGTGATAAAGTGGCAGCCTGATATGATTATGAAATGAGTTGAAACACCGCTGTAACCATTAGCTCTCAATTAAAAAAGCAGAATTTACATGATCGTTTTTCTCTTTTTATTCCTCCAAAAAGATTCATAGTCACTGTATACCCTATTAGTGATAATGTGCATGTTAAGTAATCTATTGTGATAGGTGGACAATATGAAAGGACATCTGTCATCCAGCAAGGTCTGCGTATCCAAAAAGACAAAGAAAACGCTTTGCAGTACAGTAGACGTAGTCCTTGCATTTTGTTTCGTTTATCTTATCTTGTCCATCAGATGGTCTTTCCATACTGCATCTGCTTTATAACTTTAATAGAAGGTCATCCACATGCGAAGGAAAGAGCATTTTAGTTTATACCTACATTCTAACGTCAAACTTAACGGTCTCGGTTTGAAACTGCACCTAAAAATATCGCCGATCCCTTGAAGAGCATGTAAAGCGCATACCTTGCTGTCCAAATAAGGTAGGAGCTCATTGGAAAACAGAATTTTGAGTGCTGAAAAATCTTTGCGACACATGGTGTCGCTGTGGGCAACGTTTCGACTAGTGAACTTCGTTTTCAAGGCTGCTGCTCTGTGCCTTAGCACCTGTACATTAATTCTTCCTACCCTCTCTTACAATCCAAACAAAGGAGGAGGAAGTGCGAGCGTGCAAACCAGGGAGAGGGGAACACGGGTGAAGGAAAGAGGAAACCGAAAGGAAAAAAAATTGAGGCAGCTTCTCTCGAGCGCTGCCAAGCCTGGGGGAAGAGCAGAGCTGAGCGGCCTTCCCTCTTTCCATTTTCCTCTATTTTTTCTCTTGTTTTTATCACTATTTCTTTCACCATCTATTTCTTTCTCTTGCTTGTTCTTCCTATCTTTTCTCTTTCTATCACTTAGTATTCTAGCTTTTCTCTGTTTTTTTCTCTAGTATTCTGTTTCTGTCTTGCTTTTTGTCTATCTCGTTCGTTTATGTGTCACTTTGTTTCTATCTGTATTTTTTTATGTTTTTCAGTGACCCTACCTCTGCGCCAAAGCGCGCCAAATCAGATTTACTGCGCCATCCTGATAATATCATCGGAAATTGCACAAAACTGCGCCAAAGTCAGATTTGGGAGCGTCTGTACCAGCAAGAGACACGCCAGCGCGTCAATACATGTGCGTCTTGTTCTCAGGGCCACCAAAGTCACAATCACGTACCTATTTTATTGCACTAAATAATCAGCAGTGGCGCATGTGTCCTTAAATCTATGGTGCTATATTTTGTGCCCACGCAACTCTGTTGTACAAGTCGGCTTAACAACTAAACGCGCTCTCCGCAGGGGCTCATGACATCTAGTCCAATCGGTAGCGTAAAACGGTGGCAGTAATTCATCAGCGGGCATCGTCCATTTCAGGAATGCAGCTGATAGCTTGTTCGAAGAGCTCTGCGGCATGTAATAAAGTAATAACTGAACGTGTGCTGCCAGAATGTCTGTCACAACTATTTCTGGACATCGCAATCCAATTTTTCATGCTTCTCGCATCCGCAAACGAACATGTGAAGGGAGGGAACACATTGACACTTTTTCTCTAATATACTTCATTCGTGGATCATCATACAGAAACGCTTTTTCATAATTCCTTCAAGCAGCACATCAGTGTTTATAATCACTATGGCAGGAAAAGCACCTGAAAGATCCTTTCATTTCGAATTCGAGATTGCTAAGGTTCAAATTGAAAATTCTCGCGTGCTTTTTTTTTTCCATTGTCATCTCATTAAGGGGGGGGAGGTGGCATTGAAAAAAAACTGTTTGTTGACTTATAGCAATAAAATTTGGCATGCATACTCATAAGTGTCTCGAATAGGGAAATATGCAGTTTCATCATAATACCTTCAATAGTTCTCAAGTTACATAATGCTACATGGTCCAATTATATGGTCTGCTCGTGGAAAGCCTAGCACTATAACAAAATATGCCAGGAAGCTGCGAATGGTGTTGATCTTTACTCAAAAGAAAGTTACAAGCTATGGCACTCTGAGAATTACTTAATAATGTCTCTTTTTTTAGAGATAATCATGGCTGCCGACACACATTGTCAGAAACAGTGGCATGGACAAATCATCGTCTAGAAAAAAAAAAAAAATAGGGCCATAAAACAGAAATTGAAGATTGCTGTACCCAGAAGCAGTGTTCATGGATTCAGAGAAAAAAAAACAAAATCAAAATCGGTCCAGTCATTCTCGTGCTACTCTTTCCACAAGCAATGCACAATGTCCAAAACACACTTGTGAGAAAAAGCCTGTCGAAGTTTTCGACAGGCTTTTTTCGATGAACTTTCTTGTTTCTCGTTGGATATTGATAAAAATTGGCACAGACACTAAGAATGACCTCACAGTGCTTCCATAAAAATTTTGAAGCAATACCACAAATAGTTTTAGAGAGACAAATTATTTCTTCATTGAACCACGTGGAGGGACTCAGAATAATGTCAAAATAACACTATTGAGAAAACTGCGTTTAAAGTTTCAACATTTCTTTACGTCTCTAAGACACCTAAAAATTGTGATCTCAGGTTTGTCTTGTGATATTTGACTTTTTTTCATGATTTACAAAGAACAAGTATGGATTTCAAACCAAGCTCTTAGTATGAAGGAGTGGTGTGATAGGTATGACAGAAAAGATTGTAACTGAATGAGACCATATACTGAAATGATTACACATATTTTTTGTGCTGAAGTTGTAATTAAGTACTTGATTATAAATAATCACTGAACATTTCTTTATTTGGAGAGAGGTTTATTGCATCAGAAAAATGGATCACACCATGACGGCCTATGCCTTCTTTCCGAATAACAAAGTTATGAGCATAAGACTGGTGGCACAAGAATTTTTAGCAGTTTAATTAGTGACGCGAAACGAGCATATAAAAATTCGTACCCCTGATTCATATATGCTCTTTTGCCGCTCTATCCGTGAAACACATCATCATACAGCCCGTCGCGGAAACTCTATTTAATTATTTATTTATTTATTTGATACCCACAGTGCCATAAGGGCCAAACCTCATAAGCGCGAAAATGCACGCGACAGCGACGACCGACGAAACAGGGCTTTAGCGGGACGTGTCGCGTGCTCGTTTTC
This sequence comes from Rhipicephalus microplus, assembly GCF_043290135.1. Lineage (NCBI taxonomy): Eukaryota > Metazoa > Arthropoda > Arachnida > Ixodida > Ixodidae > Rhipicephalus > Rhipicephalus microplus. The sequence continues at coordinate 94,779,184 of NC_134701.1, forward strand.
GCGCGATTGCTCGGTTCTCCAGATTTGGAAGCCGTCGCTCATCGCCCGAAAGTGCTGGGCTCAAGCAGCCAATAGCGAAATACCGGAAAAGACAAAGACTACATAGGTGCACCTGACCCTGCCCGAGTCACGTATGCGCAACAAGAAATAACGCAATGTTTATTACGCATGTGCATATAAAAAAGTGCTGCAAGGCAATAATAAACACGTTCTGTTTCATTACACAAGAATATATCTTATTTTTAAATTGCCTACCGCTCGCTACGCAGTTTTCTTAGTGCGAGTAGACGGCCTCATGCCAGCAACAGTGGAATTCGCTCGCCGAAGCCGTCGCGTGAATGAGGTTGGCCTGCGCTAGCGACTGATCGCGCGAAGCCGATCTACGTCGTGTCGCTTGTCACTGTCGCATGCATTTTCGTGCTTATGAGGTTTGGCCTTAAGGCATTACAGTGGGGGGAATATAACATGATTACAAGACAGAAGACAAGCTCAATTTGCGGCAAGTACAGTACAGCCTAACCAGATAGTAGGAATAAAATAAATAAATAAAATAAGTGGCACAGAATTATTATCAAGGACTCTCTAAGAGGCTTTCACTGCCTCGAAACATTCATAGATCTTCGTGGCGATATCAAGCACGGCTCCAAGCACGTCTAAATCGAATAAAAAAAGCTCATTGACAACACTCCATATGACTGTGGAGTGCGTGGACAGTGCAGCCGGCGCGTGATGCACTTGGCGGCGGCGTTCGGTGGCGATGCACGAAATGTGTCCCTACGATGACAAAAAATCGGCGTGCACTGCGCTTGGCATTGCATTCTCGAGTACGACGCGCGAAACTGCTAGCCGCTGTTCCGAGCAATCCTTGGCAGTGAAGGGGGGGAAGGAGGACGAGCGAGCTTGACTGTGTTGTCCGCTGCCGATGCCTAAAATGCCTGTACGTGGTTTAGAGGAGCTAGCGAGTGATGTGCTTCATTCTTTGCGAAAAAGCACGTCGCCAAGAGTGCGCTTGCGCGTCGTTCCTGCCTGCAGTCTCGCTTTCAGCGGAGTTAGGGCTAAAACCGACTACGATGATGCGCCGCGCTCGTAGACCACGCGCCCGCTCGTAGTAATCTGATCGTGCATCCTGTGCGGTCACTCGTACTAATCAGATCGTGCTGCCGCTCACAGCTTCATTGCTTGCGAAGAAGCACGTCGCCACGAGTGTGCTAGCGCGTCGTTCCTGCCTGCAGTCGCGCTGTCGGCGGAATTAGGGCTAAAGACGACTCCGATGACGCGCCGCGCTCGTAGACCGCGCGCCCACTCGTAGTAACCTGATCGCGCATCTGTTTACTGCTAGTAACTAAAGCGTAATTATATCTTAAGTGATAATCGAGCCGTGAACACGTCACGAAGTAGCGATTTTCGTGAGCCATGTCCTCGCGACGCACAAGCAGCAGACGACGATCTCCCGGAGCGAGCATCGGGCCAATGGCGAGGCGAGCGGAGGCAACACTGCGTCCACAGCCAATCAAGGGCCTCAAAACGACCTTCAAACATTTGCTTTTTGTGCGCTTGTTAAAGGAAGGAGCCATCTGAGGCGGGAAAGTTAAACATGGAGAAATGCTCTTTCCGCTGAGCCCAAGAAGCCGGCTCCCGGCCCAAGAATCACGAAGCTATAATTTTTTTTAAAATCGCTGTTTTCTTGCCATTTCCAGAAAAAGTTTTGCTACCTAGGTGGGGGAAACGAATTTTTCGAAGCACTTCTGTGCGCTTTTCAGTGTAGATATTTTGGAACCAGATAGAAAAAGGGTTCCAGAAACTGAAAACTTGAGTTTCAATAAATCGATTTTTTTTTTTGCCATTTTTCGCGATCCCAAAGCCGCGTCCACCCTTAATAGAAGCATGCCTCGTGGTCGAAGGAGCCACAATTCTGTTTTAATACTAGCACAGCTATATCGAGGCCATCGCTGGCGGCTCTAGTGCCTGTGAAGCGGCTACACCTTGTTAGATATCTGCCTCTCGCGTTCTAAGGTCAATAGCTGGTGGTAATAAAAAAATAATAATAACATCACGGCATCGCCTTCATTGCTTCGTTTTGAAAGGGGGGGGGGGAGCTGCTGCGTTGCTTGAGGGGTGCAGTAGCTGGTGCACGCTATCTCGAGGCATAATAGGGAGGTTTAGAATGGCGCATCACAAGGGCTTGCGGTGCGCTCGCTGCCACTTCATATGTGCCGTGATGTGAGCCGGCGTTCTTGTTGCGGTCCAACCACAGAAAATCCAAAATAGCGTGTGGCCAGCGAGGCCTGCAAAACGCTGGTGTCAAGGCTATGTGTAGTTTCCGTGCATTTGGGTTCGCACAGAGGTTAAAGTCCCTAGATTTTTTCCTAGGAGGGGCAAACCTTATTCTAAAAGTCTAATGGCGTCAGCGAAGCCCGGAGCACCTGCGAACGTTATTCTATACCTCCCTAATGAGACTGCTCATGACCTTTCTGTACAACTAACATCTTCTCCGCCTTTAGATAACTGACAGCACGAAAGCTTCGGCAACTAGAATGATAATTGTTCTCTTAGCCAGTGTTCTTTCCACTCGGTATTCTTACCTAAACACAGCTGTAATTATCATCAAACTATTATGAGCATTTCGCCTATGCTTCCTGTCGAGCTTAGTGTTAATGGAATTGAAAAACTATTGAAGGACATTGATGAGAGTAAATCTAGTGGTCCAGATGGAATTTCTCCGCGTGTACTCAAGCGTTGTGCAGGGCCAATTTCTATGTATCTTTATACAATTTTTGAAAGATCTTTAGCGACAGGCACCTTACCACATGACTGGAAAATCGCGCACGTGGTACCGATACATAAAGGTGGGTCCAAAAAAGACGTTGGTAATTATAGACCAATATCGCTTACGTCTATCCCGTGTAAAATCCTCGAACATATTTTATACAAAGAAATATTAACTCATTTAAACAAGCATAAGGTACTAATCAACGAGCAGCATGGATTTCGCAGAGGGCTGTCTTGCACAACACAATTAGTCGAATTTTATCATGACGTAATATCGGGCGTAGATACTATGGGACAGGTTGACGGTGTGTTCTTGGATTTTCGGAAAGCGTTTGACACGGTGTCACATTCACTCTTACTGTTTAAACTTACCACCCTGAACATTGATAAGACTGTCTTTAAATGGATCGAATGTTACCTTTCCCAAAGAACACAAACCGTAGTACTGAATGGAAAATGCTCCAAGTACACCGATGTTACCTCAGGGGTCCCACAGGGCTCCGTCCTGGGTCCGCTATTGTTTTTAATTTATGTTAATGATATCTCTGCAGGAATTTCATCTTCTATACGGTTGTTTGCGGATGACTGTGTTGTGTACAGAAAAATGTTTGATCACAATGATGTATTAGAACTTCAGAAAGACTTATCGCTCATTTATAGCTGGTGTACCAAATGGAAAATGAATTTGAATATAACAAAGTGTGTACATATTTCATTTACCAAAAAGATGAAACCATTTCAGTCACAGTACCATCTGAACAATGTACAGTTGAAACAAGAGAGTACATATAAGTACCTAGGTATAATACTATCATCTGAATGTTCATGGAGGCCTCAGGTTGACACTCTCATAGCCAAAGCTGGTAAGGCTTTAAATTTCATTCAAAGAAACCTGCGATGTTCGCATGTGAATTTAAAACGTATGGCATACACTACTTGTATCAGGCCTATCTTAGAATACGGTTGTGTCGTGTGGGACCCCGCCGAGGTAACCTTCATTGCTGCTCTGGAACAATTACAAAATCGTGCTGCCAGGTTCGTCTTGGGACGGTACGGAAGGGGGGAGAGCTGCACTGCAATGAAGGCTGAGCTAGGATGGGAGTGTCTTTCTGACCGCCGCCAGAAGCAGAGATTAAAATTTCTTTACTGCATTTACTACAATAAAACTGGAATTAATAGAGAAATATACCTACACAACCCTCATTACACTTCAAAATGTTTTGATCATAGTTGCAAAATTCGGGAATACCCAGCTAAAACGAACATGTATGCCAATTCATTTTTTCCTAGAACGATTAAACAGTGGAACAGGCTAACTGAAATGCAAGTACATAGTGGGAACGAAGATATATTTTATTCACTGCTGTAAACCCATGCTGTAACCTAACGAAGATATATTATGTGTGAACAAAATTCTGCTATGTGTGTGAACGAAAATGTATTTCAGTTATTTATGTGTGAACAAAGTTGTATTGTGTCGGTGAACGGAGATGTACGTCATTTATTGATGTAACCCCCCTGCTATAACGCCTTCGGGTGCTGCGGGGTATCTGATGAATAAAGAATAAATACGTGATATCGGATCTAAAAGATGCAATTTGTTAGTTACCTTTATATGGCCACTCTAGAAAGTGAAGCAATTTTCTCGCAGTCTGTTCACATTGAGAGTACAAGGTAGAAGGTTATACCAGCCGTGAATAGCGTGTGCGCCAGAAATCACACCCTTAAAGTCAAAGTTCATAACAATGCCCTGCGCTACACCCTTGAAAATGGCAAAAGCCAGTCAAGAATGTCCGTAAAATTGCTATCCCATTAAAAACAAAATGGGTCTCGCCTTCGAGTTGTCTTAGACATATGCCTAAGGTATCCTGTGATATATATATTTTTAATGTACTGCTTTCTGGAGGACATGATAGGGAGTTTTCGGGGTATAAACAGAACGCCTCAGCCACAAATTATTGCTGCAAAAAGGAAAATGAAGTTTGTTAAATTGTGTAGTTTCAGCACAGAGACGAGTGCCAGAGGAGGTTGGCTTTCTGAGACTAGCTGAATGACGTCATATTACGCCCTGCAGTCTAATCAGTCGTGTAGAAAAAAAAACTTTTTTTTTATTCTTGAAGTCATCTTAGGGGAATGCACTTGAGACTGTGCGAGTCTCTAGCATTGTACATCACAGTGTTTGTCCACCATAACTGCTCACAACCACATAGGTGTATTTAAACACTCGAATATCAATAATTTGAAAGCCAGGGAGCCCGAAAATTTGTTCTAATTAAAAGAAGTTCGAATTGATGAAAGCTAAATGAGCGTAGGGCTCACCATGCAGTGGCGTATGTGCATTGAGCTAACACATGAGAGGGAAGCCTCAGAAAACTTACATTTATTCACAAATCACAGGACATCCATCATTAATTGAAGGAATAGGTGTTGCGCATCTACACACGTTTGCCATGCAGCGAATCAATCAACATCACACGCAGTTTGCAAAGCATTTTAACTTCGGCTTCAGCGTTCTTTTGGAAAAATAGTAGCGCTTGGCTAAGTCCAGTGCCAACACTCTCTGAAGACGACTGCAACGACTGCGACTGCGTCTCCACTGCTACCCTCTGCTCCGCAGTCACAGCGTGGCCAGCACATGACAAGAAAGGATGAGCGTTTCCACGCGGGGGGAGGGGGGAGGAGCAGATCGGCATTTGAGAGAGAACCAACACTCCAAGGCAGCTTTTTTTTCCCTTTCCCTCTTCGCGAGTGGCATTGAAAGGAGAAGGGTCTCTGCGTGGCAGGGACAGAAAAGGGCGAAGCATTACACAGGTGCGTCGCAGATCGGCATTTGAGGGAGAGCAAACATTCCGCCGCAGTATTTTCTTTCCTTTTCTTCTTTTCTTTCTTCGCTCGCAACGTTGAGGTGTCAAAGGTGCCGTCGTAGGATTGGGTGTGGTATGAACTGAGAGCATTTTCGCAGCACGGTATGTTCGAACTAACCGTCGCAAGTGCCTGTGCGTTTTCGCGCGTTGGAAAACTCATAGCTTTAACAGGAGCACAGCGTGAGTTCAAATTAACCGTAAGTTCGAATGAAGCGTGTTCGAATTAATGAGATTTGACTGTATTGTTATTTTATGAAGTACAAAAATTTTATTTAGCCAGTATTCTGTTTATTTGCTATGGAAATAAATACTGAACAAGTTTTTCCAGAATGTTCAACAGCATGATGCTATTATTCTTGAATCATCAACTGAAATAGGGAGTGCTTCTGAAATGATTGGCTCCATGAAATTTGCACGAAATCTAAATATTTCTAGTTCTTCACAAGAGTCTAAGAATAATTTTCCATCTCGATTATAAATTCAACTTGCTTCTCCTTCAGGATTTAAGTTAGCTGCTCCAGATTGCTTCAAAAATTGCTCCGAATCGGAAGACCTCGGTGGCATCACTGGTCTTTATTTCTCGTTCTTCCTCTCTTTTTCTCATTCCATTCGTTCTCTCGTTCATCCGAGTTTTGTATCCCACTTCGAGCAATGTGGATGCTCGTTCTGAGGGACGAACAGATGATGACAAGGGGATGTGCCGGCCCAGTTATTGCACTCATGATGATGACTGTTTTCTATGCAATGGGCGGAGTGTTTCCGCAAAAGGAAGTTTCATTTCATTTTTACTCTGCAGTGGGTCTCCGAGCCATTCCTGTAACGCATACCTGAGTCGTTTTTTTATTCGTTGACCGTAAAAAGAACAATTTGCTGAACAGCTTAGTTAAGAACAATTTGCTGAACAGCTTAGTTAAATTATATAGAGGGGTAATGTTGGGGGATATTCGCGACAGGAAGGTAGGTTTTTTTGCTGAATCACGGTTGTCAAAAGCGAGCATTACCTAACAGTGACAATCTCGCAGTGATAAGAATGGCTAGAAACTCCTGAAAAAAGGCTTAGTTCTCAGCGGTTGTCATTGTGTATCTACCACATCCGATGGATTCAGGACCCCCTTTTGAAATGTTTTTACGTATAGGCCGGAGTGTTTAGAACTTGTAAATAAGTAATAACTGTTTACATCTTCCGTTCTGGGTGTCTGGAAGTTTGACTGAAGTTGGTAAGGTTTGAAATAATCTAAGTTTTAACCAGCTGCATTACAGTGACTGAAAAACAACCCACAGATAATAAATTCAAGTTTCAGTCAGCTCCAAACCGCGGTTGGGGCGAGTCACTTCTAAACGAGCTGCAAATAAAAAATTTGGAGACCCCTAAGCTTCGCCTTTAAGAGTTAAACGGTATGCATTCTTTTTACTGTATGATGTGACTCAATAAGTTTTAATTCTGGGTTACTGCAATTTAATTGATAAAGTTGAAAGTGGCATGTACTATGTTGCGACTGGGGTTTGCAGCACCGGAGATCCGGAATCAAGATATCGAGGCAGGAGGAGGTTGAACTTCATAGAGAGGATTTATATACACTATTTACATGGCACAAGCTCTCTGGCCCGAAGCTCTACATTGAAAAAGGCAGTCTCTTGAACAAGCTCTGTGAACCACCCTAAGCAGCCTGCGAGGGCTGATTAAATACAGTCTCATTTCCCTAGATTCCTAGATCGGGGAATAGGTCCATACGGCACTGTCCAATAACATGTCCTGCAGCATGCACGAGTGTCATTTTGCCGGCGCCGCCCCCAACAAACACACATACACAAACCAAACATGTGTATGGTCCCGGCGATGCTGCCTTCTCCGGCGAATCTTGTTTCCAGCGAGTGGGGTGAAACGTGTTCGTCATCTCGCCGTACGCGCTGACCACCCAAGCTTTGTCGAGCGGTGATCGTGGTCTAGGCGCCTGGGCGATTGGTACTGATTTGAGCGGCGGCGGCTCATCAGTCAGAGACGCACAGCGTGGTGCTCCGACGTCCATAATCGGCGGAAGCTCGGCATTGTGGCTTTTACCGGGGCACGAGAACGCCACGTGTCTCATCTCTGCACAGACCTGAAGGACAGTGGTGCTCCGTAGAGTAATTTCAGCCACACAGCGCCCAGTTCGTGGAAACAGCAGGGCATCTTGGCGCTGCTCCTTATCTCCACAAAATGAGGCGGCTGCCTTTTTTCCGTTTTGGCAGTTGCAGCAAAAGGGTGGCCTGCCAAACGCAACAACTATCAGTAAACTTTTTGCATGCAGTTGCATTCTGTGTAATCGGTAGCATGCTTTAAAGTACGAGCAATTAAGAATGTGAAGTCGTTGCGAACTTGCTATACACCCACTACCTATTCCTAAACACACACCGTATCGTGTGTGCTTTTGTAATGCGTGGCTAACTTTAAACCACGATGTCGTTATGATAATCAGATGTTGTGACACCTGATGGCAATGTACGCTTGTACCACGCAGTCTTACTGCCATATTACATATTGTGTTGTGACGCCCGTGTGTAGGACACGTGTGTTTGTAAAGCACAAACATTATTTTCATTGCATTCATAAGCAAGGGAAGGTATTTTCACCGCGTTTCTAAGCAAAGGCATGTCTGTGTGGCAGAATACCTGCTTTTCACCCAAACATTCTGTGTTTGATTCTCACTTGGACCCTGAAATATTTGTTATTTTATTTGTATCTTGCTCCATTTTTTTGGTCACGTGCATGATGGTGATTGTTGCTCACAACCAACTTCACTCACGCAGACACCAATGCCAATGTTGACACTGACGTGGAAATGTCTGTGAAACCAGCTCTATAACACTATCACATTACTTGAAGTGTATCCACAGCATTTATGTGCTTTTGTTATGCGCTTTTAATAAACTCTGTAACAACATGTTCCTAATCAAACATCCAAAGTTTTGTGTAGAAAGTCAACGAATGCTTTTTTACGTGATCTAATAGTAAAGTCAGCAAGAAAGAACAGGCTTAACACGTCAACTCTTGGTTTCAGTACAAATGAACCTGTGTTCCTGAACGAACATCTGTGTCTTGAAGATAAGGTTCTATTAGGTAAGGCTATACAGAGAAAGAAAGATAAGAACTGGAGATTCGTCTGGGTTTCCGAAGGAAAAATCCTTGCTAGGAAGTCTGAGAACTCGAAGGTAGTTCACATTACATGCGAGGATGATCTCGCGAAAACTAGTGTAGCTGCTCTTCTCATAGATAACTCATAGATAAGATATACACTAACATATTCCACTGTAATATCCGCAGTACAGTCAAACCTCAATATATCGAACACGGATATATCAAATTATTGCCTATATCGAACGGTTCCTTTATCACGCAGGAAATCACATGCATTATTGATTTTTTATTTCGAACAAAGTTTGACATATAATGGATATATTGAACTCAGCCACCCCAAACCGCCCGCTCATAGATAAGATATACACTAACATATTCCAGTGTAATATCCGCAGTACAGTCAAACCTCAATATATCGAACACGGATATATCAAATTATTGCCTATATCGAACGGTTTCTTTATCACGCGGGAAGTCACATGCATTATTGATTTTTTATTTCGAACAAAGTTTGACATATAATGGATATATTGAACTCAGCCACCCCAAACCGCCCGCGCTCCATTGACAGGCGGCGAGCTTTCCCGCAACTCTCGAAAGTAGCGGTAGAGCGGCGGGCGTTTACGAATGCTGCACACATCAATGGCGCCGAGAGCGCCACTTTAACGTAGCGGCGTACGCGCGCCGCAGTCTTGCGGTAGAGGTTCTGAATGAGGAAAGTGAAGAGAAAAGCGCGGAGCTGTTATCGTCTTTCAACACGAAGGCACTGACACGGCTTCGCGCGGGGGAAAGGGGGAGTGGGAGATGAAGATTGTGGAGGAATGTATAGGAGAAAAAGGACGCAGACGACTGTCTCGGACGCGGCCCGCGCTGCCGCCGGGAAAGGGAAAGCAGTCAGGCGAGCCAGCATGGGCGCGCCATGTGCGCGCTTTACACCCGGACTCACACCGCAGCCTTGCAGCTTGCAGTCGTTGCAGTTTCTATGGTGTCAACGGCACACTGCGCACTTGTTGCAAGCTCCTCCCCCGTAGCATCGGCAGGCATCGGTCGTTTTGCTCGCAGTGTTTGTGCGTTCGGAGTTAGGCCTGGCACGCGCTGTGGTGCGCGACAAGCCTAACTCTGAACGGCGGAGCTCACGGATGTGGAGATTGTCGCCGAAGCTACTGCTGAGCAGCCAAATGAAGACTCTGCCGAGGTGGATCCCGCAAGCGCTGATGGTGCCCCGCTCCCGACATCAGCTGAGGTCGTAGCTGCCTTGGCCCTTGTGCACCGCAGTGGCGGCGCGATTGAAGGCACCGGCCTATTACTTGTGGATCGCCTGGACTATATTGAGGACGCAGTAGTCAAACACGCCATGTCCAACAAGAAGCAGGCTACTCTTTTTCAATATTTTAAACCAACACAATAAATACTATGTTTGAATCTTCAAATGAGTAATTACTGCACCACGCTTGAACGGTTCGTTGGTTGTTTTCAGCGAGCTGTTGACGCATTTTTTTCGTGATTTTTTTATATCCAATTCTGGATATATCGAACTATTTCGCGATCGCCGCGCCGTTCAATATATTGAGGTTCGACTGTATAAAGAAAAATCTAAATTTGCTTCTTGCTTTTTTATCTGAACATGCAAACCACTTTGATGTGCTAGCAACTACAGAAACATGGTTGTAAAAAGGAGAGAATGTCAATATTCACGGATACGAAACCATATCACATCAACGAGACTCATGTTCACGTGGTGGTGGAGTGGCGCTTTTTGTAAAAAAAGGCTGCACATATACAGTTATATCCTTCCTGAACCACGGCTCTCCCGATCTAGAAGCACTTTTTATCAGACTCCACTGTTTTGGCATAATTGGCGAGGTTTACCGTCCACCAAATTCCAATGCAGCGCATTTCCTCGATAGGATGGAAGAAATTCTTTTCTGTATTTCAACTAAGTACCAGAACCGAGCAGTCATCGTTGGGGATATGAACACAGACACCGCAAACACTAGTTACACTCATTATACACAATTGGTTTGTTCATTCAAATTTCGTAATCTCATACATACCCCTACGAGAGTAACCAGTACGTCGGCAACAACGATTGATCACATCTTAACTAACGTATCATCGAAAGTGAATGCTGGTGTTTATAATGAACCGATTGCAATCATATAATGAACCGATCGCAGATCACCTTTCTACCTTCGTTTCCATAAGGAAAACTCCAAACAATAATGCACAATTTTTCAGCAATACAAGCAAAATCAATTACAACTGATTACGAAACCACATTCTCTCTATCGAATTTAAAATATTGTATGACAATGACGCCAACATTGAATTAGAAAACATAACAAAAGCCCTTCGCCATGCCATTGAATGCAGTCGTTCAAACCTGTCCGCACGCTCCTATAACACCCCGCTAACTTCTTGGATGACAACAGAGATCCTTGCATTACTGAAAAAGAAAGACTTCTGGTACCACAAGTGGAGACAGCAAAAAGAAAATAAATATTATTTAGGTCAATTCAAATTGTTAAGAAATCAATCCGTGAATCTAATGAGGCAACAAAAAAGATCCATTATTCTCGACTCATTTTCCAAGCTCAACGCGATTCAAAGAAAACATGGCAAATTGTAAAAGAAGTTGTCGGTAAAGAACCAACAAAGCGTGTGTCTTCTGATGTAGTCGATGCGCTTTATACTTGATAAATTTAATCTATTCTTTACTGAAATTGGCTCTACCTTAGCCACGAAATTCTGTAGTAGAGAAATGAAATGTTCTTCAACCTCCTTAACAAATACGTTTGCTCTTCACTACATCAGTGAGGATGAAATTCATGACACCGTTGCCAATATAAGCACGAACAAAGCCAGTGGAATAGATGGTATTACTGCTCGCTTACTGAAAGATAACATCGATATTTTGAGTTCCATCTTGTGCCACGTATTTAACCATTGCTTGCGTGCCTGGACGTACCCATCTTGTTTAAAAAACGCCAAAGTTGTGCCAAAGTTGGTATATAAAGAGGGCGATCGCTCTGATCCTTCAAGCTATCGGCCCATATCTGTGTTAAGCATAATAAACACCATATTCGAAAAGATTCTTGGAAAATGAATGCGCCAATTCTTGGAAAAATATAATGCTTTTTGCCCGGAGCAGCAAGGATTTAGATCACACCATTTCACATCCACAACTGTGTTATTGTTATCACAGAAGACTAACACAGCACTGCACAACAACCTTCTCGTGGCAGTTGTCTTCATTGATTTCAAAAAGGCATTCGATACCATTGACCATAATATTCTGCTTATGAAATTAAAACACTGTGGATTCCGCGGCAAAGTTTTAAGCTATTTTCTAACTACATTGATGGACGTCATCAAATGGTCAACATGCAAGATCTTATGACGTCATTAATAAACATAAAGACAGGAGTACCTCAGGGGTCGGTCCTGGGGCCACTGTTATTCTCACTATACGTAAATGATTTGCCATGCATACTCAAATTGGCCGAAATGCTAATGTACGCTGATGACACAGCTTTAATGGTTACCGCCGATAACATAGCCGATCTAGAATGTAGAGCTAAAGAAGAACTAGAAAATATTTTTTAATGGTTTACAGTGAACAAATTAACACTCAATGCAAAGAAAACCAAATGCACCATTTTTCACTCCCGTTACCAATATGTAAACTGTGAGTCATTTCGACTTACAATGAACAACTGCTAACTTGAGCATGTAAAAGAATTTAAATATTTCGGTTTAGTGTTCGACAGCCAATTACACTGGAAAAAACAAATTAACTCTGTTTGTACTAAGCTAGCATCTGGCTGCAGTATGCTACTGGCTGCCAGAAATTATTTTAGCAAAAATATTCTTAGAGTCCTTTATTTTTCGTTTGTTCATAGTCATCTATCATACTGCTTAGACTCATGAGGATGGACCTTTAAAACTTACCTTGATCCTATACAAATATTACAAAAGCGTGCACTTAGAATAATAGATTATGGGGCATATAATGAACCCAGTGCGTCTTTGTTTCACCAGTTGGATATTCTACCCTTTGATTACTTACGTTAGCATAAAGCCGCAGTCACCATCAATAATGTTATTGCACACAGTGTACCTTTCAATGTATCTATCTTTTCTTCCTCGTCCCGCGTCACTAGATGCATGACATTGCGGAATTTTAATCTTCCACCTACTAAAAACGTGTATGGTGAACGCTTACTACAGTTCGTAGGAGCTAAAGTGTAGAATAACATACCACTTCAGATCAAAGATTCTGAGGCTTTCTCGAGCGCACTCGAAAAATATTTGCTCCATGTAGATCAATAGTAATGACCATGTACTAAGCCTTACCCATAGTTTGATGTTTTGTCTGTTTTTGATTATTTCATTATTTATGAACAAAGTGCAACAATGTGTTCTATGTACATTTCTGAGCATTTACTTCACCTTAAATTCCAATGATATCTTCTTGTATTTTTTCGTTTTTTGAAAAATCAACGTTTTTTGATGTTCTGATTTTTTTTTATATATATTGTATTCTGCTTGTATACTTTCTCCCGTTAGACCCCCTACTAGCCTATGGCTTTGGGTCTAATCAGTGTTGTGAATTTCTTGAAATGTAGTCTGTGGTGACCCCGCTACTAACTGCCACGGACGATCACCGCGGGTTCACGCTTAGCGAGCCACAGGGCCGCTACTCCGTTTACTCGCGTGTAGCGCACCGCTTCGCGCGCGCTCAACTAATAAGGCGTTTAGCGCGGCGCGGCAAATAGACAGTGTTCTGATGGAAAAATACACAACACTTTATTGCCTCTGGCGGCACCCCAAACAACAGTACAACATCCGCTCCCAGGACGCGGGTAGCAAAGGCACCCGCACGCGGACGTTCACAATAAGGGGAAAACCGCGAGCACGTCGCAGCTGGCAATGGCGAGCTTTGACACGCCGGTCGGGAAAAAGGTCCCTCGCGGCTATGCTGCGCACTCTCACGATGGCCAATGGGCCTGGTCGCGAGTGTTAGGGCAAACTTCATACGTGTAGGCCTACGGCAAGTGCGGCTCGTTGTGGTACGTCCACTTCAAGCACTAGGCACCGCTGTGGGCTTAGCGTACGCTACCGAAGCTAGCACTCAAATAAACACGCCTGCCGAGGGGCCCAAGGCCACCCCAGGCAGACTACAGTCCGGCGATTCCCAAAGGGGACGCGGACGAAGGAAAACACGTGCTTACTCGGCGCCGACCACGAAAAAGAGAGCGCTCCCTCGGCGCGCGCGTACCGCGTGCCGTGCCCGCACGTGGCGCCATCTATCGCCACGCGTCGTTATCAGAGCAGGAAAAGCAAAAGGGTGTGGCCGTGCGGCGGAATGCCGGCGAAATGGTCGCAGGCGCGCCTCATATCCCCACAAGTCATAAACTCAATAAAATGAAAAAAAAAGGTGTCAAAATACAGAGTAGCGTTCGATCTTGCCATCTACATAGCTGATGCATCTTTATGTTGCCTGAAGGAAGATTGCAGTGCAGTTAAGTGGACATACTAGCCAATGCTCAGGAATGCAGCAGATACTCAACATAAACATTTTTTGTTGCTTAAAATGAATATCACTGATTTAGGCTTTTCAGAAATTAATCCACTTTTGTATTTATTCCCTTGCACTGATGAGTGTAAGTTCAGAGTGCAAATCATGTTAAAAAGAAAAACGGGATCGAACTTTCATGATAATATTTAGGGTTGTGTTTGCTATGCAGTGAAACATGGCATGCAATGATTGATTGATTGATTGATATGTGGGGTTTAACGTCCCAAAACCACTATATGATTATGAGAGACGCCGTAGTGGAGGGCTCCGGAAATTTAGACCACCTGGGGTTCTTTAACGTGCACCCAAATCTGAGCACACGGGCCTACAACATTCCCGCCTCCATCGGAAATGCAGCCGCCGCAGCCGGGATTCGAACCCGCGCCCTGCGGGTCAGCAGCCGAGTACCTTAGCCACTAGACCACCGCGGCGGGGCAACATGGCATGCAATTTGTACATTTTTGTTGCATGCTTTTTCTGCTGAAACTGATGCATATTTGTCTCTATGTGTGTTCAGCTGTTGGCTGGGTTGCTGCCTGATTCCCTGCTGCATTCCCGAGTGCCAGGATGTGGACCACCACTGTCCAAGTTGCAAGCGGCACCTGTGCACCTACCGCAGACTCTGAGGCATGCCCATATGGGACACTCTACTGCAGTCTAGAAACCATGGGGACCACCAAGAAGCCCGGCAGCTTCCCTTTGACATTTTGCGCGTGCCAGACGTGTTGCTGCCTTGGGAGCTTTCCGTACGAACCCACGCTCACCCCTCTGCTCGGGACAGCACCAAAACGATAGCCGCTGGAACTCCGTGCCCAAGAACGACTCTCTTCATCGCTTCCCGTTTCAATGGACCTTCCCCTCTTGACAGCGCACATCACGAGATGCCTTCCCTTTGGCAATATTTGTAGTGCAATACGAGCCCTTATTTTTGTCACATAGCGAATATGCGAGTAAATGAGAAACTTAAGTATTGCTTTTTGAATACATGTAGACTCTGACGATGTGGATGCTTCGACCAGTTGCTGATGAGGCACACAGTGTAGATTGCATCTGGAATGGTGGACAGCTGCAAGAACGTCCTTGGCGTGGATTTTTTTCTGTTGTGGGACGTGTGGCCTACAGTTTATTTTCCTCAGAGGAGGAGGGAGTTGAACTTTCGAATGCAGAATGCCTCCTTGAAAGGACTGTAAAAGGAGCCCGGAATCAAGTTTGTAGAACTTTTTTTTCGTAAGGATACTTTTTCATTCTCGCTGCAACGACCTGCTTGATTGTGATGCAGAACGAACTTGACTCAGTTCTAGCGAAAGTTCATGCTGCTTCCAACATGCTGTATTCAAGATTCTCAGTGAAGATAGTGTTGACTCAGGCCGCCACCAACTTTTGTTCTCACTGCATGATGTTTGCGCTTGGTGTTCGCTGAGCGATAAGGTAAAGGGCTCGACTTTGCACAGTTTGCAAGTATCCTCTCCTGCAAACCGTGAGAAATGACATGCCTGGCTAGTGGGTAGAACAGGAGTGCTAGTGCAATGGTTTACAATTTCTGGTTCATGTGTGAGGAATCTTATTAGATAGTGTGCTAGCTACAAATTTTGTAATGCCTGAAGTAATCAACCTTGCAGAACTCTGTTGTTGGCATGCTCATATATGCGGAATATGTATTGCAACGATGTTGTGGCTACGCCTTAAATTTGTTGCTCGCAATCTGTCCAATCATCTTTTCTTTGATTGTATACAGTATTGTCTAATCAAACTTGTCAACTTTCCTAAGTTGCCTCTGCACTTGTACATTTTAGGCAGGGATAGTAATTTCGGTACTGTATGTCTAAATAAAGCGAAACTATTCTCAATTCACAACTGTACTCCTCATTGTTGCCAGCATAGACTCTGTCCAAACTGCAGTAGTTTGCCAAGAAGGTGCGTAATATGTTCCGATTTTTTATTACTTATACAAGCAAAAGCAAAAACATTAGTTTGAGGGCGTTATGAATACAACGACTGGTCGGTAAAAACTAAATGCTGGGACGTATGTAAAATATTGTAAATAAACTGCATCTGACGAAAAAAATACCTTGGTTATAGGTACTATTATAAGCACATGCATTTTTGTACAACAATTGGCTGTGGTTAAAAGAAGTTGGTTGAGAACTCTATAAAGTATATATTCCTAAATATTTATTCTGAGCCACATGCAGAGAGCCCTTAGCGTATATGTTCAAAATATAACACAATCCCCATGGTGCTATCGCCAAGTTACGTGAATGAGATTTGTCACATAGCTCTCTTAGTGGTGAAGCATAGTGACAAACAGTTTTGCAGTGACAAAGAGTCCCATTAAAAAAAAAAGTGACCTGTAACGGAACGATTTGTCAAATGTGCTTTGCTGTAACTGATACGGTGCTAACTTTGCGATTCTGGAAGTTAGCTATGAAGTCAAACCTCGTTATAAAACAAATTAATACGTGCAGCAAAAGACTGCTGTATTGCACATCTTGTAAGTAGACAACATAACGCAAACAGTGTACCGCACTATGCGGTGTCGCTGACGTTCGACTTGCTACAGGAGCCCGTGGGAACAAGCCATGGTATCGTCCCGTGAATTTCCTTCCAAGAACCGACCGTTTACTCAGTCAGCAAAGGAAGCGCATGTGCTATGAGGCAGAAACTAGTTTACAGGAAGCGATGGCTACCCCACACTCATCAAAGCACGTCTAAGTGCAGCTGCCTGAGAGCATTGAAGCACACCCACTTGCTGCAAAGAGTTGAATGAAACTCTAATTAAATAAACAATTCGAGCTCTTTCCCTACTGTAGGATAGTGCTTGGTGGCGATAGCGAGAAGCATTTGATTTAGAAACCATGAAGATCAGGGTGGATAAGTGGCCGACTTGTCCGGCTGTCCTCGATACACATGTGTGAATTTGTTCTAGCGCACTGCTACTAAGCAAAAATCAGCATAGCTTAACTGAATGCGGTACCTGCTTCTAGGTTCTGCATGTCATGCATTGCCTGCTATGCTTCTCCATATCCATATGCACCAGTATATCCATGCTGTGGGTGTGTTCTGGCAGCAAAGTTTGCTTGTGCTCACTCCATTAATTGTGAACTATTTAGGGGGGTATGGCACATCTTTAGTACCACGCACCGCGATTATGATGCTCGAATGCAGGCCTGAAGGTCGCAGGATTCAATCCTGGCAGCAGTAGCCACATTTTATGGAGTCCATATACTAAGGCGCTGGTTTTAGAATCTCTGGCGGTGGCGATTTCCCGAGCCCTCTCACTACAGCATCTCTCACATACATATCGTGGTTTTGGGATGTTAAACACCAACATTTAAATTTTGTATTGTACTAATTCAGAATGACTGCAAATACTTCTTTCATTTCTGCATGCAACATGCACTTCAAGCTGTCTCATACAAAGAGGCAGAGGTGGAATGCGCTCGTCTTCTTGCCTATTAGAAGCAAAAGCAGTGTGCATTTACAATGTTGGTACTGCAGATATTAGCTCATATTAGGACAGGATTGCTGGCAATAACTGATATTCACAGGCCCCATTTTTTCTGAAACAAGAGTACCTCTCGAGCTTTCAAAAAGAGCAAACGTGCGTTTCTAGTTCTCTTGTTTGTGCGAGACGGTATCGCGTCTCTTGCAACGTTCCCGCTTTCTTTCGCGTAGGCGTATTGCCAGTGCTGTGCTTTAACGTTTCCCCTCGCATTCCTGCCGCGCCCGATAACCCCCAACATTGATTACATGGTTGAAGGAACTAGGATTTTGGCAGAAGAATGGCCGGACGACTCTTGGCAGCCTGGGAGCCATCGCCTGGTTTTTGCGCTCAGGAGAAGCGACGCCTTGAGTTATGCCAGGCAACACCGCACCTAAACGGCGCCCAGCAAGTGACCTGAAACCGTGCCCGCCACCTTTGCGAAGACGCGGTTCACTACCTAGGATGCCGCCTTAGACTATCCACATCGTAGAACGGCCAAAATCTCCCGTCGACCTTACGAAGCTGTCGCCATGGCAACTGTACGAAGCCCTTCTGTAGGCCGCGTCGCTACCGGACCAGCCGCTTGTGTCTCGCGACAAAGTGCGGGTTCACCCCACAAACAACACGTTCACCCTTAGTGTGTGAGAATCCGTCCGAGCACAAGCCTACCTTCGCATCACGTCACTGCAGATTGGAGTCCGGACCATCTAATTTCACGTTTACGCCCCACCAACCAACGATGCATTTCGTGGCATCATGTTCAATGCCTACGACAGGTTTACTGATGCAGAAGTATTGAAGGACTTGCAAGAGAGCAACCCAACTATGCCTGTCCTGGGAGGCCGTCTTATGAAACGGACCAACTACGTACTCGTAACCATGCTTGGAGATTGTTTGCCCAGACGGATCTTCTATCACGGCGTCTACATGCCTCTACCACTTCTACTCAAGAGCTTTAACTGCCGCTAGGTGGGTCACCGAACTGACGTTCGCCCTCATCCAAAACGCAACCGCTACATGTGTACTTTGTGGCGTGGAACACACGCCTATCCCACAGGGCACCCAACCGACATGCCGTTCCCGCTGCATCGTTTGTAAAGGCAGTCACACAACGAACAGTTCGAACTGCAAATGCCGTTCCTTTAAGAAGCCTACTCCGTCCGGCTACACACCAGCGCAAGCACCCAACGAAGCGCCACAACCGCAGCAGCCATAAATCCTTCGCACCAATCACTCACCGTCCCAAAAGCAGTCGTACCCGCCTCTCAGCCAGCTGCAGCAGCAGCAACAGACCAGCCGTTCGGGACCCCGCAACCGTGGCCAGTCCCGGTCCAAGTCCAGGTCCAAGTTGCGGTCTCGTTCTGCTAGCTACTTCAACGTGTCCTCGTCGCCTATCTCCTCCTCCCCTGGTTCGTCCCAGGGATTGTCACAGTCATCGTCCATGCCTGGTCCCAAGAAGCTCAGCTGCCTGGGCCTAATGACCCCCAGCGTCGTTCAAAGTATTACCGACGTCGTCGCAGGATCCACAGGTGAGGGAGTTGGTCAGGGAGAACTCTTCACTTAAGACACAACTTTCCTCACAGCAGTCTCAGCTCTCTAAACTAATGTCCCAGATAGGAAACCTTACACAATAATCCAGTCATTAGAAGCAAAGCTAGACAGAACCCTTGAGCAACCAGCCACAACCGCATCGCAAACGATGGATGCGGCCGCATCTCTTCTCCATCCCAGCCACAATCGGCAAACACCTCCACCGCGTCGCTTCCTGCTAAAACCGATATTGCTACGGCGGTCACTAAAGTAATACCTGCAGCTCGCACGACCCTAGACGCGAAATTCGAAGTCCAATTCAACACTCTGCAACAGGCCATTGCGGACACGAACACCTCGTTGAACGCCCTGGAGAGTTATTATAAGGAGGCCACCAATAATTTACTGAATGCTCCAACAAATTACACGGAGTTCACCACCGCCAAAACCCATGCACGGTTCGAGCATCCGCCCACGTTCGGCCAACCTGCCACGCTGCAGGCGGGCCCCAAGCCTGCAATGGCTTAACCACAGCGTGTCCCACACTCACCATATGGCAGTGGAACTGCAGGGGGTACCGTAAGAAATGGAGCCACCTGTAGCAGCTCGTACAGAAACTGCAAGCTGATCTGCAGGCGACAGAACCGACCCCGGATGTTTTTGCCTTGCAAGAGACGTCTACTCTCTCCACCCTCCCCAGTTACGTGGCCTACCACCAGCTTGATACGCATGTTACCCCCTGCACATCCACGCTCGTTCCCAGCAGCCTCACAGCTCTACAGCACGAATTAGAAGCTACGGGCATTCAACATACGATCGAAGAGATTCTACTACGCAAACGGACAGGAAAGTCGCTCTTCGTCCTGAATGTGTACAGTTCACCTCGTGAGAAAGCGGCAGACTTCTCTCGCCTCTTCCCTGTGACGATCGCTCTCGTCGGTGACGCGCAGCTGCTTTTGCTCGGCGACTTTAACACACGACATCCCGATTGGGGCTACACGCACACGGATCCGAAAGGCAGAAAGCTATGGTCGTAAGTACAAGACCTTCACCTTACTCTACTTAACGATCCACAGCAGACACCCACACGCATAGGCAGAAGTGTGTGTCGCGACACGTCACTGGACCTTACACTGTGCAAGAAGGTTAGGCGTGCTACTTAGAACAACACAGGCCTTTTAGTGGGCAGTGACCACAACATTCTCGCGATAATTCAAAGGCGCCTCAGCAAGAAGCCGAAACCGACAGCTAGCATTACCGATTGGCCGAAATTACACCAGTTACAAGCCTCCGACAACTTTACGGACATCAATGAATGGATTTCTTCCTTACAAGAGCACGCGTGCAAGTCACAACCCGTGAAGGGGAACCTATACCACCGACTTGCCCAACCGACTCTCGCCTTCTCCACATGTGGGACGCACACGCTGGCCTCTTGCGCAGGTTCGCCGGCAGCGTCACTACAAGAAATTACGCCGCCGCATCGAAGCGCGAAATTGAGGACCACAGCCTCGCCCTTGCGAGACAGCAGTGGGGTCAGCTGTGTGACAGTCTCAATGGGCAGATGAGCTGCAAGAGAACGTGGCACCTACTACGACACTTGCTCGATCGCTGTGCGTCCAGGTCGCCTGCGCAAAAACAGCTTCACCGGCTGGTACATCGTTACCCTGGCACCGACGCTGAGCTGCTCGAAGAGTTCGCTCATCGTTAAGTGAACCTTGCCCAGCCGAACGCGCCCCCGTACAGCTTTCCCCCATACAGCGGCAAACCGAACTCTCGACTGGACGAAGATATTACGCAGGCGGAAATCTACGCCGCAATGTTCAAGCTTCGCACAACATCAGCGTCTGGTCCTGACAGCGTAAGCAACAAGTCCCTCCGAAATCTCGACATGAAATCAGTGGCTGCACTCGCACGGTACACTAATAAGTGCTGACGCTCGGGCCACATACCACAAGAGTGGAGAAACGCGAGGCTCATATACTCCCAAACCAAGCAAGAAGATGGACATCGCCAACCTACACCCCATATCGCTCACATCTTGCATTGGCAAGCTAATAGAACTAGTTGTCCTTGCCCGATTACAGACCTACGCTGAAGAAAATGACCTTCCCCCTCCCACGATGCTCGGCTTCTGCGCCCACCTATCAACGCAAGACGCGCTAGTGCAAATACACCACGACCTTATTAATTCGCACCCCGTCAAAGGCCAGCACTTGCCTCGTGCTTGGTCTTGACCTTCATAAGGCATTCGACTCGGAGCGCGCTACGAAGCTATCGCCTCTAACCTTGCCGCCATTGACCAGGTGAACGTACGTATAACTACAAATGTGAACTTTCAAACCATACTGTTAATATATCATTAGCCGGTGGCTCCGCTTCTATACACCTCACACTCGGATACAGAGGCACCCCTCAAAAAGCAGTTTTGTCTCCATTTCTATTTAACTTTGCTATGCGCACGCTGCTTCATTCGATGGGATCCTGGGCCTTCGTCATACTATCCATGTAGACGACGTCACGCTGTGGACGACTACGGGTTCAGACGGCCAGATAAAGGAGACCCTCTTAATGTTTGGCCGATGCCGTCGTTAGGCACGCGACGCAGGCGGGACTCACGTACTCAGAGAGCAAGTCGGAGCTCTTGCTGCTTTTCCCTTCCGACCGCCGTCTGAACAAGTACCCTCCCCGAACCGCCATCCACGTCTATGTCAACGATGTAGCCGTATCGTAAGTTGACCACATGCACATTTTAGGCTTATTCATTCAATAGAATCAATCGAGCACCGTCGCACCGGAACGCCTCAATGTCGCCATCACTCAAACAACCAGCCTCATTGCTCGTGTGTCCGCTCGAAATCAAGGCATGAAAGAAAAATAGCTCCTCCACAAGAAATCACATGGCACCGCCTTCAAACTAACTCGTTTCCGTGCCCCCGGGTATACGCACACATTTACCCCGATCTGTTCAGTCCGCATTGCTCACAATGTGGCTTCGTCGCCTCCCTCTCTTTAATGCTATGGGACTGCAGCGAGGCTGCACCCCCGCCTGATCTCCTGAACACTCCCTCGTCCGAGGCGTGGTAAAGTCTACTACGTGATACAAGCTTAGAAGTACAGCTCTTTCTTCTCTTCCTAAAACAAAAGCCATGGTACCTCCAAAGCAACTCATACATGATACCCGGCTCATCATGGCCCGAAGGAGAACGCACGCGATCGCCTGATGGCTCACTTTCTGGTTGATCACCGCTCACTCGACACCTCCACTTAAGAAACCCCTCCACGGGAGACGAACTGAGAACATTCCATGAAATCGCCTCGCATTATAAATCCCATCGTAATATCTATTCAGAGGATAGCTAAACAGCTCAACAAACAAGAGGAAACGACGTGGCGAAAATTGCAATTTGGGGTGTTTTCAAATACTCACCTGTAAATGGCACCCCGAAATGTTAAATTCCAGATGCGCATGCGCACTGTATTACCATTGCAGGTCTAGTGTACATAGTCTGGACATTCCCTTCTTACTACGCTCCAAGCAGAACATAGAACCCTGGGAGGCCTTATTACCCAACCACGACGCCGAAGAACAACGTAATGTCATTGGTCTCTCCCTGCCCACTACCAAGTCCCAGAGGATTCCAGCCGTAGGCTAGGAGGATTAACGGGAGCAGAGGCGAAAACTTTCTTCGCCGTCATTCTCGACGAGCACAAATAAAGGTTACTTCTCTCTTTCTCTAGGAACATTTCTTGTGCTTGACGCCAATGTTGCAAGCATTAGTCAGCATTCCTTTGCAACCAAAATGAACAGCATGGTGTAAGCTACTATGTATTGATCGGCATAACTGACATATTCGTGACAAAATGTAATAACATAGCACTGTTTAAATACCCGTATGCAACATTTCCATGCAAAAGCATTGTCTGTAAAGTATTGAATCTCTTGTAATCATTTACTGATTTCTGATGTGTCACAGAGGAACCTATATATAATCGTGTGAACGCAATGCGGGATGATTTCGTTAAGACTAACTTCATGGTACAAGCAAGTTAGAAAAAAAAATGCAGAGAAGTTCTCAATAATGAAACAGCAGACGCGTGGCAGTGTGCCCTTTGCTACTGCAGCTTTCACTGCAGTAAAACCTTGCCTCGCAATGCTAGATGCGTTTCCCAACGCCACTACGCCAAGCATTCCAATCCCTTTAAGTGACATTGTCTAGTGCTATAACAATCGTGCGACGTATGCTTGCCCCCCCTTTCTTGAACAGGCTATTCGACACTCATTACAAGAGACATCGAAATAAGAGCTGCTACAGGGCCGAATTTTAGAGTCCCGCCTGAAGTTATGAAGGTTTGTTGCAGAGAGATGTCGTTTTGCAATAATGTGGCATTTTATTTGACATATCAAAGTAAAACATAGGCAAACGACACACAAAAGTAATGATTACTAGCAGTGTAAAAATAAGCTGCGCAATTGTTCGGACTTCAGTAAATTGCAGCACTCCTGCATCACCCATCCTGCCCAGCAGCTCGCACTGGTAGCCGCAGTCACCAGCATCTTTTTCGCAAGCATAGCAAGCTTGCAATATTTAATTTTTATTTTTTTCATTTTAGAAGTTCAGTAGTTCAGATTAGGCGATGGGTATCGTGGTTATTCTACATATGATCAATCATTTACCATGCTTATCTTGTGTGACTTCACCTTCAGTGATGCTACGTAGGTCTTTTCATCTGGAGCAATTTTTAGAGCAGCAAAAATTTCTGCTTTTGAGCATTTAAAAGCAAGTTATTTTGCATCTGCAAGCACTCTCGAGCAGCTAACCTCACATACAGCAATAAACTGGAAAAATTGCATTTACATTAAAGGTGATAAATAACTATTTTGGCACTCTTGTGGAAAGCTAGAAATATTTCAAAAACATTGCAAATCTTATGGAGCAAATCATCTCAGAAGCACATCATATTTCTGTAATAAAATAGAAAGTTGGGGGAGTTCATTTGACGACATTCTTGGTAACGTTTCAGCGCCCACGCAGTGGACGGGAGAATGAAAGGCTAGGAGACAAACAAGCGCAAACTCACAACTTAGTTTAATGAAAGAAATACATGAAATATATATTCTAGAGTAGCTTAAGAGCGCATGTGCGAATGAAAAGCAAAAGAACTATAATACACCATGACATTAATTGTTTTACATAAGTGGTATCTACAACGTGCAGCACAATGTAGAGTAGGGACGAAGGTGGACGCTGGGTTTCTGAGCGCGATGGCAATAGAGACTTCCTACGTGCATGCTTGTAACATCATGCTGTATTGTGGATATGCAGTCAACACATTGTTCCTGGTTTACTACTGCCACCGTGCATTTTCCTGTATGCGACTAGGCAGTGTCCACTAAAAAGGAACTGTCGTCCTCGGAGTATTTATCATGCATGGAATGTGCGATCCATATTTTAAGGAAGAGGCTTGAATACGACTCTTTTCTGCCAAGCCTCCGGCAGCCTGTGTTTGTTTCCGACATGCATTGGTGGTATGATATTCAGTTTAGCAAGCAGTCATACCAGTTCTGGAGAGGCTAGTCCGATTATTTGATTGTCGAGGTGGACTTTACATAACTTTGCTGCAGTCTTGTAAATTCACAGTTCTTGGAGTTGTTCTGTAGATGTCCATCAAGGAAGGGTCAGTGCCTTTCTTTAAGTGTATTGCGGAGTAAGGTATAATTATTTTGTTCATACGTCCTGGTTATTCGAAGGTATAGGTAGCTGTATGTTACTAAGCTTACCACAAAAGCTTGAAAGAAGTGCAGGAGGTCGTGTTTTCAGCCCTCTGTGCTTGTTGGCAATCCAGCTAATCATGCGAGAGATTTGGAGGCATCTGTTCTTAAGTTTCTGTAGTGGGATTGCATTGTTTCTTTTGAGTATGCTCCTAGGATTCCGATGTTTCAGACTTCCTCAACATATGCGTCTTCTTAGTTGAGGAAGTGGTCGTGATCTGGCACTACATGAAGTAATTTTTTGTTCAGTTGTGTACAGATCCGTGGGGCGACATGGATTCCTCTTGTTCACAATATTGGCGGTCCGGCTGGCTCTGTAGGTTGTAGGATGTTTTATAGTGTGTAGCAGTTCGTGGTGAACGAAACTCGCTATGCTAGCCACGTTGCGTTTTAATGTGCGCGTGGTTTGTTTGGTCATGTCAGCGCTTGTGTAACCATTTCTAGGTATGCCTGAAACAATGTACGAAAGCATTTGGTCTTGCTCGGCTTCCAATGCACAGTAATAAGATCGGCGAGTGCAACTTTCCAGCCATATTTATTGTCCTCGTACCCTCCATTCGCCAGAATAATTTCAGAGTGCCCACTTTGTTTCAAGCACATCGCAAAATGCTCTTAACATCCTTCCAAACACGGGGACTATTAAATGGCGTGCGAATGCAGCGTTTTATAGCAACTAGGTAGTGAGAAAAACAAAAAAAAGAACAGGCTCTAGGCCATGCACTTGTGTGCTCTGTTGGTAGGTGTACAACTACAGCACTGTAGTTTATCGATCATACGTGGAGCCTTATTTATGTGGCCGTGGTACTACTACATAGAAATATTACTATCACATAAACTGCGACACATCGTACTTAAAACAGAACTATCACGCGCAACCGTCTGTTTACATTTAAGAATGCTTTAAATAGCCCAGCCATTGACAATTCAAACGCATGCCTTTACGATTTCCCTGAAAATTTCATCTTTTTTACAATGTCTTTAGCAATTGTGTGGCATTGTTAGTGACCGACGGAAAGGCAGTGGTCATTTCAAATGCGAAGCATTTCTTTGATAGATATGCTCAGTCGCCGAAATTCGCCATCTATCTAGCCACCTACGACTTTTAGATCTCCTGGCCGTTTAGATAATGCTTTCAATACCAAAATTGGTATGGCATAACATGATTGTGTGATGGGGATATGTGACTAGGCATAACATGAAAATCATGACGGTATGTCATGACCACGCTCATCATGCGCTTGCGGCCGTTTCGGTAGCTCCACATATACCAAATTCGGTATCACGTGACTTGAATTGACGACGAAGGTAAATGAAGCGTGCAAACATGATAATCATGACATGCACGTCATGAAAAACATGCCTACATGCTATGCTCATAGCATGCTCGTGACCATTTCGCTAGCTCCACATATACCGAATTCCGTAGCGCGTGTCGTGAATAGCCGACGAAGGTAAATTACACGTTGAACATGATAATTATCATATGCGTATCATGTAAAGAATGACTACCTACAACGCTTATAGCATGCTTGCGGCCATTTTGCTAGCTCCATATTTACCAAATTTGGTATCACGTGACGTGAACAGATGACGAAAGTAAATGACGCGTCCTAACTGACAATCATATCAAACATGAAATGCGCCCGCGGCAGTTTTGCTAGCTCCACATATACCAAATTTGGTATCGCGTGACGTGAATAGACGGCGAGGATAAATGACCTGTCCAAACATGATAATCATGACATGAAAGTCATGTACGGCATAATTTACATCCACCTCAAAACGTGCCGATTTCAAAGTGACATATCAACCTTCCTCATTCGTGCTTCGCGTATAAGTTTCCCACTGTACGTGCATCTACAATTTGTTTTGTCCGAAAAAAAAAAAAATGCTTATATCAACCACGGCTGTGCGTTTGCACTGTCATAACATCCATCGATGAGTTATCTGTTGAACTCTAATATAGAATTTTTTACATTCTTACCAGTGCAAGGACGTTTGCATACATATGCGAAATGCAATGTAGCACAAAGCGCACAGCCACTAATCTTGTCTGATTAGATTTATCGACTGTCCTACATTTCATAGTGAATAGAATAAGACAGAAAAAAAATTTATATAAGACGAGAACAGTGGTACTGAACTAATCGAAAAGATATGCAAGCTTTCTGAAATCTTTCTATCTTTTTGTAGTGTGCAGATGACAAAGATGTAAATATGTTGTTCAGTCACGCTACAGCAGGTGGAACACAAGCTAACCACGTAAAAACAACGCTGCAAAGGCGTGATTTAGTGCGAAAGCGTGAAGAAAGTCACTCAGTGCGAGCATCCTATGAAAGGCAGAATGCGCTTTACTCACGGGTAAAACGTTGCATAGGCATCCTGCACTGATTAAGTAGAGAAGAGCGTAGATGTTACATTTTATCTGCCGACCACCAGCTGAAACCGTGCGCGACGAAGTGTCGCCGACTGCTGCCGCCTATAGCCCGATCTCACCGCGAGAAGAAAAGTGCTCCTCACCTAGTGTTTCCTGCCTGCCCAGCTATGACACGTGACGCGCTCACGTATGGTAAGCCCCGCTGGGACGTTGGTTGCGCGCCAATAAAGTATCAAGGACATCGTTGACGTACCGGGTGCCCTAGTCACGATGGGCTACTCCTTCCCATGTCTACGGCGAAGATGGGTGGCGAGCGGCGGCTCGAAAATTTGAAACTGGCTGAAGCAGATATGTCCTAAACCCTGCAACTTCAGCATTATAGCACTCATTCGCAAAGTTCTTGCAGTAGCATGTTCACATAGCAAAAGCGCGCATATTTCTCTTCATTAGTTTCTGGACCACAGAGATGTTTAGAGAGCATAAATAAAAAGGAAATACTTTTTTTGATTCAGAAGCAGTTCATGCTCCGTTTCTGCATATACAGAAATCTCAATGCTATAAATGCGTTGCAATTTCGATTACGTCCATCTTAAGCAAAAAAATGCAACTCTTGACGCGGCTCTGAAGAAGCAGCAAGTCAAACATGACAGTGCCTTCCGCAAAATGGTCATATGCAACTGTATACTGCAAAATGAAATTCAATGAAGAAATTTATTACGCACAAGGATAACATTAATCCAAAGCCCGACAGGCTCAAATGAAGCTCCAGCAGTGCTGAGCACGAGCGCGAGCAAGACCAGATCTCACAAAGACACACACAGCAAACACTTTATTGTTGCAACAGAGGACAACGCAAACAAAGGACAATGAATGCAAGCAAAAATGAGGACATGTTAGCGTGACTGGCTCCGGCTTCCCCGACGTACAGGGCTAGGACTATGCCGGCCACCGTTTTCGGATGCATCCCGGCGAGAGCGGTGCTGCAAATACACGAGATGGACAGTCAGACTTCGTCCCACAACTAAGCCACCACACACTATGACCATGTGACAACAAAAAACGCCAGTCCTGCGCAGAAAGCGCAGCACAGTCACGGCAAAAGCTAGAAGAGCGTCCTTTCAGAGCCTTTTCTGAAGGGTCATTGGGTAACTGCTGCAAGCACACTTGCTTGATGCCCACTATGGCATTAATAAAAAATTTTACGGTAATAGGCCGGCATTCGCTATGACATTTTTCGTCATTTTTTTCAGAAGCATGGTATCTGCTAAACACTTGCAAGGAATTTCGTGCCAACTGTTCGTGCAGTGGTTGACAATAATGAGGAATTATGGCTGAAGTGGGTATGTGCCACAATTAAAAGGTGAACGAAAAAGCTTTTGTAATGGTTTGGAGCATTGTATGACTCACTTGTCCCGCTATTCGCCTGGTGCGATGCCCGATTGCTCTCTTGCTGTTTTGAAACACTTCACAAGTCGTATTAACACGATTGTTTTCCCGACATCAAGCCTGTTAAAGGCAAGTTTGCCAACAAGTCCCAAGCAGCGGCATGGCTCAGTGGTAGAATACTGGAATGGCACCCAGCAATCCGGAGTTCAAGCTCCACAGTACTAGTCCTTTTTTTTTTTTTTTTTGAATTTCGTGCAATGTGGTTACGGACACCAGCGGTGGCAGACAACAACTACGGCGCTGCGCGAGACCAGAGTTGTGATCCCACAACAGCCTTCGCTGTAAAACACCAACTGTACTACATGCCAAATGAGTACATAATACACTACGGCTGCCATGAAATACACATGCAATCATCATATATTTTGGCTTCCTTCCCTCTCACCCAAGTGAATGACTGCTGCTGCTTCACGTCTTCGCCACATTAGAAACATCTTGACTGGTGAACAGTTTCTTTAATTGATATTCACTATGCAAAGCAATCCTAACAATGGCCATGCAAACAAAAGCAACAAGTCATGGTAGCTCGTGCGGCCTTGACTACAGTGCTGGGAAATCCCAGAACCTTATTGGTTAACCAACACTTTCCAGCGTTCAAGAACACACTAAAGATGTGCAAACCAATTCATAGCTCATCATATTGTATGTGCTTAGTTAAACTAGATAACCCCTCAAAAACAGTCGTATGCGCAATCGAATCCACTCAGGAGAATGCTGTACGTGGTGTGTTCCTTGACTAGATGCATGCACGAGTGAGCGTGAGAAAAGCTGGTGACTATTTGTACGGTGAAGTAGTGCACTTTAGACAGAGAAAAAGGGGCAAGAAAGACGCAACACTTGCTACATGTCAGTGTCATGTCTTTTCTGTCCCCATTCAAAGTGCTATCCTTCACCATACGGTATAATGACCTGCATTGTGTCACAGTTACAGCTCGCTTGTGTGCAGCAGTAGCAGTGAAATGTTCGAAAGAGGATATTGAAAGCCCCCTCATATTAAGAGCTCAAATGCGCGACCAACTAATTCTGCTGAACTGACAGCCGTGCTTAAAGACCACTGTCAATTCAGTTATAATCACAACCTAAATTCCTAGCTGCATGCAAAATAGCATACTTTAGAATAGGGCAGGGGTTGGAAACCTTTTAAGTGGACGACCGATTTACACATGGCACAGACACCCAGGGGGCCACAAGGCTTTCGCTTTGCCAGCAAAGCGAAAGTTCATCATTTAACGATATGTACAAAACCGTAATAAAAATCATGTTATCCCTGTCTAACATGGAGACGGGGATCTGACTTCGAGTCAGAAGATCGCACGATGTGGCCCATGGGTTACCGACACCCGCTCTAGAAGGATTACAATTCTCGACAACCACCTAAAGTGTGTCAAGAGAAGACGAAATCAACTCTACGGTGTCCCCAACTTTAAAGATGCATCAAACTAAGCCACATTCAGCAAGATTGTGCACTCAAATGCTGACATATATGAATACCAAAGAAATAAATGCAGTTAGACACTTCTGATAACAAGTAAAGCTTATCTAAACTTTCCATGCTTCCTTAGCATGGCCCAGACATAATCCCAAAACCCCCATGCAATTATGAGACGCCGTAGTGAAGAGCTCTGGAAATTTAGACCACCTGGGGTTCTTTAATGTGCGCCCAAATCTGAACACACGGGCCTACAGTGTTTTCGCCTCCATCAAAAATGCAGCCGGAATTTGATCTCGTGAACTGCAGGTAGCCTAGATATAGTCAATTAAGTGTACATAAAGGCACATAAGCATAGAGAGCGGCAGTTAAAGACTGGGAAATTCAACGGACACACTCTCTCCATCTGTGAGACCTTCCCATCCTTTTCTTGTTCTTCATTATGGTTCTCGTGAATGCCAGTTTTGCTAGCTTGCCCGAACAACAGGGTGGTTACGACTCTTGCAGTCTGATTGTGGCTACCCATGTTCGAACTTTGCCTCGCCAAGAAATTTTTGTTTGGACAAATGGAGAAAGGCCAAAGGTTAACTGGTAAAAAAGGGGGAGGGTGCTGGAGCAGATGCTTGGACAAGAGGACTCTTCTTTTCCAAGGCTGCAACTGATTTTCTTAGCAATGGTGTGTGTACGCTTTGTATCCTCTTTTGCAATCCAAACAAAGGAGGAGCGGCCAGCTACCTTGAAAAAAGACCCACCCCCTGTTAATGAAGTTCTCATCCCCGAGGTTTTGCTGCACACGGCAAGCAGCCCAACCTCCAGATAAATAGCTTCACCAACAAAGAAAAAGAGGGAGATAATTAAACACAGCTTTGGTGCACCCAGCTATTTGCACCTTCTGGCATTTGTAAGCAGCAGGGCTTGCTCAACTGAATTAAGCTTAAAGGAGCAACGACAAAATTTAAAAGGTGAGATAATAAGCGAAATAGATGTATATGGAGACATACGCAACACCTAAGAGATATCAAAGGCGAATATGGCTTAGAAAATATTTAGAACCAATTTTAAAGTGCACTCCACGCGACTGAGCGAGATGCAGAGACTCGACGCCAACATCAACACAGGGGTAATGTAAACAAACATGCATCACGAGTTTGTGTTAACTGGCAGGTAGCAAGCACGCGCCTCGCACATGCGCTACTGGCAATAGACCTCTACCGGGGTATGTCACAGCGTGACATCACCGGTGCACGTGCAAGGCGGTGGATGGCAAGACACTCCGGCCGGTGGCTGAGTGGGGTGCTGTCGCTCGGTGCTTGGGCAATTTTTTTTTCTTTTCGAAAACTTAATCTTCATCTCACAGTGGCAACATTAGCTGTGGCATGTGTCAGAGAACATCTAGGTGGGTGATGAAGCGCGTGATGAAATATTCTCCACGCTAGCTGGCTGTTTATCTACGAGAAGTGAACACACGTGGTGGCCTGTGCAAGGAACAGCGGCATCTTCTTCGAAAATGTGCAGTGTTTACTGTGGCGTGTAGTGTGCGTTGAAAGGCATCGACAATATTGGTTCATCTTTACGGACTGTGAAACATGGAATATTGTGTGTGGTGCGTGAATAATGCAATGAGTCCTGTTTGCGAAAACACTGGTATTCATTGAGGGCTAGCTTCAGTAACAGATTGTCTATAGAACTTTACGATCTGACATTGTAGTTAAGGTAAAAAACATTTGACATCTCAGCGTATGCGCGGCGCGCAGAAAAATAAAAGTGCATGATATCCTGGTGATATACGACTACGCATGAGCTATAAGCATGTTGTAGGGGTTGCCGAATCTGCATATATGCTTCACCACGGCTATAACTCGTAATATCAAATACCTGATACGTGTTAATGGAAACAGCAGAGATTTTGGTTTGCTATCTACTTTGTACTTTTACGGCTCGATCCTTATAAAGTGACAATACGTGTTAGAAGTATGTGTATCAGGCCTAAAGGAGTGATAGGTACAAAAACACGTTATAGGTGTCAAATGCTGCAAGGTAACTGTGCCAGATAATATGACATATTATTAAGATGTCGGATTTTACATCACATAAATTTTCACTGGGTTATTGAGAAACGCAGCGGCAGAACTTCACTTTGATTTTCACGAGGATATGTTAACCTCAGCCTACAAGAAGTGCTTTTTTTTCCATTCATCTCCGATGAGACTTTTTTTGGGCAATGAGTGAGAATCTTAGCTGTGACATCGCGCACAACAGCTCAAAACCATGTTGCCGCCAACGCTGTACCTCGTTTAAAACTGCATTGCACATGCCACAATGGAAATTGAGTAAGTTTACATTCATGCCTTAATAATAATGACCATGGCTTAAATAATAATGATAATTGGATGTTCATAACTATCACTCAGAGAGGCAACAGATAAAAATTAACCAGGTAAAAAGTAGGGAGTCATCCAAGAAATTAAAGCAAAATGCATATCAATGAAATACTGCAAGCAGTTCTAAAATCGAACTGGCAATTTAGTAAACCACGGTAGTCCAGGGGATAAACTACAGTTACTAACACCCAAGAACAAAAGCAAACAAAATTTTAGAAAAAGAAAAGAATCGGATTGCCGCATTTCAAGCTTGTACATTTAGCTTGAACTGAACCTAAGAAAGTGCTGCCCCGAAAAAGTACGGCGAGCTTGTTTTGAGAAAATGCAAGAAAAAAAAAAGTGCGTGTTAACCAAAATGTAGCGGAAGATGCTGAAATGTTTCCGTTAAATTTTTAGTAGCCACCAGCCTGCATGCATGCCCACTGCTGCACCATACATCATTCTGAGCAGCACAAGACTAAGAGCTGTTTCGTTTTTGCTTTTTCAGTCAATATATAGTGTGTGGTGGGGATACCAGTTGCTGTTAGCACAAAAATATCAATGTGAAATGTTGAACTAGGCAAAAAACAGTGCCAATGGCTCCAGTTCACAAGAATACCATCTTCTCCAAACATATTACCTCTAGAACCAGTGTCCTCCCCTTAACTGTAACAGAGCATAGGCTGCTTATAACTTATCTAGTTGGAGTCGTGCATATCCGCACTAACTAAATTAACATTTTTCAAAAGTTGCATGACTGCAAAAAATGACCAATATGCAGCAGTGCAATTCTGACAATTAGGCATGCAACTGGAGTGCACATTGCATCCGTTTCCATTAGCGATTGACACCTACAGAACTGCGGTGATGACATAATGCATGCAGAGAAAAAAAGTGCACCGCAGAGGTAAGATGCCGACAAAATTTTCAGACCTCCCGTTCATGTGGACTTCCTCACAGTGTGTCGCAGTGTGCAGGAACTATTCTGGAACACATGCTTTCAATTTTCCAAATGCGTGCACGATGCCAAAAACAATGGCAGCCAAAAACCACCACTAGTGTTGTACATGTACACTGTCCATTTTTATGAGCGGAAACATGCGAGTGCGCTCCCTGCGCGCTAAGGTGGCCACTTGCAGCACTTCCAAGCAACCACTACCTTTGTTTCACCTAGTAGCAAGCCTCGCCGCGGTGGTTTGGCGAGTTGGCTGCCGACTTGCAGGTCGCAGATCGACTCCTGGCTACGGCTGCTGCATTTTTGATGGAGGCGAAAATGCTGCTGGCCAGTGTGCAAAGACCCAAGTGGTCAATATTTTCGCAGCTGTCCACTACAGCGTCTCATTATCATGTGATGGCTAAGGGAAAAAAAACCAGTGATTGGTGATCACAAACAGGCTAGACTGCCACGGCCGGCTGTGTGGCGAGATGAATCTGACAGCAAGATCGCCACTTCACTGAAGGCTATTGCGTAAGAGGCCAGGCTGGCCTTTTCGCCTTCAAGAGGGAGGCGGTTACATTCTTGCTGTCCGTATCATATCACCAATTACTAGCGGTTGGTCATGAGATGGTGCGAAAAGAGGCTCACCCATGCTTGAACGCCCTGAAAGCAGCCACTGGAACGCTCTTGGGTGTTCCCTTTCATAAAGACTGACAGTGTAAATCAACGTTTTCGTAACCTAACCCGACTCAACTCTTTAAAATGTAACAAGCCAACGTTTTGTCGACATTAAACCAAACAAAAAATTTTATAGGTGATGGTCACTGCTGACAAGAGCTCGTTAGGCCTAGAATGAAGGTAGTAACTTGGCATGCTGCTGTGAGAAACTTGCATTACACAACACAGAGATTGTGTGTAGCGGAGATCGCACTCGATTCACAATTGGGAAAGCATCGTGGCAAGTATTTTGTAAAGTTCCTACAAATCATTAAGTTCGCATGCTTTTTGCTATGGCGAAAGCTGGATCAAGTCAAAGCAGAATGAATGTAGACAATCAATGTTGTACGCTTGACATCTGCACTGTCGACGGCGCTAAAGATAACTGAAAAGATCAACAGCAGGAACGTGCCTAAGCAACCGCTCTCCCTCCTCATACCATGCACTTGTGCCCGGCTTGTGCCTTGCTTTTCCAACTGTTCCCTTTTCTACCCCTAACTCCTTGTTCATATAGTCAGTGTCCTTTGCGCCTTCATAACGCCGTTGTTCTCTTCCCACTGGGTGCATTTTCGCCGAGACGTGCACCAATTCCCTCGCTTCTCTGTGAATGTTCCGGCAGCCATGTCATAATTGTTTCCTATCTGTGTAAACTGTACAATAAGCTGTAGGCATACACATGGTCTTCTATGGAAGAGTAAATCAGAAATCAGAATAAACCACATTTAGCTGGTACTGCATTGCAAGCAGTTACATTATAAATGGTCTGCGCTGTACATACACTTATTGCTTTAACTTAGCCCAGACTATGCTTCCTCTTAAAACCCGCAGACCTCAAAAATAAAATAGAAACCAAGGAGCAGTGTAGAGTAGGCTTGCATGCATCATGGCATACACGTTTGAAGATTGACAGGCATGCATTGACAATTAATAATGCTCAGACAAGAAAACACACAAGTAGCAGAAGAAGCGGTAAACCAAAGATGGCCAAGCCGCTCGTGTCAAAGCTACTGTATTCATTCTGGACAGTTCAAGGACTTTTTTATCACCGTATTTACACAAATGTAGGCCAACACATTCTCTGTCTATTTCGGTTGTAAAGTCTTTCTAAAAATTTGGGGGCTCTTAAGCTTTGACGGAGTCCTGCATAGCTAGCTTTTCTGCACAGCTTTCAAGCTTTGTCTTGAAGCCACCTTTGCACATCAGAATTTACTCGAATAAATTGCGCACTTCTTTTCGTGATTTGGGGCCCCAAGAAGGGGTGTGCAAATTACGCGGGGCTTTGGTGAGCGCATGCAAAATATCGTGCCACAGTCCTAACGTGCGCAGCATATACGAAATAAAAAGAAAAATTGCAGAATAAACGAAGTGTACTTATTTTAAAGAATGAGCACGCACTTTAACTAGTCAAATTCAATCCCATGCGGTTTATTGGGGATCACTAGCGCCCGCTGCGCCACCACCCTTCCGAAACGCATAGTCCTCAGTTCCGTTGAGCGCGTTTGAATGCCGTGTTCTCTTGGAGCTGTTGACAATGCTGAGAGAAGCTAGGTCCCACGTACCACGTGTCGTTGCGGGAAGATCTGAGCATCCAGACATAACTGAAAGGGCCTTCTTCAATGGCAGGAAACTTGAATTAGCAAGTGCGCTCTCTCCAGCTTACTCGCGAATCGATCGCACTAATCGTCGCACGTTAAAGTATGTCACCTTGAAGTGCTCTGCGGCAGCACAGCTGAGTTTTTCTTTGGCAAAATTTAGAAAAGCGAGCTGCAATTTAGCCATATATATATATAATCACTGTAGCACATCGCAAGGGAACCGTAGCAATGCGTCAGCCAGATGGCAAAAGCTGGACATTAAAGTTTGACCAAGCGTGAATTGCAACGCAGACAACGAGAACGGTTTGTGTGGGACAGGCCCTTACACGCCTTCGATGCATAAAGTTGACCGTGCCGTGACATGAGCGTGCATTCTCGCGATGCTAGAGATGGGGAGATAGAGGGAGGGAAATGCTCGAGCAGTTCCGGCGCCCCATCAAGAGGTCTGAGTGTTCAGGTACGGTACTCTAGGGACCCAAGTTCAGGGAAAGTACTCAAAAGGGACTTGCCCTGCTTGATAACTTGTCTACTTGGCGAGGCGCGCACCCGTTCGAAGCATAGGAAGGTCTGAAGTCTTCTCATGTGCGCGTCAGCAAGCAGGCATGGGCGGATCGGGAAGCGCAAAATATGCAGGAAAATATTTTTTTATTAAAGCTGTTAAAGTAATAGGGGTGTGCATATTATGTGAGGGCGCAAATCATGGGAGTAAATACGGTAGTTTCCTTCAGAGAAAATTATTTTCACGAAATGCACTCATGCCTTTTTATTTTTGTCAAGCGATTTCAGGGGTGTCGACCTACCTTCGAGTCGACTTACAATAATGTAAATACGGTAGGTTGCTCTAGGCAAGTGCATCATTGGTGCTATCTTTGACTGTCAGACTTGCGCCAAAAGAGCACGATTTACAGTAAATTTCGGGTACAAAGAAGGGATATGCTCAACTAAGCACATGTGTGTTCCCGTCCCCCCACTTTTAGTTTCGAATGATATTTTACAAGATGCTGCTCTGCTTACCTCGTGAATGGCACCGCGTAGCTTACTTCGCCCTCATCTGAAACGCGATATGGCAACAAAAACGATGCTTCAGTTTAACATGCAAAATGAGCTCGTCAGCGCAAACGAAATGCACACTTCAAGTACACAACAAAAAATGAAAGAGAAGTATGGGTAGCCAATTGTTTGCAGTCATCAAGTGCACCGCTTCATATAGACTTTCAGAGCTGATAGACACCATTTGCAATTTAGCCCCTGAATTTGAAAAATAGGCTATGCACGCACAATTTTTGCAAAAACTTTGCATACTTACATTTACAAATTGAAGGCCTTTATTCTAACCTACAGGAACACAAACTTAAAGAAAACAAGCAGCACAGAAGTGAGAAATGCATCAAACCTCACAAGAGTGAATAAACGAAGAGCTGTTAGTAAGAGAGTAGACACCACGATGAGAGCCATGCATGCATTACTTCAGTGCCCACACTAATACCCTATTAACTTTAAGTATAATAATCTGGAAAAATCGAGGATAACAGGACTTTGATGAGGAGGAGCAAAGCTGAGGAAATTGCTACGAAAAGTAGACCATCCCACCCCCCTTTTAATTCAGCAGTACTGACAAACTCTTCAGCAATAGCAGATCCTATGGCTTCCAGGATTTGAGCAACACGAAAAAAAAAAAGGGGGGGGGGAGGCACACTATTGCCAGACCGTGTGGTGCCGCGCATGCGCAATATTCGTGTTGTTTTGAAGGCAATTTTTTTCACTTTAGTTTGCTATCTTAGAAAATGGTGTAGGCCGCATGGTTGAGACGCTATTGGCGTTTTCCCACGAGGCAATGTGAACCGCTGATTGGCTAGAGCAGCGCATTCATATCTCACTGAAGAAAGTGTGCCTGGCCATTCGCTACTGTGCAGCGAGGGGGCAGTCACTCCTTTCAACGGTGCGCGCTCACCCAGTGTTTGCTCTCTGCTCCGTTCGCATCGACCGATGTCTGCTGCTGAGCCGCTCCTTGCCTTGTGCTACATTCTCTATCAATTTCTCTTCATTCCCTTTTGCACTTCTGTGCTTTTCGTCTTTGTCGTTACGCGCAAAGCCAGTAACGGAGCCAAAGACAGTGCGGAAGTCCTGTGCGCGGATGCACACTATGCGGTTTTTGCGTGCATTCAATTTCCGCTATTATGCTACAAGTGTAGACTTCGTAGACACTTGCGAGAGGTTGAACAATGTTGTCGGCTGAGAGATGATTGAGACTCCAACCAAAAGCTTTGAAGAAACCCGACGTTTCGGAACCAACTTGGTTCCTTCCTTAGGGGCGACTGCGGAGGCTAAGTAGGGGCCGCGTTTTCAAAGCACTCGCGGGTTAGCTAATGACCCCCCCCCCCCCTCTCTGTAAGTCGCCAGTGGAGAATCTGACACATTGAGTGTGGCTGGAGTAATAAATGCCCCGATTGTCTCAGATTGTTGAACTTGGACGTGCTCCAAATCCCATGATGTCGAGTGTTTCAGAGATCGCCGAGCCCGCATTTGGATGCTGTATGCCTAAATGTAAACTCTAAAAGACAACAAAAGAAGATGTAGAGGAGGCGAAAGAATATATGAGTGCGGTAAGGCGCTTCTAGCTATTCCTATGAAGCTTTCTGGAGAAAACGGAAGTGCTGAATTTGCTAAGCCCATTTTCTCGGAATGGATGTTTTCTCTAGTTGCGCTGAAGAAAGCTAAACTCAAGGACCCCTCATCAGCTATGCATAGTTTTTTTTAATTATGTTTCCGAGTGACATTACCATGGTGCAACAAGCTCCTTTTTTTTTAGATCGGTATTGTTAATTTATAATAAACCATTCAGTTTTGATAAATCTGGTAATTACTAGCTACACTAAATTCGATGTTGCATGAAAATTTTTTGGGGAAGAAATCGAAAAGAAAGCTACTCTATACTACCCTGGGATATCTATTAAAAAACCACAATGAACTTCAGCTTTCTATGTCCTGGTATTTCTCATGAGTGACTTCCTCAGGCACCCATGTCAACCACAACTCGAACTGAGAAACACAGCTACATGAAACTTTGCAGTTGCTCTAGCTTTAGTGTCGGAAACATGCACTGAAATTTTCATCCAGATATCTTGAGAGAAAAAAAATCTTAGGTCTTGAGAGAGTCGTTCAGCAGTCGAGCTATGTCCATCAGGCGAAGATATGGACTGTTCCTCAAATAAGCATTAACTGCTTCTGTAATATTTCATGTTAGTTCAAGCGTAACGCTGTCGCAAATATATACATAGCACAAGTAGGCGGCTCCCATGTTTGCGTTTACGATTTTTATGCAAAATTTTTATGCAGGATACTACAATGACTTTTCAAAATGACGAACTATTAGCAGTCCCTTGAGATTTGTTGTATTTAGATTTCGCTGTAATTAGAGGGTGTAAATGGTACATGTAAAAAATAGTTTGGAGTTGCAGAATATCTCCCGTTAAATTTTTGGAGACATGAGATGTCAAAGAGGCAGTAATGCAACACATGACCGCACACAGCATTCGTATCAACATCGGAACATCATTCGAAGACTTGCTTCGCACTCATACACAAAACAGATTCTGTTTCCTTGAAATGTGATGATATCTCTCAGCCCATTTTCAACTGCTGTGTACCACAATAGTTAACGATTTAGCCAAAGAATGGCCCTGAATGGCAAGTGCTGCTACTGAAGCTGCGTATATACTTGGTATGCTCTCGATACTACACTACCAAATTCGTACACAGTCAAGAGCAGTTCGTACCGTACGTCTATCTAAACATCACTTCTGGCACAGCTCAACCC
Organism: Rhipicephalus microplus; assembly: GCF_043290135.1. Lineage (NCBI taxonomy): Eukaryota > Metazoa > Arthropoda > Arachnida > Ixodida > Ixodidae > Rhipicephalus > Rhipicephalus microplus. The sequence continues at coordinate 94,818,978 of NC_134701.1, forward strand.
CCTTAAAGTCTGCGATGTGGTGAACAGCATAGCCTATAGAAAGCAGGGTTATACAGTCGCTGACCGATTTAACGGACCTGGCGGGGACTGAAAAAAAGTCCGAAAGATTCGTTTCCGTCAGAAATATGAACTTTATTGCAGCAGGCAGGCTTAAAGAAGTCCATGATTCTGCATTGCCTCATGCTACCCTTGGAAGCAATTTGGTTTGCCCATATTTGCGTTAAGGTGACATCGTGTCTGTAAATGCTCAACAAAAGCGTCAACACGGTGGCGATCTCCACTGCAGACAGCTGCGGGCGATCGTCATCATCTGAACTGCTCTCCGGCTGCGGCACAACCTGGCGAAGAATTTCTTTGTCTGCGGGCTCCGCGCACAAAAATGTCATCATCCGCATGAGCGAAGTCTTTAAATATGGAGATTTAGAATAATGTTTGCAGGCGCTGCTGGTACAGAGGACGCATCATGAATTCTAGAATAGCGTTTGCTCCCCCTAAGGAAAGGTCTAGGGACATTCGCCCGGAATGCAAGGGCTTGCAGTGCACTATTCTGAAACACCCTAATGTCATTGTGGCAGGCACATTCACTCTGCTACTGCGCAGCTCCGCCTCCTCCTTGTACAGTGCGACGACGACAGTGCTGGCCACTACAGCTGACTGAAGAAGAGAAAATGGTCCCGTGCCGCGTTTTCTACAGTAGACAAGGCCTCTGAAACCTGAAATATGATGTTTGCTTTCCAATCTTAAAGACAGGAAAGCCATTTTAAAATTAAGCCACTAAGCTTAGTCAAGCTGGCAGAAAATACAACATCGCGGCGTCCATACAGGTTCGTGGCGCGGCTCAAAACAAGCGATTTAGTCCGAAAAACCCAACTTTAGAGAGCCCATTGGTCCGAAAAATCGGTCGAAAAAATGAACTAGCCCTATGGGAACCCCTACGGTGCACTTTTGAAGTACGAAATATCCAACAATTTTGAATTTTTGGAGTCCGAAAAATCGGTCGGCCACATCTAGCAGGACACTGAGTTACAATGTGCTCAACATAACCCTGGTGACAACACAATAGTTCAAACCGCATGACAGTTGTGCACTTATGTATCACACATCACAGCCTTACTTCGCAATTTGCACCTCGAAGACTACTACAGTGAAACCTCGTTAAACTGTAGTTGGGCAGAGCTTGGAAAAAGTACGCACTAAACGGTAGTACTGCTTAACCGAAATACTGTCCGATCGCTCACTTGCCCGTCAAAAAAAACTTCAGGGAGTGCGATGAAAGAACAAAAAACATGCAGTAATTTATTAACTTCGCGAGACACAGTCTTCATTTGAAGACGCGGCGGCCTAGCAGCAACGACAGCGGCCTCAAACTCACTTATGCTGTGAGCCAGCTTTTCTGCCAGCCTCCTCTTCTCGGCAAATACCCGCATGACGCTGACGCAATGCGCAGCTTCGGCCAGTCGGACCTGAATCACCCGTGTTGTCGCTTTACATGTCCTCATCACTATCATTAGGCGACACTTCAACAAGCAAGGCAACAATGGCTTCGTCGGACATGTCCGGAGATGTCTGCACATCGCTGTCTGCGTCTCTGAAGTCGGAGAAGGAAATGCCTTCCGTAACGCCCTGCCGCTCCAGCACTTCAGCTAGCAGAGTTTTGCAAGCTTCGTCTACTGTCTGAAGTCTGGTCGATGGTGTCACTGGCTTCATCTGCGTCGCCCGCACACACACTGGAGCCAGCACGCTTGAAGCAATTTTTGAACTGTCGTTGCTTCAACCTGCCGCCATGAGTATTCGAGCAGGTGAATCGCGCCAATCAGGTCGATGGAGAATAATTTGCCACATTCAATGGCGAGAAAAAATCTGTGACGCAGATTTTTCTTGTGGAGCTGTTTTACAGCTCGAATGATGCCTTGGTCTAAGGGCTGGGCAATCGCTGTTGTGTATGGTGGCAGAAATGCCAACTACACAGATGTCAGGTTGTCCAGGGCGACGTACGCCGAAGCGTTGTCTAAAATAATAACAACTCTTCTGTTCTAAGCCGCAAAACGACGATCGATGAGGCGCACGTACTCCTCAAAGTGTTTTGCCGTCATCCATGCTTTGGTGTTGCTGCGATAGATGACCCCTGATGGCAACCGGACGCCTTTGAAACATCTAGTCTTCGCCGACTTTCCAATCACGAGGAGCGGAGTATTGTCGGTTCCAGTCATGTTTACGCAAAACTCCACTGATATTCTGTCTTTTGCATGCTTGCTGTCGGTGCACGTCTTGCCTTTGAACGCGAGCGTTTTGTCTGGTAGCAGCTTAAAGAATCGCGACAATTTATGCATATTAAAGATGTCATCAGATGCGTAGTCTTCCAAGATGTTCTTCAGCTGACCATTTTGCCACTGCTCCGCACCATTCACGTCAGCAGCAGCACCTTCTCCTGAAACAGTCTTCGTGGTAATGCCGTGCCTCGTCTTAAATCTGGCCAACCAGCCATTGCTGCACACAAAGTTGTCATGGTTGAGCTGCGAGGCAAAAACCAGGACCTTCTCCACGAGCAGGGGTCCGCTGATAGGCAGACTTTTTGACAGTGCAGCTTTTAGCCACTTCACCAGCGCCTCCTCTACATCTGAGAACGCTGAACCACGTAGCCGGCACCTTTTCGCAGTTGCGGCAGCACTGCCGAGCAACTTCTCTCTGGAATTCCAAATTCCACACACCGTGGTTAACAGCAGGTCCTTTTCGCATGCCAGCGCTGATTTTTTTCATGCCACTTTCAATAGCACGAATAATGTCCAATTTCTCTTCTATTTTTAGCACTCGATGCTTTTGTCTCAGCTTCGGCATGACGGAAGTACGAAGCAGCACAAGCACACATACAGAACACGTGAAAAACGAGGCGAGAGCTGTACGGCACGGATCAACCAGAGAACACCTATGCACGGCGCCAAAGGAACAAAGAAAGCAAAGCAAGCGCACATTGTGTTTGCGTGCTTGTGCAAAGCGCCATTGCGTGGACAACACCTGAAGCCTAGCCGGCCGAGTGCTTCTTGTTGCAGAAAAATCCAAGAGATGGCGCTCACCAATACAGCCGCCATCATCATCAACACAACAAGCGAGGCATGTTTTGATCTCTGGGATCTGTCGGGGTGCCCAGTGGGGGACGACATGCCACGGCGAGTGCGCAACGAAAATTGGAAAAACTACTTAATAATCGATACGTACGCGATAAGCTGGTACGGCTTATGCGGATACAAAATGCATTACAGTTAAACCTCGTTATAACGAGATGGGCTATAGCGAAATAATGGATATAACGAGCAAATCACAATTCCCCCTAAAAGTCCCCATACAAACCAATGTATTTAAAGCCTCGTTTTAACGAGGCAAAATTTGCCTGTTATGGGATATAACGAACAAATTTTGTCAGGACGTAAAATTTTGAGCTGATGTCATGACAGTGCACAACGCGAATTTGAGACGGCGCGCAACGCGAGAACTGTATTTAGCAGTTCGAAACTTCCGCCACGCGCCCTCCAGCAACGCGCGCAAAGCAGGCGGCATGCGCTGTTTCCGGAGGAGAGGTCGCTGCACGTGCGCCGCTTGGCTACCACCGACAATGTAGCGATCATCTCGCCCTTTTCTTTTCTTTTGTGTCTTCTTTATATTCTCCTCTCCCCTTTCTCATGGCGCTGAGGCGCGCTTCCTAACCTTACATTTCCCTTCCCCTCGAGTAACCGGTACCTAGAGGGCAGCGCAAAAGAGCGCCCCTTCCTCTTCACAGTCACTTTCTCTGAAAGTGTTGTCGCTCGCCAACCTGAGCAGCGTTGCTTTTGCGTGCGTGTTTCTTCTCTTTTTCGACCACTTCCGCCTTATCTTTTATCGTGCTGCGCTCGCGATTCCAGCAACATGAATGCGCCAGGCGGGAAGCGAAAGCGCATAACGCTAGATCAGAAGGCGGCTTTGATAAGAGCCGTCGAATCGGGGATCAAGAAAGGCAACGTGGCAAGGGACTGGCGTATCGACGAGCACACTCAACCATCTTGAGCAAGCAGGAGTTCATCATCGACGCTGTTGCACGTGACGTGAAAGGAAGCGCTAAGAAGAGGAGTGCACCTGTCTTTGAAGCGGTCGAAACGGCCGTTTGTAAATGGTTCTTGAACACGCGGGCCGTGAATCTGCCGGTGAGCGGCGCCTTGCTGCAAAGACAAGCGAGAGACTTTGCCTGCATCATGGGCTATGACAACTTTGTAGCAAGTTCGGGTTGGCTCCAACGCTTCAAGGAGCGCCACAACATCGCAATCTGTCGACGAAGCAGAGGCTACCAAGTGGGCGAAAGAAAACATCGTGCGGCTGCTAGAAAAATACAGCGCGGAGGATATTTTTAACGCGGACGAAACCGCTCTCCTTTTCAAGATGTTGCCGCGCAAGACGTTAGCTTTCGAAGGCGAGCCGTGCCATGGCGGCAAACAAAGTAAGCTGCGAATCACTGCACTACTTTGTGCAAACATGACCGGCACTGAGAAGCTGCCAATTTTCGTAATTGGCAAAAGTGCATCCCCTCGCTGCTTTAAGGGGGGACGCGCCCTTTGAAAACCGAAAAATCGCGAAATAGTCGATTTTTTGAAAACCACATACTCGGGCAGTATGACTCATAAACTGCCTCGACTGTAAATATCAATGTCTAATTCATCGCGAAAGTACGTCAAATAAATTTTATAACATGCCGCGGCAGCCGGCAAGCGGCGAGCGAGCGCCAAAAATACCCCAACTTCGCGCGCTCGCCATTTCCCAACCGCTCGGCCGATCGCCGCCATCTTGATGTTGTTTTGCTCGTGAATTCTTGCGCTTTTTTGTTCCCCCACCCGCGGCAGTGGCGGTGGCGCTCCGAGGCGGGAGTCGCTCACGATTGGGGGGCTCGCGGAAGCTTTCGAATGTCCCGCTGCCTGGATGCGAAGCCGCGATTGGACAAAGCGCGCGCCTCTCGAGGGAATGGGGGAGCGCGCGGCTCCTATTGGCTGCTGCGCGCGATGACGTAGCTGCTTCTCCGGCATGCGCCGGCTCGTCGTCTGCACTGGCGCTTGCAATGCCGGCATTCTTTGTGTGCCCCGTTTGCCATCATTCTGATCGGTCATCACACGTGCTCCTCTATCTTTCACAGTCTTCACGAGACGATCTTCTACCGTCTTCATGAGACGATCTTCCGCCGTGTTCACGGGACGCGGATTGTTGCGCTGACAGTCACGATGGGCATTTCGAAGTTCAAGACTCGGCACGCGTTCGGTTCAAGAAAGCGTCAGCTGAAGCTCGTACGCATGGCGAAGCTCACCTGCACGCCCACGCGCGGCGACAGTTGCACCGATGCTTCCGCTTCATCTTTTCAAGACGATTGCGTCGACGCTTCTAGCGACGAGACTTCTACACCATTGGCACAAGGTTCCGTCGTGACGAGTGAGGGTGGTGTTTCGTGCTCAAGTGCGCCTGGTGTGTCGCGCTCGCCAATCGCATTGATTCCGGCCCCGAACAGTGAGACCGCGTCGTCGACTGTGCACATCCAAACACGTTTTCGGACGTGCGAGGAGTTGGCGACGGCGGAGAGAGAACGTGCTGCTGTGCAACGAAAGCTTGGCGCTATGCCAGCGACCGAGAGGACGTTTCAAGCGATGATGCCTGAACCCGAAGCTGCCACCGCTACGACCGAAGGCGAGAGATATTACCTCGTGCAAGGGGATGCCCTTAGCGACATGCTGTCCAAGACCCCGTGCCCGCGCTGCCTCGCGACGGGGATGAAAGTTCAAGGAGGCAACCAGCTTGGACTTGCCACGAAGCTTGAGCTGGTATGTCCACATTGTGGAATAGTTTCAAGTTCGTGGAGCTCTGCTCGTCAGAACGAGTCAAGGGCCTTCGACGTGAATATAAGAGCCATTACGGCCATGAAACAAATAGGGAAGGGACAGACAGCCCTCAACGACTTTTGGGCAACTATGAATGTTTCCCACCGTAATAAATGTTTGAAACTTTCGAAGTCAATTTTCTCAGAATGACTTTTTTGGCCAGTGAGGCTGCTTAGTCAGGTGATCTCTCTGGAACTGCTGGTCTGATTTCTATCAGGTTTTTTTTATTATGCACCTTAATAAATTGCCCAGGGCAAGACAAGCCCGCTTTTTCAATTTATTGTGTCTGTAATTTGTAATAATTAACTAAAACTTCATTGATGAGAGCCAAATTGTGAACACTAAATTCAGTGCTCTGCTAACATTTTTTGGCAAGGAAATTTAAAAAAAGGGCTCTTCTTGCCCTAAAGCACCTATCCAGGAATCATCTTAGAGAATTTCACAGTGCTAGCACATTTTTCAAATTCTCCAGACCTTGACTAAGGGACCCATGTGGACTACCCTGATAAATGGCTGTAACTTAGGAACCAGTGAACATAACTGCATGAAACTTTGTGGTTATTCAAATGGCTTTGCTATTAGTGTACCCTGAAAATTTCATTAAGATATCTCAACAAACAAAAAAGTTGCCCTTCGAAGGTAGCCTCCCCTTTTAAGGGGAAGAGGCAGCTCCCAGTCAAGTACGTAGCCAGTCGCAAAGCCTGGATGACCAGGGAGATTTTTTCAAAATGGCTTTGCAAATGGGACCAGAAGCTGGCGAAGGCGAACCGCAAGGTGTGCCTTGTTTTAAATAACTGCATTGCCTCCCATACCGCTGCCGTGCTTCAAAACATCGAGCTGCTGTTCCTTCCTGCCAACTGCACAGCAAAAATACAGCCGCTTGACCAAGGCGTGATTATGTCGCTGAAGGCAGGTTACCGCAAGCGTGCGATAGACAAGCTCCTGCTTAAGGGGAGATGCGGGTCGAAAAATCGCGTTTTTTGCGAAAATTTCCACTTTTGAGATATTGCTTCTAAAATCACTTTTGATCATTCAACTATCATTTCCCCAAAGGTCATAGCTGAATTCAAACGAGAAAGTGGTAAAAAGTCGATCTGCGCTAGTGAAGGTAGCTGCCGAAGTCGCGAATTCACGCATCCGACGGCTATTTTTGAAAATCCGCCACTCGGCAACACGATGACGTCCGCCATCGGGGTTTGTTCGGTGGTGTAGATCAAGGCTCCTTCTAGTGTACAGGCGTCCCCCTAGTTTCGTATTTTAGTGAGGAATTTCACAAAACAGTCGTTTCCAAGTCGGTTTGCAGCCAAGCTGCAGCCGCTTCGCGCATCTCTACCGGTCACATGGTACGCTACCGAGGCCGCCATTGGCTACATCTGATCGGCCTCGCTCGCTGAGCGCTTGCGACGATCGGCACTTGCCGTGCGTTTCTACGTTTTTCCGAGTTCACCATGGATAACTCGAAGAAGCGAGACTTCCGAGCACGAAAGTTTGCAAGCAAGAACAAGTACCAAGGGCGTCGACGTAAACCGAAGCGCAAAGCAGCGGTAGAAGAATGCGAGCCGCGGGCCACTAGGCCTAATCAAGGCAGCGGGGATACGGCGGCTTGCGGGAACTTTGACGAAATCGACGCCGCGATCAAGTTCATCAGCGCATCAGAAAAAAAGATTGAACAGTTCGAAAGCGAAAGAACGAAGAGTGTTTGTGGCTCTGTGAGCGGAGTATTTTGTGACATCGGCGCACTGACATCGATGGTAAGCCGTGCTGTTTGTCCAACATGCCACACCGCTGGACTCGTCGTTCGCGACACCGCAAGTAAACGTAAGGGCCTCTCTTCGTTCCTCGAGCTGCACTGTGATAACAGTGAGTGTCCTGAGTCAGTGGTTTCTGCCGCGCATAGTTCGCGGCGTGTTCTGCCGGAAAGACAGCCCACCGATGCCGGTGATGACTGGAGCTACCGAAGCGGCAGCTCGCGTGACAGCTTCGCTGTCAATGTGAAGGTAGTTGTGGCTGCGCGTGCAATAGGCATTGGGCATGAACAGCTGTCGCGTTTTTGCGCTATTCTTGGACTGCCAATACCTATGCATCATAAGACTTTTATTGCAATTGGCAAAAAAGTTCATGCTGCAGCTACCAAAGCTGTGCAAGAAAACCTGGCGAAAGCGCGGATGATAACTAAAGAGAAAGTGGATGGGGCTGATGTTGCTGTCATGTATGATGGCACATGGCAAAAAAGAGGGCACAAGAGCCACAATGGCATCGGCACTGCTGTGTCTGTGGACACTGGTTTGTGCCTAGATTTTGAAGTGCTATCGAATTACTGCCTTGCCTGTAGCCGGCACCAGGACTTGGGTGATGAGGAAGAAATATGGCAAGCATTCCACACACCTGTCTGCGAAAAAAATACAGAGTGCTCCTCTCATGCCATGGAGACTGAGGCAGCTTTGCGCATATGGGGCAGGACATCCTCATACACAACACCATTGCGCTTCACCAAGTTCCTCAGTGATGGGGACAGCAAAGCTTATACCGCTGTCGCTGAGGCCAAGGTATATGGTGAAGCTGTTGTGGACAAGGAGGAGTGCACAAACCATGTGGCCAAGCGTCTAGGCACTGCACTTCGGAAACTGCCAACAAGACTTCCACGAGGGGAAAAGCTGACAGATGGCACAATTCAGAAGCTGCAGAACTATTACCGTATTGCAATCACAAACAACAGAGGTGATATTCTGAAAATGCATCGTGCCATCTGGGCCTCATATTTCCATTCATCATCGAGCAACACAGCAGGCAGCCACCGATACTGTCCAGAAGGGGCGACTTCCTGGTGCAAGCATAGGCGAGCTGAAGCGCTTGGGGAGGCCCCACCCGACCACACACCAATCTTGACCAAGGCTCAAGGATTGGCTGTGCTTCCCATTTACAAGCGGCTCACAGATGAAAAGTTGCTGGTGCGTTGTATCCAAGGGAAGACCCAAAACGCTGCAGAATCTTTGAACAGCAAAATCTGGTTGTTGTGTCCGAAGACTAAGTTTGCCTCCCGGACAACAGTGGAAACTGCAGCTGCTATGGCCGTGTTGTGGTTCAATAAAGGACATTCAAGCTTTGAACACGTGCTAGAGGAGCTTGGTGTAGTCCCACCGGATCAACTGATCACCCTGGGCCAATCCCGCGACCAGAGGAGAATCGAAAGAATGTCTGCGTGTGAAACAGCCGAGGCAAGGGCCCATCGGCGGAACGTGGCAAAGAAAGCGCGCCTTGATGACTCCCTTCTCAAGCGGCGAGAAGGATCCACATATGGAGCAGGACAATTTTAGGTGCTCTAGCTGTGTCCCTTCTATGATATCACCAAGTTTTGTGCAAATCGCACTGTGTAATCATGAGTAAACATATTTACAACTTTCAAATGCATTTTTCTCGATTTCCATTTTGAGGTAATTCTCTCATCTTGTGCACAATCTTTTTTAGGCATAAAATAGTCCTATCTTGATGAAATTTTGCACAGAGCTTAATCAGCCACTCTAGAATACAAGTATCTACTTTAGGTTGCATTATACATCACAGATTTTTTGTTACACAACTTGATACACTGATAGAGAGATGTAAAATATGCATTTAGTACTTTTAATTTTTTTTTTTTAATGTAGCAAATAAATTTTCTGTTTGAGGTACTTTTCTGTATTGTACTGCTCAAGTGCAGCAGAATGAGCCATTTTGCAATTCTGTGTGAAAATTTTTAGTAAGCTTTATTATGTGCACAAAAAACACTATATTTTGATATCAAAGTTGTAGTAACTCCGGAACTACTATAGCTATCAAACAAATAATTGCAGTTATGAAATCAGCACTGCAAGCTTTACTAACACCTAAAATTTCAAGGAGCTGGGTTATGAAATAAAAAAAAACCTTTTTCGAGTAGCATCTCCCCTTAACATGAGGATGAAGCGAGACACCGATGTTGACTTGTACGCTGCGCTCGAAATGCTTTAGGCGGCGTGGATGAGTGTGACGGCGACCACGATCGCAAACTGCTTTCGACACGCCTCATTTGCCACCGCACCAGACGCCAGCGATGAGCCATCAGACGAGCCCACTGTGCCGGACGGTTTTGCCACATCAGACGAAGTCGCTGCATCATGGACGGCACTTCGTGACGCCGGTGTCGTGCCTGACAGAGAGTCGTTTTGAGACTATGTGAGTGCGGACTTCGAAGTGGTGGCAACGGAGCAGCTCCTGGATGACGATATTGAGCGCGCTGTCAGTGATTTTAACGAAACCAGTGACCATGACTCTGTCGACGAACAGGAGACAAACGTGCCGACGGCGTCGGAGGCATTAGACGCGGTGGACGTACTGCGCCGCTACTTCGGCGCTCACGAGGGCGGCGAAGATGGCTTGAACATTGCGGCCGCAGCTGAGCGAGCCATCGTTCGCATCAGGAAGATGCATCAACGTCCAATTACGGACTTCTTTGCAGCCAAGTCTGCATGAAATGCAAGCTGTGTATTTTGAAGTGCATTAAAACAGGTGCATGACTTTTTCCTTTTTATTTGGGAATGCGGTTATTTTGTTGCCCACCACTGTGCGGCGGGATGCTATTTCGCCCGCTATTTTTTAGGGTAAGTACAGTGCATAATATTTGCGGTAAATGCCCGCTACGGCTATAACGAAATATTGGTTAAAACGAGCAAATAGCGGCGGCCCTCCAATTTCGTTATAACGAAGTTTAACTGTATTTTCAAAGGCCGCCGAGTCGGGGATTTCACTTCACTACTTTTAAAATGAAACTACTGTTTACGCGGGTACGGTTTAACGAGGTTTCACTGTATAGTCAACTCTCGTTAATTCAAGCTCGAAGGGACCTGTGAATTTTGTTTCAATTATCAGATGTTTTCAGACCTATGACAGTAGGTGAGGCGACACCACACAGTATGATTAGAACAGAGAACAAGTAAGGTCCACAAATACATTGGCCATTATTAAGGAGGCAGACCCGTCTCTGGGACCGAAAGTGACAAATTCATAAAAAACCTGCATAATCTTGTGCAGTTTGATCAAGATCACTGAATAAATAAAAAAAAATGAATAACACCAGTCTGCCCCCTTAAAGAAATCATGAATTGCCAACTGCTTCTTTGCTACAGGTGTGTGCCTTCAGCACAACACTCTATACCAGTTGAGGAGCATCACTGCTTACCATGCTTCTGCTTTGTTTCAAATATTTGTTTACTAGCAAAACCTTTTTCTTTCAAGGCCTCTGGGGCTTACGTTTCATTTTTAGACTGTTAGAATTATATAGGCCCGCAAGTTTTTAAGTAGTAGTGGGAAAGCAGCAAATATTTCTTGGTATGGAACCCCAAAAAGTATAAACTGACGGAATGATGGGAGTTCGAATGAGCAGGCTTTCAATTACATTGAAAGACTAGAGGACCAACCAAAAAATTGAATTTTGTTTGAATTAACTGAAAGTATGAGTTATCAGTTTGAATGATCGCGAGTCAACTGTAGTTGTGCCGATAGAAACACATGAAAGGTAACCTTTGTGCTACAGAGTATAGTTCCTGATGCCTAACAAACAAACAGTATTTCAAAACAACGATCCTCAACGAGCTAAAGTATACTCTAGTTTCGTACTTAAAAAGACTGTTGTCCTTTTTCGTAGATCAACTGGAGAACACTCGACAGTCTGGGTGCGTACCTCATCATTTTTGTTAAAACATCAGGCAAAAATAATACCTTAAAAACGTCGCATGCATGCAGCACTGCTGCAGGAAGCTGAACCCCTTCTTAAGTTGGTCCTTAGAATATGTTGTTAAGGCTGGTCAGCAGAGTCCATGCATCTTTACAAATACTGTACAGATTTTTTTTTTTTTAAAAGTAGCTGACAGTACACAGCACTACTCTGACTGAACGACAAAAGAAGTTCGTTCCCTCCTTGGTGACACACCACCCTTACAAGAAAGGATATGCTTCGCCTGCAAAACCTAAACACACGAGCTACTATCTGCCCGTGCTTAGAGTAGTGACAGAACAAGTGCAGTGCAATACCTCCCCCATTCTAGCAGACCATGGCGATGTCAAGTTATCACTAGCGGAGGAAAATACGGTGCACTTTCTTTTGTCACCAATACAACTATCGCTACCAAACCAATAACTCTTTTCCCACTTAGCATGCAAGATGTACAGAGGCCACAATGGTGCACGAAATGAACCTACGCGACCTGGAAACAAGTTGGGATCTGCCACGACGTTCTGATAGCTGTGACACTGCATCCGATTCTTTCAACAGCAGGCCACTGCTATTGCTGTTATGGTTTGCTTTTGCACACTGTTCCGACTTGCAGGCAATTTTTGAACACATCTTACAGGCAATTAGATGCACGTAAATTCAATTTCTTAAGCACGATTAATGGTTCACTCACAACTTCTTCAAATAAATCCTTGGCTGTAACTTTTTAAAACTACGAGCATCCCTTGTTAGTGCTCCAAGCTCACTGAAGTGGTCTGTACTCTACTTTTGGGCACAACTAAACATCAGAACCAATATTTTTAGTCTTCTGATCATAAGATGCCTGGATGATACAACAGTGCTGTGTGGTCTGCTGTAAGTTATACAACCGAGGTTTCACTGTATTCACTAGACGAAATTGCCTGAACATAGCTGCAAAGTAGCGCATCCACAGATGGCATTACGCTCCCCCCCCCCCCCCCCCCACAAACAAACAAAGCACTGCCAGAACAAGTGCACCTATTGCGCAACCTGTCCCATGACACTCACCCGGCTGTCACGTGGGGAAGGTGAGCGAGTCCAGCTGCGGCGACGGCTCGATGACCTGAACACAGTAAATAAGTACAACACCATTAGGTCGCGCTGAACGTGCAACAGACTGCGTCACTTTGTCGGCACATGGCATCATTGCGATAAGACTAGACAACTTCAACACATCATAAGCAACCACAAATGGCTTGAGGCAACATGCAGTTAGACAGCGCCCTCACCAATGCCCATAGCAAATTTGGGGGTAGGCATGGATGAATGTTATCATGATCTTACATAAAGTGGCAGCCAGTGCTACCAAGCTGCTTATTAGTCCTCACGATTTCAGTTTGTGCTAACAATTCGAGACTTCGAACACTTTCCCAACTTTAGCATTTACATGGCTACTGCAAAATCCTCTCATTGTGTGTTCCATTGTTTTTCTGCCACCACTCTCAAACTTCCAGTCTTCTGTAAAACTGAGTCTTCTCTCACGGGCTTTGCCGCAGATTCATGCCTGATCATTTAGCGGTAGAGCTTGCAAGTAGTCGCCACAGGAGCATATTGCTGAAAGAATGCCTTGAAGGGCACCTAACCACCTCAGACATTTTAAAACAACGTAAACGTGTGCGTTGAGTTCAGAATGCTGTCACAATCAACCACATCAAACGTAACAGCTCCATAAGCTGCAGGCGCCCCACAAATATCACGAAACAAATCTCCCCTTCTTTCGACCTTTCAGGGGTGTTCAGCCTCTCAGCTTTCGTCTCGACGCCAACATAACATGTCAGCACGTCATCCACAATACAATAAAACCAGTGACACCTGCCACGAAAACACTTGCATTATATTTGAGTGATATGCACGTTACTGACCTTGATCGGGAGCGACGACCGCGGGGGCGGTACGATCTGTGTCCACTTCGGCTCCTGCTGCGGCTGCGACTACGGCTGCGGCTCCTGCTGTTGAAAATATATTAAAGAAAAGGGACAAGAACAGTGATGCTGTAAAACCAAAAAACAACCAAATTGTCTCTACCAACACAATCTTTAAATATTCTCAAGGTTTAACAGTTGATCTTTGTCACACACTAACCACATTACAACAAAGCAGTGACAGAAGTGGCATTTTGATTTTTGGAGCGTATTCCACAGCAGAAAAAATTGCTAGTTTAGAGGAACTATTGACGTTTTTGGAGCAGATGACAAAATATTTCAAATCTCCTGCAGTTTAAAACATCACCCAAGTATCCTGTAAGTAGGAATACTAATCAAACATATTGCACATATACCAATAACTTGAAATATCACAAAACAAATAATTAAGCAGATGAATGGCCAAATAACACCAAGTAAGATGAGATACCTATATTTGAAATGCCAGTACTTCTGGTAGGCATCATACAAAACTGACAAAGCTCAGCACCAAATTACAAAATCAGCTATAGGCCCATGCAACTATTGCCAAAGCAGCAGCTTAGAATCGGTACGAGTACAGTGAAACCTCGTTAAACCGTACCCGCGTAAACAGTAGTTTCGTTTTAGAAGTAGTGAAGTCAAATCGCGACTCGGCGGCCATTGAACATAATGCATTTTGTATCCGCATAAGCCGTACCAGCTTATCGCGTATGTATGGGTTAATAAGTAGTTTTTCCAATTTTCATTGCGCACTCGCCGCGGCATGTCGCCCCCCCCCCCCCCTGGGCGTCCCGACAGAACAGCAAGGCCCAGAGATCGAAACATGCCTCGTTTGTGTTGATGATGATGACAATTGTGTTGCCGAGCGCCATCTCTTAATTTTTTCTGCAACAAGAAGCACTCGGCCGGCTAGGCTTCTGTTGTTGTCCATGCGATGGCACTTTGCGCAAACACGCAAACACTGTGTGCGCTTGCTTTGCTTTCTTTGTTCCTTTGGCGCCGTGCATAGGTGTTCTCTGGTTGATTTGTGCCGTACAGCTCTCGCCTCGTTTTTCACGAGATGTGTATGTGTGCTTGTACTGCTTCGTACTTGCATCATGGTGAAGCTGGGACAAAAGCATCGAGTGCTGAAAATAGAGGAGAAATTGGACATAATTCGTGCTATTGAAAGTGGCACGAAAAAAATCGGCGCTCGTACGCGAAAAGGACCTTCCGTTAACCACGGTGTGTGGAATTCGGAATTCCAGAGAGAAGTTGCTCGGCAGTGCTGCTGCAACTGCGAAAAGTTGCCGGCTACGTGGTTCGGCGTTCTCAGATGTAGAGGCGGCGCTGGTGAAGTGGCTAAAAGCTGCACGGTCAAAAAGTCTGCCTATCAGCGGACCCCTGCTCGTGGAGAAGGTCCTGGTTTTCGCCTCGCAGCTCAACCATGACAACTTCGTGTGCAGTAATGGCTGGCTGGCCAGATTCAAGGCGAGGCACGGCATTACTACGAGGACCGATTCGGGAGAAGGTGCTGCCGCTGACGTGGATGGCGCGGAGCAGTGGCAAAATGGTCAGCTGAAGAACATCTAGGAAGACTACGCACCTGATGACATCTTTAATATGCATAAATCAGTGCGATTCTGCTGCTACCAGACAAAACGCTCGCGTTCAAAGGCAAGACGTCCACCGACGGCAAGCATGCAAAAGACAGAATATATCAGTGGAGTTTTGCGTGAATATGACTGGAACCGACAAAGCTCCGCTCCTCGTGATTAGAAAGTCAGCAAAGCCTAGATGTTTCAAAGGCTTCCGGTTGCCATCAGGGTCATCTATCACAGCAACACCAAAGCATGGATGACGGCAAAACACTTTAAGGAGTACGTGCGTCTCATCGATCGTCGTTTTGTGGCTAAGAACAGAAAAGGTATTATTTTAGACAACGCTTCGGTGTACGTCGCCCTGGACAACCTGACGGCTGTGTAGTTGGCGTTTCTGCCACCAAACACAACAGCGATTGCCCAGCCCTTAGACCAAGGCACCATTCGAGCTGTAAAACAGCTCCACAAAAAGAATCTCTGGCGCAGATGTCTTCTCGCCATTGAATGTGACAAATTATTCTCCATCGACCTGATTGGTGCGATTCACCTGCTCGAATACTCGTGGCGGCAGGTTGAAGCAACGACAGTTCAAAAATTGCTTCAAGCGTGCTGGCTTCAGTGTGTGTGCGGGCGACGCAGATGAAGCCAGTGACACCATTGACCAGACTTCAGACATCGTAGACGAAGCTTGCAAAACTCTGCTGGAGCGGCAGGGCGTTACGGAAGGCATTTCCTTCTCCGACTTCAGAGACTCATACATCTCCGGACATGTCCGACGAAGCCATTGTTGCCTCGCTTGTCAAGTGTCGCCAAATGATAGTGATGAGGACGACACGGAAAGCGACAACACGGGTGATCCAGGTCGGACAGTGGCCGAAGCTGCGTAATGCGTCAGCGTCATGCGGGTATTTGCTGAGAAGAGGGGGCTGGCGGAAAAGCTGGCTCGCAGCATAAGTGAGTTTGAGGCCGCTGTCGTTGCTGCTAGGTTGCCGCGTCGTCAAATGAAGATTACAGACTGTAACGCGAAGTTAATAAATTACTGCACGTTTTTTGTTCTTTCATCGCACTCCATGAAGGTTTCTTTTTTTTTGACAGGTAAGTGAGCGACCTGACGCTATTTCGGTGAAGCAGCACTACCGTTTAGTACGTACTTCTTCCGAGCTCGGGCCAACTACGGTTTAATGAGGTTTCACTGTACTGTACGTTATTTTCATATTTCACCACGGGCAGTCTTGAAATTTTTGTAAGTTAAATGAGCTAGATGAGCTTACTTGAAATGTCAGTTCTTGTGATATACTAAATGATCTCAAAGCTTTTAAAGTGGTAAATATAATCAATCACACATCAAAGTCGTCACAGCAGCAATTGGTAATCATTATGATGCTGAACACGTCTCGCACATTATTAAAAAATAGTCTGCGTGTCAGCTATATATATATCCAGAATGTTAGTACATGTAGCATCGTCAATATGACAGTATACAGCCAGTTCTCGTTTTCTTTTAGGCTTGTGGGATGGTGACGTGATTGAAGTGCACCATTTCCCGTTTCCAAGCTCCATTTTGGAGCACGTTTGGAGCAGTTACTTTCAAAAATCCCAGTTTCAAGCAGCATTTCTTTTTTTGGAGCAGCACTTCCATCTCTGACAAAGTTACATCTAACACAAAAATAAGTTTGGTATATCCATAAATGCACACTATGTTTATTGGAAGATGATTATTCATTTACTTCGTTATATCAAGGTACGTTTTATATAGGTGTGAGTGCATAAGCAGACAAACTGAATATAGTCTTAGTAATTCAGGAGTAGGTGCTAAGAAGTACAAGTGCCCTGAAAACAAGCCTTTCAAAAAAATCGATGTTTTTGGCACTTTTTGGTCATTCAAAGACCCACGTTTCCTTTTAAATCTCGTTGCCTGATAATTTAGACACCATGTCCATGTGTATATAACAAAAAAAAAAAAAAGGAGCAGCAGCATTTTATTATGAATGGAAGGTTCTATTTTTTTTATTGCATCTGGTTTGATTACTAGTGGATAATTCTAGTCAGGCATTTCGACGTCCCTGGGATCATTTCAAAATATCCCACTGATGATGCATATGGTGCTGCACATTTACGTTCATTTTTGTTGATAATTAATATTGATAATGACGTTCTCAAACTTCTTACTCTGATGTAAATTGTTTTTGCCTCAGTGTCCTTTCAGGCCATAATTTATTTGTTGTTGAAACACCCAGTAAGTTAGTTCGTGCGCATTGAATATATCTGACACGTACGTATATAGCTCCGGTGACCAGCCAATTAAAATTCACACATGGCCCGCATGAAAATAAAGCACAATTTATTTGCAGCCTATATTATGATTGCTTAACAAGACAGCAACATCTGTCCAGGCTACTATGTGTTTGTGGATGCTTGAATGGTACAGTGATAGCATCGCTAAAACTTACTAAGTCAGCTCTTGCCCCACACGCATTCACTGGACATGGATAGACCTGATGTACTATAATACAGAAAGAGTATAACAGTAGTAAGTCTGAGCAGTCTTCAAGTGGTATGGTACTACTGTACTTTCCCCAAGGTAAATCCCTATTCCAACAAATATGCACTGAGCCAATGTTCCTTACCGTCCCCCGCCCCCTCCACCGTAGTAGCGGGCTCTCTCGTGGTCCAGCTCTGGGCAGTCGCGGGCCCAGTGGCCAGTCCGACGGCAGCGGTAGCACTCATCAAAGCTCTGATAGCCCATTCGGTCCTATTCACGTCCACAGGGGAAATGCAGTCACAAACAAACATGCCGACCAGAAAAACAAGGCGATGTAACAGTGTTACTGTAAGACCTGTCATAGATCACCACTCCCCTAATATGTGTACACTATAATTTAAATCTTACTTATTTCAGTGCCTTTGTTTTCGTTACAAGCGTAGTAATTAAATGAAAACACTGTGCCCTTGTTCCTAGACACATATATAACAGCGACCTAGAATGAACTGGAATTATTTTTCCCATGGCCTTGATAAAACATCAAATATATTGACACAGTTACAGAGGAAAAATATCTTCAAAACTAGGGGAACATTTTATTTCACTTAAAGCAGGCTGTTCAGTTGATACAGTGTTTCTGTTGGTGTAATAAAAGTATAGCAAACTATGAGCAGCACTTATCCCTTCCTTCACCTTCTATGGTAAGCAAAAAAATGTGGCCAGAGCAGTCGATGTTTCTCCTGGCTGCTCAAACTACAGGGCTCCACAAGGCCTCCGCAACAAATGCCTGTGCAATAGGCACCCCCATTTACGAACGCCAAGTGCTTTCACATCTTCAATTCAATAACAGCGTAAGTAGTGAAGTGTTCCCAGTAATAAGCTGCACAATTCTCCATTACAAATACACGTGTCACTGAGATTTATGAACTGCTCTCTGTGTAAATAGTATTTTTCTAGTTAATTCTGTGCGTTCTAGACAGCCACAAAGCGAAGAAATAAAAAGATTGACTGAAAATTCTCAAAAACATCGCCATCACCTTTTAAACTTGCAATTTAGAAGAAACATACCCGAGGTCTGTCTGGCGTCTGCCTAGATTGCTGCGAACGCACATGAAAAGAAAGGGAACAGCAACCAAAAAATATGATGCAATCTGCATTACGAGAGCAGCAATAAGATGTGTGTTAGTGTATTAATGTAAACGGCGATTCAGCAGGGCTTGTGCTTTTAACATGCTGAATAGCACAAGCTACAACAGCCCGTCAGTAAACACAGCCTATCCAATGACACTTTGTTAATAACACTTACAGGGTTAGCAAACTTTTTTCAGAGAACATAGTGACCCTTTCTTCAAGCGCCCGACACCTGCCCCCCGCATGTCATCAAGGGTTAGTAGCACTTCCTAAAAGTAATCTGTCTTGCTAAGTGCTTTGCATAATTTACCACACTTTGCTGGTTTACAAGTTCTAAAAACTCAATGCACAATAGACTGCTCAGATCTCACCTGACTTCTTACATACGGTTCAGACTAAATGTTTTTTGCACAATGCATGCTAACAATGTGATCTAGAGTTATTTTTGAAGGACAAATTCGCCTGCCAGTTGTAGCATTTCGTATATGTAGAGAACGCAGCAAATCTTAAAACCAACCCGAGCAGAATTGACAGCCCTAAATGTCGCAATTAATCAATGCACATACACACATTAAGTCACTGAAGAGGAAGCCCTTGTGATACGCTATGAATAAATAATTTAGGCTGCCAAGCTAGCTATTCTTCAGAATTAAGCAAATTCGCTTGCCACACACAAAGCCAAGGTCAAATGGCAGCTTTTTATTCGGGCATTGAAGGTGCGATCCCCCATCAAGTGCACTGGCACTGCTAAACAAGGTACAAACTGATATATGGTTTAATAACCAAAAGAGACTCAGCACTGCTAAGACAGCCCAATTTAAACCACCCAGAGTATTTCAACACACTGCTGACATCCATCTCCCATTATGAGTTTCTGGCAAATCCCCTCCATCAAAATGTGACCACACGACTGAACCTATGCCTTTGAGGTTGGCAGCCACACACTGTAAGCGCTACCAACTAACTACTAACTGCCAACTAACAGCTAACTGGTTGAGATTGAGCAGATTCTGATGCTGTTCATGAATTGATACATATTTTTTTCTGTGCAAAGATAAATGTGTTCCCCCAGCCTATTCTGTCTGTTACGATTAACCCAAAACTGATGCTCAGCATAAACCTGTCGCACACCAGCTTTGTACTGTCATCCCATTTTGGAGGATAAGCCGTAAGGTATTCACACCTTGCAGCAAAAAATGCTCAAGAGATTTCTCCAATTCATTAGCATCACAAATAGCTAATGAGGCTGGATGAAAACGCATCCTGTGTATAACGGACGGCTCAGCTGAAGTTGCACCCAGCAAGAAGAGTTCACAGGCGAAGCTTCCCATTTTTTCCGCCACCTTCTTTTTCAAACAGAGGCAGGTCCTCACTCAGGAGCTGCCGGTGCTCGTTGTGTAAAGCTGAACTGTGGGTAGCCTGCCATTGGCCAACAGCAGACACAAATCAGGTGTGGTGGTTGGATTTGATTCGATTCTTCATACAGCTCAACTGAGTTGCGCGCAACACAGTTAAGATATTTCACCAACTCGCCCGGCAGTCCGTGCTCTTGATACAGGTTGCCACCACATCCCAGTGCGGCATTCCATATGTCGACCTAACACTGTCAGCCAAAAGTCGCGCGCATTCAGTCTCAAGAGAGAGCGACCATGTTTCATCACATACGATGACATCCTCGTGCCATCCTCCTTTGGGTAGCTTCCAGCACACTTGCTAAAATGAGTGAGAGGAAGTGCCTAAAGATCAAAAACGGACCCCGGTAACCCCTGTGACTCTTGACAGATCCGAAACATTTTTGCAGCAATAGATACACGATGCACTTAACTGAGGTCATTCGACGATTACTTGGAAAAGTGGTCGATAAGTACTTAAATGTATATAGACTCGTTTCAAACAAATAACAATTATTAGCAGGGTGCTTTGCTTTGTCACAAAGCAGCATAAGTATAAGCATCATTACATCTGCTCTGCACTGATGTTTCTACGAACAAAGCTTATTTTCTTAAATCACGACGCTATATATCTACAAAAATGTAGTTGGCTAAAATTAACTAAATTTGGGAAGTATATTTAAGGACGAGTTCATTTACACCAGCAATGTGATAAAACACTTCTATTTCATACATTTTTCTAAACTACAAAAAAACCCCCCGAAAAACCCTTACCTTTCCAGCCGATGGCCGAAAGGAGGGCCCACGAGCCCACTCCACCACCACGCTCTGGCCCCGGATCTCCCGGCCGTTCTCGTACTTGACTGCGTCCTGCAGTGGGCCCAGCGAGCCCTTTTGGTCAGCGCCACTCGTCTCTCACACACACACCGCAGCAGAAGAAGAGGGCCCAGTCATCATCACTGCTGGGCAGTAAACGCAGTGCTCCCCCCTCCTGCCCCCCCCCCCAGCTGCCACCGAAGAATACCCCCTTTCCCAAGAAATAAAATTTTATGCACACGCTGCATTCAGAAATGCTTAGGCAAACACGCCACAGCAGCACTACAATCAGCCCAAGCAGGGGTGTAAAAACATGTACAAAGTAACGACTAACACCTTCTATAACTCATTCCAGCGCTCCCTACACCAAACGTACGAAGCCGTTTTAGCAAAGCCCCAAAAATATACCACTTGCTTCTAGCCCCACCGGGGGGCCAAGTAATCTTGGCTCTTGAAAGTTGCCATGCATACAGAGAAATGCATCAAGTTCCTCAGCAACAGTACTGTGTGTTTAAATGTTAAAGGTTAATGCATTAAGAGACATTTTGAACTTCTAGGACAGGGCTACTTGGTGAAAGCAATGCGTACATGAAAATTTTGGTCCTAACAACGTAATGTCAAGTGAATTGCTACTGGAGTTATCGACAGTCATTTCCATCTTTCAGTGGTTATAGCAACGTAAAATTTGTGTAAAAAGCCTTCAACAGGCACGAAGAGTTACTATTTTAAGTGCTTCTTTTAAACATACTAGTGGCAAGCATAAAAAAAATGACGCTTTGCAGTGCAGCTTTTACTTACAGCTAATAATATGGCAACGTAGTCATGGCCAACCACTTTACACGCTTTAGCCATTGCTCTATGTACACAGTAGTTGATTGAAGCCAATCAACAAAGGCTGCTACAATGAAGAGAAATCGTACACCTGGTACCAAAATGAGAAATACCTAATTGTAATGGTAAAGCAGGGAACTGAATGACAAAAGTGCTGCGAATGACGAACGGGCAATGCTTCCAGTTTCGATGTCCCTATACCATAACAGATGTATGCATGCATTCAGAGATTCCTGCAAAAAGTACGAAAATACCAGGCAAGTGCAATAGGGACAACAAGGCAAGAAGGTTGCATGAAGGCAGCACTTTACAGAATAGTTCTAGCAGTGAATTCCTCTCATTCCCGCCAGTAATTACGCAAACTGTGCTTGCAACTAAATGACAGACAGTTCATTCTATCTGTACAAAAACTAAGCACTAACTACTTTACTGTATCAGAACCATTTCAACAACCACACTTGCACAAAACACTCGCTTTGGTAATGTCCCTAATTTGAGCAGGGTTGATGTTCAACCATCATTCACTTGAAGGACCTTAAATCTAACAACTCTGCAAAAAAATTTGCCGAGACAACGGGCAAACGAACCACCTTCATTCAGTGAAGTGAAATCGAACACCTTGAACCAAAATGAGGAATTATCTTATTATAATGGTAAAACAGGGAAGGGAATGACAGAAAAGTGCTAAGAATAGTACATGGGTGCAGAAGATGCTATGCACGTGATGTGCACTTCCAGCCAAGCAGAATGAAGTGGGCAAAGAAATAGACTCTTGCAAAAGAGGTAACCAGTCAAAGACAGGACAGAAGCTGACCAACACCCAGAGCTCATGCAGCAAGCCACAGAGCAGGCAATGCGAGAAGCAGCAACTTCGGTGGCAGCTGGAGAATCACCAAGAAAATAAAAAAAACAGAAAAGGCATACGGGAGGGCCCGAAGGGACGCCAGTCACTGCCGGATGTCGAGGGGGGCTACGGATCTGTTGCCATACGCACGCACATGGCGGCGGCTGCTTAATCGCTCATTTTCTCTTTGCAAGCAACGGCTCTCGTCACGAGGTGGGCATACGCGCGAAGGGCAGTCGTGTCATGTCCGCACACAAAGGCAACACACTCTCATCATCATCGTGGCTGCCGCCGGCTGCCCAGAGTCGGTAGCTCTCGGTCGGTAGGGGTCTCACACCGGTCGGTAGGCCGCAGAGCCACCCTTCTCTGTCAGAGCCGGTCGGGCGGTCTGTCCACTGGAATAAGCCAGCGGCTGGAGAAGGCACACACTACTAGCACAGAGCCACATGTGATGAGTGCTTTCTCCCCCATGTGACCATCCTTGGAGGTTTTTTTTCTTTATTCCCTAGTAAACAAAAGGAACAGCTAGTCGCTGTGTGTGCTGCTGCCAAAGTGACTGTTGCTAGGTTGATCACGGTTTGCTGCATGGCCAACATGTTTGATAAATGCTTGCAGCTTACCTAGGCAGCAACAATGAAATGGATTCCCTACTGTAGTAAATGAAGTTTAAAATTTTGAGATATTGCTTTGTAAATTATTCCTTTTATGACTCCACCCTGCCCAGCACTGCTAATGAAAAAAAAAACAAAAAAAAAAAAAACAAGCACCTAAGGTTGCTCCTGCAAGTGCGACAGCTTGCCATTTTATCTGAAGTTTGAACACAAGATGAAGCATGGCGCACAATTTTTTTTTGCACTTCAAACACGGATTTGTTAACTTTAGAAACCCCTCATGAAGAGACACAAAAGAGGAAATACCTGCTGGACTTGCCATACCTTTGGTAGAGCACACCATGCAAAGCATGACTGGCCAGTAATGCTTGACAAGTGACCAGACCTCTCCAAAAGAAATTAAATGTTCCTGTGGAGACATCTCGCCCAATGGCAGCAATTAAAAGTACACATTCGAATTGCTTCTAAAGAAGTTTTTATCTTCGGATTATAAAAAATGGTTTCACCTGCTAGGTGCACGAATGCACACAGCAACAAGGTATGGTGTGCATTAGTATGAAAGTGGGCTGAAAAATCCACGATGCAACCTCAGCCTTTTCTGCAACTGCAGAGCAGCTCCACAGGTGTGTTTTACAGGTGTAAGAGACTCCAGGAAGCCCCCCCACCCCCCCCACCCAACAGCAAAGGAGCAGAAGGGGACCACTTACCTCGGCATCGCGATGGTCTTCGTAATCCACAAAGGCGTATGCCATGCCTGTGCCTGCAACCAGAGAACACAAGCAGCAATTCAAACATCAGTAGGTAAACAGCATTGCTGTCCTGGAATGGTTTTCTTAAAGAAAGAATACATCCATTTGCTTACAGAGATGCACATTCAGTTTTGATGCTTTGACATGCAGCTTTAATACAAATATTAATCGAGGGTTTTATGTCCCAAAACCATGTTGCGATTTTTATAAGACGTCATAGTGGAGGGCACTGGAAATTTTGACAATCTGGTGTTTTTTAACGTACACTGACATCAGACTACACACAGGCCTCTACCACATTGCCTTTATCGAAGTGTGACCATCACCAGCCTAGATGAAACTGTTTCTAACCCATGCTTGATCGATCAGTCAGCAACAATAATAAAATTTTTTCTGGAAAAGCACTGATGAAGACCAGCATATCTGCGAAACCCTGCACCTTATGTTAAATATCAACAAATTCTTGGTGTGTGTGCATATATTGCCACCTAGAGTTGAGCCGGCAAGCCCTAGCGAGCCAAGAAGGGAAAAGAGAACAAAAAAGAATGTGTTGGCGCTTCGTTTAAAGATACACGCTCGTGTCTTTCTGCCCCGCTGTTCCTGTCTTGTCCTCACGGCTCTTGGTGCGTGAAAAACTGGTGAATGTGCTGGGTAATCTATGCACCGTACCCCTCCACATAGCAAGAACTCAAGCGTCGTACCGGTGGTCACTCCTGTGCACCGGGCCAGCAGAAGAATCTCAGGGCAATCCCCCGAGTTTGGACTGCTCATAAACAACATCTCCGACCAGCCCTACTGACACCAACCCAAATGGTACAAACGGCACAACGCCGCTTCATTGCACCTTACACCGCGAACGCCAAATCCCTTTCATGGCACTGCACTTGAGGATGTCGAAGACTGGCTCGTTCATTACGAGTTCGTTGCCGTGCACAACCAGTGGGACGACGCAGACAAACTGCGGCACGTCTATTTTAGTCTTTTGGACGTCGCACGTGTATGGTATAAGAACCGGGCAGGTAATTTTACATCGTGGGAAGACTTCAAACGCCGACTTCTTGGGACATATGCCGGCCCTGACCGACGGCAGAGAGCTGAGCGCAATCTGCAGTCCCGCATACAACTGCCGAATGAAGGGGTTGCGATGTATGTCGAGGACATGACGCATCTTTTCCACCGAGCTGACCTTGGCATGCCAGAAGAAAAGAAAGTACGGTACCTCATGCGCGGGGTGAAAGAACAGCTTTTTGGTGGGCTTGTGCGCAGTCCTCCCAAGACTGCGTCCGAATTTCTCAGAAAAGCCGACACCATCGAAAGCACTCTTAGGCACCGGGCCCCGTCATACGAACGGCACGTCAACGCTTCAACTACGGACTACTTGGGAGCTTTCGGTGGCCAAATGGATTTCTTCCGAGAGCTCATACGTTCAGTCATCCGCGAAGAACTCCAGAACCTGTCAGTGCCCTCGCAGCCCACTATCTCCTCGTTGTCCAGCGTAGTCCGAGATGAAGTCCAGCATGCCTTAAGAGAACCTCCTTTCATGCGGGATTATCAACCACCCAGTGACTTCCCCCACATGTCGTATGCTCAAGCTTTGCGGCAACCTGTTACACCCGCAATCCCGTATCTCACCGTGGCCCCAGCCATGCTACAGACGGTCCAAGCGGCGCCTTATTAGAGCGCACCTCGCCTGATTTCGCGGAAATCAGACGTCTGGCGTGCGCCTAATAGCCACTGTGGCGAAGCTGGGCATCTGTACCGACACTGTTTTTATCGACAACTTGGACTACGCGGATTTTCGACGAACTCACCGCCACCCAGGTTCGGTCAGCGGCCCCCTGAAGTTGAAGAGTATGTGGCTAGCGCGGAACTTCGTTGTCCTTGCACCAGTCACGCTCCCCGTCGCCGCGGCGATTTTCTCTTAATTGCCATACCTATTCGAGCGTGGCGCAGGGTCGGTCACCCAGTCCACGCGGGACTAACCACGCTTTTGTGTCGATTATAGGAAGCTGAATAACGTCAAAAAGAAAGACGTGTACCCGTTGCCTCGAGTGGATGATTCTATTGACAGGCTGAGGCGAGCAAAGTACTTTTCTTCAATCGACCTCTAAAGTGGTTACTGGCAAATTGAAGTTGATGAACGTGACCGCGAAAAAACTGCTTTTGTAACTCCCTACGGTCT
Organism: Rhipicephalus microplus; assembly: GCF_043290135.1. Lineage (NCBI taxonomy): Eukaryota > Metazoa > Arthropoda > Arachnida > Ixodida > Ixodidae > Rhipicephalus > Rhipicephalus microplus. The sequence continues at coordinate 94,845,148 of NC_134701.1, forward strand.
GTATGAATTCCGAGTGCTCCCATACGGTCTCTGTTCTGCTCCGGCCACATTCCAACAAATTATGGATACCGCTCTCGCTGACCTCAAGTGGAAAAGTTGCCTCGTCTATCTAGATAATGTCGTCTTTTCAAGAACGTTTGACAAGCACCTTCATCGCATCCGGAGTGTTCTTGAAGTTATACGATCCGCTGACCTTACCCTCAAGCCTGAGAAGTGCAATTTCGGCTACAAAGAACTGAAGTTCATGGGTCACGTGAGGGCTGCAGGCATTCAGCCCAATCCCGAGAAGACTGCCGCTGTGGCCGCTTTTCCAGCTCCGACAGACAAGAAAAGTCTTCGATGATTTCTGGGGCTCTGCACATACTATCGCCGCTTTATCGAAAACTTTTCTAAGATTGTGGAGCCACTCATAAGACTTACGCGTGACGACACCCCATTTCTGTGGACTGACGAGCAAGCGACTGCCTTTGCGGCACTGCAACATCGATTTTCTTCCCCTCCTGTGCTTCGTCATTTCGATGAGGACGCTCACACAGAGGTGCGCATGATGCAAGCAACATTGATCTCGGAGCTATCTTGGTGCAAACACAAGATGGGACCGAACGTGTGATTGCCTACACGAGCCGCACTTTATCACGTGCCGAAACCAACTATTCAACGTCAGAGAAAGAATGTCTCGCGGTAATATGGGCGATTACAAAGTTGAGCCCTTATCTCTATGGGCGCCCATTTAAAGTTGTGACTGATCACCACACTTAATGCTGGTTGGCTAACCTCCGAGACCCCTCTGGGAGATTAGCACTATGGAGTCTGCGACTTCAGGAGTTTGGTGTCACCATCGTATACAAGTCTGGTAGAGAGCATGAAGACGCCGACATGCTATCACGAGCACCTCTGTAATCCGACCATACAGCTGTAGAAGACGACAGTGCCTTCCTGGGGACTCTCAGCGGGGCGGACCTCCTCAGTAAGCAACGAGCGGACTCCGAGTTAAGGCCCATCGTCGACCATTTAGAAGGCAGCACCGCGTCTATTCCTCGACCACTTTCCCGTACGTGGCCGTCATTTTGCTTACGACACTCATATTATACAAGAAAAACACCGGTGCCGGCAGCAGATCTTATCTTCTAGTCGTTCCTCAAGACCTTCGTGACGATATCGTATTAGCCTGCCACAATGAGCCGACATCCGGCAATCTGGGATACTCACGGACGCTCGACCAAGTACGACAGCTATATTTCTGGCCAAAACTCGCAGCTTGTGTCAAACGCTACGTGAAAGGATGCTGCGAATGTCAGCGTCACAAGTCACCACATGTAAAGACTGCAGGCCTCCTACAACCCATCGACCCTCCGCGTACGCCGTTTGACGAAGTTGGGATGGACCTCCTTGGACCGTTTCCTTTGTCTCACTCTGGAAACAAGTGGATCGTCGTCGCAACTGATTATTTGACGCGTTACGCTGAAACGAAGCCACTGCCACGCGGTACAGCATCTGAAGTCGCCCAGTTTTTCATGCACCACATAGTGCTTCGTCACGGCGCCTCATCATTTATCATCATTGACCGAGGGACAGCGTTTACGGCAAAACTGTTGGACGACATCTTCAAGCTCAGTTACACGAACCACTGTAAGACAACCGCATACCACCCCTAGAGTAATGGCTTGACAGAAGGGCTAAACAAAACACTGGCTGACACGATTTCTATGTACGTGGATGTGCAGCATAAAACGTGAGACGAGATCCTGCCGTACGTAACGTTTGCGTATAACATCGCAACCTAGGAAACGACAAGGTTCGCAGCCTTCCGCCTCGTTTACGGTCGAGACGTGCAAACCATGCTAGATGCCATGATTCATTGTGACATTGACCAGCACGAGCTGCTAACTCCTGATGTCGAGGATTACAATCAGCGTGCAGAGGAAGCACGTCAAGTAGCTCGCGTGCACGTAAGATCGCAGCAATGTAAAGACTCCCAAAGGTACAACATCCACCATCGACCAGTTACCTATCAAGCTGGCAACCAAGTGTGGGTTTGGACTCCTGTTGGACGGCGAGGTCTCGGCGAGAAACTCCTGAGCAAGTACTTCGGACCCTACAAAGTATTACGGCGGTTGAACGAGGTCAACTACGAAGTCATTCTAGACGGAGGCTCGGCAACGACCCAGCGCCACTCACCACGAAAAGAGATTATGCATGTCGTCCGCTTAAAACCTTATTTTACGCGGTAATACTCGCCTTATTGTGTCAGGGCAGCAAACATTTTCTTTTTTTGTTGTTGTTGTCCATAGCGTCTCGAACGAACTTTGAACTGTATTAATGTTTTTTTTTTTGCTTATGGCCAACCACAGACTTTTTTTTTTTGCACCTGCATATGCCCTGGGTACTATAAGTATCGTTTCTCCCTTTCTTTTTATTCCCTTATGGGCCCTGCTGTCACCTTGTGTATGAGCATCAAGTCGATGCTCTAATGGGAGAGCGAATAATGCCACCTAGAGTTGTGAGCCGGCAAGCCCTAGGGAGCCGAAAAGGGAAAAGAGAACAAAGAAGTGTGTGTTAGCGCTTCATTTAAAGATACATGCTCTTGTCTTTCTGCCCTGCTGTTCCTGTCTTGTCCTCACGGCTCTTGGTGCATGACAATATATACATATGCACATACAAAAAAAGGAACAGTTTAACAGTACTTTAGTTGGGGGCTTAACAGAAAAATAGAAATAGGGAAGTTTGCAGGTGGATACGTCTCACGCTGATCACTAAATCTCATTTACATTGAAATTTTTGTTTACAGATCACAGCGTTAACTACCAATGAATATAAAAACGTAATGAACATGAGGCATTGAAATTCATTACAACACTGGTGTGCCAACGGTTCACTCATCAGTGGCAAACAAATCATTGATTTAACTGCAAATAGATTCAACGTGCGACAAACTACATGAGAACGATGTGAAGGAGGAGGAAGACGTCTACTGAACATGGTTTTTCGTACAGCCATCCCAGCTGCTGCGTTAAATAAATATTTAGCGTCCTCTATGTCCTCCCCGAGTGACACTGTACCCCCATTGAAAGTAAGACTGATGATATAAAGCACATTAGATTCTACTTTTCACCTGCGGTTTATAAAACTGTCCAGAATAGCAGGTACGGCTTGGCACATCAAGTAAAAAATAAACGCAAGTGAAACACAGCTTGGCACATCAAGTAAAAAAGTGCAAGTAAAATTAACAGCAATTTATGCAGAATGAAGATGTTTTGTGTAGGCAAATTTACACCGAACTAGAGTCAAGCAATCGGAATGCACTGTCGGGTGCTACAGTAATAAACTCTATATGCAATGTCTCATGAAAGCAGACAGACATAAAATTATTGGAAATTTTTAGACCTTTAAAGGAGCACTCAAAACAGCTGCAAAATAGCTTGCGACAATTCGCTCATGTTAAGCATAATACCACATGATTAACTGCACTTTCATGACAACTGATAGTTACTCCAAGCAAAGTAAGCTTATTAAGAGTACTGCATGAATGAGACACTATGTAATTCAAGCGAACATTACCTTCATGTACAGCAGATTAACAATACCACAATTTAAAGTGGACATGCTGGCCCACACATGCAAAGAATGTGAATACGAACCAAATGAACTTATACTGAGCATAATTGGCAAAGAAGAAAGGCAGCAATGTGCCTAACGTGACCCGTTAAGGGTTTTTTTTAGTGTGGTACCACTAAAAACCGTACGGTTCTACTAGATAAAGTACATCTGATCACGAGACCGTAAAGCAGGAGAAGAGTGAGTGCATTACACACGTACACCTGGTGTTCCACATTTTGCTACCTGAAGTCCACCTAACATTGCAATCGAATACTAACTTTTTTTTTTTCTTTCCAGACAGAAAAACAAGTCCCCCTCCCGCTACAATTGACTACATATGGTACACACACGTTTGTTTTGCACAGAATGAGACAGCCGAGCTAGATGGCCGGTATTCATTGTAAATAGACAAGGCATGCGAAACGAACACCAGATAGAATAAACCACAAAGGCAGATTAAAAGTCGCACAAAGTAGAAAAAGAAAGGGGGGAGAGAGACGAAAGCTTATCTATGCATGCCCATGCAATAATAGGCAAACCTATCGATATGGCGCGCTTCGGGTCTACGCGACAGATAACGCATCCGATTTTTTTGTGCAGGTTACTTGATGGTTGGCTCAGGCACGCGTCATCATAACTATTATCGATAACCGAGGTCTCAACCACAAAACGCGTTCAATGATTCTTGTACCGGTACAAAATTGCGCATTCATCGAATTCTCGCGTCCAGAGTAACTGCACGCCAGAATGCGACAAATACGCGATTTCGCGCCCTCCAAAGCGCACCCGGTTGATAGGTTGCCCAATCGGATGAGCATGCGCAGGTACGTTTTCGTATTTTACTATTCCGCCGTCGTGCACCTTAGCAGTTGTTAGTAGGCGTCTGTTGTTGGTTCGAGAAAGAAAGACGGCTCGTTTCTGCCGTCCTCTCTTGTGTCGCGTTTGTACGTCCTCTCCATCGTGTATTTAGCACCTCAGCCTCAATCAAACATGACCACCATGGTCGGGAATCGCACCCCAGGCGCTGCACCGCACTTCCTACCAAACTGCATAAATTAGGCGCCTTCCAACCACTACTACCACCACCACTCGCTCCTTCGAGTGAAGCCGCGCGGAATCCTGGCCAACATACTGGCATAGTGGCGCTTCACTCGAAACGTTACAAAAGCGTGGGCGTGTAAAAACACAGCAAACTGCAAGCAAGCGACCTCCAAAATGTCTAAAAATCCTGAAGAGAGCATCGGGTGGTAATGCGAGCAGCGCCAAAACAGAAACGCGGGTGACACATCAGCAAATTCGTAGAGATCGTGGGCGCCGGCTACGATCACGCACACGTCACACACAGCAAGCGGCGAAATATTCGTCCAGTTTATTCGAAAAGGGCAAAACGCGAGCATGTGCGCGATGCGTTTCCTCTCGGTTCTCGCGCAACACCGGAAAACGAGACCGATTTATCGGCGACGCAACAAAATTCATATCAAGCGCGCGGCAAGGTCTCAATGCCGACCCGCTCGTTGGGCAACCGTGGAAACAAAAAAAAAAAAAAGAATAACCGATCTTCGGTTAAATGAAACACGACCTAGTGATGCAGTACAGATGCGTGGGCAGCCATCTTGCCCAACACCGAAGCTTTGTTCCGGCGCCGGTATCCACAGACACGCGCGCGCCAGTAAATTTCCAAGTTTTCATCCCTAGAGGACGGGAGAACATTTTTGTTATGCGAGGTCACCACCACAATAAATTGATTTCAAGCCCACTAAACGCACGCTCGCGGTATAGCCTCAAAGACCGGGCCATGGAACACACGCGCAAGGCCTAGAGAAAACGAACACGCCAGCTTACCGTACTTGACGTCGCACCGTAGGAGACGGCCGTAGCGTTCGAATACTTGTTCCACATCTCTCTCCCTGGTGTCCAACGGCAAGCGACCGATGAACAACTGCCCGCGACCCGACATTTTTGAGCAGTTTTGAACTGAGCTCTGTATTAGAAGACAACGCAACCGGCGCCGACACGATTTCTACTGCGTCTTCGCACTTGTACACCGCCGCCGGTCGCCACTATCGCTCAAGTGGCGCCAGCACCGCTTTGTGTCTGATATCGGCACGAGATGTCGCCAACGTAGGGCCAAAATTAGTAGATTCAAGCCGAAGCTGAGGCTAGAAAAAAACTTGCTGGCGATTCTCAGTCGTTCACTCGAACAAAAAAAAAAAAAAGAAAGAAAAAGAAGACGAGTGAAAAGAATGTCTTTTTGTTCCTAAACAATAGTCCTCATCTATCTCGCATTCGCAATCCGCACGTTACGTCCAAATAATAATAATAATAATAATAATAATAATAATAATAATAATAATAATAATAATAATAATAATATTATTATTATTATTATTATTATTATTATTATTATTATTATTATTATTATTATTATTATTATTATTATTATTATTAACCCACACAAACGGGTCTTTTTACGTCTACGAAGACTTGGTCCGTGAGAGGTCGGCTGGTGTCCTTTCACGACATCACGAATCATTTTAAACTAGAGTGGAGGCTTTATCCACCCCCGCACAGGTGGTCGACTGAGGCGCAGGAATGCGTCTGCAGAAAATAGCAGATGCGATCTTTTCCCAACCCTTACGTGTTGAACAAAATATACCTAGAGGAGATAAAGCCGCAATGAAAATGGTGCCAGGCAGTGGCAACATATTATTGAATAATTCTTGAAAAGGAGGGCAGAAAACACCTAATTTTTGTCTGCCTCTTGGGCGACACGGCGCAGTGCCTGGCATGTGATGACATACTTTGTGAATGTAGCATGGTGCCACCACGGACGGATATAATGCGGGATCCCTCTCTTGAGCAGTGCACTGGGAGGCCGTGTTGACCAGCTCAGACCCAGTCGTCCAGACAAGGGTCGTGGAGTGGACCACACAGGTTGCCGTCGACCATGGGTTGATGGCCATCTAACATAGAATCGTCCGCAGTTGCTTTCTGGCGAACTAAAGTTTTACCATTCATCCACTGTGTGTTATCTCTTGACTACATGGTGACAAATAATATTTCTTTTCTTTTTTGCCAACAAGCACATAAATTCCTTAGGGGCTTGTTTATCGACAAGTAATAACTTTAAAACATTAAAAGGACAACTAGCTTGTTGATTAGGATTTAACACGACCGTAAAAGCTGACCGAATTAACCGAATCATCAAAATTACCAAGAAAACAAGGGTTTATAAGGTCAGTGTATTTTATTGATAAATACGTATTCCAATTGCAAAAACCATAATTTTCGTCATCTGCTACATTGTTCGCGGTGGGACCACGGCTCATACTGCTGCATTCCTACCACTGATGTCCCCTATCAACAGTGAACGTATATGCAGCATCTGTGGATGCATGGTCACCCACAAGTCCCAACTTATCTCTGCTTTATCAAGTCCCAGCAAAGATATAAATTAGCCTTAACCATATCGTAATACCCAGGGTGGTGGCCGTGTGCCTCGAAGCGCTCAATCTCATACCCTGACAGGCGGCGGGTTCGAACACTGATGGGAGCGTCAGTGTCTGGTAGGTACGTACCGAGCGCATCCACCAGATTCTCACCTGAGTTCGAATCCATGGCAGTCGCCGGTGGGATGACGGCACATGATCTTGGCCGATTCGGAAGCCGAGTGAGCGCGATGTCCCAAGCCGCTCCAGTCTCTCTCATCAAGGTGAGAGCTGGACGATCGCCTACGAGCCCAGCTGATCGACCGGAAGCAGGGAGTCACGTGGCGAAGAACATTTGTCACTGGCGGGGTAGGCATCCCTTGTGGCCTGCTGCACATCTTGGGAAAGTGGATGGAGCTGGCATTCATTTCTTCTTTTCATTTTTGTATGTAGCTCCTTTAGCTTTCTTGTTAATTTAATACTTGTATTGTTTTTTCTCATGTTGCCCATGACGTTTATCGAGTACATATGTTCCAGTACTAGGAGGTTCCCCCATCTATTCTCGCAGCTATGGGAACTCTGAATGCAATACTTATCACTAACGATGTTAATTTCTATGCAAAGATGTTACATTGTGTACCAGTGTGCCACCAGGAATCGAACCCCAACATTCTGCGTGGCAGTCAAGCATTCCACAGAGCCACGCCTCGTTTCATAACTACTTTTCAAATAGACCCTAATGTTCGTTAAACGTTAACTGTGATTGCAGCTATCAAATTTTATAAACATCATATACGCACTCATATGATACAGCAGCCAGGTCGAGTTATCGTCAATTGCTGTTTTGGGCCATGAGCTGAACTTGTTTTATGTACCAGTGTCCAGGGCTACTATACTCGCCAACCACAGCGCTTTATATCAGCTTATCGCTTCAGCTGTATAATCATGCTCGCGTTGGCATCGTTGCGCAAGTGCAAACAACTGGTTATATGACCATCTGAAACTATTCAACATATGTCGGTGCGTGCAATATCCGCACATACATTAAGCGTCATTTGATAATTTATCACTCAATTAACAAATTACAACGTGGTCCCCTTCCCTCCGCATGCTTCGCATAACGCAGATTCCCAAGGCACGAGGGATCTGCCGAATGTTTATGGAAAGATTTTCGAAGTGCCGCCGCTTTGCGAATTGAACAGGCACGAAGCCTGTTTGAACGGACACACACACACACACACACACACACACACACACACACACACACACACACACACACACACACACACACACACACACACACACACACACACACACACACACACACACACACACACAAACACACCTCTTTTTACTGGTAGTGAACACCTCAACACTTGCCACAAAGCTCGTATCGACAGGAGACACGGTGGTGTACTTATTAGTCTGAAAAAAAAAAAATGGCAGCATATCCACGGGGTGAATCATGGAGAGTGGGGCGAAGCATCTGTCCGTCCATTCGTTCGTCCTTCCATCCGTCTATGCGTCCGTCTGTGTGACTGTCCGTGCGTCCATCCGCTCGTCCGTGCTTGCTTCTCTTCGGGCGTCCGCACGTCCATCCTTGCGTTCGTCCATGCATCCGCCCCTGCATCCGTCCATGCATCCATCCATGCGTCCATCCGTCCGTGCAGCCATCCGCGCGTCCATCCATGCATCTGTCCGTGTGTCCGTTCATCCATCTATTCAACACTCCAAGTACCACCATCTCGCATCTTTTCATCATATATTCCCAATATAGAAGCACCGCCATCCAGCGGACATTCCAAGGACTAAACGAGAGGTGGCACAAGCACACTTTCTTGCGGCTTGCGCTTCGTGTCTACTTCCCACCTTTAACCACCTCGAGTTCCTGGTATATACTAGTTCACAGTATTTATGGCACTGCGGCCAAATGCTCGCTAAACATTTCTAAAACCAAGGAGGTTACGCCCAGCGAGTATAACGTAGCAACTCTTTCTTGGCAGATAGTACTCAATGTACATGCCAATGGCTGCTTATGGGGAATGAGAGACAAGAAAATCAGGCTTTTAATTACGCGCACGCTGCGAATGTTTTATTGTTCCACAGCGCACAGGAGAAATCTCCCACTGGCACCACCTTGCAGGTCAAAGCGTAAGACATGTTACGCAATAATACGAGGGACGAACGGGTGCCGCTTAAAAGAGCTTCGCCCCTAACAAACGCTCACTTCTTACGCGCTCAATTTTGACTCCAGCATTGAAACTATTTGCATATTATGCGTGACGAAACATGCCGAAATACAAATTTGAAGTTGCTACTGTCCACCCGATTCTAGACATACGTTTGTACGTGTATTTCGTGATAATATGGAGAATGCTAAGAATCTTTGCCCTACCAATTTTATTTATCTCTTGGGTGATTTTAACTTTCACTAATTCATTAAGCAAATTTATCATCCCCATGTTACCTTAGAACAGAATTTGTTAATTTAGCATTGGACGCAAATTTCTCACAAGTCATTGATGAACCCACCCATGGTTTAATTACGTAGATCTGTTGCTGGCAAACGATTCAGGTTTAGACCAAAGGTTTAATGATCATAACTTAAGTGAAGTGACGTTGAACTTACCATTGCTATTAACAGGATTAACTAAAAAAACAACTTGTGACTTCAGCAAAGCCAACTTTCGCGAAACAAACACAGACCTAGAAGAATATTTAAAGCAGGTGTTGTTTTCGTCATTCCACAATCCATCTGTAAATGAAAAGTGGGTTCTTGTCAGAGAGAAAAAGCCCTTGCTGATCAGCCGATATATAGCAATTATCAAAATTTAAAACAACAAATCTAATCTCTGGTTCGCCAATTTTCTCAGTAAGCAAAGAAACAAGAAACAACGCCTGTACTATACTGCCAAATGCCCTGTTACGACTTCCACCAGGCAGTGTTTGAGCGAATACTCTACAGCAATATACAGTGCCAAAGGCAAATATTTCAAAATCGACTTACCCTCTTTTTTGCAAAAAACATTTGTAGAAATTCTGGTGCCTCATATCCCCTGAGCCTGGCTCTAACCAGTTGTCATTACTTGATGAACACAACCTTCTAATTTCATATTACGAATGTTCTGCCAATTTTAATAAATTTTTCATCTGTATTCAGCCGGGAAGATCATTCCGACTTACCATATGTCACTGAATACGACTGCTGCCATTGTACATGCTGCCCATTGAAATTACAGTGAGTGGTATCGCGAGTCGAATTGAGCAAATTAACACACACACACACACACACACACAAACACGCACACACACACACACACACACACACACACACACACACACACACACACACACTCACACGCAAACGCGCACACACACACACACTCACACGCACACGCGCACACACACACACACACACACACACACACACACACGATGTGGTTCTTAAAGAGAAAAGAAGAGAAAAGTGAGCCCCGTAACTGCCTGCATCGAGTGCGACACCTCAGAGTAGCTCACAGGGAGGGGGGTAAGCAGGGATTAAGAGTTATATAGAGAGAGAGGAAGAAGAGAGCGAGGCACAGGGACCGCGAGCGACGGAAGTAAAGAGAAGATAGGAAAGATGGACACGGTCGCAGGAATATGAGGACGGGGCACCACTCGACGAGAGCTCTTGTCGGCGTCAGGAGATGGCGTAGGGCGAGTCCAGTCGGTCAGAGCTGCACTGTCATCGGAGATCGCGAGGCCGCAACCGGTCGGCACGAAATGCAGCAAGCGAGTGCCAAAGACGCCGCTGCTACGTAGTCCTGCATTCACCCCTGAAAAAGGAACTAAGTCGGTTTCGAAACGTCGGGTTTCTTCAAAATTATTTGTTGGAGTCCAAATCATCTCCCACGCTAGAATATTCCATGGCAAGTGCATACATGCGGACACGCTTCGCCGCTTGTCAGTTGATCGACGGCCAATGCACTGCTCGCAGCTATCAGTGCCAGTGCCTTGCTGCAATCTGACTTTTTTTTTGCGTGACCACAAGTTCAGCTTCAATATAAAGTTTAATATTTCACCTACAGTCTGCTCCCTTTGTCCACGTCATGACCCCGCGACCATATGATCTAAGCTGGCTAAGTCTGAGCAAAGCGTGCATGTGTTCGACGACGTTGTTTCTGGATAAATTTTGTGCAAGAGTGCGAGACATGGATATTTCCCGACCAGCGGGAATCTAAGCATCAATGCTTGAGGCCTGTACAGTTATACTGTGCTATGGCGGATACTTTCGTCTCCTCATATAAAAGTTCTTAGTAAGTTCATTATACGTCGTTGGGGGAGCTTTGTTGTCGACAACCTCATTGCCACGCCGTTCAGTAGCTACGTGGTCGACGGCTCCTCACGCAGCTCTGTACCGATAGAAATAGAAAAACGAGGAGGGTCGACGCAATCAAACGGAAGAAATCAGTATGTGAACGAGTTTGTGACTTGAAAAGGATAAGAATGAGACCTTTCAAGGAAGCCCACCCATAGTTTTATCCTTTCGTCATTTCACCCGACATCTGCCCATAAAAACTCGCTTTATAAGACTGGAGGCTGACAATTTGATGAGTAGGTAAATAGCTTTTCGATTGCAACTCTTCAACAAGACCATGGGCAGCACTTTCCATTTTCAGGGTTAAGTACGTGTGGAAGAACAAAAGATGTTTGGGCCAAACTAGAAGAAAACGAACATTTCAACGGAACAGTTCAGTGGCGAAGCTAGGAGGAGGTTAGGGAGGTTCCACCACTCCAACCGTGCAGATATTATTACATTTGTATATGTATATACATGTGCACACATACAAACTTATGCCAGATCACCAATATAGAGAAGTAATAACCCCAGAGAAAAGTTTGTGTCTACTACCCAGGATATGTACTTTCATAATTAAAATCATGCTCATGTGGAAGCAGGCTTACACCAACCTATTATCTTATTGCTTTTTATGTGCTTGTCTATGAGAAGGAGACATAAGTGCCTTGCTCATATTAGCCACAGGTTACGATACGCCACAGTCTCGCAGAAGATTGGGTTTTGTTTCTTGAAGGAAAGGAGCGCCATTTAACTAGTCAAAAGAGTCACACGGGAGGTACCAGAAGATGGCGAGGAAGGGATTGAGTGGTCAAACACTCGCCGTGGTGGTCTAGTGTCTGAGGTACTCGTCTGCTGACTGGCATGTCACGGGATCGAATCCCAGCTGCGGCGGCTGCACTTTATATGGAGGCGAAAAGGCTGTAGGCCTATGTGCTGCAGATTTGGGTGCACGTTAAAGAACCCCAGTTGGTCAAAATTTCCCTAGCCCCATGGCGTCTCTCATAATCATATTGTGGTTTTGGGACGTTGAACTTCACATATGAATCATCATCAATCAGTGTTGATATAGCACAGCGGCATGCCGTCACTGGTTTTGAACCTTCAGGGGCGACCGTCGCACTAGGCGCTGGAGCCAACTCAACGTTTACGTTCTCAGGAAGTCACTGAGCGCATGTTGAGAGGACTCGGCTAAGCGCCCCCTCCTTGTACCCCCTTTCCCCTCCCTTATAGTTACACCACTGCTTAGTCCTTCGATGACTTTGGAGTCTTATTTTCGCAGAATACCCGTTGCCGGGTATTATCTTGCTGTACTAGGGTGGCTGTTGTAGCCGCCCTAGTTTTACGTACTCGAGGCGTTCGCAACTCGTGGTTCCTAATGCGCGCTCGTTCCCTAGCGGCCACGCCTGGAAATTGTGCTAACCTGCAGGGTCATCCTTCAAAAGATATATGTTATACCGCGTTGCGCGCGTTGACAAACGGCCACATAGTTATTTTATTCTCACCATTGCACACGCGCGAGCCCGAAAAAGAAGATATATTGATGACCCAAGATGCCGCTATGCGTGCCATCGTGGTGGAAAATTGCAACGTATCGTTCTATCACTTTCCGGAGAATGCAGACGAGGCAATATATGGTGGGCGTCGTTGATGAGAAGTTTGCGCTTCAGGAAGGTGACGGACAGAGGTCTCCATCAAAACGCTGAAAATTAAAAGGCCGAATAATGCAAAGGCCAAACGTCAGAATGCCGAAAACTTCAAATGCGAAAAACAAAAACAAAATGCTGAATAGACATAACGGCGAAAGTCACCTTAACCATATCCAAAACCACGTGAAATTTCATCTATTCAGAGGAAAGCTGACGAAGAAGCACTGCGGTGTGCTCTCAGAAGAGAAACGCTGACCTTATCTACAGAGATAGTTTATGTGTTTCACAAGACAGTTAGTTCTAAGCACTATTGGAAGTGTGAGGAGCGAGATGAATACAATGCCAGGGTGGTTAAGGGCCTTCCTGCAGAATACTGCCCCAGTAATTTCAAAGACAGTGATCCACGCAATCCATACTTTTTCGAAATATCACTGTCACAAAACGAGCGCTCAAAAAGGGCGCGCCGCCAAATTCTCGCGTCGAAACGCCGGAGTGGCGCCGCGAAGTCAACGATAAAAAAAGGAGAAAAGAAAACAAACATTCAAAGACTCCCGGGCGCGCGACTCTCTCCTTCGGAAGCGTGAGTTCGCCGACGAACCTCCTCACCCCACATCGACGGCCGAGCAAGCGCTCGAAATTTCTAGATGGAAAGGGGCGTGGTGACGCCGGGTTGAGTCATACGTCGCGGACGGCCCTCGTATCGTCTCGACCTTTCCCCCAGCCTTCGCTGCGCATCGCGCCGACGAAATGATGAGAACTTTCTAGAATCTCGCGCGGAAGGTATTTAATCGAGCAGTCGAGACGAAAGATCGGGAGAAGACGGAAGTTAGCGCCAGAGCACATAGGGTATCCCGCCGTGTAGTCGGCGAAGGTTTTGTCCGTAGGGACAAAGCAGAAGAAGACGTGAGGTTGCCTGGAAGAGAAACTTCGAAGGAGAAGACGGAAGTTAGCGCCAGAGCGCGTAGGGATTCCGCCGTGTAGTCGGTGAAGTTTTTGTCCGTGGAGACAAAGCAGGAGAAGAAGATGAGTTCCACCTGAGGGGTGACGACTCGAGCTACAGGCAAGAGTGTGTGTTTACCGCTATCGAGCGAAGACGCGTGGCAACAGTTGCGTGTGTGAAGCCGACGTGTTTCCGGCGAAGAAGTTTGAAGCTTGGAGAGTGGCCTATTGAAGACGTGAGGTTTCCTGGAAGAGAAACTTCGGGGGCCGCGGAACGACAACAACGCTGGACTTTGAGTGAGTGATTCTCGGAAGAGTATCATCTAGACTTTGGTTCCAAGAACTTTGGACTGAATAGGTTTTCTATCTCTTTAGTCTTTAAGTGTCTTGGTTGTTCAATGCATGCGACTGCATTGTAGTGCGTATTGTTGTCTGTGTCCGTTGTTTCGAGTGTGGCTGATTGTAATGTGTAATACGATGTTTGATTAGTGACATATTGTATTCAACTATTGTGGAGTGTGCATACTTGTGTATTGTTTTTGATCTGCCGTTACTGAGAATATAATTCTGTTTTGTTTATCAACTCTCGGCCCTGACTTGTTCTTTGGGCCACAGCCGGCCTCCGCTGGCGCGCCAAAAAGGACCACTTCTAAATTGTCCACGCTTTCGTGGTGCGGTTCGGGGGGCCGATACTTCGGCCCTTGGAATTAGCCCGGCGATCACCTCCCGAATTAACGGGACCTGTGTGACAATTATTCTGGCGTTCGCGACAGGACCTTTTTGGTGCACAATGTGTCCAAAGTAGTGAGAAAGAGCCTCGAGTTGTTGATACTGCTATCGGAATGATTTTGTGTGTTGTTCAGTGTTCTCGTTAACGAGTGCAGGGGAGCGTTCCGATAGAGTGATTTAGGCAGATACTTTTTACACGCGGCAAGGTTTTATTTGCGAGACAAAATGGATCAGGAAAAGTTAGTAGCTCTTGGTGAGAAGATGGGTCTTTCTAGCACCGAACTACGGAAGTAAGCCAGAAGGAGAAAGAGGCGGTGGAGAGAGATAGGTTGGCAGCTGAGAGAGCCAAGGAAGAAAAAGCAGCTGAGTTGGAACGAGAGAGGTTGGCAGCTGAAAGGGCCAAGGAAGAAAAAGCAGCCGAGTTGGAACGAGGGAGGTTGGCAGCTGAGAGGGCCAAGGAAGAAAAAGCAGCTGAGTTGGAGAGAGAAAGGCTGGCCGCTGAAATGGCGAGAGAAGAAAGAGAAGCAAAGGAGCGACAGCTGAAAGAAGAAAGAGAGGCAAAGGAGCGACAGCTGAAAGAGGAAAGAGAGCAGCAATTGAAGTTGGAGCTGGAGAGAGAAAAGTTGGCAGCCGAAAGGGCGAGAGAAGAAAGAGAGCAGCAATTGAAGTTAGAGCTGGAGAGAGAAAGACTGGTGGCTGAGAGGGCGAAAGAAGAAAGAGAGGAAAGAGAACAGCAGCGACAGCACGAGATAGAACTCGAGCGGCTCTGTTTGCAACAGCGAAGTGAAACTCCGGTCCAAGCTAGAGTTGAAAGCAGCGAATGGGAGGACCACGGCTTCCGCTTTAACCCAAACAAGCTGCTCGTGGCGTTTGATGAAAGGAAGGGCGACCTTGACGCGTACCTTCACCGATTTGAGACGATTGCGAGGAGCCAGAATTGGCCGAAACATCAATGGGCAACTGCTTTGAGTACTTGCTTGAGTGGTGAAGCGCTCAGTGTGTACGGCAGGCTGACGCCGACCGATGCAGCCAACTACGCAAAGGTGAAAGCTGCTTTGCTGAAGCGATTTAGATTTACTGTGGAAGGATTCCGGGACAGATTTCGGACAGGAAAGCCAGCTGATGGTGAGACGGCTACGCAGTATGCCGCCTGACTTTGCCATTATTTCGACAGATGGACTGAACTTTCAGGGACAGCGCAGCAGTACGATGAGCTTAGAGAGCTCCTAATTAGAGAACAATTTCTTACTAGTTGCCACCCAAGCCTGTCTCTGTACTTGAAAGAGAGGAAAGCTAAGTCACTTGAAGACATGCTTGAATTGGCTGATCAATTCCTGGAAGCGAAAGGTGGAACTAATTTGGCCAAGGTCAAGAAGGAGTGTCCCGAGGATTCGAAAAATTCGGCACCCGAACAAAAGAAGCGTGCAACGGAGAGTGTTCCGCGATGTTTTCTGTGTAACCGAGTGGGACATCGCGCGAGCAACTGTCGTACTAACTTTACGAGCCCTACGGTAGTAAAATGTTTTAAGTGTGGACAGACTGGGCACAAAGCAGACGCATGTCGAAACGGAGCGAGTCAAACTCACCAGGTATCCTGTGTGCAAGCGGCACCAAAATCCGGTAATAATGCCGTCACAGATGGATTCGTAGAGTTGAAAAATGGGGAGAAAATTCCTATTGTGGGTGCTGTAATGGCAAAACAGCCAACCGGTGTTACGAAGGGAATGCCAACGCTGCCTGGAAAAGTTGCGGGCAAAAAGGTTACGGTGTTAAGAGACACCGGTAGCTCCACGCTTATCGTGCGGAAAAATTTGGTACGGGAAAGTGAGTTAACAGGCGAAACAAAACCGGTTTGCCTAATTGACCGTACGGTTCGGATACTTCCCGAAGCAGAAATTGAGGTTGAAACCCCGTACTTCAGCGGGAAGGTTACCGCTTTATGCATGACGACCCCTCTGTATGACCTTGTCATCGGAAACATCGACGGGGCGCGAGGACCGAATGATCCGGATTGTTTGGGAGAAGACCCTAAGATAGAGCCCTCGCCAACCCAGCGACCGCGAGATACAGAGGAGGAACAGCCCGTGACAGATCTCACTAGAGCCCAAGGTGAAGCCGCGGTACAAGAGACAGTGAATGAGAAGATGATCGTGTTGAACGAGTTTACGCGCTGGGCAGCTGGACTTACGTCATCTCGACCTCAACCGACCGACAGTGCAGAGGTGACGGAGTCGGCCAGCCAGGCCAAATGTCGGGACATGAACAAGCGGGTGACTAACCGGTCAGGATCGGTTGAGCGTCATGACCCGTTAACAATGTCGGAAGTGACAACGATGGCTGAGACGCCGTCTCAGATACCGTCGTTGGAAAGGGCTCGCCGAAAAAGAACGTGGAAACACAAGAAGAGATCGAGCGAGCACCGCAAGAAAGGGCGCAAGCACCGCTCGAAATGCACAGGATAGGTGCTGAGGTCAAATCGGAATGTGTTTGGCAGGGCTGAGTGCCATATGTTGTGTTAATGTTCTTGTTATCCTGTGTCACAACTGTATGTCGAGTGAATCAAAATGTTTGTTGCAGTGATGCGCTGTATAGTATTGTACAATTGTTGTAATGAGAGAACTTTGTACATTTGTATTGTTTGGAATATGTGATAGAGTGTTGCATTCATGTACCTGTGGCTATATTTCATGTGTTGCTGAATTGAATTACAATGTACAATTGTATTGAGTGATCTACTGTGAATGTGAAGTGTCTTGAGCGACGAATTGTGTTACAGCCTGTGAGAGTGTGTGGTGACGGTTCGCGCTCGTTTGTGTGGTTTTGAATATTATGAGATAATATTCTTAAAGTGGGGGGCAGTGTCACAAAACGAGCGCTAAAAAAGGGCGCGCCGCCAAATTCTCGCGTCGAAACGCCGGAGTGACACCGCGAAGTCAACGATGAAAAAAAGGAGAAAAGAAAACAAACATTCAAAGACTCCCGGGCGCGCGACTCTCTCCCTTGGAAGCGTGGGCTCGCCGACGAACCTCCTCACCCCACATCACCCCACATCGGCGGCCGAGCAAGCACTCAAAATTTCTAGATGGAAAGGGGCGTGGTGACGCCGGGTTGAGTCATACGTCGCGGACGGCCCTCGTATCGTCTCGACCATTCTCCCAGCCTTCGCTGCGCATCGCGCCGACGAAATGATGAGAACTTTCTGGAATCTCGCGCCGAATGTATTTAATCGAGCAGTCGAGACGAAAGATCAGGAGAAGACGGAAGTTAGCGCCAGAGTGCGTAGGGTATCCCGCCATGTAGTCGGCGAAGGTTTTGTCCGTAGGGACAAATCAGGAGAAGACGTGAGGTTTCCTGGAGGAGAAACTTCGGAGGAGAAGACGGAAGTTAGCGCCAGAGTGCGTAGGGATTCCGCCGTGTAGTCGGCGAAGGTTTTGTCCGTGGAGAAAAAGCAAGAGAAGCAGATGATTTCCACCTGAGGGGTGACGACTCGAGCTACAGGCAAGATTGTGTGTTTACCGCTATCGAGTGAAGACGCGTGGCAACAGTTGCGTGTGTGAAGCCGCCGTGTTTCCGGCGAAGAAGTTTGAAGCTTGGAGAGTGGCCCATTGAAGACGTGAGGTTTCCTGGAAGAGAAACCTCGGGGGCCGAGGAACGACAACAACGCTGGACTTTGAGTGAGTGATTCTCGGAAGAGTATCATCTAGACTTTGGTTCCAAGAACTTTGGACTGAATAGGTTTTTTATCTCTTTAGTCTTTAAGTGTCTTGGTTGTTCAATGCATGCGACTGCATTGTAGTGCGTATTGTTGTCTGTGTCCATTGTTTCGAGTGTGGCTGATTGTACTGTGTAGTACGTTGTTTGGTGGGTGACATATTGTATTCAACTATTGTGGAGTGTGCATACTTGTGTATTGTTTTTGATCTGCCGTTACTGAGAATATAATTCTGTTTGGTTTATCAACTCTCGGCTCTAACTTGTTCTTTGGGCCACAGCCGGCGTCCGCTGGCGCGCCAAAAAGGACCACTTCCAAATTGTCCACGCTTTTGTGGTGCGGTTCGGGGGGCCGATACTTCGGCCCTTGGAATTAGCCCGGCGATCGCCTCGCGAATCAACGGGACCTGTGTGACAATCACATCCTTGAAAAAAGAGAAAAATATAGGCTCGAAGACAGCGTTATAAGGAGCGATTAGAGAGCAAGCCCACCGCTCACAGAGCAATAAACAAGGGTTACGCAGAATTTGTTTAGATAGATAGATAGATAAATAGATAGATCGACACACACACACACACACACACACACACACACACACACACACACACACACACACACACATATATATATATATATATATATATATATATACATATATATATATATATATATATATATATATATATATATATATATATATATATATATATATATATATATATATATATATATATATATATATATATATATATATATATATATACGCCCAGAACGCCCAGCAACGCGTTCCATCTGTTCTTCTATCTTTAACGTGCCCTCGTCGTAACGTGCTCTTGTTGCGGAATAAAATTTAACACTTCATTTAATTTTAGTTCTTTTGAATGGTGTGTTTCAAGCCATGGTCTTGCGCTACGCATTTTTTCTTTTACGCATTCAGGAGTAGTCAATTTGTCTATCTCTCGAGGAAAATGGATTTGCATGCTTTGACAACTTTGTGCTCCTATTCTCACTGTCGTGAGTGACCGATGAATCCATCCTTTTAGGGCCGAAGCTCCTTATAGCGGCACTCGTTCTTTCCTCGTAGTCGTAGTGTTTAACCAGTCTTACATTTTGACCTGCAAGGTGGTGCCGGTGGGAGATTTCTCCTGTGCGTTGTTGAACAATAAAATATTCGCAGGGGTGCGCGTTAACTAAAAGCCGAATTCTCCTGTCTCTCATTCCCCATTAGCAGTCATTGGCATGAACATTGAGCCCTATCTGACAAGAAAGGGTTGCTACGTTATATTAGCTGGGCGTAACCTCCTTCGTTTTAGAAAGGTTTAGCGAGCGTTGAGCCGCAGTGCCATGAATACAGTGAACTAGTATATACAATGAAGTCGAGGTGGTTAAAGGTGGGAAGTAGACACGAAGCGCAAGCCGTAAAGAAGTGTGCGTGTGCCACCTCTCGTTTAGTCCTTGGAATGTCTGCTGGATGGCGGTGCTTCTATATCGGGAATATATGATGAAAAGATGCGAGATGGTGGTACTTGGAGTGTTGAATAGATGGACGAACGGACACACAGACAGATGCATGGACGGATGCACGGAAGGCTGCATGGTCGGATGGACGCATGGACGGACGCAGGGGTGGATGCATGGACGAGCACTGGGACGGACGTACAGATGGACGTGCGGACGCACGGACAGATGCATGCACGGATGGGTGGATGGACGCACGAACGGCCACACAGACGCACGCATGGACGGACGGAAGCAAGAACGAATGGACAGACGGATGTTTCGCCCCACTCTCCATCAATCACTCCGTGGATATGCTGCCATTTTTTCATATCAGTACTGCACTCACCATGTAGTTTGAGTGCAGAGGACAGAGAGCACAGGAGAGAATTAGATACGCCATTTCATTTATAACAAACATCAAATGAGGCGTCCTGCTAGGACACGACGTACGCCTCGTCCCTTTACTTTCTGCGCGTGGCTCACGCGTTCGTCAAATCGACCGCACGCTGGCAGCTCAAGCGTATCACTTTCCTTCGCCGGGGGCGACCGCGGCGCCGATGCAGCGACGCTGCCGAGCCGGAAACACCAGGGCCTCGCCTCCCTCTGATAATTGCGTTGCGCACAAGCATTTTGTGCCAGGTAGCTGCGTGAGCCTGTTGCTTCTTTCGTCGGCTACATTGCAGAAGGGCGGAACCCTGTGATTGCAAGCAGGTAACCCACCAAAGACGCCACGAAGAGTGAGTGTTGTCTGCTTTGTCGCCACAAAATGTCCTGCCATTTACGCAATGCCTCCGTCCGCTATCAGGCCTCTGCCCTCAGCGCTATGCAGCTGGCTTCGTGCCGGCTGGCGCTGCGAACGGCGCTCCGGTGACGTCTGTGAGGGAGAGGGTCGAGATGTATGGCTTTTTTATTCTTTCAAAACACGTAGCAAGGCGCTCTCCATCTGCAGCTGCGTATTCATTGTTTTTGCGTTGCTTCTATAAATGCGGGCGTTGGGACTCCTTTAGAAAACCACAGTTGTTCACTCTGTCTTTTAAAGAGCGCAACTACAGCGGTCGAGGATACAATCACAGCGTCAAAAAACATGACACGGGAGCTTAGGCAAGTGTGAAAACAAAGTGTGTATTACTAGTCAGTCGAAGCTGTTGACTAAGCGATGGTGGGACACCTACAAAGCTTCCCTCGATATCTATCTATCTATCTATCTATCTATCTATCTATCTATCTATCTATCTATCTATCTATCTATCTATCTATCTATCTATCTATCTATCTATCTATCTATCTATCTATCTATCTATCTATCTATCTATCTATCTATCTATCTATCTATCTATCTATCTATCTGTCTGTCTGTCTGTCTGTCTGTCTGTCTATCTATCTATCTATCTATCTATCTATCTATCTATCTATCTATCTATCTATCTATCTATCTATCTATCTATCTATCTATCTATCTATCTATCTATCTATCTATCTATCTATCTATCTATCTATCTATCTATCTGTCTGTCTGTCTGTCTGTCTGTCTGTCTGTCTATCTGTCTATCTATCTATCTATCTATCTATCTATCTATCTATCTATCTATCTATCTATCTATCTATCTATCTATCTATCTATCTATCTATCTATCTATCTATCTATCTATCTATCTATCTATCTATCTATCTATCTCGCGTTTTGCTAACGTAGCATCGCCGTGCCCAGCGTGCGCGCGCGTAAACGCTACATTGGAGTATATTGGGCGTTTCATGATGTGCTTGTGGCCGTTTTGCTAGCTCCACATATACCAAATTTGGTGTTACGTGACGTCAATGGATGACGAAGGATATGACTGGTGCAAACATGATAATCCTGACACGCGTGTCATGTAAGAGCATGTAAGAACATGACAACATACCACGCTCATAGCCTACTCGCGGCCGTTTCGCTAGCTCCACATATACCAAATTTGCTGTCACGGGACGTGAATAGACGACGAAGGTAAACAATATATCCAAACATGATAATCATGACACGGAAGTCATGTACGACATTACCTACCTCCACCTCGTAACGTTGTACTGATTTTAAAGTGTCATATCAACATTTCTCATTCGTGCTTCGCATACCATCGATTCCTACCGTACGTGGGATCTGCCAATTTTTCTTGATTTCAAATATGATATCCCTGACCCACTCTGCTCTTTTCTTGTCTCTTATGTTTACACCTATCATTTTCCTTTCCATCGCTCGCGGCGTCGTCCTCAATTCAAGATGAACCCTCTTTTTAAGCCTTCAGTTTTCTGCTCCGAAGGTAAGTATACTGGCAGGATGCAGCTGTTCTACAGGGTGTCCCACATAACTGAGCCAAGAATTTGAATGTGAAAGGCCCTTAGGAGGCGAATGGAACCAAACGCATACTACTCGCACTAGCCTGTAGGTACTCAGGCTATTTTTCCTTTTCTCTTCATTCTAATTATTTAAGAATTCTTAATTACCTATTTTTTTATGGGCTGGAAACCCAAAATATGAACACTGAGATGTAGAGCACTTTCAGAAACCACTGACAAAATTGTTTCCTGTACGATACGTCTCGTGCTGTTAATTTTTTCACGTTGTAAAGGAATTCCGCGAAACGTGAAAAGAAGCCGTGTTACGAACCGCGATCGCACTGCTATAGTGCTGCTATAGGCTTTTTTTTACAACGCCGAAAAAATAACAGCGCAAGACGTATTGTACAGGAAACAATTTTGTCGGTGGTTTCTGAAAGTGCTCCACATCTCAAGTGTTCATATTTTGGATTCCATCCCATACTTGAAAAAATAGGTAAATGAAAGTTACTATGAATGAAATGAAAATAGCCTGAGTACCTACAAGCGAGTAGTACGCGTTTGGTTCAATTCACCACTGAAGTGTCTTTCGTCTTTAAATTCTTGGCTCAGGTTATGTGGGGCACCCTGTATACTTTCCTCTTGAGGGATAGTGGCAATCTACCAATCATGATTTGAGAGTGCTGGCAAAGTGGCCTCCACCCCTTTCTCATCCTTCTCGTTACTTCAATCTCGTGGTTCCGCTTCACGGTTATTACCTGTCCTAAGTAGACATATTTCTTCACAACTTCCAGCGTCTCTCCACGTATCACAGAGTGCTGTTTTCTGCCAGAATTGTTGCACATTACTTTAGTTTTGTGCATATTAATTTTCAGACCTTCTTTTCTGCTTTCCATGTCCAGTTCAATAACCATGAACTGCAATTCACCCCCTGAGTTACTCATCAATGCAATGTTATCAGCGAATCACAGGTTACTAAGGCACTCTCCATTAACTCTTATCCCCAACTCTTCCCAGTCTATGATCCTGAATACCTCTTGTAAATATGCGGTGAATAGCATTGAAGAGATTGTGTCTCCCTAGCTTCCTTACACCCTTCTTTATTAGAATTATTTCGCTTTCTTCATGGGGAACTATGGTGACTGTGGATCCTCCGTAGATTTCTTCCAGTATGTTTATGTAGGATTCTTCGATGTCCTGATTCCGTAGTGCCTACGGAATCTTCCGTAGTGCCTACGGAATCTGCTGATGTCTTGACTGAGCCAAACGTCTTCTCGTAATCTATGAAAGCTATAGCTTTCATAGATTAAGAGAAATGTGCTGAACACAACCAACATCTATACATATATGCATAGGTGTTGGTTGTGTTCAGTGCATTTCTCTATTATCTGATTGATAGTGTAAATATGGTCTATTGCAGAGTAGCCAGAGGAAAATCCTGCTTGATTCTTTGGCAGATGGAACTCCAATATTTTTTTATTCTATTAGCTATTACTTTTGTAAATAGTTTGTAGAGAACGGAGAATAGGCTAGATCGGCATGTAATTTTTTAAGTCCTTGACGTCTCCTTTCTTATGAATTAAGATGATGTTGGCATTCTTACAAGATTCTGGTATCCTTACCGTCAAGGGACACTTTGTATATAAGATGGCTAATTTTTAAAACCCAATTTCTCCGCCATCTTTGAGGAGGTCTGTTGTTACTTTATTCTCACCAGCGGCATTGCCTCTTTCCATTCCTTCTAAAATTTTTCTTGCTTCCCCTGTCGTTACTGGTAGTATTTCGAATTCTCTTGGACTATTATAGTTTCTCACAATACCATCCTGGTTCTTTTGACTTCTGTACAGCTTTCTGTAGAGCTCCTCCGCCATCGTGACTATCCTATCCATATTGGTTATGACCTTGCCTTCTTTGTTTCTCAATGCATACATCCGATTTTTGCCTATGCACAAGCCTGCCTTCGCAGCTATTGGGCTTCTCCCGCTTTTTACAGCCTGCTCAATACTCTCCACGTTATACCTCTTGACGTCGGCTACCTTACGCCTATTGATTAACTTCGAAAGCTCCACTACCTCTAATTTGGTGCTTGCATTTGAGGAATTTATTGTTTGTCATCTCTTATCAAGATTTTTCGTCTCCTGAGATAGTTTGCCTGTTTCCTGTCTAGTGACTGAACCTCCAACTTCAACTGCGCACTCTTTGATGATACTAGTAAGAAAATTGTTCATCGTGTCAACGCTAACGTCGGTTATCTCATTTAGTGCCCTTATTCGATTCTGGAGCAAAACGCTGAATTCCTGTATTTTTCCTCTCACCACCAGTTCATTAATTGGCTTCTTGCATATTCAGCTTTTGTCTTCGCTTTTTGAATACGAGTTCTTATCATTCTATAGTCACTGAATATAATCTTGCCAACTACTTCTACATCCTGTACAATGTCTGAGTGTGCACACAGAATGAAGTTAATTTCATATTTAGTTTCGCCATTAGGGCTTCGCCACGTACATTTACGGTTAGCCCGTTTTCTGAAGAAGGTATTCATAATCCGTAAATTATTACGTTCTGCGAACTCCCCTCTGGAATTTCTAAAGCCGATGCCATATTCCCCCACTGAATGGTCTCCGGCTTCTTTCCTGCCTACTTTGGCATTAAAGTAGCCCCTAAGAATAATATACTGTGCCTTTACTTTATTAATGGCTGACTCTACGTCTTCATAAAAGTGTTCAACCAAATTATCATTATGGTTTAGCGTAGGTGTGTAGGCCTGTACCACCTTCATCGTGTACCTTTTGTTAAACATAATTATGATACTTGCAACCCTCTCACTGCTGCTATAATATTCTGCTATGTTGCTAGCGATATTATTGTGTATGAGAAACCCCGATCGGAGTTCTTTTCTGTCAACTAATTCACTGTAGCATAGGACGTGTCCTTTCTTCAGCACTGTATAAGCCTCCCGTGTCCTCCTAACTTCGCTGAGCCCTATTACATCCCATTTAACACCCACTAATTTCTCGAATAGCACAGCTAGGCTAGCCTCACTAGATAGCGTTCTAGTGTTGAAGGTAGCCATGTTCAGATTCCAATGGCGGCCTGTCCGTACTGAAAAATTCTTAGCACCCTCCGGTGCGTCACAGGTCTGACCACCGCCTTGAACAGGTGCTTCGCAGCTCCTGAAGACTGAGGGCCAAGGGTTAATTGCTGTGTTCACCGGAGGTTATGGCAAGGTACTGCACAAGGGTGGCCAATCCTGCTCTGGTGAGGGAGTGCATTACCGGCAGATGGTCGCCAGTGAGGCCGCACCTCAGACCACTTTTTTCTTCTTTTTAATGATTCTTTCCTCACGCATTTTAAGTAGATATACAGTTGGGAATGGTTCGACATCTCTATTTGAACCGAATTTCGTCATGGCCTGCTTGGAAGCTGCGCTATCTCGTCTGTTTCAATTTATTAGCAATGTAGAAAACCACCTGTCCACCTATCAGCTCCCAACTTTACCTAGCTCGTAGCTCGCTCCACCTTTTTTTTCTAATTTTGTCTCAAAATCTACTGTTCCTATTAAAAAAAAAAACACCCTGTGTGGTTTCGAACTTCTGACCTTGCGAGCTTATGCCGGATCAGTGCCTTAAGGACACTCCTTCTCACGCGTTTGATCTTTCCCAACTTCTTCCTGTTACGCTTGATATTGACATTGTAGGTTTCAAAGTGTACGCAATGTTGAAGTTTTGATGATTTCGAGTGGTAGCACTCCTACTGTGACGTTGCTACTAAACTGAATAGTTGCGCGCACCTGTTTTCCGACTAATCGTCTACTTCCATGTGATTTTTATGCTGAGTGTATATGTCGCAGGCGGTTGGAGTGCGTGAAAATTAAACGCGAAATAAAAAAAAAACGCTTTGCTAAATAGACATAGGAGAAGACAGTGGCCCTCAGACGGGAGTCAGCTTTACGTATTAGTAATTAAATTAACGGTTAGCCTAATAACGTAAAACAAAGCAGGAAAGGTAAGAAGCGAAATATTTGTAGTTCTAGAAAGCTGCGAAAGGAAAAAAAAATTTCGTACTAAAGCAATATCGTGTTCGCATCACCACAAAGCGTCAGCTTGAATTCCTAGACTATGATGACTCTGAGGGGGGGGGGGGGAGGGAGATTAGACAGAGTAGGTAACAATTAAGAGTACGAGCACTTGGTACTCTACTATGGGATAGCTTAGAGCCGTCCCGTGGGCCTCACATATAACCGGGAAGTAGAAGAGTTGATGAATACCCACAAAATGACTCTTGAAACCCAGTCTCGCACACAACGATAAGTCCAGGCAACGCGTTCAGCTCGAACGTGCTTCTAGGTATTGTCCTACGTTTGGGGAACTGGTGCGGGTGGGCACGAATGCTTTAGGATAAATATTTTTAACTTCCCTGTTTGTTTACCACAGTGTGCAATCGTATTAGGTGCCGAAGGTAACGTAGCGTAGGACTTCAATCAAATAGTAAGACAAATATTCTTAAGGTAATTATGGCTCGTTGAACAAGTATAAATCAAAAAGCTAGTAATATATATATATATATATATATATATATATACCACATTTGCAGCCAATTTATATTCCAGGGAGACAGAAAGTGAGGATATAACTCTGGCTGCTGGCTGTCAGTAACCCAATCAACTAAGATTCAATGATTACCTTTTCAGTGACTGCAGCAAGCGTGCACATTTGTACTGAAAAGTTTCAGGCAGTTGCGTTTCTACACAGTTTCACTTGGTTGGAACAATTCTTCTAGCATGTCTGTGCTAAGAGATATCCCGCGACAAATTTTAGTTGTGCTTTGAATGATTACGCACGCTCCGCCGCGGTGGTCTAGTGGCTAAGGCACTCGGCTACTGATCCGCAGGTCGCGGGATCGAATCCCGGCCTCGGCGGCTAGATTTCCAATGCAGGCGGAAATGTTGTTGGCCCATGTGCTCAGATTTGGGTGCACGTTAAAAAACCCCAGGTGGTCGAAATTTCCAGAGACCTCCACTAGGGCGTCTCTCATAATCATATGGTGGTTTTGGGACGTTAAACCCCACACATCAATCAATCAATGATTACGCATGCAAGACAGCCAGCACTGGTACGAAGCTCCTTCCCGATGGGCAGTGGCAGTTGCGTAAGTCATTTAATCTGACAACGGGTTGAAGGCATTATTAAAAATTACAATAGCTGCCCTTTTACTAAATACCAGTCAGCGGTAGCCAGCTATGGCTGTTCATCCCATTGCTTTCGCTCTCGCAAAAATGGAAAGGTCTTGTCCGTGCCATGTTGCCACCTCTCGGTGGATCGTAGTTATCGCAGAGGTACATGTAGGCCGCTGTTATGATAGTTATAGTGAGGCACACCAAGATTACGGATAGAAATCACATTTGAATAGATGCTTGAGAAGACCGAGAGATCTTAGGCCCACACGCTTAGCCAGAATGATCTGCTTTTATTAAATGTATGCGACAGCACCAGCGACCAAAGAAGGCATCGTAAGTCGCTTAAGCTACAACTTTAACTTCCTCAGCATCACATCGGTATCCTCTTATGTTAAAATTTATAACAACACTTAAACATGATGGTTACAAATATATTACAGAGAGCAAAGGCGAGAGCAGACATCCCACACGTACAGATGAATTCAGCTCTCTTATTTTGGAAAGTGCGCGATTTACAATGAGCCTTTTTGTTGATTTGATTGATATTTGAGGTTTAACGTTACAAAACTACTGTATGATTATGAGAGACGCCGTTGTGGAGGGCTGCGGAAATTTTGATCATCGGCGGTTCTTTAACGTGCATTCAACTCTGAGCACACATACATGCACATTTTCACCTCCATCGAAAATGCAGCCGCTGCAGTCAGGATTCAATCCGGTGACCTGTGGATAAGCAGCCGAGTACCTTAGCCACTAGAACATCGTGGTGGAGCTTAGCCTTGTTGTGCACTTTTTATAACCGAGTGAAATACCATTGTACAGCACATCACCAGACTGCAGGTGTCTTGAGCCTGAAAAGTAAAGCATGTCTTACCTTATCAAATGCTTTAGTGAAATCTATCTTGGTAGGAAATCTATTTGTTACTTGGTTCATAATACCATCAATAGACTCAAGGACGGACCGTGCTATATGGATATTTGTATAGAGCGACCTCGAATTTTACACTGCTGGTTACCTACACTTTAGTGATCACCACCAGTGGGTGATTTGTCAGCAATTTGGCAAATATTTTGTGTTCAACGTTACATGACGATAAGGGCATATATAGTTTTATTCTCCTTAATGGTTCGGGGTCAGAGCCTATTTGGATTAATTTTGCATGACACTGATAGAAAGAAAAAAAATTCCCCGCGTTCATTCCTCAAGCTGCTCGAGGAAAGGTATCAGAAGTTCCTGACATGCTATGTAAGATTCTCAACTAAGGCCATCTGGGCTATTAGTTTCGTTTTTCTGCTACGCAGTTCTTGCAAACCTAATTTCTTCCTTGGTTATTGCCCATCAACAGTAAATCGGTCATCTTCTTGTAAGTGGGGCACACAGGCAATAAAGTGGCTGCAACGTCTTCAAATTTTCCTGAAGCTTTTGTAATATTCTTCAAATGCGGCTTTTATTTCACACTTGCCCATGTACAGTGCCGATTTTTTTGAAAAGGAACATGGGAGCGCGTGGCCTGCGTGCTCTGGCGCCTGCTGGCAGCGCGATCATGTTGGAGCTAGAGCAGCCATAGCCGCATTTTGTGTCACTAAACTTCTAGGCAAAACAACGAATTTACCTGAAATACTGATTTAACAAGAGAGAGCGAGAGAAAGGGCAGTGGGGTTAGCCAAGCTTGGTCCGGTTGACTGCTCTCGGGGTAGGTCACAAGATCTTTTTTCCTGCAAGTGATCGTTAATCCAGCTGATGGAGCTTGGTTTCCATAACACGTCGTTCAGACTGGTATGCTGGGCAGAAGCATAGAATGTGCTCAAGTGTCTCCTCACAGGCACAAATGTTGCATGCCGAACTGCTTGCCATTCCAAGGAGACAAGAATACGCATTTGTAAATGCTACGCCCAAACTCATGAGACACAGCATGAGTTATCTCACACCACGATGTCGACAGCAGCAGAGCTCGCAGCGCTTCAAGGTGTGGTCTAGTGCATTCTTCAGCAGCAACCTAATCAATTTAACAACAAGATTTTGAACAAATGTACCGGCCTCCACTAATCGTATTCCCAGCAGGACAGGAGGCCTCCAGTTCTCCTGGGACTGGGTAGAATAGACGATGGCTCTGTGCGGTCGCTCACTAATCAACCTAATTAGCAACAGCACTTGGCGGCACCGCTTATACCTCGGGTCAGCAGGCAAAACGTCCCCGGGTTAAGACTTACTTCGACCACGAAAATGAACGCAGATGAAGGCGAAGTGACAAGCGAAACAGCGACAGCTAAGCGCATAAGCGATTCGGTGGACCAACGATGGCAGTGGCGTCAGAGGAAATCTATAAAAGCGCCCAGTGACCAGAAGCTCACGTTAGTGAACTTGGCGGCACTGTCACAGGTGTCACAAGTAACCACTTCATTGTAATACAGGTTGTTAATAGCGTATTCGGTTGGGCATTTACGAGCACTCCGGAGCGTTTTAAAAAGTGGCTGGGCATTGGTCGGTAGAATTCGAGCGCTCGGACTACCTTCGGTTGGTGCTTTCGGAGCGTCAGCCTCCGAGTCAGATAGATCCAGACCAAGATGAATAGGAAGTGAGAACGTGACGCGATCTGATGACACACGCCGTCAAATCACCCGGCTGGTGTTTGAACCAGCAGAACAGCGCCAACAGCGCGAGTGCACATGTCGGAAGGGGACATCATAGGATGCGGATTACTTCGTGCGCGTGCGGTGGCGTTTTTGAGCGTGCTTGCGGCGAGTACACATCTACGAAGTCATAAATGCATCATATCAATAAGAAACCGGCTAGTAGAGGCGGAGTAAATGTCAATGCCGTCGTTACAGCAGCTCGCAAACAGCCTCGTGATTTGCCTTGAAGATATCAGCTCGTAGACGGCCACGTGACTTCACTTGAAGATAAGAGCTTGGACGATGAAGATCGCCATATTTATGGGCTGAGCTCAGAAGCCTGTCGCTGCGTCCAGACATGTTGGAGATGTTCACTGAACTGATCGGCGCCATTTGTCGATGCGGCGCACGATTGTTTGCCCGGCAGCCTCCCGCGCTGGCTTCACGGCGGCGCTACAGGCGAACTGCTCCGAAATCGCTTATTTATTCGGTTGGTACGTTGCCTCTCGCGCTCTGATTGAAAGCTGTCTTGACATTTCGCGATTCCGAGCCGGAGAACCGAAGTGACGAACCGAATACGCCACAAAAAAGGGCTGTTCGTTAAAGCGGCTCTATAGACCACCTAGAACTCGAAATTCAGTTGTGTTACCATCTTTCAAACACGGAGCCGCGTCTACTAGTCGCACATATCGCCTCTGCTACGTGTCACGCAAAATATTTGGCTTTCTACATCAACAATGGAATAGTGCCGCTTGAAGTGCTGGCCTTGTTTGGACCTGTCAAGCATTCAATGGGTCATTGGAAGAGGGTATGCAGGATCTGGAAATCTGAAGTTTGGAGGCAAATCACATTTCTGCGAGACTGTCTACGAGCAAAGTGCTTCCAGATGGACACGAGGTGGTACGCTGATCACAAGTTAAAAAATATTCGGCAGATCACGTATCTGGGAATCGACGTTATGCGAAGCATGCAGAGGGAAGGTGACCATGTAGCAATATTTTTATTTAGCGACACGTCATGAAATGACGCTAAATACATGTACAAATGTTGCACGCACAAACATATGTTGAATATCTGCAGAGGTGTATACAACCGGTTGTTTGCAATTGCGCTACGATGCCAACTGGAACATGCGTAATAGGAACACCAGAAGCTGATATCTGATACGAAGCGCTGATGCTCGCGAGGATGCTGGCCACAGACACTGCTACATAATGAATTTCAGCGCATGACAGCTAACCACAATTGGCGTTAACCTGACGTGACGGCTATAGTTCTGAGACGTGACGTAGCTCTGTGGTAAAATGCTTCATTGCCACGCAGAATGCTTGGGTTTGACTCTAGCTGGGACCCTGTCATTCTCTGCATTCGTCGGGTCGATGCTAGCGATATCGGATATCTCATTGAAGCACGCGTGTTTAAATTGCCAATGTTTGTTTTCGTCGTTCCTGGGTAGATACTAAGTGTCAATTACTTGTGTCACATACCCGCATACCAGCGGCACATACCCGCCGGTGGATATGCGCCACTGTCTGGCGGAAAGTGTTTGACGACGTACGCGACGGAATTGTGACATTATTCGTGTAATGACCAAGCGCGTCATATTCGTCAAACCATCTTACCCTCCCATGCTAATTTTGATTCACGCCAAGTTGAAGGGTCACCATGAGAGAACCCAAACGTAAGCGGATAGATAGATAGATAGATAGATAGATAGATAGATAGATAGATAGATAGATAGATAGATAGATAGATAGATAGATAGATAGATAGATAGATACGCTCAAAGTCTCCGAAGTTCGCTAAGAAATGCTTCGCATTCGAAATCAACTTCAGCGCATGGCGCCGAACCACAATTGACGACAACCGGACGTGACGGCTCTATCAAAGGAGGACCTATGTAATGTTCATAAAATTGGGTAGCCAGCATTGCAACCACTATTTATGTTTCACAAAGATTAGTGTCTTTTTGAAACGTAGTTCCGAGACATGGCGTAGCTCTGTGGTAGAATGCTTGACTGCCACGCAGAATGCTTGGGTTCGATTCCAGCTGGCATTATGAAATTTATTATTTAAATTCGCCTGGGGGTCAACGCTCCTTATGTAAGGTTTTTCTTAACATTGCCATTTATTCTAGGCCTTCGTTGGGACGACGCTACAGATGTCGGGTATTGCTTAACGCTAACGCGTTAATATTGTCCATGTGCGTTTTCGTCGTTCCTGGCCACATACCTAGTGTCTATCACCTGTGGCACATACCCGCATACCAACGGCACATAGCCACATAAAAGCGAAGCATACCCACCCGTGGGTATGTGCCACTGTTTGGCAGGAAGTGTTTGACAAGGTACGCGACGGTATTGTGACATATTTATGTCTTGATCAGTGTGTCATATTCGTCAAATCTCCTTACCTTCCCATGATAATTCTGGTTCTCGTCAAGTTAAAGGCCAACTCCAGTGATTTTTCGACCATGTCAAGGTAATAGTGTTTCTATGTTCCACAGATACTTTTGTCACAAGCCCAATAGCTGGAATAGTCAGGAAATTTTAAAAAAAATATAATAACCAAAAAGGTGCGATACCGGAACCGAAACCCAACTGGGCGCACTGTCTGCGTATGACGTACTATTTGGTAAGAACTGGAGGTTGTATACTGGTTCCGCCGGCGCGCAGTAATAAAAATGGGAAAGCCAGACCGGAGAAGCGCTGGCCAAACACTAAAAAGGAAGGAAGAAAACTTTCCCGTGTTATAAACGTGCCAAACACCACTATTGTAGCCTTTTGGCTAGCACAATAAACGCTGTAGCGGCCAAAGTAGCGATGCCATTGGCTGCGTCACTTCCGTTTACATGCCAAATATGACACCACACAGACAGTGTTGCCAGTAATTCTGGCAAGCGAAATGAGGTTTTTGAGGCAATTTTATAATTCATTAGCAGAGAATTAGTGCATCTCTCAAGCCTGTAGTTTGGCATAAATGACGGAAATGTACAAAGCAACCTACCCAGTCATTTTCATTGAGATACATGAATCTCTGAAAATCGCCGGAGTTGACCTTTAAGGGGATGATCACAAGAGCACCCAAACATAAGCGGATAGATAGATAGATAGATAGATAGATAGATAGATAGATAGATAGATAGATAGATAGATACGCTCAAAGTCGCCGAAGTTCGCTAAGAAATGCTTCGCATTTAAAAGTTATCACCGAGTAATCGCCCAGACAACGGAGTTTTAGTGGCGTAGCACACTAAACTTTTTGCCGAAGAAACCCAGGAGAGTATCTGCTGGTCCAGCCGAATTTCATTTGCCAGGCAACGGGGAGCTACCTGAACGGATATCTAGCCTGTTGAAGAAAGGAATGAAGTTTTCTGTACCACCATATCCTCTTTTCAAACAGAGGCCAGTTTTTAGCCTCATCGGTGAGCGGGGGTCTTTTACCGGAAGTCACTTTTTTTTTGTCGTACGACGTCCCAAGAGATCATTAATCAATAGCCGACATAAATCGAGAGCGGTGTTTGGATCAGATGCGCTTGCTCCCGTTTACCCTGTGTATAACAGCTGTTTTAGTTAAATAAATAGACTGAAATATGGAAAATCTCCGTTGCGAGTTTTCAAAAAGGTGACTCACTTCCGGTAGAGGCCAACTGTCGTCTGCTAAGCTCATCGCATCCAGCGTGCGAACATAGAAGTTCGCTCTGAAGTTGAATACAGCTGACATCTGTGGCTTCGTTAACATGCTTTTTGATAAAACGTGCCGGATGGACGTTTTGATCCGGGGCAACATACGAATGAACTATAATCTGTTAGCTTGCCGCGAGCACTGGTATACAGAAATATGGACCTATAGAGAGTCATGAAAAGACAGGCCACTGGGATCAGGTACAAAGTAAAAACACCACACACCATCTTCAAGGTGTAGCATAGTGGTAGTGTGTAAGCTTCACGTTGCGCTGTGAGCCGGCGGGGTGAGTTCGAACATCGGTATTCACTTTATTACTTTTTTTCCCATTTTTTGTAACAGTGCTTGTGTCGTAGTCAGAAATACGATCTGAACATGAACACAATTTTTAAGCAATTTGTTATCCCTTTTTCCACCCAAAACGGGTGTTCCACGTGTCAGCGCCGAGCGTGCGTCAGCAAGTGTGCCATCCTCTCAGTACCCCGCATCACATTGGTCAAATAAGTGTGTATGGCCCTGGGACAGCGCCACTGGATTTCACATTAGAGTAGCCCGCAATAAGAGCGTGCATTGTGGCACCTTCGTCCGTGAGGAGAAGGGAACGTATCCGCCGATTTATGCGACATTGATACGGTTTATGCTACGCTGCACAGAGCACAGGGGCTCCACCTCCGCAGAATTGGACACAGAAAGCCTAAAATGTAGCCAGGTATATTGCAAACATATGGTGACAGCAGAGGATTACGCTCAGCCTGGCCGTTTAGTTTATTTTGTAGGGAACTTCACGAAAATGTAGTCGATTACCAATTACACCTCATTGCTCATTTCTTAGTAAAACGAGTGAAGCTTGCAATGATTTTGGGATGCATTCTCATAAAATCTCTTGCTTAACTACCTTCCTTGTCAGATTTAGCAGTTTACAGCGCCACAGGCAGCCATTTTTTTAAACAAAAACTCACAGTTTCGTCGCAAGAGCGAAACAATCAATGCGATAGCAGCAGCTTGAAGTGTAACGGTGATAACGGCTAGCAGATCGAAACGTGCAGCGCGCTTCTCACGTACAAATGACGCACGAAAAAACACACACATGACGAGAGCTAACTAACAACATCTGCAACTCGGCGATTAAGGCGCTGTTTAAACAAGAACGACGTACGAAAAGTAATCACAGGTACAGGTATGATTGCGAACTAACGAGTGTCCGAGTTGTTACTTCGCCGTGTTTGAAAAGCGTGCTCTTTTCGCAAACGGGGCTTGCCCAGCGAGCGAAGTTGACCTTTGTGGTCCAGGCAACTAATGCAATCATTCCGGTGAAAGGCCAAGTCACACGATTTTCCTCACGGTAGGATGGACAAAGTACCCGTGGGAGATAAGCGCGCGTTGGAGCATCATGACGAGCAGAGTGCCGATCGCGGGCGGCTTTTCTTTCTTTCTTGAGTTTTCTTCCTGTGTATAGATACGTATCCATATACGGTGAATGACGGCAGCTTTGACAACGGTAAAAACCAGCCGAGACTTTTCTTATAATTGCTATTGCAATATAAAAATAGAAACTCTGGCTTGCCAACAGCAAAGCGAGCGGTCCCTCGCACGTGCGAAGAATTTCTGCTCAAGTGCACTATGCGTAGCCTAGCGTTCTTGCGTACGCAATATTGTTACGGAGGCTACGTACGCAGTAAACTAAAGCTCGCCAGTAAATACAGCGCGCCACACTGCACAGCTACCGCGCGTACAGTGCAGCGAGAAGCAGCTGACCGGAATTAGGAGTTGCCAGCAGCAGCCATGAGCCCCGCCATGTAAAGCGGGAAAGAAACGACGCAGCCTTGAAGTCAGGTTACGTGATGCACTGGGCAGGGTGCCGTGAACGGTGCTGCTCTCTGTTGCGGAATGAAGCGAGGTGAGGGGAAAGGCTAAGACAAATAGTGCGATCACTGTATATCCGGTCCTACTTTAGCTTTTCGAAAAATTATTTCTGCTATGTAATCCTGGCAGGCGTCCCACTCATTCCATTGTGTTTTTCAATCCAACAGCAGGATTTTCCCTAGCGCTTTCGCATTCAAATTACGTATGTGTGTTCTCACGGTTCCTGGGGAGATAGAAGGTGTTAAAGACACACTTTCTGGAGGAAAGGGTTTCACAGCGTACGCAACGGGGTTCTCACAATATTCATGGCATGACCAGCCAGGCATATTCCTCAAACCGTCTTATTGATTGATATGTAAAGTTTAACGTCCTAAAACTACGATGTGGTTATTAGAGACGCCTTAGTGAAGGGCTCTGGGAATTTCAATCACTTGGGGTTCTTTACCGTGCACCCAAATCTGAGCACACGGGCCTACAGCATTTTCGCATCCATCCAAATCACAGCCGCCTCAAGCGGGATTAGATCCGGCGAACTGCGGGTCAGCAGCCAAGTACCTTAGCCACTAGATCATGCACTGCGGCAGGGCTCAGACCATCTTATCCTCCCGTACTAATTTTGGTCTACCCCGGGTCAGCAGACGAAGGTGCGCTCGAAGAGGCTCACAGGACGTGTAAACCTGTATAGGGTAGGTGCGTGACTCCTCTATAGTGCCAGAGGTAGATGTGCACCGTGGCAGGCCAAGGCATATTCTCACTGCTCGTGCCTGAAGGCTCTCTAAAGTACGAAGGCACGTTGCCCGCATGCTGGAAAGCACAGGTGAGCTGTACCTTATATAGCCCACAAACAATGCTTTGTATAACTGCAGAAGACTTTTCTCCGAAGGGCCCCATCTCAGTTCTGCTATAACACGAAGAACATACACAAAACTGATTAGTTTGTTTCGCAGCACAGTCACATGCTTTGACCAGGACAGGCTGCGATCAATGACGACCCCTAAATAGCGGTGGTGCTTGACCATGGGAATCACAGCTCCGTGAGCGAAGATTGGGTACCACGACATTGATTTCTTCGTAAATGCCAATGCAGCACATTTTGCTATTGAAAGTTCTAGGCCATGACGACGTAAGTACTTAGATGTTATTAATGTGCCTTGTTGTAGCCTTGCTCGCAGTTGTGGTCGCGTTGCTCCAGATACCCATATGCAGACATGCACAGCACCCGTTGTCTTCGCTACAAGTGGACCGACCAGGCTGTACCTATTCACGATGCCTCGATACGCATATCCCTTCAGGCTTTGCACCTGCCGTAATCCCTGAAGTGCCTCCATGGACATTGACTAAACTGCTGGTGTGCCTTCACATACGTGGAATTTCGTATAAGTCGCATGTTTATTATATTGCTCTCAAGCAACTCACCTCGGCACATTTAGATGACCGATACAGCGACTCTGTGCACATTTACACCGATGGATCCGTAACTCCATCTGCCTCAGCTGCAGCCTTCGTGATCCCTCAACTCGGTATTTCCCGACAGTACAAATTAGATCATAGGTCATCTTTGACAGCAGCAGAACTTGTTGCTATACAAGAAGCCATAAAACTTGTGAACGACCAAGCACCACGTAAATGGACGATTCTGTCTGATTCAAAATCAGCGCTTCAAGCTATCCATTCTTGCTCAAGAAGAGGCCATTTTTACGAGTTAATGTTAGGAATCGTCCAAGCATTTGACCAAACACACAGGAGCGGTCACTTGATTACACTACAATGAATTCCTGGACACTGTGGCCTGGTTGGCAACGAAATAGCCGATAACGAAGCAAGAGCGGCAATATACAACGCTCCTATGTACGTCAAAGTACCCTACTCGCGAGGTGACGTCAACACATTGTTGAGATCACTCATGCGCGAATGCGCTGCCACTTACTGGTCGCTACCAGATCACCGGAACAAGCGCCTGCGGGAAACAGACCCCGGTATGACTTTTCGTCTTCCAGATAAAATCAGCCGAAGACTAATATACTAATATGCTGCTAATATGCAGTAATGCTAATATACTGCACCGGATTCGCCTGGGCGTCGCCTTCACTCGCCACTACACCCACCTAATCGGCCGTGCGGACAGCCCGAATTGTGAACGCTGCCAAGTGCGCGAAACGATAGCTCACATATTTTGTGACTGTGCATTATACGTGGCGCAAAGAAAAATGCTAACTGCAACGTTGGCAAGCATTGGACGAACACCATTAAGTGAAAGCGACATATTGTCAGCAATGAACGACCAAACAGTGTCAAAAGCTGCTACAAAGGCTGTTCTAGACTTTATAAAGAGCACTGGACTAGAAACTAGACTGTAGGGTACTATGCTAACTGGTTACTGTACATACGCACCTCCTCTTCTTGTCCCCATCATCACCCTTCATCCCTCTTTCCTTCCCCTTTCCCTTATCCCCAGTGTAGAGTAGCAGGCTAGAGCGAACTAGCTCAGGCCGACTTCTCTGCCTTCTAATAAATTCTCACTCATTGGTCTACCCCGAGTTCATGAGGTAATCACGAGAGCACCCATACTTAGGCAGCTAGATGTAGATACGTAGACAGAAATGCTGAAATTATCTGCAGTCTTTCGAGAAATGCTTCCCATTCAATAGAACACTGTGAACAGAAAGTGAGCACTGACTGTAAACATGGCGAAACAAGGACTGCCAAACTAGACGAGATATAGAAAATCAAAGCTACCGTAAAATGCTGTTACTTATGGCCTCCGAAATGTAGTTAATTAAACTGTGGTGAATGTGCGTGAGGCCGATGCTACAGATATAATTTAAGACATGCTCGGTGTACAATCGTTAGGTCTAGTGTGTTCACCGTAGCGGCAAGAAAACAGACAGCCCAGTTCTTCTCTTTATTTTGCGATTCTTTGACTTCAGTGGGAACGAGGCTGTTGTGCAAAACTTTGACGCCGAAAGCAGTCACATATATTTTTGAAGACTTCTAGGCACCTCTTGGCGCTTTGCATTGAAAGCTCGGGGGTGGATTCTGTGCTGAAAGGGAATGGGGTGATAAGGTCACTCATGTCTTTCAAAAACTGAATGTAAATGATCCGCCATATGTTTGGAATAAAGCTGAAAATTCGAAGGCACTGTTTGATAGACCTAGTTTTAAAGGTGCCAGGAAATGCAACAGTAAACGTACTTGACAAAGTGCAAGAGTGTGTTCATTGTCGTTGATGTTTCTTAAAGCACGAACTATAGTGAACAAGTCCGATATACTTAAACGATTGCTTGTCGTGTTCTCTATTGGCATTGTTATAATGGTTGAAACCTGGTAGTACTCAGCACATGACTCCGATATGATGATGATGATGATGATGATAGTGATGATGATGATAATGATGATGATGATGATGAACCTCTTGTTTTTCTGGCATTCGCCCACAAAGGGGGATCAGCCAAGAACCGGGTGGCAGGATCTTATAGTTAGTTTTGCATTTATAATCCTTCAATAGAATTTCAGTTTAAAAAACGTGAAAATGTATGAGAATGCTACACGAGCTAGCGGTCACATAGTCTTGGAGCCGAAAATGTTTATAACAATAAACCAACAACATAATCTTTTTGATACCGTTATGTACGTTTTTGATACTGTTTTATCCCTCCAAAGGATAAAATTACTGCCACGTTTATTTTTAAACCTAGGTTCTCAAACGGGTCGAAAAGGTATATTTTTCTTTGATAAGCACATCGGTGACAGAATAAGAATAAATGATCGATTGTTTCTATATCCTTGCAATAGAGACATAACGGAGATGCTGTGAGTCCAGCTTTATGTAGGTAATAATCCAGGTGCAGAACTCTGCAGCGTAATCTGGGGATTGTAATTTCTAACTGCCGAGATACACACCACTGTTTAGTCTAGCGAAATCTTTGATGTACGAAGTCTTTGACTTTATTGAATGATAATTTGTCTATTTCCATGCCCAAACAAGAATTTCTATATCTGAGTGCCGTTACATACGCATCAGTACACGTGCTTGAAATCGCAGTAGTGAGGTTGGAAGCATAAATGATAGTCATTTTCGAAACAGGTCTTGGTGTCGAATGGTGAAAAGTTCATATTCCTGTATGGTAATCAGTACCCAATTGTTGGAAATGACACGAGAAGTTCGTTGCGTATGCGACTTATGTTGAAAATGGGTCCCCTGCGCCCCAGATATATAGAGCACTTTCGATTGTGATATTCATATGCAATCACAGTCTAAATTCCCGTTCAGCAATATCGATCGTCTAAAAATTGATGTTTCGCCCCGCCGTGGTGGTCTAGTGGCTAAGGTACTCGGCTGCTGGCCCGCAGGCCACGGGATCGAATTCCGGCTGCGGCGGCTGCATTTATGGAGGCGGAAATGTATAGGCCCGTGTGCTCAGATTTGGGCGCACGTTAAAGAACCCCAGGCGGTTGCAATTTCCGGAGCCCCCCACAACGGCGTCTCTCATAATTATATGGTGGTTACGGGACGTTAAACCTCACATATCAATCAATCAAAAATTGATGTTTCATGCAACAGTTTTGCTCGAGTACCCGCGCAGTAGAAATGCTAGGTTAAACACCTTGCTTGCCCTGCTTTGGCATCGCACCTTTTAACGTCTGCGACTGTGACAACATCAGGTACAGATACGAGCAGTTAAGGTAAAATCAAGGGAGCCAAGAAGCCAAGGTTGTTTACCCCCCTTATCAGCCTGAAAAGTAGCCAAATTGGTGCAAAGGAGCCA
The DNA here is from genome assembly GCF_043290135.1 of Rhipicephalus microplus. NCBI lineage: Eukaryota > Metazoa > Arthropoda > Arachnida > Ixodida > Ixodidae > Rhipicephalus > Rhipicephalus microplus. Next base: position 94,885,453 of record NC_134701.1, read on the forward strand.
TTCTTGGCATCCTTGCTAACACGCACGCCTAACACAGCATGGAGCACGTGTTTATGACTAAATAAAAAGGGAATGGCCCATTCTTGTTTCTACTTAGCAGACCTTGGGATAATTGGTTTTCCAGTTTTGCTAATTTGGCGTATCGCAATGCAACAGAGGGAAATCATCAACAATGAATGAATACGAGCGCTTACTTCCAGAGGTGGTAGTGGTTAGAAGAGGAGAAAGACACCTAGTTTGTGCAGCCCGGTCGGGAGCACGGCGCCGTGCCTTTAGCATCCAAGGTCGAGCAGGCGAGCAGGTACTCCTCCCAAGCCTCTCTAGTAGGGGTGGGTAAAGGAGATGAAAAAGGAAGAGGGTTGGTGAGGCACGCAGTGACGTCGTGGTAGATGTCGGTCAGAACCTCGCAGGTCGAACAGGTGCCACTGATGCCCGTACAGAAGTGGTGTGATGATTACTGTACATTGATATGAAAGAGCTTACACAATGTGTATTGGTGTTTGACAGCTATAGCACTGCTTCAATGCATTAACGTTGCTGCTCAGTCACAGTTCTTCATCCCGATGACTAACGTCCGTCATTACTGAATAAAGAGACACTAAAAAGCAAAAAAGCCTTATCGCTTATTAGTAGAAGTACAATTTCACAATCCCGAAGACATCACCCTTACCGCGACCCAACACTTGGTAAGCAACAAAGCGTGCGAAAGGAACTGAGGGTGGAGACGCCACCTTGAGATTCCCGCACCGGACACTGTGACGTCATACGTCTTGAAGGCGTCTACTGAGTCCTACGTACCTTCTAACCGATAAAATTGAAGTACATTGGCATCGGTATAAGTCTCAAGGACTTAGCATGTGGAGTTTCAGACAATTTCATCGAGCCAATATTGCAAAAATACATAAAAATACATCGTGGAATTTCTTACGTCACGTGCAGAGGCTTCGGAGCGAAATTTAAAAGTGAACCTTCAACCTTGATTTTCTCTGCTAATAATGAACTTATGACAGTGACACTTATGATGTTTGAGTTCTCAGAGCGCACTTTATCAATCTAAGAGAAATTTTCTCTCGTTAGCGTCCCTTAAATTTCGTGCCCCCCAGCCATACAATTCCCGAAAGAGTGTGAATGCGGCCACAGTCTGCCCTTTCTCAATGTCCAGGTGGCAAGAAGGGGCAATGGTTTAGACTCCATCCACGAGAAGCCGACACATGGCTGCCGTTACCTTCGATGTGATTCTGCTCATCCCGCCAGCGACAAGGCTTCGGTTGTTCCCACGTTACTCGAGAGCCAAGACGATAAGGTCCAGTGAAATGGAGTGTAGGAAAGATGGGGCTAGCTTAATGGCGGACATTAAAAAAACGGATACACGGAAAATTTATTCAATCCATGAGAAACCGCGCAGAGCAAAAGAGGCTACGCAAACATCAGCCAGCATCACTTGGCCACCCTCCGAAACGCGTACCGGTCCCATACGTCAGAGGAACGAGTGAGCCGTTGGCCCGGATCTTCAAAATAGAACGGGTGCGCATTGCGCGCGTGCCTTCACGCACGCTGGACCACCTCCTCCCCCATCCCAAAGACCAGCCAATTGACAAGACTGCCGGCATCATTTACAGAATCTCGTGTGCCGAGTACACTTCTTCGTATATTGCTGAGACAAAAACCTGCCAGAAAGACTCAAACAACGCGTCAACGACGCTTGGAAGCTGAACAAAGAGTGCAGCGCTGCCGCCTAACATTGAGATACGTTTGACCACGAGATAAATTTCAACGGAAGGACCATCCTGGAAAGGGAGACTAAGTGGAGGAGAAGGCTACTACTCGAATCGTGGAATATACAGTGAACAGCCCAAAATGTCAATCTTTCCCTTAGAACAAATCTCTCAGTGCATGCACACGGACTACGTGCCGTGGGAAAACGCAGGGTCATTAACCGACGTGCGAGTGCCTTCAAGACACCGCTGCAACCTCATCACAGTTCCCACTAAAGAAGGAATGAAGTCGTTTCCGGAACGTCAGGTTCCTACGTTGTTTCACGTATTTACTTTGGTTGAAGTTTAAATAGTTTTTCTCAGTTCACCTTTACCCAAGAGGACAGATTTCCGTCTAATGTTTACATTCGACTATATGCACTGTAAAGGTTTTAGTTGTGGTTAGCCATTGGGACTTTCGCCTTCAGTGTAGCTGTCATATTTTTGGTAAATACCTAACTAGAACTGAGCGGTAGCCTCTGTCCTCTTTTTTACGCTAACATCGTTCTTGCGACACCACGTCGTAACCCCTTGTGGGCTGTGGAAGATAGCGTCACATTTTACAGCAAAAGCTGCTATGAGATCACAACTCGGGTCACGCGCAGTTGTCCGCCGCCACCGCCGCTGCCGCCGGTGTCCGTAATCACATCGCGCTAAATTAGAAAGAAAGAAATACTTAGTACCAATGACACAGTGGGGCTCAAACCCGAGTCCACTGGGTGGCAGCCCAGTATTGCCACGTTCCATTTCCCAAGTTTTTGTTATCATCCCAAAACACCACACGATTCTCAGCGCAAACCGCGCCTGCAGTTTTCGAGAGGGTTCCGGACTGTAGTAGATCATTTCGATAAGATCACGCCCACTGTGCGAATGGTACAGATTGTTCTGGAACGTACGTCCTCTCTCCCCTCCTATTTAATATAGCCATGCTTCATCTTCCCCCCAAATTGGCTTCTTTACCAGGGATACATCACGCTCTTTACGCGGATGATATCACGATCTGGGCCACGCAAGGTAACCTGGGTCACATGGAGTCATGCCTGCAAGCAGCAGCGACTGTAGTCGACGACTACGCAACCTACTGCGGACTCCAGTGTGCCCCGGCTAAGTCAGAATTTGTGCACGTACGTCCCTCCCCTCAGGACACAACTCAGCTCCATATCAGTCTTCCCTCGGGACCGATCCGTGAGGCCAAGGAGATCCGCGTCCTTGGCCTCTTCATACACCACCAACGCAAGGCCGACACCACAATAGCCAAACTTCGCACGGTGGGAGACCAGGTGGGCCGTATGGTCCGCCGGGTCTCCAACAAGCGGGGCGGATTACGAAGCAGGGATGCAATGCGGCTTGCCCATGCTTTCGTAACGAGTAGAATACTCTACTCGACTCCCTACTTGCACCTACGCAAACACGAGGATGATCAACTCGAGGTCATCCACCGTAAAGTTATCAAGCGGGCTCTCGACCTCCCTATCACCACGTCCAACCAGAGACTTCTGGCCCTAGGCGTGGTGAATACCTACCGGGAACTTCGAGAAGCCCACCTCGTTAACCAATACACGTGCCTTGCACAGACCCATTCCGGTCGCCGCCTCTTGGACCGAATACACATCAAACACGATTACTATATTGAGGAAAGGGTGAGAGTGCCAGAACCTTGGAGACGCGCCCTCCGGGTCCGACCCCTTCCCCGCAACATGTCCAAAGAAAACCACAGTGGTCGCCGCCAGGCGCGCGCGGAAGCGTTGCAGCGACACTTTGGTCAAGAGGAACACGTGTGCTACGTGGACGTTGCCGGCCCGCACCATGGGGGGTGGTATACCGCCGCAGTCATACACAACGCAAACACCGTAAACGGGCTCACTTTCAAAGCCTACAGCGCAACACACGCGGAGGAGGTTGCCATCGCTCTGGCTCTCACCTATCCCTCTTCTAAACATATCATCACCGACTCACGAGGGGCCTGTCGGAACTATCAGCTAGGGTGGGCTTCACCGCTTGCTCAGCGCATACTGGAACCTAGCTGCCGATACGTTAATCCAACTCCGCGAAATCTGGTTTGGGCACCCGGTCACCAAGGACTCAGGGGTAACGAACAGGCCGATCAGGCCGCCCGCGCACTCTCTTCCCGGGCTATCTCCCTGTCTTTGGAAGCCTACTCGCAATCAGACAATTCGGCCCTTTCATTCAAAGATATTACCAATTACTACAAGGAGGAGCACCGGCGCTATCCAGACCCTTGTAAGGGACTGCATCGCGCCGACGAGCGCCTCCTTTTAAAACTGTTTACCAATACGGTACTGTGCCCGGCGGTGCTAAAACATTTCAATTCATCCTTTGATGGCACGTGCCAGTTCTGTGGTGAGGTGGCTGACACCTTTCACATCGTCTGGGCGTGCCAGTCTAATCCATCTATCCCCCCCAACCCCAATCCCACGAAAGAGGACTGGGAGGCGGCCCTGCTCGGCTGTCAAGACCTGAAGGCCCAAGAGGCTCTGGTTCAACGTGCGCGGGCGGCGTTGCTTGCCAATGGAGCCCCGGAATAGGGGTTCCACCTAGTGCTGTGAGGGTAGGAGGCCAATAAGGCCCCAACCCAATCACCTCTCTGTAACCATTTAATGGTTATTAAATGTTTTCACCACCACCTACGCCGCCGCCAGCGATAGCGCTAGAACATTCGACGGCGGGAGTATAAATGCCGACGCGCTTCGCCGCTTGTCAGTTGTTGATCAAAGGCCGACGCTCCGTTTGCCGCTATCAGTCTGAGACTGCTATCTGTGCAAGACTGCTGCTGTAATTGGACTTTCTGTTTACCGGGCACAGGTTCGCCCAAATAAACAGTTAAATCCCAACAAGAAGTCTCCTGTGTTCGGCCACGTCACGACCCCGTGACATTTGGTGGAGGTGCTGGGCAGCAGCGCAGTCTGCAGTCAGGCGACGATTATACTGTCTGGTGCGCATGTCCAGGGTCTTTTCAATAGTGGTCGCTTCGGCTACAAATTCTTGGACGGTTTTCGGTGGGTTTCTCATCAGCCCCGCGAAGAGCTCCTGTTTGACCCCTCGCATGAGGAAACGAACTTTTTTCTCCTCAGGCATGTCTGGCTCCGCGTGACGGAATAGTCGGGTCATTTCTTCTGTGAAAATGGCGACATTTTCATTTGGTAGCTGAACCCGGGTCTCTAATAAAGCAGCGGCCCTCTCTTTTCGAGCGACGCTCGCGAACGTTTGCGGGAATGCGCCGCAGAAAACATCCCACGTTCGGAGCGTGGACTCCCGATTTTCGAGCCAGGTCCTTGTGGTGTCTTCTAAATAGAAGAACACACGACGCAGCTTTGCGTCATGGTCCCAGTGGTTGAGGGCGGCCACACGGTCGTATGTTTCTAGCCAGGACTCCGGGTCTTCGAACGATGACCCATGGAAAATTGGTGGTTCCCTGGGTTGATGCATGACCATCGTGGGATGGGACCCTACGTTTCTGCGTCGATTATCGCCGCCTGAACAAAATCACAAGAAAGGACGTGTATCCTCTCCCACGAATAGACGACGCACTTGATCGGCTCCATAACGCCAAGTACTTTTCGTCAATGGACCTCAAGACTGGCAATTGGCAAATCGAAGTTGACGAAAGAGACCGAGAGAAGACGGCGTTTATAACACCGGACGGCCTCTTCGAGTTTAAGGTGATGCCCTTCGGCCTTTGCTCAGCGCCTGCAACTTTTCAACGCGTTATGGATACAGTACTGGCAGGATTGAAGTGGCAGACTTGCCTTGCGTACTTGGACGACGTCATCGTGTTTTCCTCGAGTTTCGACGAGCATCTTCGGCGCCTTGAAGCTGTACTTCAAGCCATCAAGACTTCCGGACTCACACTGAAGCCAGAAGAGTGCAGATTTGCGTATGAAGAGCTGTTGTTTCTGGGGCACGTTATCAGCAAGTCTGGAGTTCGTCCTGATCCACGGAAAACAGCCGCCATCGCCGAATTCCCGCCGCCCACTGACAAGAAAGCCGTGCGCCGATTTCTGGGCCTGTGCGCCTATTATAGGCGGTTCGTGAAAAACTTCGCCCACATCGCCGATCCTCTCACTAACCTTACCAAGGCCGACGTGGAGTTCAAGTGGGAAACGCCACAGGAACACGCTTTCCAGGAGCTTAAACATCGCCTCCAGACGCCTCCGTTACTTGCCCATTTCGACGAATTCGCCGAGACAGAAATACATACTGACGCAAGCAGCGTAGGTCTTGGCGCCGTTCTTGTGCAGAGGGCTGACGGACTTGAAAGGGTTATTAGTTACGCCAGCCGATCGCTATCCAAAGCAGAAGCAAATTATTCCACAACAGAAAAGGAGTGCCTCGCCATCATCTGGGCTACGTCGAAATTTCGCCCATACCTCTACGGCAGGCCCTTCAAAGTTGTGAGCGACCACCACGCCTTGTGTTGGCTAGCCACTTTGAAGGACCCTTCAGGTCGCCTCGCACGATGGAGCCTGAGACTTCAAGAATATGACATCACTGTCATTTACAAGTCCGGCAAAAAACACCCCGACGCCGACTGTCTCTCTCGTGCGCCTGTCGACCAACCGCTACCCGACGACCCAGATGACGACTACTTCTTGGGAACGATTACTACCGACGACTTCGCTGAACGACAGCGGGCCGACCCGGAACTTAAGGCCCTAATAGAATACCTCGAAGGCAGGACCGCCGAAGTCCCGAAGGCATTCAAGCGCGCACTTGCGTCGTTTTTTCTACGAAACGGTCTTCTACAAAAGAAAAACTTTTCACCGCTTCGGGCTAAGTATCTCCTTGTGGTGCCTTCAGCTCTGCGACCAGAACTCCTGCAGGCCCTGCACGACGATCCGACGGCAGGGCACCTCGGTGTTTCTCGCACGCTCGCGAGGATACAAGAAAGGTACTACTGGCCGCGTCTTACCACCGACGTCACTCGTTATGTGAGGACATGCCGGGACTGTCAGCGACGCAAGACACCGCCGACAAGGCCAGCGGGACTTCTGCAGCCAATTGATCCACCTTGCCGACCTTTCCAGCAGATTGGTATGGACCTACTGGGGCCGTTCCCGACGTCGGCTTTCGGAAACAAGTGGATCGTGGTAGCTACCGACTACCTCACCCGCTACGCCGAGACAAAAGCCCTGCCAAAAGGCAGTGCATCCGAGGTAGCTAAGTTCTTCGTCGAAAATATCGTCCTACGTCACGGCGCCCCGGAGGTCCTTATCACCGACAGAGGAACGGCATTCACTGCCGACTTAACTCAAGCGATCTTGGCATACAGCCAAACAAACCACCGCCGGACGACAGCGTACCACCCACAGACCAACGGCCTCACCGAGCGGCTTAACAAGACGATCGCCGACATGCTGTCAATGTACGTCGATGTCGAACACAAGACGTGGGATGCCATTCTTCCGTATGTGACCTTCGCATACAACACGGCGGTGCAGGAGACGACGCAGATGTCTCCATACAAATTGGTCTACGGAAGGAGCCCGGCAACGACGCTCGATGCCATGTTACCCAACGTCACCGACGAAGAAAACCTCGATGTGAGCGAGTACCTTCATCGCGCCGAAGAAGCCCGACAGCTTGCGCGGCTCCGTATCAAGAATCAACAGACGACCGACAGCCACCGTTACAACCTTCGACGACGCTTCGTGGAATACCAGCCCGGTGAACGTGTTTGGGTGTGGACGCCGATACGCCGACGTGGACTAAGTGAAAAGCTTCTGCGACGGTACTTCGGACCGTACAGGGTGGTTCTACGTCTCGGCCCACTTGATTACGAGGTTTTCCCCGACGGCATCACGAACTCTCAACGACGCCGATCGCGACCTGAAGTTGTCCATGTCGCACGCCTCAAGCCGTTTCATGGGCGTTAACAAACTGAAACAGTGTTTTTTTGTATTGTTGTTGTATCGTAATTTACTCATTGTACCTTCTTGCATTATTATTGTACCTTCATCTTTAGTTAAAGCATCGAGACGATGTCTTTTTCAGAGGGGGGCAATGCCACGTTCCATTTCCCAAGTTTTTGTTATCGTCCCAAAACACCACACGATTCTCAGCGCAAACCGCGCCTGCAGTTTTCGAGAGGGTTCCGGGCTGTAGTAGATCATTTCGATAAGATCACACCCACTGTGCGAACGCTACAGATTGTTCTGGAACGTACGCCGCCGCCAGCGATAGCGCCAGAACATTCGACAGCGGGAGTATAGATGCCGACGCGCTTCGCCGCTTGTCAGTTGTTGATCGAAGGCCGACGCTCCGTTCGCCGCTATCAGTCTGAGACTGCTATCTGTGCGAGACTGCTGCTGTAATTGGACTTTCTGTTTACCGGGCACAGGTTCGCCCAAATAAACAGTTTAATCCCAACAAGAAGTCTCCTGTATTCGGCCACGTCACGACCCCGTGACAGTATTCTACCACTGAGCTAAGCCGTTTTTTTGCCTTTTGCATTATTGCCTGTTTCCAGACACTATGTACATGAACAATGCCGTAAAGGTCGCGAAAAGAAGTGGTGGTGGTCCTACTGAGTAGAAACTAGCTTCAAAATTTTTTAAGAGCTGTCAGAGGTTCCACCTTCGACAAACACACAGGAACTGACTCCCGTGTTTTCGTAAGTTCCACGAATTGCACCATACACTCTCGAAAGTACATTCTTGCGGGTCGTGCATCTGTATCACAGTGAAATCCTGTCATACGGGCCCGCCATGCGTTCTCGAGTGTTGCGATGCCAGGGTAGTTTGTGTAGCGATTCTGCAGCTCGATCTCGAAAAGCGTTTGACTGTTTCTCTCATGTCCTGCTTCTTGCCATACTAGACCATGTGAATGTTGGTTTGGTAATCAGAAATGGTGTGGCTTTGGCATATCGGAATCCCCTGACACGTTTAGTAGTTTATAATACGTTAAGGGGCCCCCCTTAGCATTAGGCGTTCCGTCCGTCAGGGATGCCTGCTTAGTCCTCTTTTGCTCTTTTTATCTATATAGAAACGTAATGCTTAGCTATAAGTGAAAATAGCAGCATTCATGGTTTTAGGTTGCAGACACAAGAAGGTAAAATTCTGGTATATGCGGATGATGTCGTAGTTTGTTGCACAGACAAAGAAAGTGTGGTAGAGGTTATCACTGTAGGGAAGAGTTTCAGCAATGCCAATGGTAGCCGGGTGAACTGGAGAAAGTCCTTGAGTTTTTGGCACGGAGAGTGGTCATCCACACCCGTAATTTTTCGCCAATGTGAAGTGGGGGACGTCGCCTGCCAAATACTTAGGGCTGTCACTAGAACACTACAAAGACAATGAGGACTATTGGCAAGAACAGGCACGATAAATTCAGTTGAGGGTGAGTAGGTCGTAGAAGAGTCACCTATCGGGTCACAGGGGAATCGAGAGCTACGGTTAGCAATTCGTTCTTTCTCTGGAAACTGTGGTACGTGATGCAAGTGTTGCATTCTTCACGGGCCAATGTGCAGAAATTCCAGCGCGTCTTCGCGATATTCATGGTGGCTTCAAGTTGGGAACGATGCAGTCGAACTAATTTATTTAGGCGTGTAAAAAAAGGTGGTGTGGGACTACCACACCTTTTCATAAGGCAACTCTTAAACAGGTTCTTATTTTTTCGCAACGTGAATAATTCATTCCTGCGTACGGTGTGCCAACGGAGGCTCACAAGAACTTTACCTGGATATGTAGGGGACACAGATCACATGAATGGCCCTGTCCGCGGATATCCCAAGGAGGTGATCTTAAGTATCCGCTTTTTGTCTGTCACATTTTACAATGAGTACTTATTTTCAGTGTCACGGAAAAAGCTGTACAGAGATGTTTGTGATACAATTTTACCCGTTCCAATCTACAGGGCCATATATAGTGAAGGTCAAGGACAGGATGTGCTAAAAAGGGTTAAAATAATGCAAGTGGCTGCTGCCACAAAGTCCTTCTTTTCTAGTCTTCACACCAGCACTTTGCTCGTCAAGGTATTTCTAGAAGAGCGGGATGTATTTATACCTTGGGGGCCAGACTGTCTGATTTGTAGGAAGCCAGAAACTACTGACCACAATTTTTTTCGCATTGCTGGGAGGGAGCGTATTTTTGGGATGTAATGTGGAAGACAATAAAAAACGAATTCTGACTAAGCTACGCCGGTGCTTGTGACTTGTTGGCAAACTTTCTCTGGGCAGGCTTGATGTCGGGAAAGCAATGGCGTTAATATGACCTAAAAACCATTTTAAAACAGCAAAAGAACAACCAGTCGTCGCACAATGCGAATAGCATAATGAATGGGCCATACGATGCCCGAACCCTATGCAAAAGCTTGTTCTTGCTCCCCTAATAACTGTGGTGCATACCCACTTCAGCCATAATTTCTTATCGTCGTCAGCCACTGCGTGAACGATTGGCACGAAATTCCCTTCAAGCGTTAAGCGGATACCACGCTTCTCAGAAGAATGATGAAAAATGGCATAGCGAAAGCGGGCCTACTACCCCAAAAATTATTATTAATGCCCTAGTGGGTATCAAGCAAGTGTGCTTGCAGTATAGTGTTGCAGTATAGCAATTGTACTTGCCCAATGAGTGTTTTGAAAAAAAAAGAGACGCCCGCTACGCGCTAAGCGCGTCCTGCAGGACTCAAATAAAGTGTTCTCATTCCATTCCATTCCATTCCATTCCATTCAGAACGGCCGCTTTTCTAGCTTTTGCTGTGACTGTGCTGCGCCTTCCACACAGACCTGGCGTTTTTTCTTGTTTCCAAACAATACCCACACACACCTCACATAAGCAACAGGGGTGTTGTTGCATCTGTAGGTTTGAAAGCTGAAATTGTTGATTTTTTACCGCAGCGAAGTTTGCTGAAACGTCCAAGTCCCATATGGTTAATCCTGCAATCTGAGCTTGGCTCAAATAAATTCATAGACATGTCTCAAGAGATGTATGCATACGTTTCTTCGAGCGACACGTGTAGTTATAAATATGAAGTTTGCTTCTCCCAACACAAGCATGATTGGCATCACACAATAACCAGCCGCATAGGTGGCGAAAAGCAGTGAATTAGCAAAGGCCAAGATTTGATTGATTGATATGTGGGGTTTAACGTCCCAAAACTACCATATGATTATGAAAGACACCGTAGTGGAGGGCTCCGGAAATTTCGACCACCTGGGGTTCTTTAACGTGCACCCAAATCTGAGCACACGGGCCTACAACATATCCGCCTCTATCAGAAATGCAGCCGCCGCAGCCGGGAAAGGCCAAGATTTGCTTGCACACGACGCCATTGTGCACATTGTTGCACATATGCCTTTCGCGAAAAAAAATGCACTGAACTATATTGAATAATGTTGAAACTTTCAGGTCACTTGCAAACTTCTGACGCCTTTTTTTAGTCTCCACGAGCAAGTGTTTTTTAATGAAAAAAAATGAAGCCTTTCATGGAGTCGCCGAACATCTGTTCGGTGACTCCATTATTGAATGGATAGATGACCTTTATTAAGCCCTTCGAAATGTGCTTTAGTATGAGTTAGGGGGAAAATGCAGCACTATGGTCAGCTGGCCCCTTTCCGAAGGTTGTTTCAACTGCAACCTATTCATATTAATAGGTCCTTGTTCCTCTCCTATGTGGACCGTATACTTCAGCTTAGAAGAGTGAAACTTTGGGCTAGTTGGTATTGCATGATGAAGAACGTACAGCGCGAACACAAGACGGGAATACTAAAGATGGGACACAGACAAGCGCTGACTAGCAACTGAATTTTTATTAACACAGAAGCGGAAAATATATACGGAAAAAACAACAGAAACAAGAAAACTGAAAAAATTACAGCATGACAAAGATTCTTCCATGTTATTGTTACACGCGCTCTTCTAGAAAAGATAATTCTTTGGCCGATAACCCGATGGAAGCCATGCTGATGCATAGCGACCCTTCTTTTGCGATATGAGCGGCTTCAATGATTTCACGAGTACGCATGTCCTGATGTCTGCCGATGATTGTTGTTTCTTCAAACAGGGGTGTGCAACCACAGGAACTGCAATGAATGGCCAAAAAACCTTCTTTGGCGTTGCGCACATTATTTTTGTGCTCTCGGAGGCGGTCATTTAGACACCTTCCAGTTTGGCCTATATAACAACACCCGCATGAAAGTGGAATGCGATAAATGACATTATGTGAACAATCTAGAAATTTCTTACGATGCTTGGTAGTGCACTGGCGTTTCCTTTTTTTGACAGGACAGGTGACACGTGAAAGATATGACAATTTGTGAGGTGCTGAAAAAACCACTCGAACGCCGCACTGTTGCCCTATTTTCCTGAGACGATGTGAAATGTTATGCATGTATGGTATGACCGAAATCTTCTTGCCTCGACCGGTTTCCATGCTTGCCTGCTGAACATTTTCCTGGCAGCTTTTCTTCTTTTTTCTGTAAATTACTTCCGCTACCGATGTGAGCAGCTTATGTGGATAACCTGCTGCTTCGAGCCGACGAATCTGCGCCAAGAAACTTCTAGTGACAACGTGGTGACATGATTTATCTAATGCGTTAGAAAGACATGTTTGAACAATGCTTCGCTTGACTAATTTTGTGTGTGACGATGTGTACGGCAACAACGGTTTTTGTGCTCGTGGTTCGTACATCCAACATGAATGTTGATTGGCAAATGTGGCCTTTTCGCGTAATAATTTCAGAAAAAGGAACGTGGCAGAAAGCACTAGCGAGTTTCATTCAACAAAATTTGAAGCTGCTCAAAATTGATGATCCTTTCCTCATCCGTAATTCGCAAGAGGTCATAAGCTTCATCAACAAAAACCCGAACGAACAGCTCACCGCCTTTTCAATCGATGTGAAAGACTTGTATTATTCTCTGCCATCCAAAGAACTAATTTCATGTATCGAAGAATGCATCGATGAATTTGGATCCGTAGCATTCCAGAACACGACTTGTATTAGTGGCGGTGCTTTCCTTGACCTTGTCTCGTTTTACCTTAAATCTACCTATGTTGAATGGAACAATGAAATTTTTCTTCAAAAGAATGGTGTGTCTATAGGCTCATGCATTGCCCCACTGTTGAGTGACCTCTATCTAGCAAAGTTAGACAGAGCTCTTAACGCACGGCTCAATGGTAGCAGCGTTCTGAAAACCTTCCGTTTTGTAGATGATTATCTAGTGATTCTCAAGCGCAATGCAGATAACTTTCAAGTTGCAACAAGTCACCTCATATCATTATTTAAAGAGTGCCTGTCGCCGCTGTGTATCACACATGAAATGCCAGAAGACAACAGCATTCGTTTTTTAGATCTCAGACTAACATTTGCCAATCAACATTCATGTTGGATGTACGAACCACGAGCACAAAAACCGTTGTTGCCGTACACATCGTCACACACAAAATTAGTCAAGCGAAGCATTGTTCAAACATGTCTTTCTAACGCATTAGATAAATCATGTCACCACGTTGTCACTAGAAGTTTCTTGGCGCAGATTCGTCGGCTCGAAGCAGCAGGTTATCCACATAAGCTGCTCACATCGGTAGCGGAAGTAATTTACAGAAAAAAGAAGAAAAGCTGCCAGGAAAATGTTCAGCAGGCAAGCATGGAAACCGGTCGAGGCAAGAAGATTTCGGTCATACCATACATGCATAACATTTCACATCGTCTCAGGAAAATAGGGCAACAGTGCGGCGTTCGAGTGGTTTTTTCAGCACCTCACAAATTGTCATATCTTTCACGTGTCACCTGTCCTGTCAAAAAAAGGAAACGCCAGTGCACTACCAAGCATCGTAAGAAATTTCTAGATTGTTCACATAATGTCATTTATCGCATTCCACTTTCATGCGGGTGTTGTTATATAGGCCAAACTGGAAGGTGTCTAAATGACCGCCTCCGAGAGCACAAAAATAATGTGCGCAACGCCAAAGAAGGTTTTTTGGCCATTCATTGCAGTTCCTGTGGTTGCACACCCCTGTTTGAAGAAACAACAATCATCGGCAGACATCAGGACATGCGTACTCGTGAAATCATTGAAGCCGCTCATATCGCAAAAGAAGGGTCGCTATGCATCAGCATGGCTTCCATCGGGTTATCGGCCAAAGAATTATCTTTTCTAGAAGAGCGCGTGTAACAATAACATGGAAGAATCTTTGTCATGCTGTAATTTTTTCAGTTTTCTTGTTTCTGTTGTTTTTTCCGTATATATTTTCCGCTTCTGTGTTAATAAAAATTCAGTTGCTAGTCAGCGCTTGTCTGTGTCCCATCTTTAGTATTCCCGTCTTGTGTTCGCGCTGTACGTTCTTCTTCAGTATACTTCAGCATCCAGAATCAGTGGCTGTATAATGTTCCATACATGTAGTGTAATGCTGTAATCAACCTTGCACAAACTTTAAATTTTGATCCCAAGAGTGACACGTCCATTTTGTGTACATTACTCTTAAGGCATACATAGTGTGGATTAACTACCGTTTTCTCTTACCCATTCAGAAGATCTGCTTCAGCAGTGTCACTTCCAGCAGGCAAATGAACAACGTATGCCTTTATCTAATCGGCAATGAATGAAACTCAAAGCTATGTAAAAGGACCTAAATAGACATAATTGAAGAGTTGTTGTCGTTACTTGTTCTTGACGTACAAACTTATTCAAGGAGACCTCGCCGACAAAATGTTTCCAAAGAACACTCAAGGTTGGCAAAAGTAACCGCAGCCTCGCTCTTCGCAGCACTTTACAGTTTATCGCTGCACGTTGTTGATGCACTCTAGCATAGATAACACTTCTTGTATCTCGCGTGAATCAGAGAAGAGATGGGGCTATCACATGCATGATCTACACGGGGCTTCTCCAAGGCTCTATCAGACCAGAAAGATAAACAGCTGTTTGTCCGTTGCAACGATTTTGTTTTCCCACAGAACTGAATCACAAGGGATCATGGCCGACGGTGAGAGCATGTCTTCCTGTGCGATGCCGCATGATGCCAATCCACCACCTGCCGACATCGACGACATTGAAAAGCTGGCCATGGCCAATCTAAAGCCCGTGGTGCAGACCTTCGTACAGACGGGATATGGCCGGGGCCTGACAGTGCGTGAAAATCGCAGAGCCTTCGAGAGGTGGGTGAGAACGAGAAGTGTCGCTGGATGTTGCTTGCCCGGCCACTGCTGGTTGAATCTGCTTTTATCTTTATCTTTTTTTGTCGTTTACCTATTATTTTGTGAGCATTGTATTTGAACATGTGAGCTGGAGTGGGTAGGTTAGGATGGTGTGAATGAACAGTGCTTCAGACAGGACTTAGTGCGAACAACCGACATGGTGGCTTGATTGGGGCCGTGATTAAAATCCTGTTCAATTAAGCTTTAACAGTGCACATTGATTTTGGGGAAGTTGAGTCTAAATAGGCTTATCTATACACACGTTTTGATCATATGGTTTGTGCACATAGAAAACACGAATACAAAGAGGAAATAGGGAGGGAACAGGCTGACAACTGCGACCTATAGGGGCACAAAGCCTGCTTGCTTCTTCGGGAAGGGGGGGGGGGCATAGAGGAAATGAAGGCAGGCGGCAACAACAAAAAAAAGGAAAAAAAGAGTAAAGTGAGAAAAAAATCACACACACGCAAACTCAAATAGTCACATCAAAAATGTCTATAAACGTAACGCCATGCCTAGTTTTTAAAAAGAAGTTTAAAGGGCTCAATGAGCCTAGTCACGCCCCGAAGCACATCTTCCTGAGAACAAGCAGTCGTCAAGCAGTCGCGCTTAAGTCCAATCAGTCCATAGTCCTTTTTGAGTAGTGATCGCTACACAACGAATGTAGGACACTCTAAAATAACGTGCTGTAGTGTCTCACAGAAGCCACATGACGAACATATCGGATTGTCAGCACGTTCTTGACGGTATAACCGTTCGTGCACTGGCACAGAACCAACTGTTAGCTTGTATAACAGGGCTGGTCTACGACCACGATTACCAGAAAGAAACAATGCGCTTGCGACACGCTGGTCGGGATGCTGCTCTACAAGACGTTGGTAAATCAGCACACGAGCATTGTCAAACCGGCATGAAATTTCTTGGCAGTCACAGTTGTTTAAGGGGACTGACAACCACCCAGAACAAGAATGAGAAGACGTCACTGATAGAAAGATGTTTGTACGTGTTGACTCAGGCCAACCCTGCTTTTTTTCGTAAGGCGTGGATTCATATTTCTTCATTGAATGTCGCGAAAAATCACCTTCGACGCCTCTGGTCGGAAAGACATAAGCGATTTCATTGGTCTGGTCACGTGACAGTTAATTGCTGTACGTGGTGGACATTGTTAATATTAAAATATTGTTCATTTCTTTTCAAAAAAGATGTTATAAAAGATATTACTTCATGAAAAGGTACACATAGGCCAGTAGTTAGTAGTAGGCACTAAAGTGGCGCTGCCTTCGCATGACGTAATGATCTCATGTTCATCAGCGAGTCTTGAGCAACTTCAGCGTGCTCACGCAACTGCGCATGTAATTTACAGGTCATTATGAAATTTTGGAGCGACACAGTTTTGCTATACCTACACTTCGTCTCAGAAATGATGCTCCTAAGGGCGTTTTCGATAAACTATGTTGGCTCGTGTATCCAGAGAGTAACGACGCCTGCACGAGCCACCCATGACACAGGCGCAGACAACCTTGGGCAAGGCGCACACATCGTGGTCGAAATCATGATGGTCGTAGTAAAAATACCGAGAAAGTGTATAAAGTTACGTCATCTCATTGCAACAGCTTGTTATGCTAAAAATGATTGAAGGGCCCAAAATGGAGGTGGTTAAGCATGGTTACAAGAGCTCCCGCGAAAGCAGAACGATGACAGCTAATCGCAAGAAAGGCTAGCGGCATTTTTGTCAGTTCTCAGTGCTTCTGGAGTAAAGGCACGTACATCCACGTTTAGAGCCTTTTAGATAGAAAAATACTGCTTATAAAATAACTTGGTGTTTTTTAGGTGAACTGCTGAAGCTAGAAACACTACGAAGGGTGAGTTTTCTGTCGATCGATAAAAAAAAACTGCGTCGATACAAATTGTTGGTTATCATTCCATCTTATAAAGAACAAAAAAAAAACATCGCTGCATCGTCGAGTTCCGTTGTATTTGTCTGAGATCACGTGCAAGCGAACGAAGTCTGTAAGTGCGTCGGTTCTTGAGAACGGGATGGCAGTGTATTTAGTACCGTCGTGAGCAGATCTAGCAGCCTCATCAGCGCAGTCGTTGCCATACATACTGCGATGACTTGGTATCCACTGATACGCTATGCTGTGTTGTTTCTCGATTGCTTGTTGTTGAAGATGCCTTATTTCAGCTACTAACTGTTCACTAGGTTCATGGAAAAAGGGTGACATGAGATATTGAAAATCTCCCTTCGAGTCCGACAAGATGCACCAAGTTTCGAAGGTTCTTACACTATAAACTCCAACAACAACACAGGCCGCGATTCCTTTTAGGTTGGCCCCGCCGCGATGGTCTAGTGGCTAAGGTACTCGGCTGCTGACCCGCAGGGCGCGGGTTCAAATCCCGGCTGCGGCGGCTGCATTTCCGATGGAGGCGGAAATGTTGTAGGCCCGTGTGCTCAGATTTGGGTGCACGTTAAAGAACCCCAGGTGGTCTAAATTTCCGGAGCCCTCCACTATGGCGTCTCTTATAATCATATAGTGGTTTTGGGACGTTAAACCCCACATATCATATCCTTTAGGTTGGAATCAAAGTATGTTTCCATATTACTAGCAAACACGCACGACGTCTACATAGAAAAAGAGAACTGCTTTAAAGGTTTCAGCCATTCGAACTAAAAGGTTAAGCCATTAGAAGTCGCCAGCTACGAAGTTAAGAACGCAGGCCTCACAAGAACGTATGACAGGCGTCAGCGAGGTACTCATGACTTTTTTTTTTGCCGTACTTGTGGCTTCGTTAGCACGCAGGAAAGCTCCGTCACAGCTTGCCAAGAGCACTTGCAGCGTGGGCTCCAGAAGCAATACACAGCTATAATTACTAGTCTATTTTTAACCATTTCAGTAGCATTTATATGTACAAGCAGTTTAGATTCCTTCCGCGGATACTTGTTTTCCTTTGCTCTATAGCCGCGTTCGTATCGCCCCAACCTAGCACAAATAAAAAATAATGTATGTGGTAGCGGGCGAGCAGATATCTTAACACAAGTATGGTTCGTTGTCTACAACACAGAATTTCAACAGGGGATGAAACCGTACGCTTGTCATGAGCGCTTGTGTCATCCCTAGATATTGTATGTTGGTCACAGGCACCAAAGCTGGTCACTCTGAGTACGAGCTTGACCGATTTCAGAGGTGATGGTAGCCTGCAGCACGGGTGAATACTTCTTTGAAACATCTGTGTAAGGAAATACGGGAACGTATTCACGTGAGAATAGTTTGTGAATGATATCAGAAGGGAGCGGGTGCGTCATAAAGTCGTGTCTACCACACTCTAAGCAGTCACAGTGATGTCTCAGTGGCAAAAAATGCTAAAATATAAGGGAATGGGAAGATGTTGCGAGAATAATTGAGCACTTCACCATATAATTAGACTTACCCCCACCCATTTCTATGGTTCGATGGACCCCGTGCTGCTGGTACAACACCAGGAGTTCGATTTCTCGTATAGGAGAGGTTGGACTAAGGTACTAAACAAGGGTGAAACGCCCATTTATTATAGCAGAAAAATTAGCATTATATGATGGCAAAGGATGAGAATTCATCTGCCCACCTTGTCCGGTTTACGAGAACACCCAGGAACAAAACCCAACAAGGAATCACACAAACGGCAAGCTATATGACCAGCCAAGATTCCACCCCCAGCGTATCCACGACGGCATCACTCACTGCACCATGCAGCGGAGCACATGCTGTCAAAAAATAACTCATAGTAAATCACGGGCAATTATACCGAAAGGACTGGAGATTGATCAGTGTAGGACACTTACGGTAGCTCAATCTGCTGATGCGTTTTGCAGGTGGCACTTCCTACCAAAGGTTCTCTCGGGATCCTCGCAGAGGAACACGCAGACGACGCTGCTTGGCAGGGTGGTGTCCATGCCTGTTGGGATCGCTCCGACGGCGGCCCACTGCATCGTGCACCCTGACGCCGAGCTTGCCGTAGCGAGAGGTATTCGGACAAGTAGCGTTACTTCCACAAAGAAGCATGCTTGCTTACTCGCGTTGTGTTTACGTGGGAAACAAGGAGATAATATATAAAAAAACTCCATCTTGGCATGTATACCCTTGTGACCTTTCGGATCATTTATGATATACCCATAGGACACTCCATTTACTAGAATAACTCTAAGGCTTAAAAAGCGTGTGAACTTGAGCATGGGGGGCACATTTATTGTAAATAAACAGCCCGCAAACAACAAAGACGAGACAGATAAATACAGCGCTAGTCCTGTTTCACATGTCTCATATTTGTTGTTATTATACCTTTTTTAATATGAATTTTTAGGCTTGTTCATCGTAAACAGAAGTGTTTGCAAAACCTCTCAGGCAACGTAATCAAATTGTGTGATAAATGGACTTTGTAAATTTGAGAAATATAGTTAGAATACAATATCTCAAATTAGAGCCACACGAGTGCAATGACACTTCATTTTTATTACTTTAGAAAAGCAAATAAAATGCTTTGAAGTTACTTCAACGTACCTTTTATGCATATCTTAAGTACATTCTATACACAGGTGCGTTTATTAAGATGGCAGATAATATTGTTTGACTTCTGATACTTCCCCCGCCGCGGTGGTCTAGTGGCTAAAGTACTCGGCTGCTGACCCGCAGGTAGCGGGATCGAATGCCGGCTGCGGTGGCTGCATTTCTGATGGATGCAGAAATTCTGTAGGCCTGTGTGCTCAGATTTGCGTGCACGTTAAAGAACCCCAGGTGGTCGAAATTTCCGGAGCCCTCCACTATGGCGTCTCTCATAATCATATGGTGGTCTTGGGATGTTAAACCGAACGTGCAAGACTCCTGATTCATGAAGATTGGCGCTCACATTAATTCATGTGTCTTATTTTGATTTGCTTTTTAGGTCAGTTTTTAAGCTGTAGGGGATGAAGGCTTGCGATATTTTAGTGCAAAGTAATCGAGAAAGTAAAGAATCATTTTTCTTGAAATTGCTTCCTTCGTGTTACTCATTACCGTAATAATTAATAAAAAATAAATAATTACCGCATTTCGTTACTGTTATCTCTAGTAAAGAAGAAAGCCAACGATGTCAACATCTGAATATTTCGTTATGGCGTTTGCGCTTCATCACGCAGACGAGAGTGACATGTGCCATATTTACGACCTTAAAATCTGATTCTGTTTCCGACACGTTGTTGCAATAATATCAGGCAGAGTATGAGATAGCGTGTTTATTTAACCCTGGTCAGAAAAGCATTTTGTGCTCGTCAGCATATTATTAAATTATTTGTATGTTTTCAATTTACCGGGTTGTCGTAGGCACTTGGGTAATCATTCATGGTGCAGCGATGCAATTGGGTATTTAGGACTCAAATGAGGCTTGTTTATTGACATCTCAGTTGAAATGATAGCTGGATACATCTATGAACCATAACTTGAATTGTAAGTGTGGTGTAATGGTTTGATTGTCATTCTTTTATCAGCCGTATTCATTGATTGCTGTTTTTGGGGTTAAGGTGTACCACAAGATAAATCTTCGACAGACAAATTGCGGTGAAATAATTGCTAAATATATTTGTGAACTCTTTCGTTTACTTCTTATGTGTTGTTATTATGGCGGCGAGAAACTTTTAAATCCGGGGCTTTTAAGTGCGCCGCCTATACGTCCATTTAAGGTGGCGTGATCACGCTCACAAATAAGCACTGAATACAGGCCACAACAGGGCGGGCAATGCTTTCGTTGTGAATACCGCGTTTTTTAATATTCACTTGACAGCTGCTCGAGAAGCAAGAACAGTGATGGCTGTCAGCGTGGTGCACTCCGCTTCACTGGAAGACATGGCGGCCGCAGCAGGTCCCGACGCCGTCCTCTGGGCCCAGCTGGACATCCGCAAAGACCGCTCCATAACTCTGGACGAGGCTCTGCGTGCCCAGTGTTGCGGCTTCGCGGCACTGGTCGTGACGCTTGACGCCCCCCTTGTCGGACGCAAGGCAGCGCCCGGAGTGATTGATCCGGTCACAGAAGCCTTCGGAGATGTGTGAGAGATATAAACATATATTCATTCAAATATTGAAGAGCAACTCAAATTTGTTGCCACAATATACGGAAACAGCTAGCTCCTAACCTGTACAGCTTCGTTTCAATGCCTGTATAGCACATCCCATGTACATAATACGAGCCGCACTTTCACGAAAAAAAAAGTTAACGAAGCTTGCCCTTAGCCACAAAAGGCTTGAAACAGTGAAACTGGACAATTTTGAAGACTAATATAGTTCCTTCTAACTCTTTCAACTGAGCTTAACGCAAGTGATGCTGGCTCGTTCTATAGGTTCATTCTATATGTCGTTGTTACGCTTGGCTGAAACCAAGCGTTCGTATCTCTCATAGACAACGGACACATCATCGTTGGAGCAGGCTTTACATCGCTTCGGGGACCCCTCGCAGATGCCGTCACCTTTTCCGTTACCTAGTGTTCTCTCGTTGTACAGATTGGAGGTCTTCGGTCAGCCCCAGTAACTTCGCAGCCACCTGTTGTTGGGCTAGCTGCAGCCTTCTTCATCTTTCGTGGACCTGCGGCGAGTAGTCGGATTTACCCGATTTTGGTAGCACATACCCGTTTATAATGATGATAGCTTTTTTTCGATTCAATAAAAAACCATCTTCTAAACAGCTTCGCATATAAAGACACAACTAGAGAAAATTATTGTACTCAATAACACTCACAAAGTTTTCTGCGTACGAAGCTAACTATATCGCATTAAGGCGTCCAAAAATTAATCTGCTGTTCCTTAGATGACACAGACCACGTGTCGTGCGCCCGCATTGCAAGCCCATGCTAAGGGAGAGGAAGGAACATGTGGAAAGAAGGGGAGATTAGCCAGTTCTGAGACCCCCCGCCCCCCCACCACCTGGACGCCCTGTGCTGAGGGTAAGGGTAAGGGAAGTGAAAAATGATATAAAATACATAATATATATATATATATATATATATATATATATATATATATATATATATATATATATATATATATATATATATATATACCAGTAAAAGCACAGCAATAATGACAAGAGAAAGGAAAGACGAATGCAATATATGGCACTGCCCAAGATCTGTGGAAACCGGTGTTCCGCAAAGTACGCGAGAACACTTTTGAAGCCTTAAGTGCCGAGGACGGTCTCGGCCAGTGTCAGTCGCTTGGCGGATTTCGTGACCGATGGTTGTCTTGTCCAGGATGTCCTCTACTTGACGACCACTCACCAATCGGGGCCCCGTCCACGGACTTCTCTAACCGTCCCTGAATCGCTTGCTTTTCTTTCAAGCTTTGCTTCCCTATCTGTACTTTTTACTTCCTCTTTATGTAATTTTCCTCCTGAGCTACTTCTGAGATGTCGCACTCTGATGCAGACGGTTGCTCGGCTCACTTTTCATGTTTACAGCAAAAGCTGCTATGAGATCACAACTAGGGTCACGCGCAGTTGTCCGCCGCCACCTCCGGTGTCCGTAACCACTTCACGCAAAAAAAAAAAAAACCCAACACCAATTGCACAGCGGGTTTCGAACCCCAGTCCTCTGGGTGCCAGCCCAGTACTCTACCACTGAGCGACACCGGTTTTTTTTTCACGGTATTTATTAAAGTACTTGGGCAATAAAGACAAAATCAAGATTGCCCAAGTACTTTAATAAATACACTGAGCCACACCGGTAATTTTTTTCTTTAGTGAATGAAATTATCACCAGTAAAGTACACAGAACATACTTCATCAGAAGTCAGGCAAACACACACAAGCGTCAAGAACGGGAAGCCACTCCGGAACGGGGTCAAAAGTCTCGACAACACTGCACACTTGAGCAGCTGCTTCTCGGAAGACAGATCTCGTCGACCGTGGTGGCTCGGCGTGTCTATCTTGGGATTTGGGGGCAAACTTCCCTTAAGCAGGCTTGGTGTCGGGAAAGCAATCGCATTAATACGACTTATAAAACGTTTTAAAACAGCGAAAGAACAACCAGTCGTCGCACAATGCGAATAGCGTAACGAGTGGGCCGTCCAATGCTCCAGCCCATTACAAAAGCTTGTTCTTGTTCCCCTATTAACTGTGGCGCATATTGACTTCAGCCACAATTCCTCATCGTCGTGAGCCACTGCATGGACAATTGGCACATAATTCCTTGCAAGTGTTTAGCAGATACCACGCTTCTCAGAAAAATGACAAAAAATAACATGGCGAATGCCGACCTACTACCCCAAAAACTGTATTATTAATTCCCTAGTGGGTGTCAAGCAAGCGTGCTTGCAGTAGTTATCCAATGAGTGTTTAGAAAAGGCTCTGGAAGGCCGCTCTTCTAGCTTTCGCTATGACTGTGCTGCGCCTTCCGCGCAGGCCTGGCGTTTTTTTTATTTATTTAAAAGTCATAACCCCATTCCATCCCGGCCAGTGTCTCGAAAATCTATTTTTTCTCACTATGAGCGGTTTTGATGCCTATTTATCGCCCTTAAAAGCTCTCTTCTTGACTCACTGAGGCAAGTTCACTCACAGAAAGGATGTTATTGGTGATCTCCTTGCAGCTAAAGTTATTATGTATCGGGCGGTTGACAATTCGGATTTTCAGTGAGTAGGAATTCAAAATGGCACCTCCAAGCCTCAAGTGGCATGTCGTCATGCATCGCAAGTGAGTTAGCGAAAGAGTTCGATGACATACGTGACAACTGTGTCATGCTTTTTGTGTCATGACCTGCTTGCCTCGTAGTTCCCGAGCGCTGTTGTACAAACTAAGAGTGGGCTCTGTGCTGGTGCGTGAACGATTACACCGTCAAGGTCGTGTGGACAGCCCGTTGGCCGCAGCTTGTGGCTCCTGCGAAACACTCGAGCATCTCGTAGTGCACTGTTCCACATTTGCTACGCAGCTGTCTTTGCTGATTAGGGAATATAAATTCCCAGGACTCAAGTGTTCGACTCTAGACGACTACCTCTTTCTGAGTGGTAGTGCTTCCCGACGCGACCAGGCCCACCGAGCTCTCCTTACATTTATGAACCAAACGGACCTAGCCACCCGTTTATAGACGGTCTTTTTTATTATGATATTTATTTGTGTTTTTAGTCATACTTGTCGAACTCTTCGTCATTTTTTTCTCTTCCTCATCTTCTTTCCTCTTTCTCCCCTCTAATCTTTGTTTCCTCTGTTTCTTCCCTCCTCCCAAAATAGTGTTGTTGTTAGTGGTTCATGAGGAAAATGAATAAGGCACCTTATTTCTGTCTGCCTACAGGCGACATGGCGCAGTGCCTCCGAAATAGTGAGCAGGCGTTGTGCCCCTCCAGGTGGCAGTTGCCAGCTTGCTCTCTCCCTCTTTCCTCTGTGTCCTTGTGTATCTGTGTATGGAAATAATAGTCACTGTCGTCATAAGTCATGTGCTTGCGTCCCCCTATGCAATTTCGGTATGTGGCCGCTATTTTGTACGGGCTCTATCCGCAATGTTATCCCGATATATGAACTGGACTATGACCATACATAATGTGCTCATTCATGCATCATAAGTGTTATAATGTATACTTATACTATGTACGTAGTGCCTCTGGTAAGCTTTTTCCATATTTTATTCTTGACTTTTCTTGTTTGTGTGTTTATGCTGTACATTACTGCCATGATGTTCAGATAGCCGGCTCTAACGTAGCCTACCTTCCCGCATTATATAAGAACAAATAGGCCTATGTATCGAAGCGTGTTACGATAAATTATGGGTAATATCGTACTGAATACAATATTTGCGATCGTATAGGTATCTATTTTCCGAATACTTTTTGCCGCAGCACGAGGTATTGCATCGGGAACAATTCTAAAGTATATTTGCCCACTCCCAGCTCAAGGTGTCTAATATAGCTGAACTGACCACGCACAATGAATATGTCGTATGGGCGAGAATCCCTATAGTTTTGTTACGCATGAGTTGTATGAAAGGCTGCATATTTACCTAAGCTTGGACATAAGGGTATATACAGTTTGGACTTAAGCTTGTTGCGTATTCATCTTCATCACCGCTTACAGAAACAAGGCCTGGGAAAGACATGACACCGTCTGCATTGTGGATCTCATTCTTGGTGTCCAAGCATAATGCAACTACTTAAATGGGCCCCGCAATGATTTTCGAGCATAGTCAGAAAATATTACGAATTGGCAGTCGAGGCTCCCTTGAAAATTGTGGGTCAAATATTATGGGAATGCACGCAGCTTGAAAATGAAATTCACGTACCCACAGCAGCAGAAAATCTCTTGTTATTCGACGGGATGTTGCGGCCAACTACGCAGTAAGCGGGCCGTTATTATATTACTGTGTCTTATGACCACCATATGTGCCGCATCGCGCAGGTCGCTGCTGGTCGCTACTATATGCTGGCGCAGTGGATATGCTGTGGCCGCATATAGCAGCTATGATATGCTGGCGCAACCATATAGTTTCCTAATATACACTAAAGGGAACGCTAGTGTCTATGGGAGCTGCAACGCACGGCGCTTCAGCGAGCATGAGAATAATGCGTAGTACACACATTTGTCTAATCTTCGTACTTCTGGCCTGGTTTTGGCTCCGTGTGTGTTCGTGTGGCTTGGAGCTGTTTTCTCATGAAACA
The DNA here is from genome assembly GCF_043290135.1 of Rhipicephalus microplus. Classification (NCBI taxonomy): domain Eukaryota; kingdom Metazoa; phylum Arthropoda; class Arachnida; order Ixodida; family Ixodidae; genus Rhipicephalus; species Rhipicephalus microplus. The sequence goes on from NC_134701.1 coordinate 94,910,992, forward strand.
AAAGTCAGCAAACGTTCAGCGCTTGCGCCTCACCACCTTACTTTTTAGACCTACCTTTCGAACCAAATCGGTTCACGAAGTTCAAAAGGGTTGAATCCTTCTTTCAAAACAAAACCGAAACGCAGCAATAAATATAGCCGCAAGTACGATTTGCCACCCGCAAGTACGAAGACTAGGCAAATGTGTGTACTACCCACCATTCCTATGGTCGCTGAACGATCGCAGTGACAGAGTCCCCTCTAGTTAAATTTAGGAAACTCTATGGGCGCAACAGTCTGGCTGTGCCATGAAGTGTAGACACTATGGTAAAGGACAAATGAAAAAAAAAATACTTATTGCTTTGCCGCGTCCATTACAAAACGTTTAGGCACCACATAGCCAATATTTTCTCACTGCTGCCTCGCGTTTATCTTGCAATGTGCATGTGGCAAATGAGTGAGTTGCACTTCTCTCGTGCGATAATGCAACTTGTACATGCATCAGCTTGTACATGCATCAGGTGTATACCTAGGTATACACCTGATGTATTGGAAACAGTTTTAGACAGCATATTTGTGAGGCAACGTAATTTAGTTGAAATGTGATTGGGCGGTAAGCTACAGGGACGTCGGGTGACCCCTTTAAAGAATAAATTAATTCAATAAAAGTCAGGCTGGCCGTTGACAAGTGGATTCAACCTCCAAAATACTCAATTACTCAATGCAGCTTCCAACGTCTTCGCGGTGACACGCCCGGTCATGAGTGGGATGCCTGCCAGAGCTGGGCCGACATCGACTGGCTGCGCGCTAAAGTCAACCTGCCCATAGTCATCAAGGGTATTCTCAGAGGTAACACGCTTGAAGTATCTGTTATTTCTTTTTTTTCTATTTGTGATGAAGCAAGTGAGGGCGTTGGATGGTCTTCGCGATGTAACCGGCCTTTAGATAGGCGTCGGAAGTTTATGACGCATGTCTTGCAGCAGTGAGCGTGACTCTAACTTTCCAGAGGATCCGGTATACAAAAATATCGAGAACGCAGTGTAAATTGATAGAAGGGTGCAGCGACTAGTTGCGTGCTTGTGAATCGCCGCCTTCCAGTCCCTATCATCACGGTTGACTGCACTACGCTTTTCAATGCGTCAGCGGCGAATTTTCATGTTCCGACAATCACAAAGCGTTAAACTCTGTGCAATGCAGTTACTAAGGAAAGCTGGTCTGTATACACCCAATCTCGCTTTCAGGCCCGTTAGCATTCGTCAGCTTCGTATTTCACGTGTTTCGCGAGCTTTGACCTTTTGGGGGCTTGTCAGGAAATCGGCTCTTCCCCCAAATTCTATTCCAAGTTGACATATGCCTTGCAGGCTCACGGCAACAATTCATAAATTGGATATGTGCGAGGAATTGGTTAACTACGAAATACTAGTTAATTTGCCATCACGTGGCACGATGGTTTGAAAAATGGATACGGATTCTTAAAAGCCTGTACAGCTTCCGCAGCCGGTGACCCTGTAAATGCATTGCTTCATCAATTTGCAGCTGAAGACGCGATAGAAGCTGTCGATCACGGTGCCTCTGCAATCGTCGTGTCCAACCACGGTGGCCTTTACATGGATGGCGTTCCTGCAGCGGTACGGTATCTGTAAAGTGTGTCTTCGAATTCGCACCAATAAGACTGCATTTCTTTCGAATTGAGAAATTATTCCTTCTAACTGCGTCCTTCTTCCATGCTGGTAAAGGGACATTCATCCGCGTGTTTACGGGCGCAACGCTGCAGCCAGTACAGACAAAAACAATGGTCATGCTTTCTTACCCAGGGGAAAATTTGCAGCGGGACACTACAGGTCATCCAGCTGAAGTATCAGATTTGCATGTCGGAAATGACTTTTCGATGACAACTTCATGATTGTGGGAGCGTCAATTACTGCAAACCAGCACCTACGAAAATACGCATTTGAATGGCGCACTTTCGACGGCTGCACGTTTGCTGCGTACGACCATAGAGAAATAAAAGGTGAAGAGCGGACACTCCCGTAGACCCCAGCGGCCCAATCGACCCTAACACACCTGGTGGTTGGTGAGAGCAAGTGGCGTGCACTTCCTGTTTCGGTTTCACTGGCGCAAATTTTGAATTTTTATTTTTTTTATTTTTATTTCGATTAAGTTATTAAAAAGAGAGATGCAGGTAGTGATAACTCACTACGATTTTATTCATGGCGCTTGTTCTTGTTCTTTTGTTCACTTGTTCTTTTGGAACAAGTGATCAATGTATATATCAGTCAAAGAGACAGAGTATCCGCAATGTTTTATTCAAAGGCAAGGTAGAGTCTGAGAATATAAAAAGCACAATATGACAAAGGTAGACAACAAATGCATCTCGCCTTACAAATAAATTGTAACAAATATTGTAACAAATACAGAGAGAACACAGACAACGCACACATTGCTAGAGTTGGCAGAAGCCGAGAAGCTGGTGAAGTATGACACACCGGGCCCGTGGGTAAGTAAGGATCTATGGCAAAAAACACAGCGCACAATGCTGAAGAAGAAGGAAGAAGTGACATATACACAGCAGTGAAGTCGCGAATCACGCCTGGGGTTAACCAAAATAATGCATAGAAAAAAAGAGTGCACAGAAACCACACGACACAATATAGCAGAAAGGCAAAGCTGCAGTGTGCTGGCTGTGCTTAAGAACAGCTAGCCCAAAATGAAAAAAAAAGCAGACTTGATGCCTGCTTGTCCTCAGAAAGGTAGGGCTTTGCAGCTTGCTCACTACGTGAAAGACAGACTTTATGCTAAACACTGGCAGGTCTTGTGGCTCTTCTTATCATCAAAAACTTAAGATCCCAAGTGATTTGCGTCTGGGTGTTGCTGTGACGCTTGCGAGCTAAAATAGATTGTAGTCATCACTTATCCAGAATTGTGGACCTTAATTGTTGTTACGAGAGCGGTATTACAGGGCTAATAAACAGCAGAAGGAAACCACTTTGGCTCATTATTTTTCACAAAGGCTCTACATCGTACGTTATCACTCACAAGCTATATAAAAATAAAATGGCAGCATCCGCAGCCCCGTCAAACGCTACAAGTTTGGGTATTCTTTTGAAAATTTTGGTGGGCGAGATGAGGAGGTTGAGGAGAAGCTAAAATACAAAAAGCGTGATAACGTGAACTGTGCCCACTTCATACTGTGTTCCTTACCCGCTCGAAGACATTTCAACAAGCGGTTTTGTTATCGATATATTACTTGAGCTGGAGAGATAAAGCATACACATTGACCAAGCGACCCACAGTAAAGTGTACAGTTCGCCCGCATTTGCTACAAAAATACAGACAGGATACCCAACACTCTTTTTAAGGTTATGCAAATCACTTCGAGCGAATACACAGTGTCCCTACTCCTCATAGCGGGTAACCAAAACAATGTATGCAACGAATGAGTGGTTAGTTTGGTGAGGCTGTCTCCGCAGTCTTTTGATAGTTTTCCGCTGTGCTGCTACTTTGGCTTGCAGATGTTTAATGGTTTGCTTGTACTTCATTGATGGAGACATTGTCGCTGGCACACAGGAACGCACTGCAATAAACAAAAAAATGGATGTAAAAGCGAAGAACAACTAATCCCATACGAGCACTTTCCTCGCTCTTTCAGACCCAAGGTGCACAACTTTCTGTGGTGCAAAGTTTTCGATTCCACTACCTAAAAACAAACCATTCACAATGTTGACAATGCACAAAAAAAATGAAAATCACTGAGAGCCCACCCTTACATTTTGTAAGTGCACACGTAGTGTCCTTTTGAGGATAGTTTCCTCAGAATGTCCTAAACATAAAATAGCACATTAAAAACAGCTGCAATAAAAGCATAGTCACCATTTTCCCTAGGGCACTCAGACGTGGAGCTGTTGGCGGAGACATCTTCTGGAGGGTCTTGTGAAGCTTGTTCGGTGCCTTAGACAGTGCTGTCGGAACAATCTTGCGAGCGGCCTGCGGAACCAACAAACCCCTTTGAATGATTAGCTAATCGATGCACAATACAAAACCAGTGATACATCTCTGACCCATAAAACTCTGACTTACAAAGATATACGTCAAGACCACGTACAAAGATCTTCAGAAGTTTCCAGGCCGCTATCCCTTGTAATGCAATGGTATCGCGGCCTGGGAACTTTAGAACACCTTCGTGCGTACGCAGTATCGGCACAGTACATTGGGAAGAAAAATCGTAGTTAAAATTTGTGCGGTAAAAGTATATTGGAAACGTCAAAAAAATTTGTGGGCAGCTTGCACTAGTGGCACAAGGCTAGCGAAGAAACGAAGATAATGGCCACTTGGCTAGTCCAGATTTGCCTCCGGCACACCAAGAATTATTCGTGTTGCGAGCCTTCGGGAAACGTGTCGTGAAGCATGCGAGGCCCAGCGAACGCTTCTCAATATTTTGCACCGAGCCACCGAGCCTATGACCTAGCTGCCCAGCTATGCTCAGCCTACAGACGGTCGCGTCCGTGGCAGACGCAGCACGCGTCGCCTCGGCTTGACGCCGTGCCGCCTTTGCTATACTGCATACGTTGCACAATGTTCCCGTCTAGCCGCCGCATAGAGCCACAAACTTTCTTTTTAGCGAACCTCCCAGTCCTTACAAGCTTCAGAAAAAGGTTACAACTGCTTGAATGAGACGCCACGTAAGAAACAAACTCGCACACACGAAGCGCAACGTGTGTGTGTGCATCTTTCTATGTTTGTTTCATGGTGTCTTATTCGCACAGGTGTAACCGTTTTCTGAAAAAAAAAATGACCGAACAAGACCAACAACATGTCATTCAACAAGCTTCGCTTGAAAACGTGCCTCACCTGTTATCTCACGCACGAAAACACCGACGCAGCCGACGTTGTCGAAAGCGACGAAAGCTTCTCGCTGCCAGTCATGCATGGGCTTGTCGCTGGGTGGATGGTGTTTATGACAGTACGACTGAAGAAAAATAATCACGTAAGGTGTGTTGAATAAATTGTTTTTATGTATAAAGAACATACCTAATTCGGGCGTATAATTATTATTTTGTGAAAACAATTTTGTTTCATTGATTATAACTGTTTTTTTTTGCGCTTGCGCCCTCTGACGTTTGATGAGAGCACTAGCTGGTTACGTAATCGTGACGCACTTCCTGAGGCCAGGTTTCGCGGAGTGTCCTCTCTTGTCTTCTTCTTTCTCTATGGTACGACGCCGGCTTACTGAAATATGATACAAGTCGTTCACGCCTAATAACACCGCTCTGTTTCTATCAGTGACTGGTCATCAAAAAGCGGTTTTACGCAATCTCTGTTCACGCCTGTGTGCAACCTGTACCCGTCGTCTCACACATTTCTCGTCTGCTTGAATTGCGTTGACCGTGAAAAAAGATGACCTTTTGTTTCTGCAAATTTGATTGGTTAAAAGGTTTGCCACTGCAGTCGCGCGCCTAAAAAAGCGGGCAGCGACCAATTGAGCGGAATATTTTTCGAAAAACGCGGCTCCTTGTGATCAGTCGCTTTGCGATTAACTTCGTCGTGCGACCGGTGCTAATGGCAGTTGGGAACAAGCCACAAAAGCTTCGCTTAAAAATAAGGGACTGTTTTGCCTACGAAGGCGTAGCAATGACTACAATAGCAACAAGTTGGAATGCCACGCGAACAACGGCAAGTATCTCGAAACTTCCAAAGCGCTACTCAAGCACGAAAAATGCCTGAAAGTAACACACAGAACGAGTGCGAATTGACAACTGTGACAGCTCGCAACTTGCAGTACGCTGCTACAATACAAAGAAGACCGCACGAAACAAATGTACAGGCATACACAGCTATAGCGCGCACTAACTAATGTGACAGTTCTTGACGTTTGAGCAACGCATTGGAAGTGTCGTCTACGCACAACCATTGTCAGTTCGCGCTTGTCCTGTGTATGTTCTTTTATTGCGTTCTTTGTGTATCAGTTGTGCGTTGCAAGTTCCAAGGTGCTTGCCGTTCTTTGCGTGACATTTGAACTTCGCTCTTCTGGCTAGCAGCTCACTGCTTTTGAAAACATGGCCACTGCAGTGAGCAAAGTGATCATGCGCTCTGCAGCTTCAACACAAACTTTGCGGTGAAAGTACAGGGAGTAAAACCACCCCACTCACGGGATATCTACACGGGTACCCACGCCCTGTAGGACAACGTGCAGGTGGTACTGGTCGGATGCATGCACGCGTCAAAACTTGGGCGAAAGCTGATCGGGGCGAAATCTTTGGAATCGCAACCTTGGCGCCGTTTAGCTAGTGATAAAGATAATACTGACGACTATGGAGTTACACGGCAACGGTGCAAATGGAAGACGCCGAGTCTACCAAGTGGATTGTTTGGTAGACCACGAAATATGCAACATCTGGGCAAGCTCGATAGGCCGGCACGAGACGAGGCACGACGGACCGAACGTCTCGTCAGATTTTGGTGCGACGTTTGAGTTTTCAGTTTCACCACCACTACGGCTTTCGCGTGTGAACCGTCTCAGGGATAGAGAGTTCCAGAGATATTCGCGATTTTGCTTTTTCCGTTTGAAGCATTGATTGCGCCGATTTAATGATCCAAGCAATAATGAAGCCCAGCCGACATTAGAACTCGACAACGAGAACAATGAAAAACGAAAGGTAGAGTGGGAAAACACCAACGCGCTTCGCTGTTTCCATGTTTTTGAATACAATTAGTGAATGTTAGTGGATTAGTGAATAATTAGTGAATTAGCCTTATTGGTACATGTGATAAAACTGCAAAGTAACAATTTTCAGCCTGCATTGCTGTTGTTCTGTCATTGCTACTTGTTCTGTTAGTCAGCCAGCCACTAACCAACGACTGCGGTATTGACTGAAGAAAAAGAAGTAAAAATTTGGAGCTGCAGCGAACGTTTTGCAAACGCGTGCATATTTTTTTGAAACGTGAATGTTTTTACTAATCATATAGACTGGCATTATTATCACCTGAGGGGGGCAGTTGCGTGGCACCAACCACCCAGCAGGGGTCACTAAGTCGGTGCCATACGTTGACTTAAAGGGGGGGGGGGGAGGGCATTGCGATCAACCTGTGTCCCCTATGAAAAGGAACCGTGCGCACGCTTATGATTACGATTTATATTACAATGTAGCTGTGCTCGTGGCGTCACCAGTGTTCGATATTTGGCGGTATTATTGTAGCTGGACATGCTGCCGGAGGTGGTGCGCGCCGTGAGTGGACGCTGTGAGGTCTACATGGATGGCGGCGTTCGGTGCGGTGGTGATGTGGTCAAGGCGCTGGCTTTTGGCGCCAAAGCAGTGTTCATTGGCAGGCCCGTCTTCTACGGTCTGGGATACAAGGTGAGCGTGCGGTACACATTGCTCATTGCCACAAATTGTGCGCTTGTGTAGAATGTACAAGACGTTTTTTTATTCCATAGAATGTTTTAAAATTACGCACCTCCCACACACAAAAAAATGTGTGTGTAGATGTGAAGCGGCGGGCGCTAACGCTTACACTAGCGGTGGCGTCGACGCTGGCGCTCATCAGGGCGTTGCGCAGGAGAGAAACCTGCAGAGGCTCAAAGCACGCCGTGATGTTCTGGTGTTTCCTATTGTAACACGACAATCGCTGCTAATGTGCAGTGAGAGATAGAAGACTCCGATTGGACGCAGAAACCCGCATTTCGCCTTTGGTTAACGTGCACCCTGCGCATTTTTATTGTTCAACAACCCACAGGAAAAATATCCCACTGGCACTACTTTGAAGGTCAAGATCCACTACCTATTGACGTAAGAGACGGAAAAAGTTGCGAATGAGTAGTGTGAGTGCGGACGCCAACGTCGACGCCGTTGGACATAGGCCCAAGCAAGACGCTTCGCATTTAAAATGTTACGACAGTGCTGCGTTCATAATCTGCGCACCCGAACTATGCACCGAGGCGGAAAGCTCTTGCTCCACTAATGTTGCATTGATAAAACGAAAATGTAAACAAAATTGTGTAAACTATCCATTTATTGCTGACTCGAGGGCATGTTATGTGCAAGACACAGGGCATCAGCATAATCAATAAAGATTTTGGACATAATTAGAAATATCCGTCAGCCATTTACAACGGCGACAATGAAAACACGTGCTCTAGCTGGGCAAGCAGTACAAACGGTCGCTCTGTTACGGAAGACCACCGTTTACCATGATGAGCGAGTGTCAAAATTTGAATAAACTTTTTTGCCTTCTCCACCGAAGGGCCACCATTTACAGTGCTGAATGGCAAACTGAATTTTTTATTTATTCATTTATTTTATTTATTGATACTGCGATCTTTTACAAGATCATAGCAGGGGTGGTACAAAACATAAACATAAACATCAGTGGAAACAGGCAAACAAACAATCAAAAACAAATGTAATACAAACTTATGTAACTGATAGCTGCAGTGATTCTTCGAGACAAGAGAATCAACAAAAAAGCAAGGTACAAACATAGATAACAATCATTTCTGCAGTGACTCTTCAAATGCAGACAATGTATTTAGGGTAACAACATCGTTATGTAGATTGTTCCAATCCACGATAGTCCTCGGAAAAAAAGAATATTTGAATTTGAAACAATTTGTTCGTTGCATCAATGGAGAGATAGTAAGATTGTGTCTCTGTCTTGTTCCGTAACCCAATGAAAAGTGAACGATATGTGATGTGTCAACTGCATAGTGACCTTTTATTAACTGGAAAAGAAATTTTAAGCGCCATATTCGATTTTGGTCCGGAATGTTTGGAAATTTGCTTTTCAAGAGAAGTTTTGTAATTGAAGTAGGACCGTACGAGTTATAAATGAACCTAACAACCTTTTTTTGCACCCTTTCAAGTTTTTGGATATCAGTCTGAGTGAACGGGTCCCATATGACCACAGCATACTCCAGTATAGGACGGATAATGGCATTGTAAGCGAGGAGACGAATACTTGGTGTGGTTGATCTTAAAGAACGCCTTAGGAAAAAAAGTTTACGGAGAGATTTAGCTACTACAAAATCTATGTGCTTTGATCAGGATAGATTTTTTGTAATCCAGAGACCAAGGTACTTATATTGAGTTACTTCTGACAGAATTGTATTGTTGGTGGAGTACTGGAACAAAAGAGGGTCTTTTTTAAGGGTAATTCTCATAAACTGTTTAAGCGAAATTAACAGGCATCTGCCATTTGTCACACCACGAAACTACTTTTAGAAAGTTCCGACTTAGTTTAATTTGATCGTCAACTGAGGTGATCTTTTCATATAAGACACAGTCGTCGGCGTACAACCTAATGTGAACAGAAAGGTCAGTGACGATATCATTTATATATAACAGAAAAAAAAGAGGCCCAAAGACGGATCCTTGAGGAACGCCTGAGTTTACAGGAGTGTGTTTAGAAGATGTATTTTTTTACCGTAACAAATTGACGCCTATTTGTTAGATATGCTGTTATCCAGTCAAGGATCTTTTTGTTTTGTAGAATACAAGTTAATTTGTGAAGTAATTTATCATGCGAAACTTTATCGAAGGCTTTTTGAAAATCCATAAATATGGCATCCGTCTGCTTCCCTTCGTTAATTGCTTGAGCAAAGTCATGCGTAATTTCCACTAATTGAGTATTCGTTGAAAAGCCCCGCCTGAACCCATGTTGAACATTTGTTAATACTTTATGAGAATTAAGGAAGGTATTTATATGTTTATGAATAATGTGTTCTAGAATTTTACATGATGTTGATATAAGGGAAATCGGTCGGAAATTCGGAATAGATGACTTGTCTCCCGCTTTGTGTAAAGGGTTAATTTTGGCGATCTTCCAGTCATCTGGCAGTTGGCCCTCATTCAACGAATGGGTATACAAAATAAACAAATAGCGAGAACACCATTCTGCGTAGCGCTTCAAGAAGGCATTTGGAATGCCATCTGGCCCGGTTGATTTTTTAACATCCAGATTCAGCAGTAAGTTTAAAATGCCATTCTCAGAAATGACTAAGTCTGGAATAGGTGGGAGCGATATTGTTATATAGAACATAGTAAGGTTGACTTACTTAAGAATATCTCTGATGAACTTGCCTTTTTTTGCGCTAAAATGAAGATATCAAGCATGCATCAAATCGCACAGCAACAACTTCTTATTAAAGGGATACTGCAATACCTTTCTACGTAGTCAATAAATGACTTCACTAAAGGAGTCCATTGCCTCACAAATCAAATGCGACAAACATTTTCAGAATCCGTAAAATGCGAGCGGAATTACAGAAAACAAACGTCGCGTGCTCCATGACCTTAAGGACCTTTTGTTTTTCTACGAACGCTGGCTTTACTCAAGGTATAGCGCATCCAGGACGGGACAGAGAACAAGACACAAAACACATACACGGCGCTAACTTTCAACAATGCGGTTTAAACTGAGAAACAGCAATACTTATACCCAAACATGGTGCGTCACAACCACGTTCTAACCCCTCTTTAATCGCACCAGCATAATCGGAAGAAGCACTAACCAAATGACAAGGCTCATTACAGAGGCGAAATTCATTGCTAAGTTTGGACACGCATGTATAAGCAAGCCATCGGTATCATTATCATTGATCGAATTGCGTTATTTGAATGTCGCATACGTTGCAGTAGGTCACAATTTACTGGTTCTAGCACGTGATTGTGACGCGCCATGTTTGGGTATAAGTATTGCTGTTTCTCGGATTAAACCGCATTGTTGAAAGTTAGCGCCGTGTATGTGTTCTGTGTCTTCTTCTCTGTCCCGTCCTGGATGCGCTATACCTCGAACAATATGAATAACCAACAAGCCCGCCGTGGAACCTTAGCTGGCTTTACCCTAAAAATGATCAAGAGCGCTAGCGGCCGCGCACGTGGCGGCCTCAAGCAACAGTCGGGCTAATTATGAAGCCCGCAAGGCTCAAATCAGTCAATGACCGTGAATTTGGGTGTTTAAGGCGTGGCCAGCTGACTATATGACATCGTTTGTAGAGAGAGGAGGGAGGGATTTTTGGCGGATTTGAAGGATTAAATGTAAATTATAAGTGGGGTGTCACTTTAAAATGCTTGGTTAGTGTGTTCTCGAGTGCCTCGTCTACCGATGGCGGTTTTTTCTGACCATGAAGAAAAAGTGCCGCGGAACCCCTTCCAGGTACCGGCTCTTTTGTTTCCGCCATTTCTAGTTAGAAAGAGATCAGTGCAATTTATGGTTTTAGCATCGACCGAAATTTGCGCTTCCTCTCGGCCAGATGGGTAACGAAGTAAAATATATTATCGCGTGATTAAATAAACGTTACACACGTTCTGGAAGTACTCAGGAGCTTGCCGGTCACGTTTTTATGTATAGTGTCCAAAGAACATACGTCCCTGATATTTTGAAGGCGACAGAGTAAGTATACTTGCGACAACTGTGTTTCCTAGATTGCCATCGAAGTGTGTCATTTGAACAGCTGTCATAATAAACGCATGGACGTGTTTGCTGTACAGGGCCAGGAGGGAGTCACCGAGGTCCTCGAGTGCATCCGCAGAGAGCTCGACAACTGCCTCGCATTGCTAGGTGATTGTTTTTTTTGTTGTTGTTGTTGCATTTTCATGGCAAATTAAACGCCAGATGTTTTGGTCAGAAAATATTACAACATTTTGAGGAACTGTACGACATTTAGCTGCGATCACATGCGAATATGGGTGAGCCGATTAGTGTAAAAATAAATGAAGCATTATAGTTCGATGTCATCGATGTTCTGACTTGCCAAATTGAAAAGACAGCCATGGCCCGCATACTCCCTATCAAATTCCCTGTTCCGCAGAAAGACATCACACAGAGAGTAATATTTTATTAACATTATTATTACACTTCAGGCAATACGTATAAACGTTTTATGTAGTGCTCTTTAATCTATGTGATTAGGTAGATATAGCTAAAGTGGTTGCTTGGGCAAAGGCCTCGTCTATTTTATCAATGCCAGCCAGATGCGCCCAATTCAGCTGTTCACCACTCCCTCCTTTATTCATTTCCTGCTCTCGCTCATAGCCTAGCCGTTGCGTGTGCTTTGCGGTAATGGGGGAGAGAACACCGCATGCAGTGCCTCACGATGAAAGTCATATGAAGCGATTTTTTGTTCAGTTGTGTACAGATACACGGGGTGGCGTCTTACACTCTTCTTTTTTAAAATATTAGCGGTCTCGCTTGCTCTGTAGAAGTTGAAGTGTTTTGAGATATACATAGTGGCTCTATGTGGGCATCCAATGGGGAAGCGTTACTGCAACGCCACTGCATGCACTGTGTGGTGGGGGCGGCATTGCTTCGAGCCACAAAAGAGGAGCATGAAGGGACCAATCTGACAGACCTATGATATTGGAGAGGGAAACACGTCTGTCACATCTCCGAGGGAAAGCGCTTGGAAGCACGTGTGACGCAAGCAGCGCTATCCGTCACGCAGCATCGCATCACGACCACTCTTTGGACAAACAGAGAAACATACTTACATAAAGGGCGGACACTCCCTTAAGGCCCTGCGGCCCAGCTACTGCGCTGCTTTCAGCGCCATGGGCGGTAGGTCAGACCTGGTAATGTCTTCATCACCATTATCAGCCTGACTACGTCCACTGCAGGACAAAGGCCTCTCCCATGTAATGCCTTACGCATAAATAAGATAATTTATTTTCGCCCACACGCTGGGATTTGAACCCGTACCTCTGAGCTCCGAAGGAGAGTGTCTTTACCACTAGGCTACACACCCATGCGTCCACAAAGGAAATACATGTACATTACATCTAAACCACATGAATGTGCCTCTTTGTGCAAAACAAATGCAGAAAGACACTTTCTAGTTATACTTCACTGTTTTCTGTTGTAAGGCATTAAATGTTCTAAGCGGAACATTATGTAGGGCGGATATATAAAAAAGTGCACAAGTTAATGAAATTTCTTCTTTGCAAAAAATTGATGTCAAACGTGGGTATTCAATGTCCTCCTGAGGAGGCTGTTAGATTTATTAACAAAAAAGTAAACGCGAGTATGGGTACGCCATTTAACGGTTGGTCATACCCTTTCTTGATGAGCCACGGAAAGGCCCCAGTGGCCGCTCTTTATATAGTATATTTCTTTAGTGGACTAAGGTGGACCGACGGCTCCCGTTGAGGAGCGCACGTTTGCACTGGCATTGGAAGAAATAAAGGAGGCGTTGCTTGGGGATGTTGTTACGACACATTAGAGAGAAACAGCACGACACACGAGAGACCACGCAAAGAACAACACATAGAACAGCTCTCTTGCATGTGTCTCACTTTGCCCGGTCTCTCGTTTTTTGCGCTGTTTCCATGCAACAGGCAGATACACAAAGAAAAAGTAGTGCGTCTTCAGCCTTCCTTCTAATAATTTGCGGTCTTTTTAATCAGCGTAACGTTTTAACTTTCATGCTGCGCTTAGGTTTCGCAATCATGATTAAACAAAAACCGGGGCTCATATTACAATCTGATAACTGGAATTCGCTAAACCTGTTAATATTTATTGGTATTAGATGAACAGATCTCCGTGAATTTGGGCTACTGACAAGCCGATCCTGAATATAAGCTTATTATGTCAATGTTCATTGTTTCATCTCGCAGAACGTGAATATTCTGAAAAGCAGGCCAAAAACGTAAAGGCAGACTAAGATATGAGTGCTGTGTATACTAGTTGGTCGGTATATCCCAGTGTAGCGCCAGGCGTCTGCCAATGGCGTGTTTGAATTTGCTGTGTTTTTATGTATATAATCCTTACAAGTACCTGTTGCGTCTGTACCTGCGATCTTCTGTCCCTCGATGCTGATGTAACTGTATGTTCCTTAAATGTAGTAGCTTTCACATTGAAGTGCGCAGAATGGGTAGACTAGTAAAAAAATCTTTTCATCTTGGTTAATTTTATAATCGCAAGTTTCCTTTTATGTGATATGTGAGGTTGTTATACACTCTGTAAAACCTCTTGAAAGTGCAAAGCGGCGTAGCGAGTATAAACAGGAGTCTTTGCGCAGGACCTATATTAGAATGAGCTGCAAAACGCTATAGCTACATATTCTGTGTTTACTTCATAAGGCAATGGACAAGGCGAGCTTGCTGCGTTCGAGCCAAAAAAGCCCGGTTGTTAATTTGACTGTTTTTGTGTTGCGTACTTCCTAGTTGTACTCACAATGCTAAGATGTTCTCACACTTGCGAAGCCTTTGGCCTAATATCCTAATTTTCATTGCAGGGTGTTCAGATGTGGGAAATCTACACCCTGGATACCTTAGGCGCCATACTGCTTTGATCCACGAGTACAACGGCGTCACACCAACGGACTTTGCTAGGAGCCTTAATTTATGAAAAAAAAATCTTGGGAGCATTTACGTGTGTTTTGAAACTCGTGTTTTCATGCTTGGTTTGCAGGGGTACTTATTCTAGTGCTCTCAATACGCAATGCTTAAGGCGGGTGTAAAGTACAAGTGCCGATGACCGCTTCTTGTGACAAAACTGACGACTTTGCTCTAACGTGAGTGCCGACGTGAGATCAGCGCACGAGGTACCCTTCAAACGCCAGTGTACTCGGCGTGCCTGGTAAAACCACGACATGCGCGCGAATGTTCATTCACGGAAACGCGTCTACGTATTTCACAGCGCGTGGCTCAAAGCAAGAAATCCGGCATCGGCTGCTACTGGCTGAATGTTGCGCATAAAACGTGATCCCCACTGTGCATAAGATCTGCCGGATTTTTTTGCTCAGCTGATAAGCGAAACATAGGTGTGCCCAATTCGAAAGGTCAAAGTTCACTGCAGGTCCCACATACAGTGTTCAGAGACTACTTTTTGTGTGGCTTTTATGCTGACGTGGAAAAAGAATGAAAATGCTACAAGTATCTTTTGTAGTGGTGAGTGTGGTACAAAAAGTTAGGGTACCCTAAAGCTTCGCCTTCAGGAGCTGAACGCGACAGCGACATCTTGTTCCTAGTGCGTACTTTAAACACTTAGTGCATGAAACCTCTTCGAATTTACTATGCATCCACTACGTGGCCTTAAGAGAATAGGCGCAGTAGCGTGTGTGCCTTTTGTAGCGGGGTACCTGCTTTCAACCACGAATCCATTATGGTAATCACTTATTCTGACGCCCGTTCGCAAAGGACGCTTGTACCAGGTATTATTACTACAATATTTCATATTGCATTGGGAAGCATGTATACAGGACTCGTGTGTTTGTGCATGAAAGCTAGTTGCACTGCATTTCCAAGCAGAGTAAGTTCTGTTTGCTGTTCTTAGAAGGAGAGGTGTGGCCCTGTGGTAGAACATCCGCTTGCTACACAAACAATTAGGATTCGATCCCAACTTGAGCTCAAACAATACTTGTGCTGTCCCAACTCTGCTGCAGGATTTTCCATCAAATCAATATTTGCGTCGTTCTGTATTTTTAGGTCACGCATAAGGTGATGATTTTTCACTCACAACCAACAATATTAACGCCAGCGTCGAAATTTCTGCGAAACGAGCTGTTTAACGCTATCACGTTAAAAGGTCTTGGAGAGCCGGTTGGCATGTCGCTCATCATGGCTATGATATCGCCAGGTGGAACAAGATCTAAATGCAAAACCGTGGATGTTGTACGTAATCGCTGCTGTTCCTTGCCATCGAGCTGTTACGATGCAAGCTGTTCATCCGTTAGTGGCGTACATTTTGTGCTCTCAATTCAGTCAAGTGAATCTACTTTAATATTCATCATGTGCTAATTGGTCTTCGTTGGCTTATTTTTAGTTTATTCCCCCAGAGTTAGGCACAAAGGTAAGTAGTTCATGGGTGGTGAACAAGCTTAAACGACGTCTTTTCGAGAAAATAGCGATAGTGTTTAATGACATTGTATAACATGAAGGACGCTTCGGCCAATAGCACGGTCACATGTCTCATGGCCAGACACTTCCCTCCAAAAATCTGAAGGGTTTCTAAACACCGGTCATTAATGAAACTAGAACTTAAGAAACTGAATTCCAGATAATAGACTTACAAAGATATATGTGTGTCACGTGGTCGTGAGCCGGCGAAGGCAACTATTGGCGTGCGAAAGAAACTATGTGACCGAACTTGTGGCCGGCAAACTGGCTGTCAGACTACGGCTACACACTGGCACTGATAACAGCGAAGAGAGCGTCGGCCGTTTATCAATTGACAAGCGGTGACGCGTGTCGGCATTTATACGCGTGCCGTCCAATATTGTAGCTTTATCTCTAGTTTCAGAAGAATCTGTAGCGTTTTTGCTGTGTGCGTAATCGCATCTGAATGGTCTACGTCTACCTCGATGGTTCTCAGTCAATAGGCGGACTTGCGCAACGCAGCACTTGCACGTTTGAAGGGGCGGTAACAAAACTTGTGAAAGTAGAGTGGCATGCGTAACTCAAAGGTCACCACCTCGGACTCTCATACCCGTTCGAGTCTTGTCAAGGAGAGTAATCTTTACAGATTATGCCCTTGGATCCCTGCCACCGCTTTCGGTGACCTGAGCCCTGTGACAGCGTCCTCTGCTCCTGCGCGTCGCTGGGGCAGCTGTCATCCCGACTACCATGGCAGAGCAGTCCCCTCCATTCTCGGCTACGCCATTGGAACGCCCGTCGCGTTCCCTGGTTCCCACATCGTCACACAGACGCTCAGCGAGCGTCGCGTGCACCCGCGTGCTGTGGAACCTCATCTCCAGTGCCAAAGCGGTGCGGTTGCATCATGAACAGGCACAGAAACTGTGCAGAGTCGTCAGCGAGAAACCGACATCACTTCGCCTACCGGTGCTTGCTGCCGACGTCGAGACAACTGCAAGGGGCCTGACGTCCTCGGCGGCCTCCAGCCCTACCACTAGCACCACAGCATCTTCGACCGCTGTAGCGGCGCATCATACAGCCCAACTCGAAGATGCCGGGTCAATTCTGTGCGTGAACGTCACCGTTCCGCAGAACGTACCACTGCCGTTAGACGAGGAACCTGATATTGCAGACATGGATACTACGTCAACGCGTAAGCGCTCGCGTCCTAGCGAGTCGGGCAGCGACGATGAGGGTGGCTCGCGGAAGATGCACGCAGTAGCGCCTGAACGTGCCACAGTTGCGTGTCTTACCCCAACGTCAAATGATGCGGTTGCCCACGAAGACGCCGTCACACACGCAACTGACGAAATCAGTCAGTCTGATTTTCAGACCGTCCTCTCCAAGTCTAAGAAGCGCCGACAGCGAGCCTCGACATCTCAAGGACCCGCTGCCCACACTGGTCCTCGTCCCGCCACTGAATCGACGGCTATG
Organism: Rhipicephalus microplus; assembly: GCF_043290135.1. NCBI lineage: Eukaryota > Metazoa > Arthropoda > Arachnida > Ixodida > Ixodidae > Rhipicephalus > Rhipicephalus microplus. Next base: position 94,928,246 of record NC_134701.1, read on the forward strand.
CTTGCCCACGTTGCTCCAGGGACTTCTAATGCGCCCACTGCGACTCAGACCGCTCCTGCAGGGGTACGCGCCACTGAACACACCATGCCGGCTTCTGCTTCATCGTCGCTAGACTCGGGCACTATTCTTTTTCGACCAGCAAACGCCAGCGCCTCCTTTCACCGCACCTCTCGTCTTGCCATTGCGCAAGCTCTCTCTGCGCTGCCCGGAGTCAAGGAGGTGAGAGTAAACACGAAAAAGAACATCGTGGCAGCAGACGCATCTACACCAGAATGGATGAATCGCCTACTAGCAACATCGGAGCTCGCAGGAATACCCGTGACTGCCCGCCTCCCTGCTGACCGTTCACAAAGCAGTGGCGTGGTGCAAGGCGTCGATGGCGACTATACCGACGAAGCCCTCCTGGCCGCCGTGTCGTCCGATGTGCCGGTGATTGCAGCCAGGCGACAAGGGACATCACTAGTCTTGCGGTTCGCCTCTCCCGTGCCTCCCACCCGGGTCCGCCTTTTTCGCATGGTGTTCGAAGTGAGGCCATCCCGACCTCGCCCGCTTCAGTGCCGGCGGTGCGGACGCTATGGGCATATCGCCGTCACTTGCCGAGGACCAGAGCGGTGCCTGCGATGTGGTGGCCACCATGGGAAAGACGCCAACTGCACCAACAAATTAAGATGCCTGCACTGCGGCAGGCCACATTCAGCTGATTCCGCAGACTGTCAGCTCTGGCAAAGAGAGCGGCGCCTGGCCACCATCAAGGCATCAGCTCCCACCTACCTGCCTCACCGCGAGGCTCAAGCAGTCTTGCGGGCAAGCCCTAGTGTAACTGATAGTCCTCAGCTGAAGCAGACCACGGGCAAGAGCTATGCTGCCGCAGTGGGATCACCATCCAAGATGACGGTCAGCTCGACCCATCCAGGCCAGACAGGCGTACAACAACGGGGCCCTTCGGCTGGTCTCAAGCACCCAGACTCTACCACGACTCGTCCACCCGCGAAGGTACCTTCCCAGCCTCGTGTGGACCAGGAAAATGCAAACCTGAGGCTCCTGTTAAGAGCAGTTGCGGACCTGCTGCCTCCTGAAAACCAGCTGCGCTCCATCTGCCTTCAGGCAGGTGGCGCGCACCCTCATAGTAGCCACCATGGCTGACACTCATCCGCATGCTGCAGAGAACCACCGCCGCCGCCGCCCGTGTGTGCTTCAATGGAACGCTCACTCGTTGCGGCGGCGGCATGCAGACCTCTCCTCACATCTCCTGCAGAGCGAGTATGATGTGCTTGCTTTGCAGGAAGTGTACGTAGCAGCGACCGACTTGCGACTTCCCGGATACATCGGTTACCAAAGTATCACGTCGTGTACTCTAGACACGTGCCAGGACGCGCCGTGCATAGCGAGTGCACATCCCCAGGGTCGACCACGTTGTGCAGTGTACGTGCGACGAGAACTACCACATGTGCACATAAACGTGGCTGATGTCACTGGAGGGGCTCTTGAGTGTTGTGCCGTGACGGTGCGGCTTCGCGGTGTGGACACGACAGTGGCCTCTGTGTATGTGCGACCTGGACAGCGGTGGGACGCCTCCATGCTGTTACAGCTCACGGCTAAATTCGGAAGAGACTACCTCATATGTGGGGACATGAATGCTCATCACACCATGTGGGGGAGTAACACCTGCTCCTCTCGAGGAAGGGATCTGGTGGACGTTATCCATCAACTGGGCCTACAAGTTTTGAACACCGGATCCTTCACTTTCGTCCGCAGAACAGCACGACCGTCATGCTCCGCCATTGACGTCACCTTGGCCAGTGAAGGGGACCGGTACGATTGGGCAGTGGAGCCTGACTCCTGGGGTTCAGACCACCTGCCGATCGTCATCTCACCTGTGGGCGGAAAGATCCCAAGGAGGAGGCTGTGTAGTACGATCGATTGGCGGGCTTTTCGAAGGCAGCTTCGAGACGTCCCAGAGGATCAGGATTTCCTGAATCTGGTAGCAGTGGCAGCGCAGGCGGCAACTATCCAGACCAGGGTGCCAGAGCACCACCCTGTGCCAGACCTCCATCACTTGAACTTACGGGCTGCGAGGCGCAGGGCTGAGAGAAGGTACCTAAAATCCCATGACCCAGCTCAACGTACACTCTTCAATCGTGTGGATGCGGTATGTCGGCGACATGCCAACCGTCGCAGGCGGCAAAGCTGGCAAGGCATCTGCCTCTCCCTGAGTCAGGCAAGAGGTGGCGCAAAAGCATGGCGACTTCTACGATCCCTCGTCACTGGACCAATGGTGCGGCAACCCGTCATTGCGGTGGCCATCTACTTAGGCATTAGTGAAAAAGAACTGGCAGAGCGACTGGCCGATCGCTTCACAGAACTCCCACCAGCCAATCCTTCAGCCCTCATCGCCACGCCTGCTCCCAAGCCACCGCAAGGTCTTCACCCTGCCTGGACGGCCAGCCAGATCGCATCTCTGTGTCAGGACCCTATTTTCGAACACGAACTGAACGTTGCTCTAGCCAGAACCAAGCGCCGCAGTTCCCCTGGTGCCGACGGCATCACATACCAGATGCTGCGCAACCTGGATATGGCCTCACGACGACACCTGTTGAGGACTTTTAATGAAATATGGCAGAGCGGCAACCTACCTGAAGCCTGGCTGACCGCTGTTGTGGTGCCGATCCGGAAACCTCGCCGCCCTTGTGCCGCCATTACGTCCTACAGACCCGTTTCTCTCACCTCTGCTGCCTGCAAGCTCATGGAAGCCATAGCACTGGCACGCCTAAATTGGATTGCGGGGGCAAAGGATTTCCTACCAGAACAGCAGACGGGCTTCCGACGCCACCGATGCACAGCAGACTCGATCGCGGACGTCGTCTCTACCTTGGAGGAGGCCAAGCGCAACGGCGAAGTGGCCCTCCTCGTCCTGCTGGATGTACAGAGCGCTTTTGACAGCTTGCCTCACATAGCGATAGAGAGTGCTTTGGACACACTCGGCATCGTGAGCTGCCTACGTACCTTTATCAGTGCCTTTCTGGCAAAACGCACCCTCCGGGTTAGAGTACGACGCGCGCTCAGCGATCCACGGCCAGTGACAGCAGGCGTTCCACAAGGTTCCGTCCTGAGCCCCTTTCTGTTCAACCTGGTGCTAGCGGGGCTGCCGACCGCGATGCCCGCAGACAAGCGTTACCCCACGCAGTGCTCCTTGTACGCAGACGATGTGGCACTGTGGGTTAAGGGGCCTAGGCAAAACTTCACGGCCATAAGGCGTTCCCTGCAGCGCTCCTTGGATGCCGTCGTCTCTTTCTTCAAGGCAATCGGACTGAACGTTTCGCCCACGAAGACGGAGGCACTGCTGGTTCACCCCAGAGCCACTGCGCGGAGGGCCGTCCGAAGGCTTGTGCTAGGTGACCGACCTATCCCGTGGAGCGATGCAGTGACGTACCTGGGGCTAAGGATCGACCACCGCCTTACCTGGATACCAGCCGTTAAGCTCGCCGTCCTCAAGGCCACCAGGGTCGAGACTGCCGTAAGCAAACTGCTCAGCAGGGGCCAAGGGTGCACCTCACGGCTGGCTCTAAGACTCTACGAAGGGGCTGCAACGACAGCGCAAACTTATGCACTGCCCTTGGTGCAGCTAGCGCCACACCGCAAGGAGCAACTGGAGCGGCAACATCGCATGGCAATTCGGCGCTTCATGGGACTTCCCCGTCAGTCACCCATAGCTGCAACCCTGGCGGAGGCCCAGACCTGGCCTCTGTCACTCTTGATGCTACGACAGGCGCTGCATCACGTGGATCGCCTTCACAGGGCCCTCGGGGGCGCTGCCCTCCTTCGGAGACTGCGGAGCCGACCAGCGTCACGGATGGCACAGATCTGCGCTCTCTATGAAGAGCTGGTCCCCGATCCCCCCAGTCCAATCCAACCCCCTCCACCACACCAGCAGCCTCTGGACGTACAATTAACTCTGGACAACCTCAGAAAAAGGCGCACACCGGCATGCGAGCTCCATCAGGCAGCCGTGGCGAAACTTCATGAAAGACTTAAGGGGCAGCTCCTGGTATTCACGGACGGGTCCGTTCGGGACAGCCCCCATTCGGCCGCGGCTGCCTGCGTCATACCATCGACTGGGACAACCATCCGCTGCCGACTTCCCTTTCACGCCAGCTCCACTGCAGCTGAATTGGCCGGCCTTCACTTGGCAGCCGACCACCTTGCTGCCACGTTACCCCAGTTGCCTGTGGCGATTCTGTGCGACTCCCGACCAGCCCTACAAGCGCTGCTCCAACCAGACCAAGCAGGCATAACTGTGGCGTTGCTGCACGCAAAACTGACCGCCATCAAAGAGAGTGGTGTGCGCCTGTCCCTCCACTGGCTTCCCTCGCACGTTGGAATAGCTGGCAACGAGGAGGCTGACGCCGCCGCTAAGGCAGCACACCACTGCGACACGCCAGTCACTAAGGCGGTAACCCAGTCGGATTACTCACGGCAGCGACTGCGGAAGCTCTTACCAACGGCCCACCCTGACACACGGGTGGCAAGCGGCAAACCTCCACCATCCCTTCCGGAGACCGGCCTGGACAGATGCGAGCGGCGGTTGTTGCTTCGCCTGCGTACTGGCAGCGTCTGGCCTGCGGCACGCATGTATTCCGCGGGTCGCTCTTCATCGCCAGCGTGCCGAAGGTGCGGTGATGACGAAACGCTGCAGCATATTGTTTGCTCCTGCCCTGACCTGGCCACTGAGCGTTGCGCACTGGTAAGCCGCTATCGTCTGCTTGGACTACCTGCCGAAACAATGGAAGACATACTTTTTCCCGCGCGCTCGAAGACGAAAGCCCTTCGAGCCTTCCTCGAGTTCTGTGCTTGCGCGGACCTCGCCGCCTTATAGACGGACTCTTTTCACTCGCACTACTGACTGTACTGACAAGACGTTCTCTTGCCATGACATTCACTTTTTCTTTCCTTCCTCTCTTCTTCCTATCATCTTTACTTCCCCTTCCCCGATCCCTAAAGGCGCTGAGCCGTGCCCCCGCGACGGGAGGCAGAAAATAGCGTCCTTTTTGTCTCTTCCTCTTTCATTAATCTCTCTCTCTCTCTCTCTCTCACCACCTCTCCTTGCGGTTTTCAAGTCTTTTTTTTTTAGAATCAGCTACTAGCTACCTAGGTGCTTACGCGTTACAACTTTACGTGGAAGTGTTGTTGACTGCGGCCCCCTGTTAAGTTGCACATTAGGCATCAAATGCCGAAGGTGAGTACCCAGAAAGTAATATGCAAGCGTTCGTGCGGGAGATTCCTCCCCTTGCACTAGGCGCAAAAAAAAAGCGCAGTGCCAGCAGCCGACAGCGTATGGACACTGAAGGGAAAGCAAAGCCTCCTTGAGAACGCTGCTGTCCCAGTGCCGCGCGAGAGACCAACTCAGTGCCGCCTGACCAAAAAAAGGGAACACAAAGCAGACTGCAGTGATTGCGCGATACGTAAAAGGTGGTTGCACGACGTGAGAAAGGTACCAAATGCGACCGCAAAATACAGTCTGAGCTAGGTAGCTCCGCTCAAGAAGCAGGAAACCAAAATACCAAGCATCCTGAATTTTCAATCTTACTTCTTTGAGAGCGTTTAACCAAACAGATTCGAAAAATCCATAGTGGTTGTATAAAATACCTAAAATACGAAGGGACGCGGCCGGCTGAATGGGAAAACCGGCGCTAAGCCTGGAGTTTGGAGAGCCAATGAAGAAATACCGAGATTTGGAGATGTTCAACGCTGCACCTGAAATGTCGCCATACTGGGAAAATACACGCAGGCTGCGTGAAAAGCTATCTTCATCTGAAAGGTACAAGGTAATATAATCAGGGAAAGCTGTGACTTTCACGACACCACTACCAGGAAGCGCAAGACTCCGGACACGTGAATCCGCGTCAAGAGCACGCAAGTATGGCTCAAGGCTGTGGACAAATAGCACAGGAGTAAATGGACATCCCTGACGAACCCCACGTGTTATGGAAAAGGCGTCACTTTCCCAGCCATCTAGAACTAGTGTGCTTTTCATACCAGTGTACGTATTTTTAATCATTTCCACAAACGAAGGAGAAAAGCCGAAGGCTGTGAGCACATTAAGGATATACGCGTGCTCTAGTCGGTCAAACGCTTTTTACTGGTCCAAAGACACAAGGATACCACGCGCAGATCGCGACAGAGTATAGGCTATGTTATCCCATGTGGTAAATGACAAGCTGTGCATTTCTCGTCCAAGCACTGATGAAGTCTGGTGATGACCTACCAGGGTGTTCAACAGACCCCTCAAACGTTGAACGGCTAACGCCGCGAATATGTTATAGTCAACGTTGAGGAGCGTGATAGGTCTCCAATCTTCAGGATTAACTGAGGAAGCATCGCCCTTTGGAATAAGCACAATGCGTTCCTCTCGAAAACTGGATGGAAAGACACCGTTCTCGTAGCGTCGTCAGATAACCGTGGTAAAGGTAGCACCAATCTCATTCCAAAATGTCAAGCAAAACTCAACAGGAAAACCGCCTGGCCCAGGGGCCGTTCCACGTTTCATAGATTTCAGTGCCGGCTTTACCTCTTCAGCCGACGGAGGGATGTGCAGGCAATCCGCAGCTTCTTGAGGAATACGGGGCAAACTTCTAAGCATTGGCGGTGTTTCATCACAGTTAGTCCGCATGGCCGAACATGACATTGCTTCAAAATGCGCCAAGAAAACAGATCGCTCACGCGTAGGAAGCCGCTGCGCAGGTGGTATGTGCGCTGTCATAGAGACAGATGGCTCTGATTGCCCAAAAAACGAATGTCTCGCGTAGCGCAGCACCTCGGGATGTGCACATGGGTTGTGTCTACAGCGCCATGCTGCTGCCGCCAGGGACGAAGCAGCAGTTAAGCGTTGAAAGCGTTCACGCAGTTCACGCTGCCACGCTCGCATCAGAGGAGAAGGCGTCTGGGCGCGCAAAGCAATGCGTAACTTCATCGCAGTATCAGCAAGCTCTTCAGAAACGTGTCGACGAAGCGAACGCCCCTCTACTGCGCAGCGCAGGCGCCACTGTGTTTTAAGCGCATCCCAATCTTCAGGACCAGACGCCGTGAGCGACACACGTAATGCGCGTGACAAAACTGATCTTGAGCGCGCGTCCTGCAGGACGCGAACATCAAGACGCCATGGCTTTTCCGTAAAAGAAAATGGAACTTCGAGCTTCAAGACCGATGATCAGATACGTACACAGGAGGAGGTGGGAAGGACGGAACGCATAAATCGGAGACAAACGCCTCTAACGCTCGTGGGATATAAGCCCGGTCGAACCTGCTGGAGGATCGTCCCCGTCGCCATGTCCAAACAAAGGTATTTCCGTGCACTACATTGTGCGCGTCTAGTAATGAAAAGGGGTGGACAAGGCGATGCAGCTCGCGTGAATTCCAAGCAGACCGGCCCCAGCCAGGACCTTGTACATCAGTTCGCGTATTTAGAACGCAGTTGAAGTCGCCAATCAGAATGACATCACGACCATCAAAAAAAAACACATCCAGGTCTCTAAAAAAGTCATTAGACTGTCCAGTTTGCGCTGGCCCATAGACACACAGTATCCTTAATCTGAAAGAAAAGTGGCTACAGTCTAAAGCCAAAACCCTGCCCACGCCATCGTAAAAAGCATAATGATCCCGTAATAGAGCTCGATTAAAATTAATACCTACTCCCGTAAAACGAGATGTAGCAAAAGAGAAATAACATTCTATGTTGAACTTTCGTTTAAAAGCAAGCACGTCGGATAGCGAGAAGAACTTTGTTTCCTGGAGGCACAAAACATCACAATTTGCAGCGCGGGCGACACTAATCACTTCAGCTTGCTTTACCAAACTGCGAAAACCCTGAACGTTCAATGAAATAATATGCAGTGTAGTAGCCATAATAAAAAGTAAAAACTAACCTGGACGCATAGTTCTAGACGGTGTCCTGAAAAGTGTCCAGGGGACACTTTCTCAACCAAATTACAACGCACTTTTCGGCCCTTCATAAGAGGGTCGAGGTGTTTTGGACCGTTGGGATTTACCACGGCCATCACTGCGTTCATCGGAGCAAGAGCTGGAAGTGTGCCCTCGCCTTGTTTCACGTGGAGCTCCTATTTCGACGTCAAAATCGGCAAGGCTAGACAGTCCGATGCTACTATCCAATCCCAGGCTGAAGCCGTCTTCCGAAGACATGTCCTGAGGAGGTAGGGACTGAGCTGCCGGCAAGCTTGGATCCACATCCTTGATGCTGGCAGCACTGTCCACGTCTGGGCAGGCCGGCGTAGGCATCCTTTGTGTGGGCGATTTTTTACGTGTACGACGCGATGTCGAAATGGTCGGAGTGGCCGCAACAGAAGAGTCTGGGGTATTTTCGCCACTGTTTTCCGAAATAACAGGGCTCGTAGGGTCAACTTCAACAGCAGCAGCCTGAGAACTGGGGTCATTTGTGCGCTGAATATCAAGTGGCGTCAGAGAAGAGACGCCGACGCCGTTTTCAGGGCAGTGCGTTGCGTCTTTCGAAGCGCACGGTTCCTGCACCATCGGGGAGGCCGACGTGCCAAGCGTCGCATCGAAAATCGCACTTTTGTTGTGCGCTTTGTTTGAAGGAACTTGTAGGGGTGAGGCCAGCACAGCGTCGGTGACCTCCTCTGCGTCCCCCGAATCGGTAGTTGGTTCCGTTGCTGGTGTCAGAGGTGGAAAGGCACCAGCGGCAGCGTCTGAGTAAGAGCGGCGGACAGGGCAAACCACAGTTGGGTGGCCGTCCCAGCAGCATCGACACGGGTGGTCACATCCTTCACTAACGTGACCGTGCACACCACAGTGACCACAATACGGTGTTCTGCACTGGGCTCGTAGATGGTCCCCTGAGCCGCATCTTCGACATACACGCTGGAGACCGCGTTAGTCAAACGTAGCACGGTGACCGGAGATGCGCAGGTAGTTCGGCACAGGATTAGCGACGTTCATCTCCATTCGAACATACCGCGTTCCAGTGAGTGAGCCGCGTCGCCTGCTCATCAAACCACTGGTGACTGTGAGCACCTTGCCATATGGGGATAACGCTTGGACGAAAGCTTCGTTTGAGACGAACGATGGCTGGAACAGGCAGGCGACGTTGGTCACTTGTGGGCCAACGGGACCAACTTGAACACGCTCGCCGCCAATCACCAGGCAGCCAGCACTGACGATTAGAGACATGGAGGCCATGCTCTTCACGGTCACTTGGAAGTTTCGAGCTCCCTGATGCTGTACGCAGTATACCTCTGAGAGGCCGACTATTGAGGCCGTCGCATCAACGACGATCTCGGCACTAGTCCCCGTAGGGCAACAACGTCGAAGACAAGCGCCTTCGAAGGCGTCCAATACGCGACGGGCACCATGACTCGTACTGACGGACGCCCCTGACGTAGAACGATCAGGGACGTCCTTAGCACTTGCAAACCGGAGTCAGCAGCCGACGTGAAGCTCCTTAAAGCGGCACCCGTTCGTCCCTCGTGGCCGTCGTAGTAGGGTGTAACAAGTATCACATTTTGACCTCCAAGATAGTGCCAGTGAGAGATTTATGTGCTTTGTTGAACAATAAAAGATAGTGCTCAATGCTCATGCCGATGAATGCTAAGGGGGAATGAGAGACAGGAGCATTCAACTTTTAGGTAATGCGCATGCTGCGAATTTTTCTTTCATTGTTCAACAGCGCACAGAAGACAAGAAAGGGTTGCTACGTTACACTCGCTGGGCGTAACCTCCTAGGTATTAGAAAGGTCTAGCGAGCGTTGGGCCGCAGTGCCATGAATACAGTGAACTAGCATATACCTTGAACTCGAGGTGATTAAAGGTGGGAAGTAGACACGAAGGGCAAGCCGTCAGAAAGTGTGCGTGTGCCTCCTCTCGTTCAGTCCTTGGTATGTCCGCTGGATGGCGGTGCTTCTATATGAGGAATATATAATGAAAAGATGCGAGATGGTGGTACTTGGAGTGTTTAATAGGTGGACGAACGGACGCACAGACAGATGCATAGACGGACGCACGGATGGCTGCACGGACGAATTGACGCATGGACGGACGCAGGGGCGGATGCATGGATGAAAGCAGGGACGGACGCACAGATGAACGGGCGGACGCACGAACAGACGCACGCACGGACGGGCGGATGGACGCGCGGGTGGCCACACAGACGCACGCATGGATGGACGGAAGCAAGAACGAATGGATGGACGGACGCTTCGCCCCACTATCCATCATTCACTCCGTGGATATGCTGCCATTTTTTTTGGTCACTTGTATTAGTGGACAGATTTAGTTAGTGACCACCGCAGCCCGGCGTACGTAGCTTGCCAGCCATTTGCTATGTATGCCTGCGTCCCCAGAGCTGTGGTGGACGCTAAACTAAATCTGTCTAGTTTAGCAAAGAGAATTTTCAATGGTCTCTAGAAAGACTGCTCCTCCTGCTTTCGCTGCGAGTGGGCTGCGTGTTGCGCGCAGGCCTGGCGTTTCTTTTACACGATCTTTTAACCAAATTGTAGCTGTAAATCACATGCATTCTCGTGTGTACACCGTTCCAATTTTTTAACGATATCACGGCAGCGCTAAGCGCGGGATATGCGAGATCTGTCGACGATGAGCAAGCGCAGAAAACTCGCTGAACTGCGCACGTCGACTAATACTCCGTTTCATTGAACAGATATTTAAGTAATATAAGTACACAAACAGCGACAAACAATGGAGCACATCGAATAAATCATCATTTTTTTTGCATGCGTGCTATGCGGCGCCAAGTGAATCTCCCATAGGTACATTCGCTTGATGCCCCGTTATCAGATTTTTTCTCTGTGAGCACAGATTATTGCTGTTATATACTCGAAATAAGTGTTAATAATAATACGTGGGGTTTTACGTTTCGAAAACTTGATCTCATTTTGAGAGACGCCGTAGTGGAGAGCTCCGGAAATTATGATCATCTGGTGTTCTTTAACGTGCACTGAAATTGCTGAATGCATTGGCCTCTTCCATTTCGCCTCCATCGAAATGCGATCGCCACGGCCTGGATCAAACCAGTGACCTTCGAATCAGCAGTTGAGCGCCCTTTCCACTGACCTACCGAGGCGGACTCGAAAGCAGTAGTAACGCAGGGGTAACCTAGATAGTATACACTATGAATGCGGGTAAGTTCGATAACTCACGCTCTATAGGTTACCAATGGCGATGCTGGGTCTTAAGACTGAACCTATACTCTGTAGCTGCCCCACCACGTGCGCCAGGGGTTCTGAATCGGGGTCCGCGCACGTCAGGGCGTCCTCTAAGTCTTTTTTTGGGGGTCCACGAAACCCGTGCTCAAAACAACAACAAAGTATTGAAGGACGCTTCAGATTCAACTTCAAGAGTAGATCACGTAGCGTAATAGCACCTCATGCGCAACGCTTTCAGAACAGCTAGCCTGATTTGGCTTTCGATTCATGCCTCAAACATACCGTAAGGAAACGGATGACTGTGTCTTTTCAAAATATCATTGAACAAATTACAAGTGTAGTTGTTGAGTGCCCACTACGCAGTAACTATTCCTTTTACGAATTAGCGAAGGGCCCACATTGCGTCTGTAGGTGAACACGTGAACCTACGTATATGCTCACATTGTTGGTGGTTCTACTGCTGCTGATGCTTCGTAATATTGGGAGCGCTTTTAAAAAACCCATTCGCATCGTTGCCCAATTCACATCTTTTCACGCCTAGCGCGATTCCATGTTTGGCCACGCAATATACGATGCGTTAAGAAAACTTCTCCTACACATGGCATTCATATAGTGTTTTTTTCCACAGCAATTTCAGAAATATTGTGTCTCTACGAAATCATTACTTTATTTTTAGCTCTACACTCAATTGCGCATCATCCACAAACTAATGACCTGATCGAGCGCACAAAACGAGCGTTCGTCAACGTGCTGTCAGTGTACGTCGCCTCCAACCACAACTGTGATAAAGTATGTATCACCATTCGTGATGTACGCCGTGAACTATACGACACACGAAACGACAGGATGCAACCTTTACTATCTGATCTTCGCCCGTTCACCTCGACATATGCTAGACAGTATCTTTCCTCTTGTCATCCATGACAACTTGGCAGTTCCGGAGACTAGTAGGTGTCGTGCAGAAGAGGCCTGTAGGCGTGCATGCTTACCAACATTGGCAGCGCGAAATTCCTCCCAAACTCGCTACGACAGTCAACACTGGCATGTAACCTATGTTCCCGATGATCTAGTGTGGGCGTGGACTTCAATACGCAGACGTCACTAGAGCCAAAAGCTACTCGCACACTCTGCCAGTCCATTCGTGATCCTCCATCGTCTGAGTAGTGTAAACTATGAAATCGCACGTATGACCACTAGTGGCCAACGTTCATGCAAGACAGAGGTGACGTATGTTGCCCATCTGAAGCCGCTTACACAAAAACCACAAAAATGACTTTCCCAGAGGGTTTCGTCTAAAAGAGGAGAAACGATACGAAGTGTCACTATTTGTGAAAAAAAGTGAAGTGTGGGAAGAGAAAGAAGACGACTTTGTTTGGGTTCGATCCTCACTTGAACACAGAATGTTTTAACATTGGTTTTATTTTCATCTTGTGAATTTTTAGGTGGCGGACAAGACGATGATTTTTCACCCAACCAAGCCCATGTCAACACCCATGGCGGTGCCGGATATTCCGTGAAAAAAGCTCTTTAACGCTCTTGCGTTAAAAAAAAAACGTGTTATTTAGAGGTACAGTTTTAGGGGCGAAGCTCCTTATGGCGTGGCTTGTGCGTCCCTCGTTGTACGTAACCACAAGTGACTCATACCCGAAATAGCGGTCCTTACGATTTTGACCTCCAAGGTGGTTCTGGTGAGATATTTCTTCTGTGCGTTGTTGAACAATAAAAGATAGTGCTCAATGCACATGTTAATGGCTGCTAAGGGGGAATGAGAGACAGGAGCATTCGGCCTTTAGGTAACGCGCACGCTGCGATGTCGAATAGCAGCTATTGACATGTACATTGAGCAAGATCTGACAAGAAAGGGTTGCTGCGTCATAATAGCTGGGTGTAACCTCCTTGGTTTTAGAAAGGTTTAGCGAACGTTGGGTCGCATAGCCATGAATACAGTGAACTAGTATATACCATGAACTCGAGGGGGTTAAAGGTGGGAAGTAAACCCGAAGCGCAAGCCGTAAGAAAGTGTGCATGTGCCACCTCCCGTTTAGTCCTTGAAATGTCCGCTGGATGGCGGTGCTTCTATATGGAGAATAGGACGCGCGCGGTCGGCGGTAGAGGTCGGACGTGTTTTTGGAGAGCTCCGGAATGACAGCTACAGATAAGTGTTTTTGCATGTTTCCAGCTTGCCTCTATATGTAGCGTTATGAGAACGTAAGGCGCTAGCGTAAAGCTTGATTAGGTCTAGTACGGTGTACGTTTTTTTTATTAGTATTTTGTACTGTGTCTTTTTTCTCCAGCCACCACGTGGCTGAAGCCTGCGCGTAGACCGACCACGTGCATGCGCAGGTGCTGTGAAGTGTAGCGTATTTATTTATTATTGTGGTTCTTTTTGGCTTAGACCAGTGTATTATAGTACAGTTTTCTAACACGTGGGCATCGGTAAACTGAGCTAGCCATGGTCAAAAAGACCGTAAAGTGTTCAGAGTGCGGGGTAGGGTGGAAGGTGGAAATTAGTGCGGAGGAGAAAGCAGAAGATGACGCCAAGTGTAGACAGTGCGAGTTCGAGAAGAAAATGAAAAATATGATGGCGGTCCAGAGTGGGCTCATGGAGAAAATCGCAGAGCTGGAGAATGCACTGGCGAAGGAGCGAGAGAAAACGTCAGCCATGGAAGAAAGGCTCCGGGCAGCCGAGAAGGGCCTAGCGAAGGTCGTGAAAGGGAACGAAGACGCAGGTGACGGCGGAAGCATTATGGCGACGACCCCCCGTGCGGGAGAGATGAAGGAAACAGGCATGACAAAGGCAGATACATTGGCCACAGGGCCCAGCTACCGGGAAGTAGTTTTGAGGGAGGGTGGGAGCAAACCAGCAGCCGTGACTCACGCTAGTCACCTAGTCAGCAGCCAGGTGCAGGTTTCAGAAGGAATGTCTGAACAGGTCATCATCGCCGGTGACTCAAATTTAGTCCGATGCGCAGCAGCAATCAAAGAAAGGGTGAAAGGCAACAAGAGAGTTGCGATAGGGACGTTCCCAGGACAAACGCTGGGGACAGTAATGAGTCAAGCGGGTGAACAACTCGCAGCTAAAGCTAACAATCGTAACCTCGTTGTAATTGCGGGAGGGTTAAATGACGTCCTGAAAAAAGAATCGTCAGGACTAGCGACGACCTTGGCGAAAGGGGTGGATGACATGCGCACCGTGTCCCCCCAGGTGCAAATTGTAGTATGCACAGTACCGGAAGTACCAGTACGCAACGTCAACCTGCAAAGAGCGGTTGTCGACGCAAACAAAGAGATATGGCGAATTAGTCGAGAGAAGGGTTTCGAGGTAGTGGATTTAAACAGGGAAGTGCACAGGTGGGGTGGATTCCAAAGAGACAAGGTTCATTTCGATAAGAGGCTTGGACATGAGGTGGGCTGGCGACTGGCAGGACGCGCAGTAGCTTTTTTGGGGGGCTCACGGGCCCTTCGGAGTCCGGGGTAGCTCGTAACAGGGAAAACAACCAGGAGGACGCTTTGACAGGTAGAATTGCGAAAAACCAGAAAAAAGGTAAAAGAAAAAGGAAAAAGGCGCGTGTTGCAATTAGTTACATAAACATGCAGGGTGGCAGAAAGAAGGCAAAATGGTTAGAGATTGAGGAGAAGTTAAACAAAGAACAGATAGGCGTGTATGCGGTTACAGAAACACACCTTAGAGACTTGGAAGAGCCACCACATATTAAAAATTATGTTTGGGAAGGGTGTAACAGGACCATATCGGAAAGGAAAGGTGGGGGTGTAGGAATGCTAATTCACCGCGGAGCCAAATGGGTTAGAGTGAAACAGACGTGTTCAGAGCACCTCTGGGTTCTGGGCACAGTAGGTGGAAAGGAAACGTGGCTAGGGGTAGCCTACTTGTGGATGGGGAATAACTGCAGAGAAAAGAATCAGGAGATAGTGGATTGCATGAGTGCGGATATTAAGGAATTTGGTAATGGGGCCGAAATCATCCTTCTAGGGGACATGAATGCCCACATACATGACCTTGACGGATATTCAGACACCAATGGGAAGTTATTACTAGATCTTTGCGAGCAACATAGTCTGAAGATAGTTAACACGGGGCCTAAATGTGACGGCCAGATCACATGGGAAGTCGGAAACAAGCAATCAAGTATTGATTATTGTCTCATGACTGAAGGAATTTACCACAAACTGACAGAAATGAGAATAGACGACGAAGGCATTAACAGCTTGGGTAGTGATCATAAACGAATAACATTATAAATGGGATACGAAACTGAAAATATGAGCATGGAATCAAAGTCTGGCAGCTCGTATTTAAATGACAAACAAATAATAAATATAGCCGCAAGAGTCGAGGAAGAAGTAGGCGAAATACCAGGCAAGGACTGGGAGTATAGTGAGCTGTTACATCTAATGACGAAGGAGATAGGGAAAGAGAAGAAAACTGTTTGCTGGAAAGGAAAAAGGAAGCCAAAAAGTTGGTGGAACAAGGAAATCCGGGAGGCGATCGAGAAGCGACGCGAAGCATCACGGGAGCATAGAAAGGCAAAAAAGGAGAAGCGGCCGCAGGACGAAGTCAAAAAAATATGGGAAATATATTTAGAGAAAAAAATCCCTTGTACAGAAATTGGTAGAGGCAAAAATTAAAGGTGAAAGTGAACGCTGGATGACAGAGATACACGAAAAAAAGGAGGCCGCGCCTAGGATTTTTTGGAGCCACATAAAGGCGCTAGGTAGGAAGTCTGTCACAACGCAACAACATATTCTAGATGAAGGAGGAAATCAATTGGAAGGGTACGAAGCGCTAGGTTACATCCAAAAGGTAACAGCCGATTCGTTTCAAAAGAGCGTCCAGGGGATCTCCCCGGTGAGTAAAAGTGTGGCGGAGAAAGCAACAGAGGAAGAGCTAGTACTTGATAATTTCAACTGGAAAAAGGCCGAAGAAAAAATTCCAAAGCGCACTGCCGCGGGTTTAGATGGGATTCCCGTTAGCCTCATTAACGAACTAGGACATAACACTAAAGAAGCATTGTTAAAAGCAGTAGAAAAAAGCTTAAAGGACGGACAAATACCGGACAGTTGGCGACAAAGTAGAATGAACTTAATCTATAAAGGCAAGGGAGAAAAGGACAAGATTCGCTCGTATAGACCACTAACCATTACATCGGTACTATACAGGATGGCGATGCAAGCAGTAAAAATGAAAATAGAAACGTGGGCCGAACATAACGATATTTTGGGAGAAC
Source organism: Rhipicephalus microplus (assembly GCF_043290135.1). Classification (NCBI taxonomy): domain Eukaryota; kingdom Metazoa; phylum Arthropoda; class Arachnida; order Ixodida; family Ixodidae; genus Rhipicephalus; species Rhipicephalus microplus. The sequence goes on from NC_134701.1 coordinate 94,944,678, forward strand.
TTCAGAACGGATTTCGAGTCGACAGGCGGTTAGACGATAACCTGTTTGTTCTCACTCAGTGTATAGAAATATCTAAAATAGAGAATAGGCCCTTGTACGTGGCTTTTCTAGACATCACTGGGGCATACGACAACGTTAATCAGGAAATTTTGTGGGATATATTGAAAGGAATGGGCATGGGCGACGACTGTATACAGCTTTTGAGGGAGATATACCGAGAAAATACAGTTTGCATAGAGTGGGAAGGAATGCGTAGCAAAGAGAACGTTGAGGTTAGCAGGGGTCTGAGACAGGGATGTCCTTTGTCCCCGCTGTTATTCATGCTGTACATGGTGAGTATGGAAAAAGCGCTAGAAGGTAGCAACATTGGTTTTAATCTGTCACACAAACAGGGCGGCATGATGATTGAGCAGAAGCTTCCAGGTTTATTTTATGCGGACGATATCGTCTTATTTGCGGACAGTCGAGATGATATACAGCAGCTGGCGAATATATGCGGAAGGGAAGGTGAAGCTCTTGGACTAGGATTCAGTGTAACGAAGTGTGGATTGATGGTATTCAATGATCCCTGTGATCAGACGGTGTCCATACAAGGCCAAGAAATACCGAGGGTAAGTGAATACAACTACCTTGGAGTATGGGTAAATGAGAGTGATAGATACATGGAGGTACAGGAAAAAGCCTCGGCAGCAAAAGGAAAGAGGAATGCGGCAATAATGAAGCACAGAGCGTTGTGGGGATACAATAGGTATGAGGTGCTTCGAGGTCTGTGGAAGGGTGTAATGGTTCCAGGGCTTACTTTTGGGAACTCAGTGGTGTGCATGAGGGCAGAGGTGCAATCGGGAATGGATGTAAATCAAAGGACTGTGGGACGCCTCGCGTTGGGTGCTCACGGGAAGACGACAAACGAGGCTGTAAAGGGCGATATGGGGTGGGCAGGTTTTGAGGCGAGGGAAGCGCAGAGCAAAATAAGGTTCGAAGAAAGGCTAAGAAATATGAAGGAGAGTAGATGGGCAGAGAAGGTGTTCCGTTATTTGTATAGGAAGAGCGTGGACACACAGTGGAGAAAAAGAACTAGAAGACTCACTAGTAAGTATACGGCTGGTATTGTAAGCCATATGTCAACAAAGAGCGTTAAGGGAAAAGTCAGGGAGGCGGAGAGGATGTACTGGATGGCAGCTATGGAGAAAAAACCGGCTTTGAGTAACTACCGAAAGGGCAAAAATGAAATAAGGAGGGAGGCATTTTACGATAATTCAAGGGGAAGCGCTTTACTGTTTGAAGCGAGATCGGGTTGCCTTAGAACGCGTAGTTATAAAGCAAGATTCAGTAGAGAAGAAGAACAATGCACATGCTGCGGGAAAGATAAGGAAAGGGCAGAGCATGTTCTGATTGAATGTGGAGATATCCACCCAGGTGTACGTTTGGGCACGAGCCTACAGGAAGCCTTGGGTTTTAGGGACAGCAATGGAAAGCGGAACACACCCGCGATTGAAATAAGTAAGAGACGGTTAGAGTATTGGTGGCAGAAAATTAGAGAGAAAGGACAAAAATAAATATTGGAAAAATAAAATATGGACAGTGTGCCGTAAATGGCAGAGAACTTAAGCTGAAAATTTACCTTTTTTCCATTAAGATAGAATTTATCGAAGTAGAGGCATTAGGCCAACATAAAAAAAGAAAAAAAGGTTTTTTTTTCGAGCCTGGTGGCATACTTGTCACCACCCCGTTATAAAGGGGACGCTCATAGCATCCATCCATCCAATATATGATGAAAAGATGCGAGATAGTGGTACTTGGAGTGCTGAATAGATGGACGAACGGACACACAGACAGATGCATGGATGAACGCATGAACGGACGCAGGCGCGGATGCATGGACGAACGCAGGGACGGACGCACGAACAGACGCACGCACGGATGGGTGGATGGACGCATGGACGGTTACACAGACGTACGCAGGAACGGACGGAAGCAAGAACGAATGGACGGACAAATGCTTCGCCCCACTCCCCATCATTCACTCCGTGGATATGCTGCCATTTTTTTTCTTGTGACAGCAGCCTCTTCTAATATTCAATTAGCCTCACCTCACAACATAATAGCCGTGCAGTGGAGCTGAGTCATATCTCCCCTACTTCATGAGATGGTTGTGAAACCTTTCACGCAATTTTGTACGACACAGGCATCCGAGCGTGTTTTTTTGCAGGATTGCAAACTTGAAGAGCAAACATATAAACAGAATCATTATGGCTGCAGACAGCACAACCTAACACAAACTGCTGCTTTAAAATGGTGGGGCACTTTGACCATTTTTCGCCAGTGGGAAATAAAATGCACTTATGTCCCGTACGACGACGGCACGAATCACGCGAGCCAAATAATATAGCGCAGCACGCAGCCTGGAATTCACAATAAGTTGTCAATGTCAGCTAAAATTGATTTTTCTTCTCTCGGCAAATCACGCAATATCCCCAAAAAATCACACGTAGTTAGCCCGACTATGGTGGCTAGAAGGGGAGGTGGCGTCAGCGCCCATGCGCCGCCGCAGGGAAAGCGATTCGTCGTTTCATGACACGGCCGCGGTAGCCGGGGTGGCGCTCCGGCCAGCTCTTCGATGCCTGTGGAAAGCGATGGATGGATGGAAAAACTTTATTTCGTCAGAAAGCAACTGAGGATGATTCCGTGTTAGATGGCCATCAACCCAAGGTTGGCGGCGACCTGTGTGGCCCACTCCACGACCCTTAACTGGACGACTGGGTCTGAGCTGGTCAACACGGCCTCCCAGTGCTCAAGAGAGGGATCACGCATAATATCCACCGGCGGCGGCACTATGCTACATTTCCAAAGTATGTGATCATATGTTGCCACAGCCTGACACCATTTGCATTGCGGCTTAATCTCCTCCGGGTACATTTTGTTCAACACGTAAGGGTTGGGAAAAGATCGCGTCTGCAGTTTTCTCCAGACGCATTCCTGCGCCTTAGTCAACCGCTTGTGCGGGGGCGGATAAAACCTCCGCTCTAGTTTATAATGATTCGTTATGTCATGAAAAGACACCAGCCCATCTCTCGCGGACCTCCCCGGAACTGGCGGCTCACCTACCCGGCTGACGAAACCTCGAGCATTCAGGTGAGCCGCCTCGTTCCCAGGGTTCCCAGAGTGTGCTGGTACCCAGACAATTTCTATTTCTCTCATTTCTCGTCCCGTGGCCCTATGCAGAAATCGTGCAGCGGTCGCCGATATTCTGCCCCTCGCCAGATTTCGGATGGCTGTCTTTGAATCACTGAAAATCAAATCTGACTGCGAATTAGTTATAGCTAGCGCTATTGCCGCTTCCTCTGCAGTTTCCGAGGAGCGGGTTTTGACCGATCCAGAAGCGATCAAGCGCCCCTGCCTGTCCACCACCACAATCACAAAAGCGTCTTTGTCCTTATATTCCGCAACATCTGTATAGACTGCCGCTTTGTACTTGCCGTACTCAACGTGTAAAGCTCTGGCTCTTGCCTGCCTGCGCTGCGTATGGTGAATCGGATGCATATTTTTGGGCAAAGGTTTTATGTACAGGGCTTTATGTAACTCTCGCCGCACCTGAATTTTAGTGTCCCCAGTGGGAGCCTCTGCTCCGATGCCAATCCTTTCCAATATAATCCTGCCCGCTGTGGTTGTCGAAAGCCTAGCGTGCTGCATCACCAGATGCGCCTCCCATAATTCATCCAGGGTGTTGTGTACCCCTAGTTTTAACAGCCTTTCTGTAGGCGCGTTGTTAGGCAACCCAAGCGCTGCCTTGTAAGCTTGCCGGATCATAGCCTCGACCTTACCTTTTTCTGCGGCATCCAACTTCATATAAGGTGTCGCGTAAGTAATCCTGCTGAGCACAAACGCCTGTACCAGCTTACAGAGTTCTTTTTCTTTAACCCCGCTTTTACGGTTAGCGATTCTTCTGATTAGCCTGACAGTAGCATTGACCGTGGTCTTAAGTTTTTCAAGGGCCACCCTATTCTTCCTGTTAGTTTGCAGATATAGGCCAAGAATTCTAATCGTTTGAGCTTCAGCTACCGGCCTACCCCCTACCTTTACCTCTAACGGCGGTGGCGGAACATAGTGTCTTGCATGTAGCCCTCTGGGTTTGTCCCGAACCACAAAGAGCTCGGACTTTGGCTGAGAACATGAAAGTCCCGCCTCCCCTGCCAACTCTTCGACAATATTAACTGCCTGTTGCAGTGTTTCTTCCAGATGCGCGTCACTACCCCTGGTTACCCATAGAGTAATATCATCTGCATAAAATGTGTGTTTGAGTCCCGGTATCTCCTCCAGCCTCGGCGGTATTTTAATTAAGGCAATGTTAAACAGGAACGGCGACAAAACTGAACCCTGCGGCGTCCCTTTGCCTCCCAACGCGAATGAGTCCGATTTGATATCTCCTATTGAAATTTCTGCGGTTCGGCCCTCCAAGAATGATCTGATGTAGCGAAATGTCCTGACCCCTGGGCCAATTTCCGATAGGTTATTCAATATTGCCTCATGCGAAACATTGTCGAAAGCTTTATTCAGGTCAAGCCCTAATACAGCTTTGGTGCCCGTGCCATGCCCGGGATTGACTACATCATGTTTTAACTGTATCATGACATCCTGTGTGGACAAATTGGCCCTGAAACCTATCATAGTTGGGGGAAAGATGGCCTTGTCCTCTGCATAATTCTGAAGCCTGTTGAGAACCACGTGCTCCATCAATTTGCCCACGCATGATGTCAGCGATATGGGGCGCAGGTTTTCCAAGCAGAGTTTCTTGCCTGTCTTCGGAATAAATATAATCCTAGCATGCTTCCATTGTGCTGGGATCTCCCCGGCTACCCAATACTCATTTATCAAGTCAGTGATCGCCCCGACTGATTTGAAATCTAGGTTTCTCAGCATTTTATTATTAACTCCATCCGGACCTGCGGCAGACGTAGTACGCAGCTGCCCCATGGCAAACTCCACCTCCGCAATTGTGAACTCTTCATCTAGGTCGGAGTTTTCCACCCCCGAGTAGTGTGGTAAGCAACCGTCTACTCCATCAGTTATGTACCGATTCCGGAGTTCCTGTATAAACTCTCCAATTGTGCCTTTATATTGATGCATTAACCGAGTCATTTGCCCCCGTTGCGCCGATTTTGTTGCTGCCGGATCCAAAAGATGCCTTAACAGCTGCCATGTCTTTTTGCATCCAAACTGTCCATTCATGCGATCACAAATCTGGCCCCACTGCTTGGCTTGCAACTCAATTGCATAATTTTCGATTTTACGTTCTAACTTGGCAGTCCTTCTGCGAAGGACGCCATTATGTTGTTGCTTCTTCCACCTTCTCAAGAGACTCGCGTGCGCTTCCCACATGTGTAATAGTCTCGAGTCAGCGGTAAACTCCTCCTGCTCGACTGGCACTTCTACCGTGGTATTACTTACATCCTCCTTGAGCGCCTGTACCCATGCATCCAGGTCATTAATTTTCCCGTTTACAGTGTCTGCTCTGTTTTTCCTAAATCTGTCCCAATCTGTAATTCTATGCCCCCTCACTTTGTCTTTATGCTTCGCAGCGCTAAACGTCGTGGAAAGGATATAGTGATCACTTCCTAGCGCTTGTCCCGTGTTAATCCACTTTGTATTACTGATGCCTCTAAAAAACGTAAGGTCTGGGGAGGTATCCATGCTTATGCTGTTGCCTATCCTCGTATGATCTTGTGGATTGTTTAACAGCGTCCATCGCAGATCCCGGGCAACTTGCCAAAGCCGATTGCCCTTTGGGCTGGCTCGAATATAACCCCACTCCGGGTGAGGCGCATTGAAATCTCCTACCACTATAAGCGGAGCGCGAGCTGCTAACCGTTGAGTTTGAATCAGGAGTTGTGGCAAGCCCAATCCTTTATCTTTTGGAGAACTATACACATTAAGTAAAAACAGACTCTTCTCATACTTTCGTTTAGGCAAAATCTCAAGCAAGACATAGTCTTCCCTGCTGCTATCTACGGAATGCTGAATGGCAGTGATGTTGCGATGGACTAGCACGGCTGTGAAGACGCGTGATACGCCCCTTGAATCAGTTCCTGGCGCTGTAAATGCCTTAAATCCAGGTAATTTTACTGAACCACTAGCCTCCTGTAAGGCTATTATGTCTGGTTTACTGTCCAGATTTTGTACGTGCAACTGCAGGTTACCCCGCTTTTGACGAAAGCCCCTGCAGTTCCACTGCCAAACCTCAATTTGCTGGCGAGGCGCCATGATGAGGCACCAGGTTGACTAATGGCACTTGGCCACCCACGGGAGGCAGTCTTGCCTCCAATAGAGTATGAAGCTGCTGAAACATGCCCATGACCTGGGTTTGGGAATCCTTAAATTCAGTGGAGAGCATGCCGAGACGCTCCTCTATTGTGTCTAATCTGGCTTCGATCTTTTCGACTCGAGCCTCCAACCTATCCTGTCTTTTCCCTTGTTTGCCTACTTTATCCGCAAGTGTTGTTACATCCGACTTAAGACTAATGACCTTAAAAACAGGCTGTGGCATGTCTACTGGTGACGTTTCGGCTAATCGTTTTGCGTTAGCTACCTCATCCCCCGGCAGTGGTCTCTTCACTGTCCCCCGATTCTCCACTTCCATAGCTGCACTCTCCTGTACGCGAGCAGACGCCTCTTGCGTCGCTTTCTGTAGGCCTTGCACTGCTGATGCCTGTGTCCCCTGCCGTTGGTCGTTTCTAAGTGCGCGTTCCATCTCTGCAATTCTGTTTTCCATTCTTTTAATCAAGTCTCCCTGTCGCTGAACCAGCGCTGCTAACTCCCTCTCTCGAGCGGTTTCGTTCTGGGAGGCCGTGCCTGACAAGCTCACCTTTTTGTTGGTGTCGCGTGCGCAGCTGTTGGTACTGGATGCTCGTCCACCATCTTGGCCGCCCCCGCGCCCTGGCAATGGCGGGAAGGAACTCGACCGGTCCCTGCTTTTGCTTCTGCCTTCTTTACCCCTCGGTGACCGCTCAGTGGCCCTCGAGGAACGCTTATCGTTGCCAGCTTCGCTATCTCTTTCGATGCTCTGCTGTCGGCCTGTCGGTGGCTTGCGAGCCAGGCGAAACTTGCAGTTACGGCTCCCTGTGTGATGCGCACCATGGCACACGATGCAGACCGGCGTGCACGTAGGTGGCTCTCCTTCTGGCGGGGCAGGATGGTCCTTCCCGCAACGGTGACATAGGTTGCTCTTCGGACGATAGCAAACGTCCGCTCGATGTCCAACTCGTCTGCAGTTGTAGCAGGTGTCGACTAAATTTCTGTACGGGATCACAGCGTACAGACAGTTCCAGTAAGTAATCTGCCGGGGTATGTGTTTTCCCCCGAACGTAATCTGAATCGCCTTTGACTTTCCCAGAGGTCTCGCGTCCAGAATGTCTATGCCTTCATTCTTCTTCAGGAATCCCGCCCGAACTTCTTCCACTGGGCATCCATCATAAGCATTATAAATCACTCCCCGCACGGAGTTCTCCAACGGCGCCACGAACGCCGAAACCGGCAGGTCACGATCACCCAGCTTGAGCGTCTTCACAGTCGCATATGCCCCACTGCGATTTATGCACGGTGTGCTCACCGTCAACGTATTGTTTGTGCCATTAACCCGCACAATGTCTTCTTCCGCGGCAATCGCACTCGTTAGACGCGCTGCTGCTCTCAATGCACATCCGAGTTCTCTCGCTGTCACAACACTCAAGTCCCAGTTCTGGGGCCTGTACACAATCTTGAAATCCGTGGCTGGCAACTTGAGAAACGGTCCGCGTTTCTTCCATACCGGCGCTTTCCCACGCTTGACTTGCTGCGCTCCGTGCGTCTTGCGCCCGTCGCTGCCGGCCTGCGTCTCGCAAGGCTTACTCTTGGCGTTGTCGCCATGCCGAGTCTTCTTAAATCGGTCCTGTGCCTTCAGCACTGGAGCCCACTCTCCCGCTTCAAAATCTTCGGGTGTTATAGTCTCCCCTTCGACGTAGTACTCCATCTTCAGCCCAACAAGATCCACGGTCACCGGGCGCAAGTCAGACGCCGGGCGACGCGGCCCAGGCCAGACTTGGCCTAGGAGATAGGCCTAGCCTTGCCACCGCGGGGTTGATAGAAAAATCTCGGAAACTCCAAAAACGGGGACAAACTTGCCTAAACGAGTGGTGTCCGTAGGTACAGGGCAACCTCCTGCAGACGAGCCCACTGACAGCAAGTCCAGAAAAAAGCGCGTCCGCCGATAGTCGGTCACCGGGCCGGAGCTCATGCGAAACACGTCCGCACAGCGTCTCACTCCGACGCACCTGTGGAAAGCGAAGCGAGGGGGTTGGCGCTGTTTCTTCCGTCGTTTGTTTACCGTTTCGCGCACGTGTTTCTTTGTGCCTTACAGGCTGAGTTCGTCGCTTTTTGTGTGACAAGTATGTCGCACAAACTTATTTCCAGTCAGTACTGAGTGCGGTGATCTAAAGCGCAATGAGCTCTGGCGTGAAACGGAAAGCGTCGCAGACGCACTGCTTCGCGCCCGGCTGTTCTTCGGGCTACGACTCTGCGAGGAAGTCCGGTCGGCAAGTGTCGTTGTTTTCTGTGCCCAAAGACCCTGAACGCTTCAAAGCCTGGCAGCGAGCAGTGCCACGTGCGGACAAACCACTGGAAGCAACCTCAGTTCTTTGTGAGCTGCATTTCGACGAACAGTACCTCGTGCGGTTTTTCACCCACACTGTCAACGGTGAGACAGTGCGAATTCCTCGTGACCGACCTAAGCTTACGGATAATGCAATCCCCACCGTTTATCCGAACGTCCCTGCGTATTTATCGAAGAAACCGCCCCAGAAAAGAACGTCGAGGACGTCTACGGGGGGCCTACCTGCTAAGATTCCGCGGTGTGAAGGAAGCGACTCTGTGCACGACAACGCTGCCGACTCCCATGAAGACGGAAGCTTTTCCAACTCTCCAACCGCGCTTGATATCGCGAGTTGTGAACCACCAAGTGCCTATTGGGCGAAGCACAGGATCGCTGGGGCGGACAGTGCTAAAGCATTCACAGTTTGTGCCATGAATAACGGTAACCTCGCCTTAGAAAAAGTCGTTCTCTTCACTGCAAACGAGTGCAGCGTTCAAGCGAAAGTTTCCGTTCAAGCCACGGCAGTGAAGAACGTACAGGTCAGTAGCACTGCAATGGCGCAAGAGCTGCTTGCGGAAGCGGATTCTCTGATACCGTGCAAAGGATTCGGCGAAAAGGGCGAGTTCGCTGCTAATCCCAAACGCCAAGAAAAGACCTGTGGTGGGAAGACTTTCAGCATGTCTTGTCCCGGAGTGGCACAGGAACTAGGCAAAGCCTGCCCACAGTGTAGATACCTAAGGAAGCTACTGCTCAACCAGGCCTCCTACAAACGAAGGAAGGCACATGCTTGCACCCGGCCCCTTTCATACAAGCTGAAGATTCGGAGCATGCAACTGAAGAGGACGAAATCGAAAATTCTGAGAGTGAAGTTGAACATCGAGAAACTAAAAAGGAAAAATTCAAGCGAAGATTCCTCGGTGTTTGTGGATGCCATCAAATCCTTGCCCTCAAAACAGCAGCAGCAGGTAAGAGCATGCCTAGCAGCGGCGAAGCACAAAAGCACCAAATGAATGAAATATGACTCTGAATGGGTGCTTGTGTGTGCAGTCATGTGCATGAAGAGTCCACGGCTCTATGAGCACATAAGAAAGCATAAGATCATGGTTCTTCCATCACGTACGTTTCTTCGGCGCTACTTGAAGAAGTTCAGAAGTGGCTTTGGCCTCAGCAGCGAAGTTTTTGCTGCTGTAAAAGAAAAAAGATAGTTGATGTACCCGTTTCAGTGCCACGGCGGCTTACTCATCGATGAAATGAAGCTATCGAAGAACTTGAGTCTTGCTTCGAATGGCAGCATTGAAGGCTTCGTTGACCTCGAGAAATTCACACCTGAAGCCGAGCGCCCACTTACATGTGATCATGGACTGGTGGTGATGTTCCAGCCCTTCAGTGGGAAGTGGCATCAGATTATTGGAGTATTTGCCTCGCATAGCAATGTTAAAGCGGAGACTCTAGCCAAAATAATCCTTGAGTGTGTCATACTGTGCGAGAATGCTGGGCTCCACGTGGATTTCGTAACGTGTGACGGAGCTTCATGGAATCGGGCCATGTGGCATTCATTTGGTGTGGTTGGAACGAAGGAAAAAACTGCGTGCAGAAGAAAGCACCCCAGTGACCCCGAGCGTTTCCTTTACTTTGTATCAGACTTCCCGCATCTCGTCAAATGCGTGAGGAACAGCTTTGTTCGCACAGGCTTTGAGCTTCCAGAAGGGGACGCTGATGTGGACGGTATAAACTGTGCCCGAAACTCTGATGAAAGTCGTAGCACCACGCTCAAGGCAATGCCACACGTCAGTAAGTCCGTGGTTCGGCCTACTGGTTTTGAGGCTATGAGGGTCAACTACGCATTTTTGCTGTTCAGTGATGAAGTCCTCCGTGGCCTTTTTATCTACAGAGAAGATATTGAAGAGAAACATGGTGACCAATCTCCCACTGTCAACTTTGTAGAAAGGATGCGAAATCTTATTGAGGCCATGACTTCTAGGTGTAGTTCAGGTGCACTCAGGCCCGGTAATGCCCACAAAGCCTGCATTGAAAGCTTCTTGGCTTACTTAGACCTGTGGGAAAAAAAGTGTGAAAAAAAGTCTGAAAAGAAAGGGGTCAGCTGGCTTCCTTAGCCAAACCACTGCAGAAGGACTTCGCGTCACGCTCTTAAGCACCCTACTCCTTCTGGAGTACGTGACAACGAAATTGAATTACAAGTACCTCATGACAAGCCGGTTGTGCCAAGATCCGATGGAAAGGATCTTTGGAATTGTTAGGCAAATGTCTGGGTCTAATGATCGCCCGTCGCCGAGCCAGTTCCTCATTTCCATTAATACTCTGAGCTTCCAAAATCTTGCCAAGTCACCGTCACATGCCAATGTGTCTTCAGTAGTGCTAAGGAACCTGATAGACACTGAGGGTGCAATGGGCACCAGGTCTCATAGGAGGATCGATGAACTGCTAGACATAGGCAACCTCTGTGAAGCACGTGAAGTCCTCAGCGGGTGTGGGCTTGACCACACTGACATGGTAGTGGAAGCCAGTGACTCAAGGCTCAACTATTACAATGGCGGCTGTGTGGCAAGGAAAAGCATCGCAACCACAAAGTGCACCGACTGCTGTGCACAGCTCCTGCGACAGAACGATGGGTCACTGCCAGCCGCAGCATGCCTCACCAATGCAGTGAACAGGGGTGGCCTGCTGCATCCATCAGCCAAGCTGAATGACCTGGTGACTTCGCTTGAGAACGCATTCACACGTTGCTTCAGCATCAAGGAGATCAAAAGTGACAGTATCCTGGACTTGATCTCATTTTTGCAGTTGGCTAAGTTGACCGTCGTGGGCTGCCCCGACCACAACACGGAACTCACAAACAAGGTCATCAAATTCTACGTCCTCACCAGGCTGCATTTTCTTGTGAAAACTCAGAATGCCAGCCAAGGTGACAAGCGTAAGAAGATGAAGATGCTAAAATTAAGAAGAGTGCTGTGAATTGAGTGGATTAGTTGCTTTTCCTCACTCTACTTTCAATGCAACCTTTGTATGAGTTGTGTAAATATGTTCAAAAGGGATCACCATAGTTGAAAATGTATGAACATCACTGACGTTTTTTTTGTCGTCAAGATGAATTGGTGCCGTACTCAAATGCAAACGTTTTTATTGTATTTGTGCGTGTTTTCAATGAAGTGAAGCGCTTTTACCTTTTCCCCCAATTGCAGACTTCATGTTTTTATTCTGCTTTCAGTAAAATGTGTTCTAAATTTGCAAAAAAAATAATCTGTACTTAAAAACTGAACAGTCTTTCTTTTATTAGTTAAAGTGATGTGCTGCAGTCGCAGATACAGACGCTTTCTGTTTACGTGCAGTTATTGATTTCTTGTCAGTTGTTCGGATTGGAAAAAATAAATCGTTTTTTATGCTTTGTGTACTCCTGCAAACAGCGGGTATGGTCTCTTCCTTATATTTTATCGAAACTAACGTCGAGTGCAAAATGGGAAGTGTGGAGTAGAGCATGGAAGTCGGAAGCGAGGGATCAGTGCCGTTCGGGATTGCATCGGTCATGCGTATCGAAACAGAACACTTCGACGTGCTCAGTACGAGTTCCGAAGTATATGCCACTTAAGGCCACTTGCGTGCTTAGTAAAATTAGACTTGCGCGTGCGGCGAACTTCTAATTTGCGCTTTCGCCGCGCGCCCAGCCGTAGAGCGAGCGGCCGAGCGGGCATCGAGCTACGACAAGCAGCGCCACCGTGTGCCAGGCATGAAACGGCGCATCGCTTTTGACCGGTCCTTGGCGTCACCTTCCTCTTCTAGCCACCATAGCCCGACTATCAGCCATTGGCTCATTTGAACATGGCGCACTCGCTCGTTGCAGAGATTGCCGTGGGAGGCCGCTACTTGCCCACGCGTGCACGCGCGATCCCACCGAAAAAAGCCACGCATTCGAAGAAAAAAAAAAAGTGACGCCATATCCACGAAGAGAATGATGATGAGTGGATAAAGCTCCGGACGTAAACCTGGCAAAACATGAATCCTCCGTACATTTCGCTCACTCGATTTTATTACAACGCTCCCCTTAGCATACGTCGCCGCACTAAATCGAACGAGTGCCTTACACCAATGACACGCGCCATATGTGACATCATTCTTAATTTATATATGTCACATCTTTCATCATCAACTGCAAGTACCGCCGTTTAGTTTACAACATCTTGCATCTTTTATCATCAGCTAAAAGTACCGCCATCTAGTGAACACTGCAGAAACTAAACGAGAGGTGGCTACATACAGGGGACGCACAGCCCACGCCTTAAGGAGCTTCGCCCCTAAAAACAACAACAAAGTGCTCAAGGTCGTTAGGCGCGTGTGACGCAATTTGATTGCGCGTGTCATCCCTCCCTGCTTAGCTTCCAGCGCTTTCGTCGGGACGAGAGAATGCAATCGCAGCACGCGACTAACCTTTGTAACTCCACTCGCACTGGATGGATTCTTAAAATTCTTGCGGCGTTGAATTTGTGAGGCAGTAAGCTCTTCCAGTGAATTCATTCCATCGTTTCTTGAAAAAGTGTTTTAGGGCCCCTTTAAGGTAGTAGTGACATGAATGTTAAACACTTTTGGAATGTTGCTTCACATAAAAGTACTCACGTCGAGAAACCAAAAAACGAGTGGTATGATGTTTGGGAATGCATCGAATACATTTTTATTAGTGCGAGCTTAAAAATTCTTGTTGGGTTTCGATATCACGGCCGTGGATTTTCAGTGACGTGTCAGAGCAGCCTCACGTCACGGGGAGACATCAGCTGGTGACGTATTAGCGGCAAATCTGTCATCTGCTCTTGGTGCGCCGACACAACGATGAGTGAATTGCCATCCAGTGACCATGAGAGTGATTATTGCGAGTTTGGCTGCACCCAAGACGCATAGCTCAATAATTGACGAACCGTCTTCATTCTTCAGGATGATGCCCAGTGCAGTGGAGCTCGCCCCGCGATGAAATCTTTAATATCAAAATAATATACGTGTTGACTGACTCCGGTGTGTGCAGATTGTCGACAATGCATACCAAGGAAACCAAAATGTCCCTTTCTTGATGTCTTCAACTCATCTCAGTACAGCTTTAACGCTTGTGAGCTGGCCCGCAGCCAGGGAAGAGATATGCCCATGCAGCACCTTTCCCTCCCGCTTGCGCGAAATTCTGGTACAGGAGGTGTTTTACCGAGTATGAAAAAGCAAAAATACGAATTTTTCAAAACCTTCAACAGGTGTGCTCTCACATCAGTAAAAAAAATAATTTTGGCTTCTGGCACTCAGGCTTCTTGAGGTTGGAGCGTACCCACGATATTGGACAAAATTTATCTCAAAATACAGCCATCTAATACATGTTTCATATGCGATGATATAGGTAACTTGGAACATATGCTCTGGCGGTGCCCCGCGTTACTCTCTGGGGATGCCATCACACCGTGCAAATGGGAGGATGCTATTACAAGCTCCGGACTCGAACAACAGTTATGACAGTCCAACGAGCGTGCGGCGCAGCAGAGAGACTTGGTCTTTCTGTTGCAACGTAAGAGTGGTCTGCAACGTGATAAAGCGTGTTCCGAAGGACCAAATAATGTTCATCCATCGACTCACTGGTTTGTTGTGCACATTATAAATGGAGATTTGCCAGTCATTGGGTAAATCCCCTTTAGGCAGTGCTCGTCCACTTGAAATGTAGGCAGCAATTAGCCCTCAAATTTATTATGTAGCACAAAAATCTGTGTGGTTTATATGAGAACCATAATCATCATAGCGCGTATGTGCCACAGAAATTGAAGAAATCCCATTACTCGCCACTGGTGCCACAAATCTGTAATAAGGCAAGAGTGTGCCCCCAAAAATGGCCTGCGCGTCATCATGGTCTCACCACTGTAACATAATATTTTCTTCCTATAAATGCTGGTGGCTACACTACCAACACAAAAATTAACAAAATGTGTTAATGGTTAAGCGAAGGGCTTCTTTGGAAGCATATACTACCTCCTGAAAGCTGAACAAAGAGTATAATGCATAGCAGAAACCCAACGCTTATGAAAGTCTTGCAAAACACAGAAAGGCGGAGCAGATTCGAAAACTGGGCAAGTTTGCATCTACCAGCTATGAATAAAAATGCGTCAGCCTGGTGAAGAGAACACCCCTAGCTTCGTTCTTTCTTCGCAATCCGCGAAGCACAGGTGGTGAAAATTTTGTCCTATGGCTGACGCTCGTACACTTGTGGTGTCATTCATTGGCACATTCGGAGCACTTCCGGCAATATTTTCTACTGCTCCATGTGGAGCAAGTCTATCATTTCTGCCTTTGTTTTTATTACCTTAAATTTAAGGAAACGTGATTTTGGAACATCTGGTTTGTGGGTACGTGCCATTCTTTGAGGTACCCACGTATCATCATCAACGCTGCCAACCAGTCCACTTCGTACGGCACACCTGTGACGCTGCAAGGCCTTCGGCTTCCAACGCATGGAGGCGCGAGCCTTCGCTGAGCCGCGCCGCCAGCTATGTACCAGCCTCGGTTCATTGAGCCAGCAGGCTGTAACAATAACGCCACTTCATATCCGGCGATGTTGCATTATGATCAACCACGGCCAACCGCGATGAAGACAATGGAAGCTCCTTCAGGTGAGTTTCTTACGTACCCGTCACCTGACGTCTCATCATACTGCGATGAAGTAGAACTTGTTTATAAAAGAAACTAGGGGAAAGAAGGGTGACAGAGGATGAATGATGGAACGGGAACAATTCGCTTGTGGCGCCTCATTCTTCGATGAAGCGCAATATAAGTATACTTGAGGGATACCTATCTTTCTGGGCGAGAGAACTCTGGATGCGGAACTTACACCAGCTAAAAAATGTGAACTGTTCCTACTTTAAAACCACGTGATAACAGCTTCACTTCGGATCAAATCAACGCTTATTTCGTTTTGAATCGTTGACCTTAATTAATTGTTTATTGCTGTTTAAAACGGGGTGAATGCTGAAAGCTGTATGTAGAGTTTAGTTTACGCGCAAAACAACAAAGATATTTCGAAGAGGTCATCTTCCACCCATGGTTATGGTCATAGGAGTAACGAGTCGAATTCTTGAGGTAATATAACTAGCGGCGCTTGCCCATTGGAGACACACTGTTGGCTGCATGCGTTAGTTGTCCGCAAGTTACGTGTTTTTACACTAGGGATGGTAGCCTATAATCATCCAGGAAATTGCATTAGCTACTCAGCCGGAAATTTTTATAAAGTTGCTCAGTAGAATGGGCTCACTCTACCAAGATAAACTAACGTAGTCACAAGGCCTTCAGGTGGACGAAGGTTCTCTGTCTCACTGCGAAGCTTGTCAGCCGGAGCCGAAAGTTGCTAGCACTGGTTGTGGGTGCAATACGAACACAACCAAATCAACACGCATGACAATACGAAATAGGGGTAGGAGACCCAGGTATGACTAGTTCACGATCGCTGCCCCAGCAATTACATCAAACAATCAGTGATTATTGTCTGTGTTTTGCATTACAGAAATGCCCTGCATACATTGGCTTCGGCCTTAGCACCCACATTCAGCCCTTGATAATTATCAACCCTTACCATATTGGCACTTTCTTCGTTACATTGTCGATTTACTTCGTAGGAATGGGCGTTCGTGGCTTATGGAGGAACGATTTCGGCGCTCGTGCATTGCGCAAGGCCATACTTGGCTTGTGGGAATCGTGGTGCCCGCACCACGATGTCATTTTTTCTCGGGATATCCTCGCGTCCACCGCGTCCAGTTGTCAGGTTGTCGAGACTTACCATCACTTTGGTGTCGCTCAGATCCTGCAATATATAACAGGGTGTCCCATTGGTCTGACTTTGGCGGTACATTGGCCTTGCTCGCACTCACCCGTGAAGCTGGTGTATACGAGATCTGGTTTGACGTGACCGCTTAAGAACATAGAAGAGTGCATATGCGTCTTGGCTTCTCCGGCTGGCAGCAATTTCTTGTTATATGTTCTTCGATGCCTCTCAGCCATGCGCCATCACGGAAGCTCTAGCACAAAAGAGAAGCGGTGCTCCAAATTATGTCCTTTGCTCCTTCATGTGTGCTATTTGTGGCAACGTTACTAGAAGATTTGGGGTCTATAATCTATATATTTTGTTGGTTATATGAGCTAGCAACTCCTGTACTGTATATGCGATGCATGAAGCCATGACTAGTGCAGCCCACGCCGAAATACTGCACGTGAATTAGAATAAATCAGTGGCTACGAGCCACGGCCTCTCTCTTATTCACAGCTTCACTTGTACCTATATTGCTGACATCTAGTTCCCATTAAATCAGTTCTGATTGTATCAAAAGCCCATACACAAATGACCGATTGGACAGTGTCGCCTAAGGTCCACCTCGCTGTGAGTGCTGGCTCGACGTTCTTTTACGGTGATGGGTCGAACTCATCAGTTCGGGCGCGGCGCAGTGCTCAAATCTACGGTGAAGTTCCGCGTGAATGCCCAAGTGAAGCGAGATGGTGTGCGCCTGGGTTCTTTAAAGATACAAATTATGTAAGGAAACAAACAACAAAATGAACACCACAAGCTATTGTACGTTAACAGTGTGATGTCTTCTAAAGCACTATAATTGAGCTACGCCGAAGCTAGCAATCGGAATTTAATTTTAATCTAAGAGAGATATTTTCAATAACTTTGATCACATTTGAGACTTCGATCACAGTTCGGGCATTTTGCTTTGCAGAATCTACGTATATTGTACCGTTAGATACTTTCGAGTGAGTATCCGGTGAGTAAACAATCATAAAATCAGAGACATACTATCATTCAAAAATGGCAAGAATTTGAGCTAGTCTGCAGAATAAAAATATATGACACTAGCCTGCAAATTTAGAAAAAAAAACTGCACATATCAAACATTAACTTTATGTCCTGGGGCGTGCCCCAGGACATTGCAGAACTTTCGAAGGTTGCAGTGGACTACAATGCGCATAATTTTGAATATAATGTGCACTCTTGTGCACATTATATTCAAAAGTGTCTTGAGAAAACATTACACTACAATAACCCGTATTTGAACAGCTCAATAATTTTTCGCTCAATAAAAGCTCAATAAAATTTCGCCTGTAAACGTCGCATAGAAAAATTCACGGTGAACTAAATTCACGGTGAACGTGCCTCAACGGTATTGCTAAGGAGGGAAGCAGACACTTGACGAACCAAATGCTTTCATTATCACTGCTCCACGTTTTTATGTCCACCTGTGAGAGAAGATGACGCCTCCATATCTCCACATCCTTTTTTACAGGAACAACGAAGGAGGAGAAATCTCGACGGGACAAGCGGAGAGGGTTGAACGCAGCGCTGCGTCGGGGCTCAAAGTCGCCGCGCACTTCGAGGCGGCGCGTCTCTCCGTCGCGGTCACCCACGCGTGGCGCCGCGTCCAAGCTTGAGAAAGGTCCCAATCACGGAGGGACATCACAGAAAATGAGCATCTCGCAGTCAGCGAAGTCCCCGAGGGCTCTCGCTCGCAAAGCCGACGAGACCGGTTCGCCAAAGAGCCGGAAGCGTAGAACAACTGGTGCCTCGTCACCTGCTCGCCACATTCTGCCGGAATTGCCTCCTGTAGTTACGCCACTTAACGTGGCGTCTCCTCCTTGGCTCCTTCCGAGCGAGATGACGGCCCCACTCATCGGTCCTCCTCTTCTACCTCAGCAGGAGCAGCAGTCACACTTGCCGAGTACCATGTATGTCCCGTGCCACGATCAGAATTGCGAGGCGTTTCCAAAAATTTCTGAAGTACCATGGGGCCTCGACTCGGTTCCGCCACCCCAGGTTCCCGACCACCAATACACACATTTCTCGCCTACTCCTGGGCAACCGCTACCCCCACCCATTCTCACGCACGGAAGTACTCTGCCACAGATGCAGTACACGACTGGTCTTCTACAACCAGCACCAACGCTTTCGTATGACCCAATGGGCGGATACCAGGTGAACAGGGAGCGCTTGGAGCCAGGCTACAGCCCGTTTCCTTCTCAGGGCCAGAGTGCTTATCCGAACGACAGAATGCCACCGGGCATTCTGCGCCATTACGTGTCTCGAGCTAACGATGGGAGCCGCCGGTGGCAGGAAAAAGCGCGCGCTAAGACTCACACAAAAACGAGCAGCTCCAGTAGCACCACAAGCTCCAGCGAGGTGTCAAACGACGCAGGCGGGTCGAAAAAGGTCAGGGACAACGCTTGGCTCGCACTGGGCCTCGGGTGCGCTGGCTTCCTGGCCTTCGTGGGATTGTATGCTTTACTCAACGTTGCCGTCAACGGTCGCCGGTCTGCTCATGACGGTGTAAACCCGATGACTGTTCAAGCGGAATACGACGGTCCATTAGCAGCGAGGCACAGATTTGAAGCACCGAAATCGCAGGTGATGAACGCTCCCTCAGCAGGTGATACCGTAAATTCTGGGAGTTCAGGAGTACTCACCGAAAAAGACGCTTCTAGGAAAGAACGTTCTTCAGGTTGAATTTTGAAGTAGCAGACGATTCGGTCATGGTGCGCCATAAAGTACGGTAGTGTGCCTCTGTGTAAATCAGTCCATAGGAGCCACACATGGCTACCAAAATATTTTGCTACGTTGTGAGCACAGAGAAATTAGAACCCTTACAAACTCAGAACATTCGCAAGATAAAAAAAGCCCCCCCCCCCCCCCCTTCACGCTTCCTTGCCGTATCCCCCGCAAATCCGCGCTGAGTGCTCTCTTATTATATGCATAAATGTCAGCTAGGAGGATGCTCTTAGACGTGGGTTGGGCAATAATGTAATAATTGCATGTCACCTGAAGCAGCAAGTACTGGTTCAGGAGCAGCGTTCTGGCTGCGAGAAAATTTACTTTGGACGTCGGCACGCATGAATAGGTGACTTCGGATAGATCATCGTTTTGTTTATATAGCGAAATATCACTAGGCGGCTATTATGTAAGCAGTTCCTTGATAAGGTAAAATTAGCTTTTGTGATATGACAGTATTGCTAAAAAGTTGATAGACTTCTAGCTCATTATAGTTGCTGAAATGAAACATGTAAGTTCTCCGGTATACGGAGCATGTTTAGCACAAATACTGGTGCTTAGTATGAGTATAAAGTATTCCTGTCCATAAATTTAGCTGTGTGTCCTGGTTTTCAAGTTTCGATTTACTTTAACAAATATTTACGGCGTATTCTGTGGTACGACTAAGAAGAACAGCAGTCCATGAGATTTTCTAGGGATGTTTATTATGCAATACGGCTGAAAATCTGCTCACTTAAGGAGCTTAGTGAGCCTTGCCTACTGTCAGTTCTAAGGCACTGGAAGTAATGTAACTATACAGACAAACATATTTATGTAGTGAATGACAAGTGTAGTTGCCAGTGCAAGTATTCTTATAATTTGCCTACAACAGCAGCGCATTGTCTCATGCCGTCATTTATTGCATGCCCAACATAGCCACGAAAAAGCTTCACGTACAATAAGTCGCACTAAATGCATATTTACATTACATACAAAACCACTTCGAGTGCGAAATGTACTATTTTGTTCGTGGTTCCATGTTTGTTATTCAGGAGGGCACAATCTTTCGTATTGACAAACGCTTCTCTGCTCGAATATTGTCCTTCACTTGACACTTGAAGTGAAGTGGCACAGTTGGGCACTGTGCCACTTCTCGGCTGATGACGCTGAACTTCTCAAGAATCGCTGCAAAGTTTCAGTCACGTAAAAGTGACTTGCTCTGCTTAGAGGCGGCGCTTACATCGGCTCTCTCAGGTCAGGGTGATGCTTTGAGTGAAGGGACGTTGTAGAATTCGTGGATATGCTTCCTGAAGATCTCCAGTTGATACCAACAACCGTTGTGAAGTGGCCGTAACACGTTCTTTCCGCATGCTTTGAATAACATCGACTGCCATCGTTCGTGGGTCCTGCCGAATTTCTACAAAGAAAGGTGTTATGAAATCGCAACAAAGGTCGCTTGTGCCATAGTTATCCACAACTGCCGGTGTCCGTAAGCACTATCGCACAAAATAAGTGAAAAGAACAGAGTAAATAAAAACAAAACACCAAGAATACAAGATTCGAACGCGGGACCCCTGTGTGCCAGCCGAGTAATTCATCACAGAGCCACGTTGCTGCTTAGAACTCTGTTGCGAACTGGCCTTAGGCAGGCTTGATGTCGGAAAAGGAATCGCTTTAATATGAGTATTAAAGCGTTTTAGAGCAGCAAGGAAACAACTAGGCATCATTCAATGTGAATTGCGTGTCCTATAAGCGAACATGTCTACCTACCACGCTCATGACGCACTCGCGGCCGTTTCGCTAGCTTCACATGTACCGAATTTGGTACTACGTGACTTGAATGAAAGGAAAAGGTAAGTGATCCGTGCGAACATGGTAATCATGATATGAGTTTTATGTAAAACATGACTACATGCAACGCTCATAGCGTGCTCACGGCCGTTTCGTCGCTAGATTCACATACCAAATTTGGTATTACGTGACGTGATTGATTGATTGATCGTTATGTGGGGTTTAAAGTCCCAAAATCACTATATGATTATAAGAGACGCCGTAGTGGAGGGCCCCAGAAATTTTAACCACCTGGGGTTTTTAATGTGCATCCATATCTGAGCACATGCGCCTACAGCACTTTCGCCTTCTTTGAAAATGCAGCCGCCGCAACTAGGATTTGAACCCGCGACTTGCGGGTAAGCAGCCGAGTAGCTTAGCCACTAGAACATCGAGGCGGGGCTTATGACATGAATGGCCGACGAACACAAATTCCAGGGGCAAACATGATAATCATGATATGGAAATCATGCGCGGCATAATTTACGTCCACCTCGTAACGCTGTGCTGATATTAAATTGACATATAGCGCTTATACTTGCCATATTGTTGTCGAACACACCACCTATGTACCTATGTACTTGTTGAGCGAGCTCAACAAGCACATAGGTGTGTTCGAGAGCAGCGGAAGTATTCATCCTCTGTCAGAGTACCCTTGTCGATAGCTTTGTTTTTCCACTCATCCAGCCACTTCAGAAGCATGTGCAAGAAGTCAATTTCGAATCGTTATCAATGGAAAGCACTGGTTGTTGGAAGTGATCTCTCAGCTTTTCCCCCTTACATGGAGTTTTGACGTTTACATTTTTCCAACACTTGAGCATGATCTCGACGATTGTAGCAGTGGCCTCGAAAGAGATAGGCTGTGCTTTGCTCCAAGAACATGTAATGCCTCTAGCAAGTAATCTTTGAAGATTTCTAAAGCAAGCTTCACGTATTGCCTTTGAAGATTTGAAATGTCGAGGGCTCTTCTTGACAGCCCGCAGCCGTATTTCAACAGCTGGTCACACTTTTTGCCGTGAAGGTCCCTGATTGTCACAAATGATGCTGTTTGTATTCGCTCTGATTCTGGCGTGTCTTCCTGAATCTCCAGAAAATAGAAACCAATTTCGGCCATTCTTCTGAATGATCCAGTTGTTTCGTGTGCATTTTAGGATATGCGCATAATCTAGCGGCCTTGAAGGGTCTGATGGATGTTGTTACACAATTCCGTTACGTGTAGGTGATTCGAAACGTGACATCGCTTTTCTTTTCACAGAGTTGTTGTTGCTGACGACGCACCTAACCCGGTACCCAATCTTTACCAGCCCCCAAATCACGCCTTCGGGCGTTTTTTGCAGGTAATACGCCTCTATTCGGTGCACCTGCACGATGTGCGTCACGTGTTGCATAATCAGAAAGATTGCATGAGTGGCGTGGCCTCGCCGGTTAACACTGCAGCGTGCTGAGGAGCGAAGTGTCACTGCATGGTTCGAGTACGCGGTATCGGACCTTGGAATTATACATCCGGGACATTGCGGAGACAGCAAAAATCAAACGAGTGTTCATAAAATTGCTATTACAAAATGACTCACCGTTACCAAGTCAATGTATGCTCTGTGACCGTTTTGCACCACGCACTGCGTAGCGAGAGGGCGAAGGTTCGTCTACCGGCCACGAAACGTTTCCTTCTCTTTTTTCTTTGCACTCTGTTAGTTTATATTTTACAATGTCATATCTAGGATGGAAATAGGCCAGCGGAGCCGTGGTTGACCCCGACATAACACATTTTTGTATCAAAATATAGGAAGCCTAAAGGAATCTGCTGTAATGGAAGCGTCATGGTTCCGTGTATTGATTAGTTCGCCAACACTACGAGACACCACGACAGTGTCAGTGCGTGCAACTGAGCTACACAGAAGCCTTGTGACGTACTCTACAAATCTGCACTCGCAGCATAGTGCCTTCCACTACCCAAATGGATGTCGGCACACGTGCTCCTTCCGTTGCGCCGTTAATCACTGGAACAATACTAAGGAATATTGATGTGTGGCACCCATGGGATAGAAGGTTCCTATGTTTCTTTTTTTGTGGGAAAGCTTGATACATCTACCAAACATGCCCATACCGCCGTATGCGTCTGTACTGATTGTTGCCGAATGCACTTCGTCCGCAACAGGATGAGTGACTAATGGAGAGAAAGAGCTTCACCTCGAATTAGGTGAATGTAGAAGGTTTCTTTTTGTAGAAATGAAATCTTCTTAATCTAGGAGAAATGTAGAAGCCAGCCATTTTACTGTCGGAGAATAGTGAAGAACCGTAATGCTCCTCGTTGGATCGTGGAATTGAGGGGGGCTCTTTGAAGGTTAGTCAGACAGCGGCTTCATTTCCCGAAGCCGTGGTTCCTAGTTTTCCCTTCGGTGCATCGGTTAACGGCCCCAGAAAGGAGCGGAATATGATGAGGGCATGCTGGGTGACGTGGACCTGCAAGGCGATGGTGACCTCGACTGGGGGTGCTGCTCAGTCG
The DNA here is from genome assembly GCF_043290135.1 of Rhipicephalus microplus. Taxonomy (NCBI): domain Eukaryota; kingdom Metazoa; phylum Arthropoda; class Arachnida; order Ixodida; family Ixodidae; genus Rhipicephalus; species Rhipicephalus microplus. Next base: position 94,968,168 of record NC_134701.1, read on the forward strand.
AAGGCATTCGCTGGCAGGTGAGATAGGCCCTAGTTTCGTGGGGGTGCCCACCATAGCGTGGGCATCGAACAACCAGGTGAAAACCGCGAAGACCGAGTTTGTGGTACTGGCAGTTGCGATACACGTGGCCTGCTTCGCCAGAGTGGTAACACAGGGAAATGTATAGATTTTCCGCAGCGGCTTCCGCGTGCCGCCATGTTTGATCACGTGACCATAGACTGTCCTTCTCGCCGCCAGTTGCCCAAGCGAACGCATTGGGCAAGCGAAGCGGCCACGGCCGTAATCGCCGGTAGCTGGGTTTAGAAGCCAACAACGAAGCAACCGTGCCGACGCAAGCCCCTGCTTACATCCAAGCTCACTCTTGCAGCTCGCCCGCTGTCATGGCAGCACTACATAAATGGTGAAATCAGCTGCCGCTTCGTGTCATCTCAAGCTGGGGACAAGACATCAGGTATCTACTGTCTTTATTATGAGTCATTCTTGCTAAGCCTTCTTTTCGAAATTCGGCGTATGATTCTATCGTTATATACTGACGACAACAATCATGTTTGATCTTCTACACTGTCTCCAGAAAAGAGACTAGAAATATGCCACTAAAGTAGATTGAGCAACACTGTGAGCAAGAAATTTAGACTGCACACATGTCCAAATGCACGGCTTCTGACAGCACATGGAATAGTCTTGAGTACTACATGCAGTCACTCACTTCAAAGTGTTGGTTTTTAAATTTAATTATGTCCGCCGTAAAGGTCAAGTGGCTAAGGTTCTCGGCAGCTGACCCGCAGATGGCGAAATCGAATCCCCTCTGCGGAGGCTGCATTTTCAATGGAAACAAAATTGCTGTAGGCCCACGTGCTTAGATTAGGGTGCACGGAAGGTAAAGAACCCTAGGTGGTCAAAATTTCCAGAGATTTCCACTGCGGCGTCTCCCATATTCATATGATAGTTTTGGTACGTTAAAACCTCACATATCTGTCAAGACGTAATCATAAATAAATATTGCCTTTCAGTTTTGATGACCAGTCCAGATACCAGTTGACAAATGTTCCTCCTCCTTTTCGGTAGACTGCCGTGAATTCTGACAAATCCTTTGAATTGTATATAACATACGTGAACTGATTTCTCGAAAGACAGCCAGCTGGCCTTAGCCGCCCACGAAACGAAAAAAAAATAATACAGAATAGCGGATGTGAAATAAAAGTTTCTACTTGTCAGGATGCGTGGTTATTGTTTAGCTAATAGCGATTTGGCCTACGCGTTGTGTTTTATGCATCAGCACATAAACTCACGGAAACGTTTTTTTTTATTTTGCGACGTGGTGCGTAGGCTGGTGTTTTGGGTAGAAGGGCAATTTACTTATAAAAATAATTACAGAAAAACGTTTCACAATGAAATAAAAACTCGCGACGACCAGGCGCGAAGAAGAAGGTCGCTGATGCCCACGCACTCCCCTACAGTTTACCAACCGTTCGCTGTGATGTTGAAGACAATTAATGTGGTTGTTGCTTCAATATGCAGGGTGCGTGCGTCGGTATGTGCACGTGTGTCAGGTTTCCGCAACTGCGTGTCTTGTGCGATTCAATCACCGTAAAGTAACTGACAACCTCCACTTCCCACACGTCAATCACCTGCGTGCCGTTATTTGGTACTGCGCTATGAACGCGAACGAACCGGATTGGTCACAGCGATAGCGTATAAGGATACACGATACGATACGATTCACGTCCGATATCTGACGTTCAACGCGCCGTTACGGTTGCATTGCGTATGGTAGCGGTATTCGCGCTTGCTTAATCGTTAAGAAGTACCGCAGAGGACGTCTGACAGGCGACAAAGTCGGCAAAAGCTTCTGAGTTAAATGGTCTACCTTGTGCAACTTCAACCAACGATCGTGCATATCTACGGGCTGTGCATGATTGAATGACCAAAATGTACTTTTCATGTTGTGACCGGCAAATTACTCTCTGAAACTTGAAAAGTCGGTGCGTGAAGTGGGACCAGAACGACGTCAGAAGCAGCGGACTCAGAAATGGGCTTATACCGGTCCAATGTTGAGCCAACGAAGCTGGCTCTTTAGCCCATGTCGGCAATGAGGTTCGAACGACGGGACATTTATGCTGGCTTAATTGCATGACTCTGCCTGTATTGGCTACTTCATGTATAACGCGGCCCAATGCGGCCGTTAAAATTTGCTGGGACAGCCGATATTCATGGAAAGTGCTGAAGGTTGGGTCGATGTTGGCGATAGATTGGCCGTACGTGACCCAAGAACGCGGCCCATGATTGACAACGTGCAGCCAATACTGGCTGTGTCAGCCGAATAGAATGGCGATCGATGTTGGACCGGCATTGACAATGTTCCGCCAATAATGGCGGAACTTCACAGTGACGGAATGTTAATAATAGTGCTAAATAATAATAAAGTTTTAAATACGAAGCATTTCTTAGCGAGCTTCGGCGACTTTGAGCGTATCTATCTATCTATCTATCTATCTATCTATCTATCTATCTATCTATCTATCTATCTATCTATCTATCTATCTATCTATCTATCTATCTATCTATCTATCTATCTATCTATCTATCTATCTATCTATCTATCTATCTATCTATCTATCTATCTATCTATCTATCTATCTATCTATCTATCTATCTATCTATCTATCTATCTATCTATCTATCTATCTATCTATCTATCTATCTATCTAGCCGCCTACGACTTTTAGCTGTCCTGGCCGTTTCATTAATGGTATCAATGCCAAATTTGGTATGACATAACATGAGCGTATGCGAAGATATTTGATTAGTCATATCATGACTATCATGACATGTATGTCATGAATGTGATGATTTACATTTTATGGTCATGCTGCTCTAGCGGTGGTTTCGTTCACATGACATGTTGCAAAATTGGCATAGTATTACACGACTGCATGCCGAACACAAGCGACAAACCCTAACGTAGAAATCATGACAGGCATGTCATGTCAGTCATGAGTCATGAGTCATAACAACGCGCCACGCTCATGGTATGCTCGCAGTCGTTTCACTAGCTTCACATATGCCAAATATGGTGTTACGTGACGTTAATAGAGGACGACGGTATGTGACTGGTGCCAACATGATAATGATGAGACGCGTGTCATGTAACAACATGACTACATGTCACACTCATGATGCGCTCTCGGCCGTTTCGCTAGTTTCACATATGCCAAATTTGGTAATACGTCACGTGAATGGATGGCGAAAAAATGTGAAGGGTGCAAACATGATAATCATGAGACGCATGTTATTTAACAACATGACTACATGCCACACTGAAGGCGCCTATACACTTCGACGTGACCAGGCGCGCGTGCGCACCGGTGTTCGTTTCGTCGCGTCACGCCGGCGTTGCGACGCCAGGCGCCGATCTGCTCGGCATATACTCGCAGGCGCACGCCTCGCTGCGTTGGTCTGACGCATGCGCGTTTGAGCGCGCCCGGTGTCCTTCCCTCATGAAGCTAAGCAGACTCGGTGCTGTCTAGGTAACGTCGTCGGCGCAAAATGCAGCGTGCCGCATTTCACGATGGTTGCCGCGGGTGCTCACCGACAGACGGTGGTCGCGCCTAGCGCCAGGTAAAGTGCTCGCGTTTTCCTAGCGTTGCGTCGATGCGCCCGGCGTGCGCACGCGTCCACGTTAAGTGCGCTCACCTCCGTTTCGCTAGCTACACGCATACCAAGTTTGGTATTACGGGACGCGAATGGACGACGAAGGTATGTGAGAAGTCCAAACATGATAATCATGATATTCGTGTCGTAAAACGTGACTACATGCTACGCTGATAGCGTGCTCACGGCCGTTTCGCTAGCTGCACATATACCAAACTTGGTATCAAGTGACGTGAATAGATGATTAAAGTTAATGATGCGTCCAAACGTGATAATCAAGATATGAAAGTCATGTACGGCGTAATTTACCTCCGCCTTGTAATATTGTGCGGATTTTAAAGTGACATATCAACCTTCCTCATTCGTGCTTCGCATATTAGTGATTCCCACTATACGTGGGACCTGCCATTCTTTAGGTGTGTGGTTTCAAGAATACTTATTTTGGAATGAACACGCAGCCAAGTTAGTACCAGAGTTAAGTAAAAGTATCGAATGTCTATGCAAGCTTTGCGCAGAGGCAGTGTCGCATCCAATAACTCTCTATGCAAGTTAAATTCTTTCATACCACTGTGGCTGAGCAACACACTTCATTACACTCTCTTCTACTCACGACTGTCTTACTGCATGCTTGTGCTGGAAACTACAGCACAAACTATGCTAAACTGCTTATTTTGCAAAAAAAGAGTCCTACAAGTTTTTGAGGATTTCCATGGCCCCATACGTGACTTGCGGACAGAACCGCTATTTTCGAAATACCTTCTGTTTGAAGCCAGTAAGGTTTATTATTTGTATTTATATCAGCATATACAACGCCATAGACTATATAGTTCGCAATATCCTCGTGGTGCATTGTATGATTTTCGTACTTACGCTAAAAGGTCTTCAAGGATTCGAACGATTTATGGACGGCAGCACACAGCGTTTCAGCTAACCACCTTAAAAAAATCGACCGCCTTCTCGATACAAATAGTACAATCTTTAGGCAAATGATCAAGAAGGCACTCCTACATAACAACATTCAATTTACTTGAGCGTTAGTTTGTTTCTGCTTACCTATGATCTATTTACATTTTATTTGCTGTAAATATTCCACCGCGTGACTATTTATTAACTGTATCTGTTGTTTTTTTCCCAAGCTTTTTTGTGTACGCATTACAGCTAATGCTGCCCTAGCACGTTTCACACTACAATTCTCTTGTATATATATTCTTACAATCAACAGTGCTTTATTGCTGCTGTATGAGTTACAATATTTTGCATGTGAATATTTTCGCATCTCCGTCCTCATAACTATTAATTGTATCTTACTAAGTGGTTATGACTACTTCCGTGCCTCACTGCATTTGCAGCAAATGCCCTTTGTCAGGCTTCTAGCCTTTATCCTTCGCTTCATTTTCTGTTCAAGCAAAAAAGGAACATAAATAAATAAATAGGTAAATAAATAAATAAATAAATAAATATTACCTGCCACATAAAAGAGGAATTCTACACACCACGACTCTTGTACAGAAAACAGTGCCCTGCATTTCTGTGTCTGCTGGAGCAAATAGGTGTCTGCTTCCTTGTCGAACGGATCAACTTACACAAGCTTAAAAGCTTGTTAAGTTCTGAAAACACAAGCTTCACTCCAGAACGCTGCCTGACCTTCTTTGAATTGTGGGACAGTTTGTGAGTGTAGGACATTACGGCCACCTCTGTTCTACGATAAACAATGAACAAACAGGCACAAATGTTCCCTCTTTTAAAACCCATCTTCATTTAGGAAACCACTAACGAATATGAGAAAATTTGCGCCCTATCAGCACTTTTTATGTACCTATTATTGTGTATTCTCGGCAGGAGTGAGCTTGAATATAGCAAAATTTAGCACCGTTTTGACGGGCAAACTTTTCGTAGCAATGGCAGTCATCGTGCAAAATGTATTGCCAGCTTGAACATCAGCCATTTTGAAGACGCCGGGCACTGCGCCGATATAAAAGAGGTGACAGACACATTGGCGTAACGTGCATTCAATGAATAATACATGTAATATTATCTCAAAGTAAAGTGATATTTGATCTTCCCGTATGTTTCAATTTGCAGTGCAATAACGCTACAGACAACCGTCGAGCCATGCCAATTTTTCGATGAAGAGGTTCTCTCCCTGCCTGAAGCTCTCGAGGAGCTTTCGCAAGCAAATGCGCAGTGGCGCCTCGTCATCCACTTCACTCACACTCATCCCGAACTCAGATGAAAAATCTGGCGCTGGAATATATTGCCCCGAAATTCATTGGTCAATTTCACTTCGCCTAACAGATTTTCTTCCTGTCTTTCTGGCTGAATTTATGGCAATAATATTAGCTTTGCGAAAAGTAAATACTTACATTCCAGTCGTATCAGTCATAACTGATTCATTATCAGTGTGCTCTTCTCTGTCCGCATCCGGTTGCTCGCCCATACTGAAACTTTTTTAAATCATTGGCTCCCTGTCATCTCCGAAGCATTCGTTTACCCTGGGCACCAGGGCACAAAGGTTTGTTGTCAAACGAAATAGCCGATTCTCTTGCGAAGGCATCGCTTTCGACACCCATCATTCCTATTGTCCCTAATACAGTACACATTACGGTGGCGCGATTTCGCACACTTAAAATCAGGCAAAACTTATCAGACCCTGCACTGACGGCTTCTCCGTAGTGCAATTACTTATTTCCTGGGCATAGTAAACCTGGCATTCCGTGGCATTTCCCTGGAATTCCCTGGCATTTTCATGGCATTCAAGGATGATGGAAGTTGTAATCGCAAAATTTCGTTGCCGCGTTACCTCCCTTAATTTTTACTTGCATAGATCAAGTATATTGAATTCGCCTCTGTGCATTTACTGTAATGAAGACGAAGCGATCAGTCAATTTTTTTATTACACTGTCGCTGTTTCGATTTATTCAGGCAAAGCATACTAGCACCACCTTTTCAAAAACTGGGCTCGCAATTAACACAATCTGATCTTCTTTCATTTGGAGCCTCTACACTGGGTTTCAGCCACAGAGATGTTTTATTCGCCGTTCAGGAATACATCACTGCGACTAAACGATTTTCTTGCTAAATTACCGTTTCACCATTTTTTTCTGCAAATTTGCAATGGGCATTTCAAATCAGAATTAAATCACAAAAGTTTTTTAGGAATGACGCAATGCTTAAAGTATCCGGCAAATTCACCTTATAATCGGCTAATCTCCTCCTTTGGGTACGAGCCATTTGCACAGGGACACAACAACAACTCATCTCGCAGGATGGCGAGAGTATCGTTCTCGTCTTTCGTCATCCTTTTCTCAGCGACAGCACCTGTCGGCGACCAACGCACGAACTGGTAGTTAATAAGCCACAGCCAAAAGCCGTCTCCGTGGGGCAATCGCCATTCTACCAAGAGAAGGTGAGGCATCAAGCTGTCGGCGTGAGTCGACATGTACCAGTTGAGCGTGTCGTAGTCGAGCTAGTTAAGATCGTATGGCTTGATGACATACATAGCCTTCCAGCCGCTTTCACTCGTGGGTAGCGCGACTTCGAAGGTGTTCAATGCGTCCATGACGCGAACGCGGAAAGGCGTCGCGTCAGCGGCCACCGGCAGTGCCCTTGATAGTCCTAACTGCACGATGCCGGCGTCAATAATATAGCGGTCATCAGCACCCGACTGGACCAGCAGGACCATGTGGGACAGCCGCGTAACATCCGAGGGGCCGGACGGGTCGCTCTCAGGCACAGTCTGCAGCCGAGTGCAAGCAGAAGGCGGCCGAAGAGCTGCCTCGAGCTTAACTGAAGAAGAACAGTCTGAAATCTGTGGCACACACTCGTTGAAGAAGGATTGATGATGATGGTGGTGGTGGCATAAATGTGTGGCTCACACCCACTCTGCGTGTGAAGCAAATAATTAGAAGAAATTTCATATAGATATAATGAATGAATGAATCAATCAATCAACAAATAAATCATTTTCATTCAGATTCTTTGGATGAAACATAACATATTTATTGTAGTATTACATTCGGAAGTCCCATAGTTTCAGGAACTGACAGGGAGACCTTCTAATACTGAAAAATATGTATGTTAGGTGTCGTGGGCTCCATGAGAAAAAATGCAGGTATAAAATTTATAGGAAAGCTAAAGGAGCTACATAAAAATAAATATATAACTATATAAATCAAAACCGCAAAGATTGTTCTTGTTGTTCTTCCCCTCTTCTGGTGGCTCATACCCCTTGTTGCGGATTGGCCAAAAATTAATTGCTTCCTTTCAATTATTCTTGCCATATCATGCCTACCAACTTCGGGGGATTAAAGGGAAAATTATTATTCCTTGGAAAATTCTGAAATCCATAATTGCCTTCAATTTGTCTTCACGTAATTATTCCGAGTGTTTTCTTTTTTGAAAAGCCGTTTCTCAGTCTGTACAATGGAACTAACAAAAAAGGCGGAAATTTTCAAGTTTATCCTAATCGAGGCTAATACGCTTGGAGTATTTTTTTGTTCATTTTCTAATGTTTATAACTCTATAGGGATAATATGTACGTTATACTACACGAAGAATATTAAACGATACTATGTACAAAAAATTCGAAATGTCGCTGAAAGTTCAGCTGATTCACAATCGACAAATAAATTTCGATTGAATTATGCATTTTGAATACTACTGATTATGATTCGCTCTATGTACATGAGTGCGTTTGAGTATAATAATTATAAGTAAGTGAATGCATTGCGTCTACTGCCTATTTTGATTAGGAACCGGCATTCATGTTCATTTTTTTACTTTACTCGAACAAGTGCTTGTGATTCCTTCAACTGTGATACCACTCCTCCATGAGCTCTGTTTTCATTTCGCGAGGAGGCTCTTGTCGATCCTAAGATTTCACAATGACAGCCACTATAACTTATTAGCGAGGAATGAAATCTGACATATTTCGCAGATGAAACCAAAAGCAATATTTGCAAGACCGCGGCTGCCATACTCTTGGGAGGCGCCTAAAATCAGTGAGGGTCGTTGCACCAACCAACGATTCACTTCGCTTCTTGGTTATGCGGATTGTTTTATGTACTGACTAGCACCCTCATGACGCTTGTATTCTGTCAAAAGCTGAATAATTATGACAGCTGAAATCACCATCGTGAACAGTGACATCATGCTGGTTGTCTTCTAGTTGCGCTCATCAGAGTTTTGGTTTCGTTCTGGCCAACAAGTGTGTGCTCTAACTTTTTTATCATCTTGTTACAGGTATAACCAAGCTCTTGTCGATAAATGCACCTCAGAGATGTTGCGCTCACGCCGTTGACGGCAGCTTAAAAGTGATAACAGCCCATTTTGAGCAATGTCGACAGCTCGGCTAGTTGGTATGGTTCCTTATTATTTAATGTAGCACAAACTAGAAGACAAGCAGTCGACACTTACAGCACCCACTCAGAAGTCTGACTTGCATCAGCACTCCTTCAGTGGCGTTGTCGCAGACAGAAATCAGTTTTAAATGCAAGCATTTCTTAGCGAACCTCGGCGACTTTGAGCGTATCTATCTATCTATCTATCTATCTATCTATCTATCTATCTATCTATCTATCTATCTATCTATCTATCTATCTATCTATCTATCTATCTATCTATCTATCTATCTATCTATCTATCTATCTATCTATCTATCTATCTATCTATCTATCTATCTATCTATCTATCTATCTATCTATCTATCTATCTATCTATCTATCTATCTATCTATCTATCTATCTATCTATCTATCTATCTATCTATCTATCTATCTATCTATCTATCTATCTATCTATCTATCTATCTATCTATCTATCTATCTATCTATCTATCTATCTATCTATCTATCTATCTATCTATCTATCTATCTATCTATCTATCTATCTATCTATCTATCTATCTATCTATCTATCTATCTATCTATCTATCTATCTATCTATCTATCTATCTATCTATCTATCTATCTATCTATCTATCTATCTATCTATCTATCTATCTATCTATCTATCTATCTATCTATCTATCTATCTATCTAACCGCCTACGACATTTAGCTTTACTGGCCGTTTCGATAATGCTATCAATACCAAACTTGCTATGGCATAACATGGCTGTATGAAGAACATGTTTGACTAGTCATAATATGAAAATCATGACATGTATGTTATGAATGCCAAGATTTGCATCTAATGGTCCTTCAGCTCTTGCGGTGGTTTCGTTCACATGGCACGTTGCAAAACGGGTATGGTATGGCATGATTACATGACAAACAGAAGTGACAGATCTTAACATGGTAATCATGAAATGCGTGTCATGTAACAACATGACTACATGCCACGCTCATGATGCGCTGGCGGCCATTCCGGTAGCTTCCCTTATACCAAATTTGGTATTACCGGATGTGAATGGACGACAAAGGTATGATACTGGTGCAAATATGATAAACATGAGATGCATGTCATGTAACAACATGACTAGATGCTACGCTCATGATGCGCTTGCGGCCGTTTCGGTAGCTTCACATGTACCAAACTTGGTATTACATGACGCGAACGGACGACTTAGGTAAATGACGCATCCAAACATGATAATCACGACATGCGTGTCTTGTAACAACATGGTTACATGCCACACTGATTATGCGCTCGCAGCCGTTTCGCTAGCTCCACATATACAAAATTTGGTATCACGTGGCGTGAATAGATTAGGAAGGTAAACGACACATTAAACATGATGCTCATGATACAGAAGTAATGTACGTAATTGTTTAAGGTCACCTCGTAACGTTGTTTTGATTTTAGAGTGACATATAAACATTTCTCATTCGTGCTTCGCATATGATCGATTCCCTGTGTACGTGAGACCTGCCAATTTTTTTCGACAGTATAATCCATGGTTATCAGTTTTTCTTGCTTTTCGTTGCATTTGTTTACCATACTTTTTTACATGTATTTTCGGCTTTGCTGCGTAGGGCGTTCGTTGGTGGTGCTGGTGGCGGAGGTAGTGCTGGTAGCTATGGAGGAACAGACGTCAGGTGGTACATTGAGTTACGACATTGTGGTGAGCTTCCAGATTGGGCAGCAGTACTTTTAGACCTTCGTGAGTGGTACGAACGTCGTTTTCATGTTCGGACAACATCCGTGGCTTGTTTGTGAGTTCAAAGGGGAAGAATGCGGTGCCGCGTGTCACGCAGCCCTCTTTACCACCACTGCGCGTCCGCAGAGAGATGACACAAGATTCAACTAACAATTAACGCGACGAAGGCCTTCGTGTGATCGGTGTTTCGAGGTCAGTGATAATCACAATGCACACACTCTTCACTGGATTGACAACCCGATCAGGTTGAAGTGCACTGCAGTTACCGATTGCTAGTTTTTATCACAACACAATATGATCGGAGGCCAAGGGAAAATCAAATCGAGTAGCTTGAGGGAGTTTTTCGTCCACGTACAAAGACAGCAGCTCACATTCAGGCAAGTTCTTAACATTGTGATTATGTAAGAATGTTTACAAGTACTGGCTCCATATACCGGTCAAATAGAAGGTGTCACGCGCGCTGGTTGCACGAGAGGAAAACAATAAGATAAAGAGCGAGGCGTATGAGGAACGGCGCTGTGGGTCGAGCCGAACGTAGCCGAAGAACATGCTTGACCAGGGCGCTGTCCTTGAAGGTACTCGTAGCCATGCAGGGCAAGGGCTTGGTGTATAGTGAACTAGAACCAACATCCTAGTGGTACGAACGGGATGGTTCGGGCGTGCCATTTGGCGCAGAAAAATTCATGTGGCACAACTGAATCCTTCCCTAGTGACTTCGTTGCTCTCATCGCTGTTGCTTACTGTTGCTGCATGCACTCGTGAGCATTTCATTGCGTCTGTAGAAGACCAATTTAGTTGAGCGTCTACTACAGCTCTGCGGACGCAGCCTGCCTGTAGGATGGCCTGCAGGCTACGTGTGCAGAGTTGCTGCGGGTGACCAACATGCATTTAGTACGGCGAACGGACGTGCCCTTCGCTTCGACTAGCTTCAAGAGCACCTGCCCGGAAGGACACACGCGAGGTGAGTTTTACTACAGCTTCTTGGAGAGCCATGTAAAATATCCGAGTTAGCAAACCGGAGAACTCCGATTACACACTGTCACGGCGACGGACACTACTAAATTAAGGTGCATAGACGCATGTTTTTTTTTGATTGCGGATCAAGGCATAGTTTATCAGCGGCGGCGTCCTTGTGGCGTCTGTAGTGAAAAAGAATTTCTTTATTTTCTTTTTCTAGATTAGTATAGCGGCGTCTCACATGGTGGGCGCTGCGGTCACCGAGGTGAATGGACGCTCTTCACGTCGGCTCCGTTCTCATAGAATGATTTTGCAGCGAATACAGCCAGGCACCGCTCGGATTTATATACCATCTGATTCTTCTCGTCACCGAGAATACGAAGAGTCCATATTCTAAGGTGGGTGATCCTTTTTCAAGATTTTAGGACCGAAAACCAGCCCCCTCCAAGCAGCCTCTACTATTCCTACGACCGGCGCTCCGCGTCGACTGGGGCGGCCTCGCGATAGCCAGGCCTCAGCGTTCGCGCCATACAGGCCGTAATCATCAATAATGGAGGTATCGCCGCAGAATGAAGACGCCACCCAACGGGAAGACGAAGACGTCACCCAACAGGAAGATGACACAGGCAACGGGTGGACAGAAGTTCGAAACAGAAAACGTGCGAAGAAAGGTAGCCAGGAACGCCGTGGTAGCCCTAGCCCTACCCGAACACCTAGAACGCGCGGTGAAAATCTGATATCCTGGATAACCAGAGCCAGAAAAATGCCAAGACTGACGATAGGCGACTTCAAGATAGTTAGAAGGCCAAAAGGAGGACTGCAGCTATCCAAGCTCAGCTTAACGGAGCTAGACAAAGCTGTGTATGAAGCGGCCAAGATCCCTTATGAAAAAAGAGAGACGGACACGATTTGTCCGAATAATTTTCAGAACATCTTGGTTGTTAGATCCCCAAACCAAGACCATGCAGACAAGTACCAAGGCATCAAGCACATCAAAGCCAACGACAAGTTTTATGAGGTGGGAGCATACGAGACGGCCCCGGAACTCACTGCCAACGGTGTAATCAAAGGAGTTCCTTTGAACGAAACCCCACGGGACATCACCGCAGCTGTTATTACAGCCCGAAATCCTACAGCGATCGCAGCCAAACGTCTTGGCAATACCACGACAGTAATAGTCCTTTTTGACGGCAGCAGAGTCCCGACGCACGTTATGTACAGAGGAGTGCTCACACGCTGTTCACTATACAGGAAAAGTGTTGACTTTTGCAAACAATGCAACAGACTTGGGTACAGGAGTGACGTGTGTTAGAGGCCAAATGACAAGCTATGTGCGGGTTGTGGAACGCCTGATCCGAGCGAGGCCCACCACTGTCAGCCACGATGTCAGCTGTGCGGCAAGGATCATCCCACGGCTGACAAACTCTGCAAGGCCAAGTTCAAGACACCCTACATCGTAAAACAACGCCAGTGGTTCCGACAACTTCAAGAGACGCTCGAGGAGAACTACCCCCCTACCACCAAGCCAACCGAACGCGGGAGGTCCAAATTCCGGACGAGGGCGACGCCTGGGTCCAGATCAAGGTCCTGGTCCTGCGCAACGCCCCGCGGCCACACCTCCCAGTCTCCGGGATCGAGAAGGCGCACTACATCCCGTTCCAGATCCCGGTCTAAGCCAAAGGGTGGCAATGGCCATCAAGGGAACCCGGCATCTACGGTGAGCTGGTCAGACGTGGCTAAAGGGACGTGCCCTGAGCCTTCGGAGGAGACTGCGCATAATGTCAGTGATATAGCGGAGCTGAAAAAAGAAAACGCTAAGCTTAGAGAATTGATATCACAACTTACTCGGGAAATTCAAAGTCTTAAAAACTGCGCAAATAGAACTTCTAGTCAAATGCGTTCCGCGGCCCAAGAGCGCCTCGAAGAAATGCCAGATAACTGTATGGACGAGGACAGTACCCCGCCACCTCTTAAAAGGAAAGCTCAGGCGTCTATTGACAAACTACGGCGCAAACCTCGAACATTAATCAAACATTGTTCGAAATACAGAAAGCAGTTAAGGAACAGGCAGAGGCAACCAACAACCTCTCGCTTGCAATATCCATGATCATAAATAGACTAGATAAACTCGAAGCTAACGTAGCCAATCTCAACCCTAGGACACCTCCGGTACTTCCAGCTACCAACCATCCGATAAGCACTGAAGGAAATTCACACTTATCTCAGGGCACCACATCAGTGGCTATATCAACTAATTTCATAAGGCCTGCCTACTTTCACCCTCCTCCCTCTTCGATAGCCAACTGAAAATAGGGAAGCCCAGAAAAAGGAACTTAATTATTTGGCAGTGGAATTCCATCCATCCATCCATCCATCCATCCACCCATCCATCCATCCATCCATCCATCCATCCATCCATCCATCCATCTATCTATCTATCTATCTATCTATCTATCTATCTATCTATCTATCTATCTATCTATCTATCTATCTATCTATCTATCTATCTATCTATCTATCTATCTATCTATATATCTATCTATCTATCTATCTATCTATCTATCTATCATACTATCAATCAATCAATCAATCAATCAATCAATCAATCAATCAATCAATCAATCAATAAATAAATAAATAAATAAATAAATAAATAAATAAATCAATCAATCAATCAATCAATCAATCTATCTATCTATCTATCTATCTATCTATGTATCTATCTATCTATCTATCTATCTATCTATCTATCTATCTATCTATCTATCTATCTAGCCGCCTACGACTTTTAGCTCTCCTGGCCGTTTCAATAATGGCATCGATACCAAACTGGGTATGGCATAACACGACTGTATGACGAACATACTTGACTAGTCATAATATGAAAATCATGACTTGTACTTCAAGAATGTCATGATTTAAATTTCATGGTCCTGCAGCTCTTGTGGTAATTTCGTTCACATGGCATGTTCCAAAAGTGGTTTGGTATGTCATGATTGCATGGCGAACACATGACATGAAAATCATGGCATGGGTGTCAGGTAACAACATGGCTACATTCCACGCTCCTGATGCACTCGTGGCTGTTTTGCTAGCGTCACATGTACCAAATTTGGTCTTACGGTTACTGAAGAGATGATGAACGTACTTGACCGGTGCAAACATTATAATCATGACATGCGCGTCATGTAACAACATGACTACATGCTATGCTCGTGATGCAATCGCAGCCGTTTGGCGAGCTTCACATGTACCAAAACTTGGTATTACGCACCGCGAAACGATGTCGAAGGTATGTGACTGGTACAAACACAATAATCATAATATGTGAGACATGCGAAAACATGACTACATGCCGCTGTCGATACGCAATACATTTCGACGTGACGCGGTGTGCGCGCTCACCAGTGTTCATTTCGTCGCGTCACGCTGACTTTGCCGTGCCAGGCGCCGGTCCTGCCATATACTCGCAGGTGCGCGCCACGCTGCGTTGCTTTGATGCATGCGTGTTTCAGCGCGTCCAGCGTCCCTCTGTCATGAAAAGAGGGAGACGCTGTGTTGTCTGGTAAGGCATTGGCGCGAAGTGCAACATGTTGAATTTCTCGCTGGTTGCCGTCGGGCCACACCGACGGACGCCGGTCGCGCCTGGCGTCAGACTATAAGTGCTCGCATTTCGCTAACATTGCTACAATGTTACATTGCTACATTGACGCGCGCGCGTCGCTGTACCCAGCGTGCGCGCGCGTCAATGCTACATTGGAGTATAATGGGCCCTTCATGGTGCGCTTGTGGCCGGTTTGCCAGCTCCACATATACCAAATTTGGTGTTACGTGACGTCCATGGATGATGAAATATATGACTGATGCAAACATGATAATTCTGACACGCGTGTCATGTAGGAACCTGACAACATACCACGCTCATAGCGTGCTCGCGGCCATTTTGCTAGCTCCACATGTACTAAATTGGGTATCACGTGACGGGAATAGATGATGAAGGTAAACGACACATCCAAACACAATAATCATGACACGGAAGTCAAGTACGGCATTCTTTACCTCCACCTCATAACGTTGGCTGGTTTTAAAGTGACATATCAACATTTCTCATTCGTGCTTCGCATATCATCAATTCCCACTGTACGTGGGATCTGCAAACTTTTTTTATAAACCAAGACTTAACATTACATTTTTTATTTTAGGAAGAAAATAATTTTGCACTTTCCCACATCAGCAACACCTCAAGATACGTAACTCCTTTATCGTGTGAACTTGTGCCCTACAAATGTGAAGTGATTCTAGCAGCAATTGATACTGTACACTGAGAGTACCGAAAAAAGTAGTCAGCTGTCGAGAATGCTGATGAGCAGTAAAGCGCGCCAGTTTTTTGTACCCATGACATCGAAGAATATAGCATTTCGTTAGAGACCCACTCGGTTCCAGAATCTTCTGGAAGGTTCCAAGACAGCTGGGTATGTTCGTCGAAAGGCAGCGGTCAGACGTGCAACAGAACGAATGCTTAAAAAGAAAAAAAAAGTGCAGGTGGCAATATTCCGGCGCCTCAGCTGTCTAGCTATACCTTTTTTAGGGTACTAGTGATATAGTTGAACTTCCGTAATTGCCAAGTTTTGCGTCATTGTATTATGCTGTTATTTATTTTTGCTTCTCATTAAAAAGCAGTAGATGCTGGCGTCTATAGAGCGCTACCAACTACTGCTTAGTCCTGAGCAAAACAATAACATGAAAAAATCACAGCCTATCCAGGGACTCAATGATCATGAGCGGGGCGAAGCGTCCGTAAGTCCGTCCACTTATTCTTGTTTCCGTCCGTCCATGCGACCGTCCGTGCGTTCGTCCGTGCATCCGTCCTTGTGACCATCAGTGTGTCTGACCGTGCGTCCGTCTATGGAACCTTCCGTGCGTGCGTCCATGCGACCGTCCGTCCCCTCGTCCGTGCATCTATCTGGTGGTAACCCGTGCGTCCGTCTGTGTGACCGTCCATCTATCCGTGCATCTGTCCATCTATCCGTGTGTCTGTCCGTTCGTCCATCCGTCCATCTAGTGAAAACTCCAAGTTCTGCCATCTCGCATCTTTTCATCATATATTCATCATTAGGGAGCCTCCATGTGCGTGCGTCTCCGTTTTTAGAGTGATGGCAAGTTCAATCATGGTTGCTTACAACAGGCTGAAACGGTCGCCATGCTTGATGGGCCGCCATGTTGGTTCTCAGCGGTTACTCATTTGCATTGAAGGTAGCGTGGGTTAAAACGAAAAGGGGGTGTTTTATTATATAGCAAGCTCTGAAAGCTGGAGGATTTTTTCCTGGAGTTAGCCACCGTTTTGTACAACAGGAAAAAATCACCACATATCTACGGAGTGAAGGATCATGAGTGGGGTGAAGCGTCCATCAGTCCATGCATACGTCCGTCAATGCAACCGTCTGTCTGTATGTCCGTCCATGCTTCCACCCTTGTGTCTCTCCTTCTGTCTGTCTGTCTGTCTGTCTGTCTGTCTGTCTGTCTGTCTGTCTGTCTGTCTGTCTGTCTGTCTGTCTGTCTGTCTGTCTGTCCATCCGTCCATCCATCCATTCGTCCATCCATCCGTCCGTCCGTTCATTCGTGTGTTCGTTTTTGCGTCTGTCCATCCATACGTCTGTCTGTCTGCCTGTCCGTTCAGACAGCATTTACGTCAGCCGGAGCAAGTCGGGAAGTGGAGCAGTCTACAGATGGCTTTGCATTGCGGCACGCAGCACCCTGGCATGTACACTCCAAAGTTCTTGTAGCTGTGGTTAGCGCGAGGATGGCGTGGTTGTGGAAGCTACGTCTACAGTGTAGTCAAACGCAGATCATACCGCAGCTTGCACAGCCATGCCAACATGCAGCTGGTGCAGTGCGGCGGAGCAGGAACGCTTGGCTGTGAGAGCAAACATGGCGCTTGTTGCCCCAAAAACATAGGCTGGCAATATTGTGTTTTAGCAGGCGGCGGAAAGTGGTGGGTCAAAGGCTGACACCACCTAAAAAACGTAGACGCAAGTACATGAAGGCTTCTTATTCATCATATGGAAGTACCGCCATCCAGCGGACATTCCAAGGACTAAACGACAGGCGGCTACCTACTACTACTGCTACGACTACTACTAAGGCAGACGCACGTTTTAGTGCCGAAAGAGCTTGGCCATAAAAAAACTCAATGAAAATGCTAGAAAGTTTTCTTTATCTAATGTTGATCTACTTATTCTGTTCTCCTAGAGTGTACTCCCGTAAAATTCTGTAGCTTGCAAACAAGGCTCAGTGCGGAGCTGATGAGTACCTAGGTAGTATTAGATGTTGCTCTCTCGTTAATTCGCTTCAAATATTCTTTCCCTTTTCTACGTTTTTGTACTTTTTTGTTGTCTGGTGTTTCTACTTACTTGTTTTTCGCCTATCTCTCTTTCAGTATTTGTTTCTATCTCCTTCTTTCTCTTCCCATTATTTCCTCGTCTCTCTCTATTTTTCGCTTGCACTTTCTCTCTCTCTCTGCTTATTTTCTCTTTCTACACAATATGAACACATTTTAACCTAGCGCACGACTACGCGGACGCAAGTGTTAAAACATGTTCAAGTACCATTACTAACTGGTTCCGCTTGCAGTCCTTTTGCAAAACATTTTTTCTACGCTATGGTTTGCCCTCTCCCGCCTTCCTTTGCCTTATCGTCACCCTCACTTCTCTTCCTCACCCACTCCTTCTTCCTGCACTGTACTACTGAAGGTTATGCAACGCTCTGCTAGCGGGCCTTGTTGGCTGAGTGACTAAAACACTAACCTTGGGATTGCTGGTTCGGATCTCTCATCGCAAAGAAGTTCTTCCCAGTGAATATCTTTGTTTATCATTTTCACTTTTTCCTCTCTCTTTCTCTTTGCTCGTTGTCTCATATATCAATGTCGTTGTCTCGCGAACCGTAGACCACGACGCACTTGTTGTGGGAGTGGAGCTGTGGATGAAGACGACGAGGACGATGGAGATGAGAACGAAGAGAGCGCATGCTGGTTTCTTCTTTCTTTGTACATTTTAGTAGTAGGAATCATAATTGTGTAGTTATCATACATAGACTTCAGTAAGTTTCCTTGGCCAATCCTCCACAGCGGGTACGTGCCAGACTTGACAGGCCACAAACAAAGAAGCCAGTTTGTTGTTCTTTTTTTTTCTGGACATGGCACACACCCAATGGAGGGAAGTCGCCGAGTAAAAGATGGATTGTGTTTATACTTTCAGCAATACGTCATTTTTAGTAGCACTAGTTAGTTAATTGTAGTTTTAAATGCTAATTGGCAGTTTGAGTTTATGTAGTATTGCATGCAAAATTTAGCAAAAAAATAGTTTAGTCACAGTCCTGGTAAGCAAACAAAGCATCTTTGTGGCTGTACTTCGGTGTAGAGGCTCCAAAAGAAATAAGAACACGCCCTGATCACTGCAGCAACGTGCACAAGTATGAGAGAAACAATTACTACGTAGACATAATATTGTTGCGCACACAGTGCACGAAGACAACGAAGCGTATACGGTGAGCGCACTTGTCGCCCGGAGTGAGAAAGGAAGAAGAGGATCAGGAGGATCTCTGACCATTTCAATTTATTCAGGCAAAGCATACTAGCACCACCTCTTTAAGAACTAGGCTTGCAATTATCACAACCTGATCTTTCACTTGGAGCCTCTACACTGGGTTTCAGCCACAGGGATGTTTTATTCACCGTTCAGGAATGCATTACTGTGACTAAACGATTTTCTTGCTAAATTACGGTCTCAAAATTTTTTCTTTATTTTTTTTCTGCAAATTTGCAATTGGTACTTCAAATCAGATTTAAATAACAAAAGTTTTTTGGAGTGACGCAATGCTGAAAGTATCGGGCAAATTCACCTTATAATCGGCCAATCCCCTTCTTTGGGTACGAGCCATTTGCAGACGACGACGACGACGACGACAACAACAACAACGACAACAACAACAACAACAACAACAACAACAACAACAACAACAACAACAACAACAACAACAACAACAACAACAACAACAACAACAACAACAACAACAACAACAACAACAGTCGGCCGCTTCTGAGCTGCCCCTCACGACCTAATGAACGGCCCCTTTCAACCTCTACCGGTCACTTTCATACGTAACAGAGTGGTGAAGGAGCTGGGTAAGCGCTTCAACTACGGAACGATCACTGCCACAGCTTCGACGAAGCCGTCGATTTGCCGGTCTCCCACCATCTGCCGTGAGTGACTTCGACATGCCCGAAGAAGCAGGCGTTCCCAGGACACCACTATCTGGTCCACTTCCGTACTACCGAGTTCCACCACCCTTCGAAGGGAAAGCCAGAGAAGATGTCGACGCCTGGCTCCCCAAGTACAAACGTGTGGGCAAGTCCAACGGTTGGGATGCAGCCGCTATGCTAGCCAACGTAGTGTTCTCTCTGACCGACACCGCACTGGTATGGTACGAGAACCACGAGGACGCACTCACGACTTGGGACCTTTCGTTGAAGAGCTCAGGGCGTGTTTCAGCAACTGGGTTGCTAGAAAGATGTGGGCGAGGAAACATGCGCACTGTCGCAACAGGCACAGCTACCAGGTGAGACATGCACCACTTACATAGAAGAAGTGTTAAGGCTACGCAAGGTGGTCTGTGCTACCATGTCGAAAGAGGACAAAGTTGGTCATCTGCTCAAAGGAATTGATGAGGACGTGTATAATTTTCTAATTGGAAAAGAAAGCCTCAGTTCTGTGTCCGACGTCATTCAGCGTTGCCGAACGTTTGAAACGTTCGAGATGCATCAAATTGTGCCCAAGTTTGGTTGGCTGGCTAACGTTACAACTGTTGCCAGTGTGGACACGAATCCTGGCCTCGACCTCTTTTCTACTATTCGACAGATTGTTCGCGAGGAACTGTCCCACCGAGAAATGTTGTGTTCGACAGCTGACCATCCCGAGTTGTGTCTGCCACGTGAGGCTATGGGTGTGCCTCCTTTGACGCCATGGCAACCGACAATGAGTGCGGCAACTCTGGAGTATAGTCCAGCCCCACAGTGAAGGATGACAACCCGATTTCCCGCGTCGCGGTATGACCGACGGCCTCAGCGCATGTCTCCTCGACACCCTATGTCTCGTTACGACGTACCTGACTATACATCCCTTACACAAGAACAAATGATGGCGCTTGATTCATCGACGAGTGACCAATGTTTCGACCTCGGCCGGTGGACTATTCCTGCGGTGTGCCAGGCCACATATCACGGTTTGCAACCATTGGGTGACTCCTCGGTATCACCAATCATCCTACTTTTCACCCTTCAAACTGTCTCACGGTGCCCGGCGGACGGCCCACATACCACCTGATGACAACTATTGGCCGAGCAACTTCCACAATCACTCCCCGGCATCTGACAGGAGTTTAACGCCCCCACCACGACCTCGTGCTCATCGTTCTCTTTCACCGCTGTGTCGCAAAGCGCCTTCTTCGCCACCGGAAAACTAGCCAGCGCGGCCGATGGGGGTGAGGTAGCTGTAAACCTGCTACTGACAGAAATACCTCCTTTGTGCATGTTTAAAAACAAAATGCGCGTTTTGGTGGATTATGTGCCTGTTATGGACTTGGTGGACACAGGTGCAACGATTTCCGTGATGAGTGCTTCCTCTAAAGACGTGTTAGGGCGGAAAGTTGTTTTTACCTGGGATGAAACTTCGACGTTCTGTGGAGTGAGTGGAAAGCCGTTGCACCCTATGGGTGTGTGTAGTGCTGAAGTATTTTGGGAGGCCTTATCATAACGACAGAGTTTTCAATTATTCCTCGGTCGACACATGATGTCATTCTCGGCATGGACTTCTTGCGAAAATGTGGTGCCACTGTAGACTGTCGCACGGGGAAAGTCTTTGTGAGCGGCCAGATGCCGTAGAAATTCTGGAAACTAGAGCGGATGAGCAAACTACGCTGTGTGTTTGTGGCGATACGTTCATACCTGCGTTGTCTACCGTACGTGTTCCTGTTGTTTGTCGCGGCGCGAATTCTGACAGCTTCGATGCGAGCGTACAACCAACGCACACAAACTGCGTGAAGAAGAATGTGTTGGTTACCCATTGTGTGGTGTCGATCGATGGTGGACGAACTGGCCTATGGACTGTAAACTATTCTTCTTGGCCCATGACACTACCAGTGGTTTGTAATTACCTTCGGTCAGCAAAGAACACACGACCTTATCACTGGTCGAGCTCACAGACGTGCCGGAAGAACGTGCCGGAACTGGTTGTCACAATTTGGATGGGGCGTTTAAGGCAACGATAAATAGGTCGCTTAGCTCAAACGAGCGCCGAACCTTAATGAATGTGCTGTTGAAGCACGTTTCGGTATTTGAGTTTGCGCAGAAGGACAAGGTAATGCCTATCCCGCTGTCTCGAACGCGCCATACCATCAACACTGGCGTGGCAAGTCCGAGTCACCAAAAACCATATCGTGTTTCCCCGTCAGAAAGAGAAATTATGAACGACCAAGTGCGGGCAATGATGCAAAAGAGAGTGGTACAAGAATCAGCCAGTCCGTGGGCAGCACCGGTAATCCTGGCTAAGAAGAAAGATGGATCTTGGAGATTTCGGGTTGACTTTCGCCGACTGAATTCCGTGACTAAAAAGGACGTATACCCGCTGCCCCGTACGGAGCACGCAATAGACTACTTACATTCGGCCTCTTATTTGTCCTCCGTAGACTTACGATCCGGCTAATGGCAAAGTCCAATGCACCCAGAGGGCAAGAAAAAGACTCCCTTTGTAACCCCTGATAGGCTCTTTGAATTCAACGGGATGCCATTTGGACTATGAAATGCACCGGCAACGTTCGAGAGGTTTATGGACACCATTCTGCGTGGCTTGAAGTGGAACATCTGCATGTGCTATCTCGACAACGTCGTCATATTTGGCCACACGTTCAGTGAACACAACTCTCGTTTGGATACTGTTTTGAACTGCATCCGAAACGCTGGTCTAGTTTTAAACCCGAAGAAATGCCACTTCGGAGACCACCAGACTCCTGTGCTCAGGCATCTCGTTGACAAGGATGGCATCCACCCTGACCCCCAAAAGACAGCAGCAGTTGACGCGTTCAATGAACCGCGTTCCGTCAAGGAGCTTCGTAGTTTCCTGGGGCTTTGTTCGTACTTCCGCCGCTTTATTCCGAAGTTTTCCGACATTGCGTATTCTCTCACATGCCTCTTACGAAAGGTCAATTCCTTTGAGTGGACTCCGGAGTGCGATTCTTCATTCAGTCAATTGAAGTTTTTGCTGACGTCACGACCCGTCCTTCAGCACTTCAGCCCTTCGGCTCCGACAGAGCTTCATACGAATGCTAGTGGCATAGGTATTGGAGCCGTCCTAGTACAACGTTACGGTCACCACGAACACATCATCGCATACGCAAGCCGTTCCCTAAGCAGGGCGAAGCGAAATTACACTGTCACAGAACAAGAATGCCTGGCGGTAATATTTTCAATTCAGTGGTTTAGGTCTTACCTGTACGTACGCCCATTCACAGTCGTAACCGACTACCATTCGTTGTGTTGGCTTGTCAACCTTCGTGACCCTTGCGGCCGCCTTGCGGGCTGGGCACTCCGGCTACAAGGATACAGTTTTACCGTCGCTTACAAAAGGGGTTGTCGACATGCTGCCGTGGACTGTATTTTACGTATGCCACTTAGCACAACGAACGGCGAATCCGATGACCTTGACCAGCTTGTAGCGTCTGCGTCGCCTGCATTTCCTGAATACCCCAGTTTCAGAGCAGAACAGCGGCAGGAAGCTAAACTCGCACCACTATTCGCCGCTGCATCCGCTTCCACTATTGCACGCCGTTTCTGTATGCGTGATGGACTGTTGTTCAAAAGAACCTCTCCAGCAGTGGCGCACGTTTCCTTCTAGTGGTCCCGGAGAGCCTGCGAACAGTCATTAGATAGTTTTAGTGCTGCGGAATGGTGCTACGTACGCATCACGCAAGCGCCTTGCGTTACGTGGCATCGTTTGCCACTAATTGGCTTTTAGTACGCCGTAGTACCCGCGTGCGTAACGAGCGTGAAGCGTGTTGCGCCATCTGGTAGATCAAAATAGAAGCACGTGTTGTTGACAGCCAATGTGAGCCAATCCAAGTGTTATAGCCAGATTATGGCCATATTTTAAGCCACAGAGCTGGTCAGTGCTTGCCTTCGATGCCGCCATTTTGCAAAACGAAGTCTCGCGCTGTCGCGAACTTGTTCGAGAGCGGCGCGATCAGCTCATACGTAAGCACGCACGCATCTCATGCGTGCGTACGTAGCGGCTGCGTACGTAACACGATACGTGCGCGTTGCGGTCTGCGCATGCGCACTACGCAGAACGTGGCGTCCTTACGTACGCAACGCCGCCACGTACGCAGCGTACGCTGTACTGAAACTCTCTAATATGAGGGTCATGCACGACGACCCGACCCTACGTCTGGACATTTAGGTTTGGCGCGGACGCTGCACCGGACTAAAGAGCGCGTTTATTGGCCTGGTATGCAAAAGTTCATTGGGAGTTGAGTGGCAAGCTGCATGCAATGTCAGCGTCACAAACGTCGATCATCTGGTCCAGCTGGCCTTCTACAGCCGATGCCAACTTCAAGCGCACCTTTCGAACAAGTGGGGATTGACTTTCTGGGCCCCTTTCCAAAATCGGCTAAGGGCAACCGATGGATAATTGTTTGCGTCGACTACCACACACGCTACTGCGAGACGGTAGCCGTCCCCTTCGCAACTGCCAGTGAAGTCTCCTCGTTTCCGCTATAGTACGTCATCCGCCGACACGGCCCACCTCGCCTGATTATCAGCGATCGTGGACGACAATTCACAGCGGATGTCGTGGAGGAGCTAGTCCGTTTGTGTGAATCCCGCCTGCGTCACTCGGCACCATACGACCCCCAAACTAATAGGCTGACGGAGCGTACAAACCACACCATTATCAACATGTTGTCTATGTATGTTTCATGCGACCACAAGAACTGGGATGACGTACTCCCGTTCATCACTTACACATTCAACACTGCGAAGCATAAGATCACAGGTTATAGCCCTATCTTTTTGCTTTATGCACGTTCGCCCCGGCACACAATCGACCCAATCTTACCTTTCTGTCTTCACGACAACGTCACTGTCACCGAGACTCTCTGCCTCGCCGAAAAGGCACGTCGCATAGCTCGACTACGCACATTGGCATAGCAAGACAAAGTGAAAGCACGCTGTGACATTCACCATAGACAAGTGACTTATTGCTGTGGTGATGTGATGTGGTTGAGGACTCCGATGCGCAAGCGCGGGTTATGCCACAAGTTTTTGGCCACTTACGGTGGACCTTTTATTATTGTCGACAGACTTTCAGAGGTCAATTAGGTAATAGCTCATCTCACGGCGAGTGGTCGACGAGCTGCCAAAACGCAACTGGTTCATGTTGCCCGCCTGAAACTGTACATGCCACGACAACTCGACTGCCTAGTCTGGTGGCCTTCGTCTGTGCGGAGAGGAATGTTGCGCGCATGCACGAAGACAAGGAAGCATATATGGTGAACGCACTTGTCGCCTGGAGTTGGAAAGGAAGAGGAGGACCAGGAGGATCTATAACCTTTCAGTCGCTTCTGAGCTGCCCCTCACGACCTAATAAACGGCCCTTTTAACCTCTACTGGTATCTTTCAAACGTAACAATATAATCACATAAAGTTTCCAGGGCCATCTCAGCGGAGTCAGTCTAGAAAGCTGGAAGTTATCATTATTAGATTTGGATGTCGTGTTGCCCTCTATTTGCACAGAGCTGGTCAGGTTATATCATGCCTCTGTGCGTTCTGCGAACAAATATAATCAATTGAACATTACCTTTTATCACGTCGCCGATACTTTTTGCTTAAAAGAAGGCTTATAATTGTTCGCTTTTTAAAGATAGGTGTCAGGTTGTCGGTGGAAACTGTGATGAACTTTGGTGCCTCTGTTTTGAGACATAGCCACAGGGACGCATTCAATGTGGTCTGCGTTATTATTCAGGCTATCTAGCGTATGCCATCGTAAATATCCACCCTAATAAGAACAATTCTGTAACATCAGAAGGTGTTTTAACACAAATATTCTGAATGGTTCCGGTCATCTCAAAATCTGAGAATTTCACTTTTTTGTTCACTTCGTTCTCTCTCTCTATCTCTCTCTGTAGGGCTTTTTGAATTACTTGTATTTTATTATGGGTGATTCCACGAGAGATCGACGCGGGTCCAAAAGTTGAGATGTTTTAGATTTCATTGAGTATGCTATATTTCGTGCACCTCTCACCAGGTAGCCCGAAAGTTAACTTCGTTTTACGATTAACGGCATCACTTACGAGAAAAAAAATATCAAACTTCACCAACACGGAGGCACCAATTTCGTCACCTTTCATTTTCAAAAATTGCAGATGCTATAAAAAGACAAATATTTTTGTTTCAAGGAGGATATTTTTTACCTGAAATTCATGTCTAATGAAGAACGAATTCATACAATTTTAAGTTTGTAGATTTTAAGAAAATAGCATTTAAAAATGTCTAATTTTGCGACAGTTTAAAATAAGTTACGTAGTCCCATTTTTTTCTCCAGAAGTAATGCAAGCAGCGTTTTCAAACTTGACACGTTTGAAGGATATAGTGTGTTCATTAGGTACATTATTCTTGCTGCCTTAGAGCAATTGTACCTTTTTATATATTGCCTCAAAATTCTCATATTAGCAAAAGTGTATCCACTGAAATTTGAATAATAAAAAAACCCAACTTCAATTTTTTTTAAAATCTCGTAAATAGACATCCGAAGGCCATCTTACAGTAATATAGAAAAACATGTTGCATTATTTTGTTTTCAGCGACAATATTCATGGTACAAATCAGAGCTTTTCGAGAATGCGCTGATAAGTTGAGAAATCTAGAAATCGGAACAGACAAGCGGCAATAAGCTTCAAACGTGAGTAAACGTGACTGCATTTGGTGAAGAAAGGCTGTTTTAGCAGATAGGAGTAACTATTTTGAACACAATATTCTACAGTATCTGAATTCACTCTTATTCGTAGAGCACTGAGACTTCTAATATGTGGTGCCTCTCCATTACTGACACACAAATGGAGCTGCTGTGACGGCCATGTGTTTGCAACATGTTGGGTAAAAGCATTGAATGTTGAATGAGTTCGTAAACGATTCATAACAAATTTTTATCATTTGGGGCACGAAGACTGCCGCATTAGACTGAATAACACGCTTTAAGGCAAGTTGTCATCCATCGTCTGCTCTACAGATGAATTGCTGTGCACCGCATCTCGGAGGCAATGCTTTAGATCATATGGTTCAAAGTAGGGACAAAGATTACGTCTCCCGTAATTTTATCGACAAAGACATTGTGAAATTCATTTTAACATACTATAGTTCAGTTTTGCATTCGCATTGTGGAAGATGGGATTTTCTTATTGAAATTTCAGTGGAGTACACTTTTGCCAATATTAGAACTTTGAGGCAATATATAAAAATTTACATCTGCCCTACGGCATCAATAATTAATGCACCTTATGAACATATTATATCCTTAAAACGTGTCCAGTTTGAAAATGCTGCTTGCATTACTTTCGGATAAAAAAATGGGGATTACGTAAGTCATCTTAAACTGTCGCAAAATTAGACATTTTTAAAAGCTACTTTCTTAAGGTCTACAAAGTTGAAACCGTATGAATTCATTCTTCATCAGACATGCATTTCAGGTAAAAAATATCTTCGTTCAAACAAAAATATTTGTCTTTTTATAGCATCTCCAATTTTCGAAAATGACAGGTGACGAAATCGGTGCCCCCGTGTTGGTGAAGTTTTGATATTTTTTTTCTCGTAAGTTATGCCGTCAATCATAAAGCGAAGTTAACTTTCGGGCTACCTGGTGAGAGGTTCACGAAATACAAAATACTCAATGAAATCTAAATTATCAACTTTTGAACCCGTGTCGATCTCTCGTGGAATCACTCTTATAAATTGATTCATAATCATAGTTGGAATACTCTTAAAAAATTACGCTATGCTTTCTCAGCCGATTACCCTGAGTGGGTATGCGTCAAATTTTATAGGAATCAAATCGAGCATGCGCAGTATTCAAAGAGGTGGTGCTATATGCTTTTCCTGAATTGATTGAATCGCCGACAAGATGACAAAAAATGGCCAAGCGTTTCTTCCTGACTACAGTAAACGCATATGGGGGAATTTGATAAAGCTGATCTGTGAAAGTAAAAACTGAGGGAGGTAATGCGGCAACGAAGTTTTGTGATGAAAACTTCCGTCATCATTGATTTAGACAGGTCGTTGCGTCAGGAAAATAACAAGTGGTTGTACTCCTGAGGAGCAATCACTGCAGGGTCAGGGGGAACGTTGCCTTATTTTCAGCGTACGAAATAGCGCCACCAATGTGTGGTGTGAGCTTAAAAACAGGCATGATAATAACTCTTTCGCAAAAAGAATAAGCCATTTCATTTATTAACAAAGCCTGGTACCCTGATGCCCAGATTAAACGGCTGCTTTGTAGATCCTGTCAGTTATGACGAGAATTTCTCTTCGCCATGAAACGGATGGTGCCTCATTTTAGAAATAAAATCGTTATATGAGCCAAAACGTAAGGAACGTGTGGTTTAAAAATGAGCAAATTGGTCAAACAAGGAATACAGATACAATGAATAAAGGAAAAGAAGAAATCAAAGCTTGATTGATTGATTGGTATGTGGGGTTTAACGTCCCAAAACCACTATATGATTATGAGAGACGCTGCAGTGGAGGGCTCCGGAAATGTCGACCACCTGGGGTTCTTTAACGTGCACCCAAATGTGAGCACATGGGCCTACAACATTTCCGCCTCCATCGGAAATGCAGCCGCCGCAGCCGGGATTTGAACCCGCACGAAATCAAAGCTCAATAAGCTTGATAGGGTTAGAAATAAAGGAATGTTATGCCTAAGCTTGACATTCGATTCATTTTGTTTCATTTAGGAAATCGCATACCGGTGAGTGGCGCTGGGGCTCTGAGGAATAACCAATAGAATTTCGCTTCACATCTCACGGACTAAAGGCTGCTCCAGACAGCTGTGCTGTTAAAATAAGTTGACATCGATATAATTTTGCTTGACATTTATTTATTCGCTTCATATCAAGCTTCATTTCTTTGCAGATCCCCCGTAGTGGGTAAGCTGCACGGTACAAGGCACAAACAAGTGGTATCGGGCACTGCACGAGTCGTCGAAGGGCTGAGGACTGGCCATCGTGAATACATCTGTAAGGCAGCTGTGTTCGGGATTAAGCTGCAATCTTCACCATGCGGCCACGTATTAAAGGTAAACCAAAAATAGTCCCAAGAAGTGTTAAAAATGCCGTGCGTACACAGAGGCAGTCACCCCCGAAAGTGTCGGTCGTTGAAAACGTTAGCATGACGATAGCTGCTACGTCTGCACTAAAAGTGACTGCCACCAATAGACTGAACGTCTCCGCAGAGAAGCATGCCTCTGATTGCGGCGATGATCGCCATACCATCCAGCAGGTGCTGCAAGCGTGTAATGTCACTCCCGACAACAGCACTGCTGGTGAAACAGCTGCAAGTAGAAGTTCTTCTACAGTACTCAGCATGGCGTCATGTTTGAAAGCTACACCTGAAACAGTCCCTGGAACTCTTACAACTTCGGTAACGACGCAGCGGCAGCTAACATCGGAAGTCTCCTCTTCTGGGGAAGTTGAAGCAACGGTCGCCGCTACAGGTGCTTCGAAACCGCCGGTCGCCTATAAAATAGACGCCTCCAAACTCAGAAATACTCCCTATTTTGACGTATCTGGAGCGAAGGACGCTCCCAATTTAGGTGTCACTCACGAAGTAGCCCCTAACGCGTCTTCAACGCGTCTTGTCCCATTCTGCATCGGTACTGCCGACGAAATGTGTGCACGCGCAAGCTCCTCTGTAAATGACACGCAGGACTGGGAAAACACCATGCTTGGAGAACCTGCCGCGGAAGTGGACGTCGCGTACCCGGACATCACACTATCGGCCGCTCAAGTTTCGGATGTCCGCAGTGAAGGAGCACTTAGCGGCGTCGAATGGTGCCGACGAAAACTACTGCAACCTCGCCCCACCACTATTGACGCTGAAGTACGAGGCCACCTTAAGATGCCCATAGAGCATTACATCTATTTCAATCCTGTTGGAAAACGCATGTCCCACAAAACTGGCATACCTTCAGCCGAGGAAGGCATTGTGCCTACAGAACGGGATAGCACCGCTATTGCGAATGTGGCAGTTGGATCGGCTAGTAGTAGCGAGCCGAAGACTGCGGAGATGGGAGCCACTGCCAGCTTTAACGAAGAATGCACCCTCGGCTCGCAACGCTCACCTATGCAGCTTCATCCTCGTTCCGCAACCCGTACGGTCGTGCACGACATGGGAATCCCCGAGGCAAACTACTCGTCCTTCCAGCACAGACATCACTCTAATCACTGGTGGACAGCTGAAGAGACGGCACGCTTCTACCGTGCATTGAAGGTATTCGGTACTGATTTTGATCTAATGAGAACCGCATTCCCGAATCGCACGCACAAGAACCTCAAGAACAAGTTTAAGCGGGAAGAGCGAGAAAACCAACAGCTTGTGCAGAAGATAATCAACGATCCAACAAAATTCAACTTGGAAGGCTTCGAGGATGAGTTTGGTTGTCCAAACGGACTGGAGCCGAAGCAGAAACGCATGAAGCACGGCAAGGAGATATAGACAGCAGGACCGGTCTTTCCTAAATGGTCAAAGGAAGACACGTGACCTTTTCCTCGCGGGAACGGCCAGCATCAGCATGCCTAAGAGGGGGCTCGAAAGCTTCACGCCAATGACTATACCTCTTCAAGGTGACTTCACATACTAGGAAGCCCACGTATTAAATAATGTGTGTTAAATTCGCAGTTTGGAAGGCGTTCACATTCCAGCATTTAGAAAACACGCCAGACGATTACATCAAAGCATACGTCTCTTTTTCAGTTATGTGTTCTTTGTGAGTGATTTTATTGATTAGTGATAAAAAATAATGTCAATATAAATGCTATACGCTTTTCTTGGGTGTGAAGCATTATTTATTGTATTCATTAGTAAGTGCAAATTCTGCATATATGGGTGTTAAAATATATAGGTCGAAAATTAAACATGCTTAAGGCTCCTGAACATTTTATTTCTTCCAGCTGTCCGGAATGACCTGCGTGTGCTCGTCTCAACAAGAATGCCCTTGTACAGAAGTATATAAAACAAGGTTCAGCACTATTTTAATGTGTGTAAACAAGCCACGCTATCTTGCCTATGCTGGAGACCGTCTAAAAACCAGGTCGCTGTGAGAAACGAGAATTTAGGCTAGCAACGCCACCAATTAAATCCTTAACCATGTCGTTGGGCTAAAGACATGTTCACAGTCGTTCACCCAATTTCATCATGGTGACTGGACGGCGAAAGCAATCTTCTTTTCTCAGTTGGCTGTATGGATCCCGGTCTAAAGATTTTCGCACCGAACGCGGGCTTGCATTGACTCCGGGATCAGAAGAATTACAAACGCTCTGAACCTCACGTTGTTTTGCGGAAACTCCGTGATCGGTTCATAATTTGCAAAGTGGTGACGTTACGCCGAAGTTCCATATTTTGGCAATCTGTGGTGCCATCCTATCATGATGGTTTTCTAATCACTTCTATTGACGGTATCGATGCTAAGGTCAATTGTCGCGTTCCATAAGAATTGTAGACAATACATGTCTGCGAATAAAAAAATCATAAGCTGAATTCTGTCACACTTATTATAATGCAGATGCACAAGTTTAGGACGACACGACATGGAACGAGGTTTCTTCGCCAGTTGACTTTAGAGCCGACGGTGCTTTCAAATCCGCTAGAGACAGTTTAAAAACACACAATTTACAAATCTGAACCTTGGTGCTTTACTGGTTATGAGTAGCAAGCCTTAATTTGTTCATATAGTTAGCGTGTAAACTCAGTAGTGATCAAGTAATGACTCCTACAAACTGCATAAATACAGAGCATTTATTCAGGGCGTTGCGGACACACATATGCAGATGACGTCGGCGCACTTTTCTCTCGAACGTTTGCATAACGGGCTGTGAATGACTTCCCAGCAAGTTACTCTGCGGTTCTCGACATCGCATTACAAGCTTCGCCACGCGAACTACGGATCGCATATTGATTGTTATAACTGCATGTTTTAAATGGCTTCTATAGACAACACCGAGTTCGATGGCGAGACAGCAGTTCCTTTCGCGCCTTCACTGCCCTTTCTGCCGGGGCTATCTTGGCCTCGTCACTTCTTTCTTCATATAACACGTGTAATGCCAGCATTAAGCGGTCAGTAATTCAGGATTTCGGCTTTTCGACTAAACGCTGTTATATCTTCGCTTGCCCACTCGCAAACACAAATAACGAAAATAAAGTTTCTCTCGCACGAAAGTCGTGTGATATGAGGAAGAATAGATGGACGACGTCATGGCAAAGCAGAGTATAAGACCCAATCCATGACAGATATATCTCATAGCTGGTCGAGGTAAACAGCGCAAAAACGAACAAAGAGTAAACAAGGACACAAGACGAGCGCCTTGTTGGGTCCTTCGTTCACTCTGCTTTCGTTTTTAGCGCTGTTCACCTCGTCCAGCGATGAATCGTTACCAGCTCGCGCCGCTTTTAATGCTACTCAGATATATCTCGTACATCGACCAATCGAGAACTTCATCCTAATTTCACGGGAACAAACTGTTCGTTACACGAATTGTGTGGAAAATACGGCAAACGGCAGTAGAGAAAGCGCCTCTTACATTTTATGCATGCCAGTCAGATGTGCTCAATCCAGCCGTTCACCATCCTCTTTTCTAGCCCTTTCCTGCTCTCGTCCATCACATAGCCATCGCGAGTGCTTTGCAGTCATAGGGTAGGGAGGCCACGAGCGGCGAATTCCATGAATGGGAACGCTATGAGGGCAATAAATGGGGAATGGGCAGCTGGCGTGAGTGAAAATCGAACTCATGACTTTGATCCTAGCATCACAACACCTCATCATGCTAACTCATCGGTGGGTGTTGCTTGCAAGACCTGTACGTATAAACGCTCAGCACGAACCCGCCGCACAAATCTGTTTACATTGAGCGGCGACGAAAAGTCTACAGCTGTTAGCTGAATAAAACACCTGCTGGGGTCACAGTGTGGTATTTTAAGTGTATCAAACGAGCAAGCTACACCACTTTTGCACTAGGAATGATTGTCTCGGAAAGACAGAACCCAATTGCGAAACGTACAGATGTTGTCTATTTGCTTTAGTTTCACTTTACAAACACGCTTGCTTTCAATTTGAGTCCGACCATCGCGTTTATTTCAGGTAAATAATAGTCTGCAGAACTGTACACGACAAAACATTGTCAAATTAAACGAGACCACGGAGTTTCGGCGAACTGCCTTAACGCACTCTGGACGCCTTTGCTTCTCGCACTGCTTGCACTAGAAACGGTAAAACTGGACTAGCAGTTTTCGGGTCTTCGTCATGTTTAAACTTTTGTAGTAGCTCACAATGCAGCAGAAGTGCGTGCCTGCTTTCCAGAATGACGAAGAAGCACTGCTCATAGCGTTCAAGTGCGAGATAAGCTCTCCAAGGAACATGTTTTTTCATGCGCGCAATTTGAAAACACAGCAAACGCGGCCTGTCTGAGCGACCGGAGCTCTGCCCTCTTTTCGATGGGGCGGTGAATGGCGCTGCGCAAACTTGAGCCGGTCCTCCTTATAACCGGAGTTTCCGTTTACCGGCTACGGGCTTGGCCAAATAAACACTTTCGCGTTGGGACACACAGACTGTTGCCTTCCTCAACGTCACGACCATGTGACAATGTGTGCTCCTATGATAGAGCCATCACGTTGGGCTGACGCCGATTCTCGTTAAGTGACATCCGCTGAGGTGATCTATGTAGCTGCCTCGCTAGCACAAGCGCTTCATGTCCGCTTAGCACTCCTACTATTGCTAAAACTCATGTTGCTGTTGGCATCATTATAGAATTGTAAACAACTGGTCATACAAATTATAGGCGACTGTTCAGTGTATTTCAGGCGCACAACGTTTGTACATATATCTAGCAATACTTCGAAACGTTTTGCTGATGAAGAAATTACAAGAGTCACATTCTCTCCGCATGCTTCGAATAACGTCGATTCCCAAGGTGCATGAGATCTGCCGAACTTTTTTCTATGCTTACAAACGGCTGAACTGTAACTACATGCAATAAAACACAATCACGAACCTATTGAAATTATGAACTGTGTAATTGAAGCGGCAACAACGAAATAATTTTGAAATAAGAAAGGCAGCCTCCATTTACCTCACCACATATTTTCCCAAACAGCGAAGCCAACTAGAAGATGTTTCCCAATTTAGACGTGAAAGCCTTCAGGTGCCTTGAAGCTTCGGTTATTAACATGCGTGGGGATATTTGCGCATGGGTATTTGGGCTTGTGGTCGAGACCCCATTAACGGCCACCTTGGTTATGAATTTATTCTATGTGCGCAGGTGAACTTCAATGTGCTGTTCTTACTTTTTCCTGTTCCATATCCGTAGGATCACACAGTCGCGGGGAATGACTGCTCGCGACTGCATATACAAAATTTTACTGTGACAGCAATGGAAGGCCGAGGTGATAGCTCCTATATCAATTGTGAGGTTAAACGTCTCAAAATCACTATAGGGAAAGCCGTAGGGGCTGATGAAAATAAATATGTTGGGCTGGGACTTGCGGGAGGCGAGAAACCCAGAGGAAGAGAAGCAGGTATGCGAAGATAGCCCTGTCGAAGCAAGCATCGTCGTTTAGAGCCGCGAACAAGGGTCCTTGCTCTTCACAATTAGTGCCGAAACCCGGGAATGAACCAGGTAATTTAGGCAGGCATGTCGTTCGTCTCTGTTTTTTACAGGAGCTGCGGAAGTTTCGGCCACCTGCGGTTCTTCAACGTGCACATGAATCTAATTACACGGGCTCAAGCCTTTTCCCCTTCATCGAAGTAAAAGCGAACCGTCGATTGCAATCAAGCATATTATGACCGAGACAAGTCGTGATTGAAAATTCACGTAATTGTGGCGCTCGGTCACGACCCTATTTTATCATTATCAAAGTAAAACACAATTTTCGTCTGGTTATTGTGATTGTAAGAGCTTCTATGACGGGGGTCTATTTTAGATGATTATACTCTCTAAAATATCAGAACTTTGGGAGTGGTATGCGCGCTGCGTCCAGCTCTACTCCCAGAGGCTTTGGACACTCAACATTAGACCATGCTTTCGCAATAATTCCGCACGTAGTCTCAGCTATAGTGTTCTGCGTTAAAAACTGAGATAATCACTTCATTAAAGTTATCCCCTGTATATTGTGAGAGAACACAAGATAGCTATCATGCAGCACAGCCAGATGATAGCGTGGCACGAAAATATCTGTCACTGCTCTAATTCGGGGAAAAATAGAAACTACATTTAATCTGTCCATTAGCATGCGCAGGGGGTGCGTAAATTCAAAGCGTTTCTTCATATGATACAGTTGTTAAAAATAAACATGGTCGACTGCCGAAGCTAAAGTCAAACCTCCGTGACCGTATGCTGCTGAATCTTCTCGTGCAGTGTCGCATGCTCTCTGGCCCAATCCTAGCGTTTTAAAATGCACTCGAATAAAAGAAGATGCACGCTCTGACATCCAGACAGATTCACGGCACAGCACTCGTTAATGCAGCCACCTGCTAATGAGATACACAAATGTAGCGCACTGCATCTCCCATCTACGCGTTTCAGCAGCCCTCAGGCAAACGCTCGTAGCGCAATGCCACGTTGGGCCAAACATTGCGGCTGCCTACGAGCGCTGGGCATTTTGTTCTGTAAGAAGTCAATAGAGTTATAGCCACCCAAGCCAATAAATAAATGGCGAACGTGGTACTAAGCTACACAAGCCTTGAAATAGCAAAACTGGACTAATTAGAAGACTAATCTCGGTGTTTCTGCATTGTTGCTAGGCCTTTGTCCAACGTGGGAGCGGCCCGCTACGAGCTAGTTCACGCCTTGATGGGCCTAAATAAAATTTTAGGGGCGGAGCTTCTTAAAGCGGCACCCGTTCATCCCTCGTCGTAGTACGTAACGTGTCTGACGCTTTGAATTGTAAGGTGGTGCCGGTGGGAGATTTTTCCTGTGCGTTGTTAAACAACGAAAAATTCGCAGCGTGCGCGTCAACTAAAAGCCGAATTCTCCTGTCTCTCATTCCCCATTAGCAGCCGTTGGCATGTACATTGAGCACTACCTGACAAGAAAAAGTTGCTACGTTATACTCGCTGGGTGTAACCTCCTTGGTTTTAGAAAGGTTTAGCAAGCGTTGGGCCGCAGTGTCATGAATACAGTGAACTAGTATGTACCATGAACTCGAGGTGTTTAAAGGCGGGAAGTAGACACGAAGCGTAAGCCGTTAGAAGGTTTGCGTGTGCCACTTTTTGTTTAGTGCTTGGAATGTCCGATGGATGGCGGTGCTTCTATATGAGGAATATATGATGAAAAGATGCGAGATGGTGGTACTAGGAGTGTTGAATAGGTGGACGAACGGACACACAGACAGATGCATGGACGGACGCACGGATGGCTGCACGAACGAATGGACGCATGGACGGACGCAGGAGCGGATACATGGACGAAAGCAGGGACGGACGCACAGATGAACGTGCGGACGCACGAACAGACACACACACGGACGGTCGGATAGACACACGGGCGGCCAAACAGACGCACGCATGAATGGACGGAAGCAAGAACGAATGGACGGACGGATGCTTCGCTCCACTATGATATTCTGTTCAAAAAATTACCGTATTATGGCATTCGAGGTATTGCTCCAGAGTTAGTACGTAGCTATTTAACAGACAGGTTACAATATACATGTGTTCACGGGTATAATTCCCAGTTAAAACCAGTAACACTAGGTGTGCCTCAGAGTTCTATACTGGGACCTCTATTTTTTATTATTTATATAAATTATGTCGTTCATGCGCCAGTGGCTTCTTCTACAGTTATGTATGCAGATGATACAAGTTCGTTCTTCTCTGGCAGCTGTCTAAAAGATCTTGAGAAGAAAGCGAATGAATGCCTGGTCTCACTCTCCTCCTGGCTAGATTCAAACCAACTACAGTTGAATGTTAGTAAAACTAAATTTATTGTATTTAGGAGCAAAAACAAGTGTGAATATTACAGGATTTATCTCTGGTTCAAAAATAATGAAATCCAACGAGTCTCTTTGTTCAAATTTTTAGGTGTACTTTTTAATGAGCACCTGAGTTGGACACCTCAAATAAATAAAGTACATGCCAATATGTCTCGATCGATTTCGGTTTTAAATAAACTTAGGTCCCTAGTGCTAAGCTGGTTAAAGCTCCAGCTATATTATTCATTGGTTCATTCCCATCAACATTCGTGCTTCATAGGACCCCCCCCCCCCCCCCCATATACATTACTGTCTTTTAATTTGGGGCGCAACATCAACAACCAATCTTGACAGGCTGTTAGTTTTACAAAAAAGGTCTGTACGCTACATAGAAAATCTGCAACCTAGAGAACATACCCGTCCATTTTTTTGGCAAGCTTCAGATGCTTACTGTCTACCAATTATACAATCATAAACTCAGCCTATATGTCATTAATGAAATAGAAAACACTGTTGGCACTTATATGGAGCATTGCTACCCAAGCGATACTCCCTATGAATTACGCTTCGATTGTTTTCGATTGCCTTTTTTCAGAACAACATATGGTAAACAAACTTTATCATATCAAATACCTTATCTACATCATGAAAATAGCTATGTCCGTGAACTTTTGAAAGAACATAACACTAAAAACAGTGTGAAGAAAAAAAGTTAAGATGTACTACCTTTCTTGTAAGGAGCCTTAATTGTTGTAAGGACTTGTTGTATTATTTATTATAAATATTTCTTTTGTGTCGTTCGTGCTTCTGCATATTAGATGAAAATTGCTCAATTTCTTTCTTTTCAAATGTATTTTTCTATGGTACTTAGTAATTCTGTGAGAAATTTCTCCTTGTTGCATTTATATATATATTTTTTATATTGGTACTGCAAATTGGTGATGACTGTAATGTGTTATTTTGAAACGTATGTGTCGACATCTGTTATACTTGTTGAATTTGAATTTTGTTTCCCCTCATTCGAAAGCAGAATGAAACTTGTATCCTTTGTTCCACTTCACCTGAGCAAATGTATGGGTGGAGGGACCTTAGTCAGGCAGAGGTAATCTGCCTTTAGTCCCTTTAACCTATAGGCAATCATTGTTTTTGTCTGAATAAACAGTGAATGAATGAATGTCCGCTGGATGGCGGTGTTTCTATATGCGGAATATATGATGAAAAGATGCGAGATGGTGGTACTTGGACTGTTTACTAGATGGACGAATGGACACACAGACAGATGCATAGACGGACGCAAGAAAGTTTGCGTGTGCCACCTCTTGTTTGGTCCTTGGAATATCCGCTGGATGGCGGTGTTTCTATATGCGGAATATATGATGAAAAGATGCGAGATGGTGGTACTTGGAGTGCTGACTAGATGGATGAACGGACACACAGACAGATGCATGTACGGACGCATAGATGGCTGCACGGAAGGATGGATGCATGGACGGACGTCGGAGCGAATGCATGGACGAACGTACGGATGGACTTGTGGACTCACGAACAGACCCACGCATGGACAGGCGGATGGACGCACGGATGTTCACACAGACGGACGCATGCACGAACGGAAGCAAGAACGAATGAACGGGCGGATGCCTCGGCCCACTCTCCATCTATAACGCCGTGGATATGCTGCCATTTTTTCCTTACCACACGTGCTAAAGCGTGGTCTGAAGGACCAAATAAAGTTCATCCATCCATACCATACCATACGAGATACCATTACCTACGTGATGCAGGCTGTTTCTAGGTTACTTCTGGGTCACTGGTAGTCTTTAGCCTGATGACGCTAGGTTGTTTTTTTATGCTCATTCTGAGTGCTAAGAAGTTCAAGCTAGATCACAGACAGTCACAGATTCGACACGTGTACGTCATCGTTGGCATGGTCCTTCTATTGTGTAAAGGCCTTATCGCCGCTGCCTCTTTCTTCGAAGTTCCTAATTCTCTTTTTGTACGTATTCATGACCTACGGTTGCGTGCCGTCCCGTTGCATCCATTCTGTTTTACTTTTTCTATTTAGTTCAAGTTGTGCCAAGTGGGATTCACGCAATCTTTATGGCACATACTCATCAGTAGGTCAACTCTTGTTTTCTTCATACCTTAGCCGACCAGTGAGAGTACTTGAACTTACCCAGTTTTTGTGCCAGGTACCCGTTTATGATAGTAATATTTTTTGTGTGGGAGGAAAATGGAATGAGTTGGTAAACAGCGTCGCTAATAAAGCTATCCGCATTTTCCCAACCCTCATCGCACCCAGCACGCTCGCGTTGAAAATTGTAAATGAAATTTTCGCAACAAAGCTATCGTATTTTCTGCAGGTCTTACATCCAGTGCCTTAAATGGTGCCAACATTTGGCGCGCCAACGAACTCTTGTCTTGTCAGTTGCGCCTCACGTCGCAGCTCACGTTTTGATAGCGTAGCGTTGCTGGGCTCAGCGTGCCCACTCAAGCAAGAACGGAGACGTGCCCATCACGTTCCATTTCAACCCTGCCATTCGCTCCAGAGGCAGCGCGTGTGTTCCATTAGTAGATCTCTTTCTGTTGCCCTCCGCCAGTGTGGAGTGCTCGGGTGCAGAGTTCATCGATCACTCCGAATCCGCCAATTGATGACACCATTTGGAAGTACAAGCTAATAACTATAGTGCTGTAATATCATTTGTAGACACGTGAAAGATGAACTAAGGTGGACTATACTCGGCGACAACTTTACTTGGCACTGAAAGGAAAGCTACGGAGCCAAATCACGTGCGTTCTACCGCATGTTAGGGTAGTTCCAAAATAGCGCTGATATTTTCAACATGAATTATAAATGTTTCTTCTTTATTTTCTATGTGTAGCTATTTGAGACAAAACACAGCTCATATCTGTAAGATACTATATCTGTTGTGTCTTCAAGTTTTTGAACGCGAGAAGACCCGACTTTTTACGTGCACTTCCAACGCTAAGCGGTGTCTGTGTCTACATGGAAGGCTGATGGTGCGTCCCCGTCACGTCCCACAGCGTTACGGGATGCGCACCAAAACGGGCTACTTCGCGTAGTGCTACATGGGCAGAAGCTCCGCCTCCGTAGCTTTCCTTTCAGTTCCAAGAAACGTTGTCGCCGAGTGTAGGAGCCTTCATGTGCAGCCCGCCTGGAGGCGTCTTGCACAAAAAGGTTCCCTAGATTAGGACTGAAGGTGTTTCAATACGCCACATGATAACGGATTTTTATTCTTATATGCCTAATGTCGAGCACCAATTCTCGTGCGCGATCTGAAAACTTAGGCTTTGACGTGTACAGTGTGAGTTAGTGGTCGGAACAGATTGCATATCTGGGCCAGTTCTCAGATTTTTTAAGGAGGTTACTGATAATGAACGGTTTCTGAGTGCCCGGTTTTCAAATAATTAGTTTAGAAATGTTTGAAGGTAGAAGTGCAATTATGTAGTGACCGTATTCCGCTTCTTCAGATTATACGGGCTGATAGTTTTAACATAATGATCAGGTTCTGGATGACCGATGACTGTATCTTCAAGGAACAACCGCAGTGGTACGCGACCGTATACGTTAAAGAACAACAGTAGTGTCAAACAACTTCATTTGAAAAGCCTGTGGTTTGATCAGAGGAGATGGCGGTCAAGCCATGTCTGATTGCTACCTCTCAAGCGCGATCGATGGCCCGGAACAGGATGTCCATATTCGTGGTCATCCGAACCTCTAGCGGGTTTCACTTGACGGCGAAGACTCTATGGAATTTTGGAGGACGTCCTTGCTGCAATCTTAGGTCATGAGGACTATGGTCATGGTCTATGTCTTGAAAAGGGGACATTTAGATGTGAAGAAATCCAGGCTGATATATTCTCAAATACATGGAGAAGGTAAAGAGTAAGCTTGAAGCCACCACGAAACGAATTATTGCGCGCTGTGTAGTTTTGAATGCTGGCCTAGTTTGGCCTGCTTTGCTAGCTTGTAGTTCTGCACGATGTTTTTTGTAGTTATTTCATTCACATGGGTGCATATAAGCAGTGCATCGCTACACTTCAGTATACTATACCAAGTGGCCCCCGTGTAAGCGCTCTTTATTGTTCTTTCGAATCTTAAAACGTGTATTTCCCTCTTTCACCTTGAACTTTCGCGAAAATTGAAAATGCTTGGCACATGGCTGTCGGGAATATGGAATATGGAGCATTCCATATGAGCATTCGATGCTCACGCGAAGCAGTTATACCAGCATCATACACTGCTGAATATGCGGGTCAGGCGAACACAAGGGTGATGAAGAAGAAGACGACTTTACTTTGGTTAGGCCGCCGCTCTCGGGTTCTGGTCAAGCTTGCGTTAATCACCGGAAACGGGCATCGCTAAGCGCACGAATCTCAACAGAAGGTGAGAGAGTATTGCAGAATGCGTTACAGGGCATTTGCGTTGAATGAGGGGTGTCGCTTCCTTTTTCGGAACACCAGCCGTCTGCAGCCCACCCGGCATGTCACACCACAGCGGTGACCACATGGACGATGACCAGCGCCCAACAATGCCCCGTCCACTGCTGCTGACCCTGATAGGCAGCTGGATGGGATCGCTGTGCATGGGCAGCACGCTGGGATACTCGTCCCCCTCAAAGCACAGCTTGGAGCACACCTTCAAGGAGGGGCTGCACGGGTTTGACATCAGCACGAACGACTGGTGAGACTGCAGTACCTCTTGGTGGCGAGAGAGGCAGTATTACTCTCCCGTGCGTTATAGGCGGTGGTAATGGCTCATAAGTATACTGTTTCGTTCAATTCTACGAAGCTTTCTCTGTGAGGTCGTCATGTTTATTACGACTTACGCATTCACTTCTAACGCCAGCAGTGTAAAATGTAGTTGTCGGAGTTAGTTATCTTTACTACTATCTAAAAAATACTCTGTTTTGCCTAAATAACATTATTGTTATGAAAAACGCTGCGCTGATTGCGTCCATTTTGCTTCAATAATGATCCTATGACCCAAATACGTGAAGTTTTGTGCATTTAAAACCTGTTGAGTAGCGGCTGCCAGAATCGAACCTATTGAGGACACAATATACCAGGAAGTATGAAGCCCACATGATCAGGTGCGACTAAATCAAGTATTAAGTACGATTGCGAACTCGTGTTGTACATGGGCGATGACAGATAATAGCAAAAAAAAGCAACAGTAGAAATGGCCGCAACCTGCAAGGAGCAACCACTTGATTTCACATATTTCGTCAGCAACTAACCATTAAGGTGAGTGTGCAGCTATAAGCATTCAGAAGTAATCATAACCGCTGATTTACGCTGAAGTAAGCATGTTGTGTTTAGTGCTTGAAAAATCTACAGACAATTAGGATATTTGTATGCCTCCGGCGCACGCGGGGTCGCTCAACACCAACAATAAAATTGTTAGCTTACAAGACGTTTGTTATGCCTATATTGGAGTATGCTGCGGAGGAGCCTAGGGTCCCATGCCAGCCTCTATTATAGGAAAACTGAAACATTTGTAAAAATCAGTTAGGTTCATTTACAGCAGTTATAGTTGGAAAATATCTCCGTCGCCCCTCATACAGAAAGCAGAACTAGAGAACCTTGAACTTCTGTCTATTCACATGAAAAAAAGAAATGGCCGAGCTGAAGTGCAGAACGATCACCTTTTGCACTCTTTCTTTCCTCGAATAATCGTCGAATTGAACGCTTTACCTTCTGATGTGGTAGCACCGCAAAACATTGATTATTTTATGCATGCAATAAGGGATATGGCTCCATAGGCACTACACTGCGCTTAGTGGGGCGTCATGTGACGTCATGTATTTTCTTTGCATTGTTCGAAGGCACGCTGAAACTTTTTTTTGTGCTATGTGAATACGGAATGAGTGCGTGTATGGGCTTTATGCGGTGTGGGTATTTGATATTTGTAATATGGGTAGCCTGGGCTTCGTGAGCGCTTACTGCCACAAATTTTGTTTCATATTGTTGTTTTTGCATATTTGTGAATGTCACTGTTTCACAATATATCACTCCATGTTCTCGTTTTTTTTTTCAAGCTTGCGTTGTGTTAGCTGTTTATGCCCCACTCCTGCCTAAGGCCTTCATGGAAAACCAGCAGTATGTCACAAAATAAATAAATAAACGCGTCGTTTCTAACCTCCGTATTCAGAAGCGCTTCTTTACTTGAACTTATCACCGCCTTCAGTGCAGCTCGTTTGAAACGCATTTTACATGCGGAGCATGCTATACTAGGGGCTAGTCATGCGCCGTCGCAGTCCACAGCCTCCCCTCCTCCTCCGCCAGCCATCTGTGCATCCCTTCCTCCTCTCAACACAGTGCGCGCTGCACTCGCTTCTCCCCTCCGCGTGCCGCACGACCTATAATTTTACGTGCGCCAGCTGTATGCTAACGCGCGCATGCGCAGGCCGGGGCCGGCGGCGCTCGCTATAAGTAACCAAGTGTCAGGGTGCGCCGCCCTTCGTTGGTTGGTTTGTGCGGTCGCTACACGTCCGATGTCACTGGTGAAAATGTATGCTAACGAATCCGCAAACAAACTTACTGACGTCCCTTCCAATAGCGTCAGCCAATGTGTTGGCGGAACCGCAAGCAATTCCGAATACACTTCGTCCGTGAATAAGGCCGCGCTGAGAAGATCTCGCGATGCGGAACGTAAACGACGGTGTCGAGCGGAAGATCCCCAGCTCCGAGAACGTGAAGCTGCTGCGAGACGTCAGCGTCGAGCGAAGGATCCCCAACGCGAAACAGGCGCGATACGGCAACGTCGAGCGGAAGATTCCCAGCTTCGAGAACGCGAAGCCGCTGCGAGGCGTAAGCATCGGCGAGAGAATCCGGACGGTGAAGCCGCGTGCAAGCGTCGACGCCGTGAGGCCGATCTCGATGCCGAGCGCGAGCACGCCGCAATAGCGGCGTGGCGAGCCAAGCAGTACGCCACGCCCAACGCTCGCTTCAAGCGCGACTTCCTCGACCGGAACTTCGGCCACACCTGCAAGGTGTGTGATCGACTTTGGTTCGACAACAACTTGACCCGGATCGGCAACATTCAGAATGAACTGCATCGTTCCAAAGCGTTGTTGGTTCTTTGCGATGTGTTTGGAAGCAACGCCGACGAATTTGCCGACTACGTCGCGTGTGCCACGTGCAAGCAGTCGTTAATTGCCGGTAGAATTCCATCACTCAGCGTGAGTTACGGCTACCGCTACCCGCCCCGACCGAAACATCTATCCGAGTTGAACCTGTCGAAGAACGGTTCGTCACTCCTCGACTCCCGTTTATGAGTATACAACGCTTGACTCACGGCAACGAACAGTACGGAATCATGTGCCAGGTAGTGAACATCCCCATCGAAGTTTCAGCCGTCGTTGGGTGTCTGCCTCGCAACATTCCAGGCGACGCTGCCATCGACGTCCACGTCAAGCGGAGACTGGTGAGCAAGGACACGTACAAGCGAGAGTTGGTCAAGC
Source organism: Rhipicephalus microplus (assembly GCF_043290135.1). Lineage (NCBI taxonomy): Eukaryota > Metazoa > Arthropoda > Arachnida > Ixodida > Ixodidae > Rhipicephalus > Rhipicephalus microplus. The sequence continues at coordinate 95,012,633 of NC_134701.1, forward strand.
GCCGCAACATCCACGCTTGGCTCAAACACTTGGAAAACACCCCGCTGAGCACTGCATCGCTAGCGTCTTCGGAGTCGACGTCATGACGATGTACCTCGCGCCCAACCTATCGCGTGCCGCCGTGGAGAAGTACGTCGACGAAGCCGTGGAAGAATACCTAAAACAACGACCGCAACGACGACCCTTCGTGATAGTTGGCGACTTCAACGTCGATGTCCTCAAGGACGATTGGGTGGTCGACTACATAGAGTAGCGGCTCTCGCTGAAACGAGCAACGCACGTCGGTAAACATCATCCGACCATGGTTCGGGGGACGTGCATCGACCACGCCTTTGCAAATTTCGACCTTCGGCCACTGCAACCAGACCCACTCACCCTTCACTCTACGGACCAGAAAGGCAACTTGCTCAAAATAACCAAAGCGTCTCATCAATAAACATCGTCTTTCGCAGCATACGTGCGTGCGTGTTCACTCGTGTTCACTCGTGTTTTACTCATAACACACACGCATGTCGCAAATTACAAACCACATTTATCGCAGTTCAACATATATGCTCCGCATGCTAACCAGTGTTCCCACTAGGGAAACTGCGGTCATTTTTTGCGTTTGTGCTGCATCGGCACCAGCTAAAGCAGCGAGTTTGAAACGCTTGTGCTGCATTGAAGCCGGTGGCAAGTCAAGTTCAAGTGGAGGAGCGTTTCTGAACATGGGGGAGGGGGGGGGGGGGGAGCGTCCGTCTTATTCGGTGCGTTTCCAATAGAAGTGCCGGTGCTTGCTTTCTACGCGGGGGAGTGCGCAGATAGCTCGTGCACTTAGCTTGGTGGTGATCCAGTGGTGGAAGAAGGGCTACTCTTCATGACTGGTCGTTTCAGGAGCGCGTTCGTGCAGAGTACTTATAAGACGTGGTGTACTCCAAAGGGTAAGACATGGTGAGGAGAACTATCATTAAACGGCATTTTCCTCGGCTGTTCCACAATTTCACCGACGTTCTATGTTTGATCTGCTATGTGTTCGTGTGACATGCCATTAATAGAACTTTAATTTTCTTCAACTTTAATAATTTAAATATTACTGATATCACTTCTCACTAACGAAAAAGTGCAAATTATGGTTAATGCAGTTTGAAGGCTTCTTTGGCATCCATTTTGTATACGTCAGTGGAAGCGCGCCAACAAGAGTGCTCGAAATTTGTGCACGTGATATACCACAGCAGGACAGCTATGAATTGCTACGGCTACATTTTGCAACCTCAATCTAAGTCAGCTGACCGCAATAAGGTATTTCGGCCTATGGCTGCAGAATAAACCCGTTGTACTATTATTTTTGCCCACAACAATCAAAATGAAAAGTTTATGTAGGTATTTTTCAGATTTATTTAAGAGAAATGTTGCGAAGCAAGCATGTGTCTTTTCAATAGTAATTGTTCGTTTATTTCAGTGAATACCTGTTTGTTACCTTAATATTTTTATTTCCCAAATAATCTTTTTAAATAAAACTTCCTGTTTGGCGAATTAATTGAAAATATAACTACAATTTTTTTAAAATTTGTTAATGTAGCAGGACTATGTACGCATAAAAAGGTATTTTTATTTGGTTATGTTGTGTTCCTTCCAACGTAATGACTTCGTAGCGATGTGCATCTTTACCGAATCGAAATGCGACACAGAAACTTTAAGCACAACCACTGTCCTGCACAATTGCTCGAATTCTCCGCATGATGTCGCAACGAAACGGGCCGTGAAAAAATAAGGTAGCCTCTGATATAAACAAATGTTTCGGTTGAAATGACGCCAATACCCCACAAAGTCGTCGCGGAGGAGGAAAAACGTGTGAAATTTTAAGTTAAACTCGCAATGAAGCGCTGAATTGTTTCACTTCAGTTTGTCAGAGTCGTACACATTCTCTCACAAAAGTGCATTACCAGGTTTGTCAATGCTGCTTTCCTTTCGAACGAAAGTTGACGCACTGCGTGTCTGCCTCTTGGCTTGCAGGTACGACCCTCTGATGACAATCGGTGCCCTCCTGGGTGCTGCGGTCAGCGGCAGCGTGTCGCAAGCCCTGGGCCGCAAGAGCATGCTGACGGTCATCTCCCTTGGCTTCATGAGCGGATGGATGGTGATTTACCTGTCGCGCGGACACATCTTCCACATCTACTCGGGACGCTTCCTCACCGGTTTCGCCATGGGCCTAATTTCACTCGTGTCCCCTTGTTATATCTCCGAGGTCACGCTGCCTCACAACCGTGGAACCATGGTGAGTTTACTTCGCAATGTGACGGTCAGCTCGCTAGAAGAAATTGCTACAATTGTATCGAATGATAAACTTCATTGTGTAAGTGCTACGTCCATTCCGCCATTTCACGTCAAGCATTCGATCGGTACCGACGCACAAATGTTGAGTTATGTGCCTAAACGGACTGACAACCGTCCAGAACGTGCAATTAGATCGTTGTAGAAATTAAAACACAATGAAATATAGTGACATAGTCCAGCATTATTTTCGTGTTGTGACTGAAACTTATATTTATAAACCATGCTTCAAATCACCACACACACAAAAAAAAAACCGTCTTGTGGCACTGCCTATAGCGGATGAGCCTCACAGATGGATTATGAAATGTGGAGTCGACCACCACGCTAAACGTATATGTCACGTATTCTGCTGCTGTCATGCATGCTAGTCCTCAAAATTGAAGTATCTATATTATTATACATCCCTGATCAATTCTGTGCTGTTTACGACGTAACAGCAGCAGCACCATAGAGAAACTCACTTACATAGTATGTTTCTCTATGGCAGCACGGTGAAAAGTGGCGCTGGCATCGCGGCTGCCAGAGGACCACGTCGAGGCGTGGCACATGTGTGTGCAGTGTGCGCACGCGCAGTAAACCACCGCGTTCGAACAAGAACTGCGCGCGCGCTCACTGTTTGCAGCATGAGGGCACACGACTTAGTATTCGTTGCAGATAGAACAAGTTACAATTACAAATGTTTCGCAGCGTTCTTCAGTTTACCATTTCGGGATCAGGCTCATGGTTTCTTCTTCGTGTTTAGAAAAAAAGTAGGCATCATAAAAATGTTTGTTGGTCCCGTTATTTTAGCAGAGCCTTCTGCTAGGCTTTTCCTTCGTGAGGACGTCACCCATATCGACACACTTCACACTAAGTGCTTTTGCTCGCATTTTGTGTTCTGAATGTGAACATTGCAACAAGAAATCCAAGAAAAAAGCTGCCAGGCCTGCGAGGAATGCGCAGCACAGTCACAGCGAAAGCTGGAAGAGCGATCTTTTAGAGTCTTTTTAAACACTCTTAGGGTATCTGCTGCAAGCACACTTGCAGGTCTCCCATTACGCCACAAATATACATATTTGTTTAACAGGAAAGTATTCATTGTTTGTTTGTTTTTCCTTCAACAACAATGGTACGTATCCACTCTAGGGGATTGGCCAAGGATTAGTAGCATATAATTTGCAACAAGTTATTCCGAATTGTTAGGAGAGGTTTAAAAAATAATCAAATGGAATTGGTACGTATTACAATAAATTAGGACCTCAAGAAATAAGATTTTGAGTTCGAACTTATGACCACCCTAATGAGTTGGTGCGAACAGTTTTGATGAGAAAATGTATATCTTACAGTATTTAAGTAACAAATTTTTTTGAATACGACACTTAATTGGTACCTGTTTAGTGGTCTGAATGAAACTACAAATTACATCAAAGGCAAACCGTGGCAGTATATGAGGCGTCGCGAAGCCTCATACCATTTCTTCAGTTAAGGATACGCCTACTTTTGAAAGTGGAGTAATGAAAAGTCGTGTTCTAATATTTCAGTGTCGGCAACAAGACCTTAAGTTATGTGCAATGTTATCTAATTCTCACTATGCCGACCTTCATCATCCTTCAGAGAAGCGTGCTATCCGCTATACACTTACCTGCAAAAAAATTAGTGCAATATTTTTGTGCTGCGGCTGACGACAATAAAAAATTATTCCTGAAGCTTTTTTTAATGAGTTGGAGAATTCAATCACCCACTCATTACAAAATTATAATTCTGTGACGCTTGGTTGTTTCTTGGTTGTTCTAAAACGCTTCATTACTCATATTAGTGCGATTCCTTTTCGGGCATCAAGCCGTCCTATAAGGCCAGTTTGCAACAGGGTTTCAAGGCACCGGCGTGGTTTGTGGTAGAAAACTAGGCTAGCACGCAGCGTTCAAATGCCAGCGTGTTGTTGGTGTTTTTTTCTTTTCTTAATTTCTTTTTCGTATCTCGTGCGATGGCGGTTACAGACACCGGTGGCGGCGGCGGACAACTACGGCGCACGTGACCTTTGTTCTGATCTCTTAAAAGCTTTCGTTGTATTAAAATTTAAATATACACCTCAAGCCCCCCCCCCCCCCCTTATGAGATGAGCTGAAGAGCACTATATGTCAGAAGTTTGCTAATAAGGGTGCTTTCCTCAAAAATGAACAGCCTGGCAAACTATGGCCCCACGTCAGCACGTCCTGGAGGCATGAGCTCATCCTCGCCCTTTTTGTAACTTTTTATGAGACACGCCAAGAAGGAGGACTCAGGAAAGTGAACTACCTGGGGTTCTTTACCATGCACCTAAATCAACTCTAGTCAGCTAGTCGAAGGTTTGGGCGACTGTGCATAGTTGTGTGAATGGTGCAGCGCTATAATAGAATCCCGGACGATCCATTTCAACGTCGTCGTTTATGGAGTGTTTTATTGTTTATGTACCCCCATGTACCCTCTTTGTGTTAAGTCACTTCGAAAATCTGCAGCAGGGGTGACCACGGCTTCTGTGCTGGCCACAGCAACTGAAGTTTCAAGTCGCGCTATGCGACACTTCTGTTGTTTTCGGGGGTATCTCCAATAACCCAGTTGGTCAGGATCATTCGTAAGCCTCCCATTACAGGATGTCTTGTGACTAAATGATCTTTGTTACAGGATGCTTCTGAAATTTTACATTTACTCTAGGGAATGTTTCTTAGCGGTGTTCTGTGCGGAAAGGCTAATAATATAACATACGGCTCTTTTATGGAGCTGTTGGGAAAATAACCGCTGTTTGGTCAACTGAGCAAAGCAATACAATCATAAATAATAGGGCTGAGCCTCACGAAACCACGATGTGATTATGAAAGATGCCGTAGTGGAGGCCCACAGAAATTTTGACCACCTCGGGTTTTTAACGTGCACCTATATTTAAGTACACTGCCCTCAAGCATTTTCGTCTCTAGTAAAAATGCGGCCTGCCCAGCGGCAATACTTTCACAAACTTCACTGTATGTTTGTAGGAGGATGGCCTTGCTCGATTATTTCATTGCTGACTGTCGTGGGAAACATTTTGCGAGAGGTGCCCGAGAGTGGCTGATTGCAACTGTTGAAGCAGTCTGGACTTCTGTGTTGACATAGTGCTTTCCGGGGAAGCATGTTTGTCTCTACAACCAAAATGCAACACACAGGCCATCGCGTCCGGCGAGTACGAAGTAACTATAATTTTAAACCAATCACCGTATAATACGTACCTACCGAACTTCTTAGGAGACATTCCGCGCTCTTTGATTCACAGGCCGATTTCGGCAGCCATCTTTAGTCATTAGAGTTGGCGCAATATTTTGTGGTTCGGAGTGTCACAATCATGATTTTAGCTGTTTTGAAACTATTTTCTTTCTCTTGCTGCATCAGAATCGCGCTTCGCGTACTAAAGGCGTGAGAACAATCGCCTAAATGAATACATTTACGTATAATAGGACTGCGTTGTTTTCAAATTGTTTACACAATGTGCCAACTGGGTCCACCTGCGCGTAAAGTAGGCAAAGTACTCCTTGATTACTCTGAAGTATGAGAGAGCTTTATTGAGTGGTTTAAGCATTACTTACGTAGGCAGCGACCTTATGATGGCATCAATACTTCCTAATCATTCCTATGCTTTGCTAGCGGGAAGCAAGATGAGGTTTAAGTGGCCCTTAATTATCTTCACCAGCATTTTCCGGCGTTTTTTGCAACATCTGCACTGAGACCACATTCAATCAGCATGACATTAAAATCTACTAATTTAATTCCATTACTATAGTCACATACAACTTATAACGATGCTGACGTCTGCTATATTTCCGCGTGGAAGGCGTATGCACACAAGGCTGAATCAATGGGTACGCACTCCGCACTGGCGTATGAGACAGGCGGCCGGTGGCTCCACCTTCGGAGAACTCTGCCGAGTGCGAGAGCGGGACTATTTCTGTTGTCACAAAGGTTATCTGCTTCACAAAGGTGTTTCGGCCATCTGGATGGGGCTCACCCGATTATTGTTGTCCCCGATTATTGTTACTTTACCTCCGCAACAACCACAATAAATTATATCAACCTGTACACACACTATTGGGGCTGCCAGGTTAAGACTTATTTTATGAGTTACTTAGTTAGTTAGTTAATTGTTTTTGGCCATCATTGAAAACAATGTCAGACAGGGCTATCGCCGATGTGACCTGGACGGTGCAGATAGTTCGGAAAATAAATAACAACCAAGCAAACAGGTCACAAACAAAGCGTGGACCAAAAACTCCTAGACAACTTATGTACAACTAAATTTAAAAAGAAAGGCTCATTGCATCAAAAAAATTACGCCGTCTTTCCGAGGGAACCATGGAATGGTGCAGAGCATCGCGGATCGTTATTAACGACGACATTGAACAGATTTCGTTGCGCGTCTAAATTTGTCTAATACCGTTGTTATCCGTGGTGTTACTAACGTTGTAAATTTGCGTGTTACTACGTTGTTAAGTTGCATTCGTTACCACACATTGAGTGAACGTTATTGGAAGCTCCGGTTCAGGAGTTCACGTTTGTAGCGAGCGTCGGGGCCGCGCATGCTTCTTGGATCGCGCCGCCTCGTGGTCGCGTGCAGCACCTGGAGCAGCGTCTCGTTGACGTTTACACGCGGTTTACAGTTTTCGCAGGTCGGGCTCCGCCACTCACTTCGTATGTTTACGTTGAACTTCAGGGTCCCGAGCCTTAGGTTCGGCTGCTCGAGGTTCACGAACCAATGCGGCTTCTCGTTCTAGAAGTTCAGCGTCAGGCGCTCGCTTCAAGAGTTAGCGTTCAGCGTCGCGTGCCCTTCGCTTCCTAGCTTTGTCTTGAGTGCACGAAACGTTGCTGTAAGTGCCCGCGCTGATGCTGACGCGTACTTACGTCAGATCACTCATTTTTGGGACAGCTGCTACCATGACACTCCGGAAGCGTCAACGGAGTGCAGCGGAGTCGACCGTGAGTCGACCGAAGGAAGCGCTGCACTGCACGCACAGAGCCAGAGCAGACCTACCACTTTAAAGAACAGAAACTCTATCTTTGGCCTGTTGTATTAAATAACATCAATATAAAATGCCGGCAGCGGCGTACTGTGCTGCAATACCGCGAGGAGAAATGGCGCTGCTGGTATACTATCATCGTCATTAAACAGACCGCCCCTGCCCTGTTTTTTTTTTTTTTGCTGCATGTCGGGTGGCTCGTTAAAACTTTTAATGCTGCAATGCGCCTCCACCGTGTGACACCTACGTAAAATTATTGGCAAAAAGCTTCATCACCAAAAAAAAAGCTTCGTCACCACTTTCGCAGCCGACGCATGCCCCAATTTTCCTTGTCGCCCACTCGATGCCACATGCCTCGACATGTCAATACGTCCCATGATCGACCCTGACCTTCCCCCAGCGCAATCAGCCGCTCTCGCACGCCTTCTATCTTCCTACCGTGACATCTTCGACCTTGACGACCGCCCACTCGGCCAAACTTCTCTTGTAAAGCACCGCATCAACACCGGTGATGCTGCTCCCATTCACCGTCGACCGTATCGCGTGTCCGCGTCGGAGCGCCAGATTATTCAAGCTGAAGTCAATAAGATGTTAACTAAAGGCATTATTGAGCCCTCATCAAGCCCATGGGCGTCACCCGTCGTCCTGGTTAAAAAGAAGGACAACACATGGCGTTTTTGCATCGATTACCGGCATCTAAATCGAATCACCAAAAAGGACGTGTATCCTTTACCACGTATTGATGACGCCCTCGATTGTCTCCACGGCGCACGCTACTTTTCATCCATCGACCTTCGTTCTGGTTATTGGCAGATTGCCGTAGACGAGAAAGACTAAGAAAAGACCGCCTTCATCACTCCAGATGGCCTATACCAATTCAAGGTTATGCCCTTCGGCCTATGCAATGCCCCCGCCACGTTCGAACGTATGATGGACTCTCTGCTACACGGGTTCAAATGGTCAACATGCCTGTGTTACCTAGACGACGTCCTCGTATTTGCACCTACGTTTGAGACCCACCTTGAGCGTCTGTCGGCCATTCTCGACGTCTTCCGCAAAGCTGGCCTCCAGTTGAACTCCTCGAAGTGTCACTTCGGCCGCCGACAGATTACCGTGCTGGGCCACCTTGTCGATGCTTCTGGCGTGAGACCGGACCCTGAGAAAATTCGTGCCGTCACGAATTTCCCAGTACCCCAATCCGCCAAAGATGTCCGGAGCTTTGTGGGACTTTGCTCCTACTTTAGGCGGTTCGTGAAAGATTTTGCGGCAATCGCCCAACCACTTACCGATCTTTTGAAGAAAGGCGTTCCATTTTCGTGGGGGTCCACTCAAGCTGCCGCCTTCTCTCACCTCATAACACTTTTGACGACGCCCCCTATCCTCGCCCACTTTGACCCATCTGCCCGAACTGAGGTCCGAACTGATGCCAGTGGTCACGGTATCGGAGCCGTTCTCGCCCAATGCCAACAGGGACACGACCGCGTTATCGCGTATGCTAGCCGCCTCCTTACACCTGCAGAGCGTAACTATTCGATCACAGAGCGAGAATGCCTTGCTCTTGTCTGGGCGGTCTCAAAATTCCGTCCATATTTATATGGCACTCACTTTTCCGTCGTCACCGACCACCACGCGCTCTGCTGGCTTTCATCCTTAAGAGATCCTACAGGTCGACTTGGTCGCTGGGCTCTGCGACTGCAAGAATACACCTTTTCTGTGATATACAAGTCTGGACGCCTGCACCAGGACGCCGATTGCCTTTCTCGCTATCCAGTTGACCCATCGGCCACCATACCTGACAACGACGCCTGCGTGTGCTCCGTTTCTCAACTGAACCACATAGCCGACGAGCAACGCCGTGATGCAGCCCTACGAGCTATCATTGAGCGCCTCGACTCCTCCCCATCGAACCGATCCTATCGCTCGTTCGTACTCCAGAATGGCACATTATACCGGCATAACTTCCATCCAGACGGCCCATCTCTGCTGCTTGCCATACCCAGCACCTCCACCAAATATGTTACGTGAGTAACGAGACAAAGTATTGCGAATATATTCGAAAAATATATTTGCAAGAGCGGTTGCAGCACTGGCCAGTCTGGCTCCGAGCTCGAGCAGCCAGCGAGCCTCATCTTCTTCGTCGGGCGCACACGCGCATTCGCACTATGGTTTGTGGCAGCCTACAGGTAGCAATATGTTGAAATAAACCACCTAGCCCCTCAAGCAACCATCCTTAGCAAATTGATGTAATTTTTACTTACCGGTCCTTCATTCTCAGGCTTGACACGAGCGTTCATTCGATGAAACCTTCAACGGTCGCTTCGTTCCCCTGAAGTCAGCTGAATGCGCTTCGCGAAAGCATTTCAACGGGTCAAAATAAACAGAACGCGAAAATCGTCCGAATGCACCGTGATCCGTTACCTGCCGTCGCTGCTATTGGCCGCCGGCTTTGAAATTAGGATAATGATGTCCGAAGGCTGCTATAACTACGGGTCAGCTGGAGTAAAAACTATTACTAAAGAATGGTGACGGAACACATGGTTAGACAAATCTACTTGGTATATAAGCAAATTGTTTAATTTAGGTGTAGCGTTATTATGCCAAATGTAGTATTAGTTTCTTTTAGAATTGAAATGTGGCCCCGACGAGGGCACCCTTACAAGAAAGTGCAAGAGCGCGAATGGCGGCGCCCCGGTGATTCATACCGCAGAGGTCTGTAGATCCACTTCGGGTGTTTGAAGCCAGAACGCACCGCGGTTGATTTTTTAGCCCCTTACAGGTTATCAGTAAAATTTTAGAGTTTCAGAGACTTGGCGCAGTGCTCTACCCGCTTTATATCCGCACTTGAAGGAGAAAACAGACTCGAGGAGGAGAGTGGCGCAAGCGCCGCGAAAGCAGAAGCGAGAACGCTGGAGGAGCGCAAGCTGCTGGTAGGAGAGAAGAGGAGAGAGTAACGCGTAGCTGTAGGAGAGAGGGAAGTAAGATGGGTGCTCGCGCGTATATAGTGCGAGTGCAGAAGTCGACACGGAGGCTGCAGGGCATAGACCCGAGCAAGAGATGCTCCGCATCTGCAACGTAGCCTGATTTCTAACACGGTCAGCGCGCTATCAAGGCAGCCCCGCCGCGGTGGTATACTGGATAAGGTACTCGGCTGCTGACCCGCAGCTGGCGGGATCGAATCCCGGTGGCGGCGGCTGCATTTTCGAAGGAGGCGAGAATGCTATATGCCCGTGGGCTCAGATTTCGGTGCACGTCTCTCACAATCTCACGGCGTCTCTCACAAACATATGGTAGTTTTGGGACATTAACCCCATACGTATCAATCAATCAATCAATCAATCAATCAATCAATCAATCAATCAATCAATCAATCAATCAATCAATCAATCAAGGTATCATGAGGTCTAGCAGCTGCACAGAATCACCGCTCGAATTTGCTGTTGCGAATGGCTGAGGTAACAAAAAATCTAAGGATTGGCATGGTCGATGGTTGCAGGGTGGCATGCTGCAGATGGCCATCACAATGGGCATCTTGTACTGCTACCTGTTGGGTCGCTTCTTCACCTGGGATTATCTCGCTTTGGCATGCATGCTACCAGCAGCACTTCTCTGCATTGCCTCCATGTTCTGCGTGGAATCGCCTCGATGGCACCTGCTGTCGGGTAGAAAGGTAAGCGAACATCGAACATTTATTCGCTCTCAAAAATACATGTCGTTAAAGTTTATCTGATACTTAAGAGAAGTACAACACATAAAGTACAATACTATATCGTCCTATATATATGCATATTTTGCAACGCTATCTGAAAAATTTGCTACGAATATTTGCTTGAATTGCATTGCACGAAAAGTCATTGCTGCTTGTATTTTGTGTTTTACAATGGTGTAAGGGAATTCGCATGTTATCTGGATTGATAATTTTTGTTGTTTATGAATAAACGTCTACACTATGCCCTCTTTATTGACTTATATTGGGGTCAACAGTAGGAAAAATAAATGAACAAATAGGTAAATAAATAAATAAATAAATAAATAAATAAATATATTGATCACGCAGAATCTTTTCTATTTTTGGAATTGTGAAGCGCCAACAGTGTTACAAAGGCAGTGTGATCGGATAAAAGCTGTCGTATGGCCCTCAAGCGAAGAACATCAGCATCTGCTGGTGCAGAAAACGCTTCTTTTGTCGGCTGGGTATTAAAAGGATCGCCCGCCACGTGACACAACTGGCAAAGAGTTTACCGAACTTGCCGTCATGGCTACGAGTGGTGCTCACTAATATTCTCAGATTTAACGGCACAAATACATGCGAATAAATGTATGAGAAGACAAAATAACAGCCACTGTATTTCCATTGGTAGAGCATCGGATGCGTTATTCGAAATTGGCAGGTTCGGTTCATGCCAGCGGCGTGTTGTCGTTTCTAGAACTTTAATTTCTTCCCGCTCACATTGTTAATACTACAGATGACGTCTCCTATATATACTTTTCCTGGGATTTAACAGGTTACATTAACAGATTACACGATGACGGTGACAGAACGCAACAGACAGTGTTAGCATAAGTACATAGCTTATCTCTACAAGAGTTGACTAACAGAGTCTTGCATTGTGCCCGTAACAAGTGATGTTCTTTTTTTGTTGCTGTTGTTGTTTGACCGACAGTTGCTTGCATCACCTCTACGGTGGTTACAAATGTTTGTTACGAGTACTCTAGACGATTTAGCCTATTTCGTAAGTGCCCTGAGGCCAGGTTCCCAATATATACCGACTCGTATCTACACTCTATAAAATTTTACACCCTAAGAGGTATAAAACGGGTGTACGCATAGAAATCACCCATATGAACACCCTTTTTACACTCCATTTTTCAAGTTTGAGGTGTGCGTGAATAAAACATTCTCAAAACACACCATTTACACCCTTACATTTGGGGTGTTATGAACAAGGCTACAAATGATTGATATGTGGGGTTTAACGTCCCAAAACCACCATATGATTATGAGAGACGGTGTTGTGGAGGGTTCCGAAAATTTCGACTACCTGGGGTTCTTTAACGTGCACCCAAATGTGAGCACACGTGCCTACAAGCTACAAATGCATGACATTTTCGGGCACTTTTGCTCATACTGTTAGTATACATTAACCATCTTGATACCAGCAAGGCTTTTACTACTAGCTGCTTGCGGGTCTAGTAATAAATCGAAGCAGAAAGTAATGTGACCAAAACGCAGTTTTCATCGATAAAGCACGCAAACTACTATAAAACAGAAGATACAATAGGAGCGCCGCTTGTTTAATAGAGTAAGGGTCAATTCTCCTGTATTTGTTTCTTTCATCGGTGTCATTTGCGTGATTATTCAACACGAACAAAGTGCACTGATTTGCCTGAAAAAGGTAATGTTGCGCACATTAGTGTAGCCATGCATAGAACACTCCCCCTCTCCCCGTCTCCCATAAGATCGAAGCTTTTAAAGCTGGAGATAAAACGTCCGCCACCTGCAAAAAAAGAAAACACAGCACAGTTTTTTAGCCATAACCAGCACGTCAGCAGGCCATCAGGGCCCTTAAAAACGAACATTGACGTCATGTATTTTCAGCAGGCACGTTTTATTCAATTACTGTAGCGAATGTTCCCTTTCTTGTGTCCTTAAAAGTGCGTGATGGAAATTAGGAAGAGGACACCGGCCATAAAGAAAAATGCAAAATAAAGACATTTCGGTGACCTTGACGCAGCCTTGCTCACAATGACGGGAGCCTTGTTGACTAAATTGCGAACAAAGCTCTCCTCAGGGGAGCCGAAACGCATTCTCTAGTTCTTTCTCTCTCTCTCTCCATTTTTTTTTGTGGATCCCCTTTTTTTAATTTATGTAACTTCCCCAGCAGACGTGCTTCGGTCAAAGCCTTGACTTTGTAGGTAGTGAGAAAACAACATTGATTAAATATTTTCAGCCGTGGTGTTGTTCCAAGGACTGCAAGCTAAGTACAAATGTATTGCCGCAACGTGAAGACAGAAGTAGTAATTAACAGGTTGAGAAAGTAGCAGCAGGTCAGTATTTTTTATTTACTGCGTGCCAGAGCGTTCCTCTTCTTTATTGTTATTGCTTGCTGCATAAAAGCATGCAGATGCGCATATGCGCTGTCGTCTTCGTATTGCTAGCGGTACGCACGTGGCAATATGTTATCATCGAATAGTGTGACGGCCAATGCATACAATGTTGCAATGTCTTTACTGAAATGAAAGTGCTGATAAAATATCGCCTGCGTGATCCTGAATGTGCTGTCCCTAAAGACCCTTAGAGCTCAGCAAAAAGCATCAGCTTAGCTTTTTTACCAGTATTCACTACATTAGGTCGGTGAAGGTGCGCTAAGTATTGCTCCTGAATATTACAAATGCGCGTTCTGACTAATGGCTCGTGCTGGCCGCACTGCACCGTCACAATGTTCACTGCAATTCAGATGCACTGTTAAAGAACGAGTATAACGCAACAGATCACTGCCGCAAAAAAAAAGGAAAAAAAAAGCAGTGCCTGCGCTATCAGCAGAGGGCTGGAGCTAGCGTCAAACCGCATCAAGCCGGTCTGAGAGCGCACCGACACCATGAAGTCTCGTCGCCTAGACAACCTTGGCTACCCGGTATTGGTGCGCGCGGGCACAGAGCGCGGGAAAGGAACCGACATCGTCTGTTACATGTCACTGCGTGCGCTGGCGTTAGACCCTCCCGTGTGTGTGCGTGTGGTGCGCGTGGCTTCTCGATCGGTAGAGTATATTAGTCGGTGTTTAGTTTGAAATGTGCCTGCGCTCTGTGCTCGACCTGTGTGTTCTGTCAGTGCTGATTATTGCGAAGGTGCACCATCCTGAAGACTGGACCTGTGGATTCATACTGTGGAGCACTTGAAGTGAAATAGTGAGTACCGCTCTCACGTTGTTCTGTTCAGCACTTTATTAACTGCGTGAGCACGAGAATAACGCCTTCAAACAATTTTGTTTTCAACTAGTTGATGACAAATCAGCATATGTTTACTTAACGAGAATATATGTCTGAACTGTTTCACGGGGATGATGGCGAAGTGTGATTGTGGGCAAGTTTTTTCGTTTGTTTGTTTAGATTGTTTGGAGTACAAAGCATAGTGAGCGTGCACCGCTGAGGTTCAGCGAAGAAGAGTTTTGCGGGGCCCTTTGTTGGCAGACATTTTTAACGGGGCCCGCTCGTGCTGCACATCAATTTTAGTTTACTAATTAATACATGTGTGGGGACGACACCTGTTAGCTCTAAGCATTAACTGTATCTAAGGTGCATATGCTTGGGCATGTTGGTAGTTCACTTACTCTCTTTTTTTTCTTATTGCACAAAAAGACCGACAACAGAAAACAAGGGCGTCGTGTCCATGTCGTTCTTTTCAGTTCTTTTTCGTTTTGTGCGGTAACACTACCATGATAACTCGGGTTGATGCATTGGGTGACAACACAGCATATTGCTTCGCGTTAGGTGCGCCTCGCGAAGTTTGCCTACTTGCTAATACATTCAATTTCGTTAAATTGGTCTTCACCAGTATTTTCGTTCTCCCGCAACGTAGCGTCACACTGCCGACAGCCGTGCCTGTGAAGCGGATCGAGCACTGAAGCTGGACTTTTGTTTGAACAGACCTTTCGTCTGTGTGCGTGGTCGAATTGTCTACTTGAACAGTGGAAATGCTTGTTTGAACATAACTGTTAACGTTCGAGCACATTTTATTCAGATTGTTTCCATCATGTGTAACTTTCAAAATATTCTTGTTATTCAGAGTTTTATTGCCATCGCCTCGCTTTGGCGTTTAACTTCGCTGAGTACTTCAGATGTTAAAGGTATTTTCACTATGCGAAGCGTATTATTAGTTTTATTTTGTTGCACAAGAAACACTTTAGTATTATACATACTGCACGGTATCTAAGCATGTGTTGCAGCCAAAATGTAAGACTGGGCAGCATATTTATCTGGGAACACAACACGTACAGCCACTGAACAGCCTGCGCTGCATAGGGAAGGAGTTATGCTTTCCCAACCTGCCAGCATGATTGAAACAAATGGCCCTAATTTAGCAGTATGCAATGGTCATTGAGTGAAAGTAACAGGGTCACCTTATTCTAAATTTCCCGGCCAATTTCGCGGCTATGGCAAATGTGTTTGAAAAAAAATCGTGCTGATTTAAGGCACTGAAAACAGTGAACTGCTTGAATATTTCGGAGAGAAAAAAGTTTCTGGTCACGTGGTTACCTTTCAAACTTTCCGGAATGTTGTTTGAGCATTGTCTGTGAAAAAAGAATTATTTTACAAGTACCGCTCTTTTTTTTATACCAAGTTTGTTACATGTTAAGTAAAGGGGCTTATGTAAGGTGTTTTTGAAGCTCAGTAATATTAATACAAATTTTCGGCCACATACGTCTGCAAGAATTCAGTCAAAATGTGTTATGTTCGCATTTTTTCATTGCGATACTGCACTTTGAATGAATAACTGAGCTGTGACTATTACTTCACAGAAAAGATATTTTGATGAAAAATTATTTTTGGACATCTTATGCTTGTTAACCTCTACGAGAAAAGATCACTCATTTCACAGAATTGTCATTTTTGTCCGTATTGAGACGCAATTTGCACCATGTGGTTGTCCAATTAGAAATCAGCTTTTACCTAAATTGAAAGCAAATAAACAGCTCTTTGTATGTGACAAGTTTCATCACTACAATTTCTATTTCAAAGAATAAAATATTTTGAATTGCCCCATCAACGGCAATGGAGAACTTCGAGGCGTCAGCTGCCGTAATACCAAATGGCAAATGGGGAACTTGGAACTTCAAAAATCATTTAGGGGCGAAGCTCTTGAGGCCGTGGGTCGTTCCCTTCTCTGTTGTCGTACTAGTATTATGTAGCCACTTGCACACTAGATAGCGTTTGTGGTTTTCACAGCATATACATGGACAAAAATTATGATTCGGGGGGCGAATCGTTCGTCCATACGTTTGTACTTTCGTCCGTTCGTCTGTGCATCCATCCGTCCGGGCTTCCGTGTGTCGGTCTGTGTGTGAGTCCGCCCGTCTTTCTGTCCATCCATACTTGCGTCAGACTGTCTGTTCATCCGTTTGTGCGTCCGGACGGACGAACGCTACGCCCCACTCACCATCATTCACTCCGTGGATATGCTGTTATCTTTTTCTCCAAACATATATTGCTATGACAAAATTTGGCACAGGAAGAGAACTGTTTACTAGCTTTCGATTTAGGTACAAAGTCTATTTTAATTCAACCACCACATGGTGCAATTTACGTCTCATTATAGACAAAACAACTATTTTGTGAAATTAACGATTTTTTCTCGTAAAGTTTGACAGCATGAGAGGACTAAAATATTTTTTTCATCCAAATATACCTTATGTGAATTAGGTATTCACTCCTCAAATATTAATTCAAAGTGCAGTATTAATGTAGAAAAATGCAGATATAACACATTTCGGCTAAATTATTTGAGCCGTATGTGGTCGAAAAATGGTAATAATATTACTGAGCTTCAAACACTTTACGCAAATCCTTCACTTCTTAACTTGTAGGCCAAATTTGGCACGAAAGAAGAAGGCGTACTTATGAAATAATTTTTTCACAAACATCCAGACGAGATTCTCGGAAGTTCAGGCGACAGCTACGCAACCAAAAAATTATTTGTCTGCGAAATATTCTAGCAGTTACCTTTTTATTGCAGCAAAATAAGCGCGATTTTTTTTTCGAATACATTTGAGATGGTCGCCAAAATGACCCAATAGCCAATTCTTCTATTATATAATCGTGTCAATGTGAGCCAGTTCAAGAACGCTAGTATTACTCGCATTTCAATACGTAACTGTACAGTACTTAATTTTACAAGTTACCTGCACTGAATACCTTCTCAATGCGCATACCATCATGTATGCTCAGTGGCATTGTGCTTTTGTGCAATACAGATACAATATGTGTATGTTTTTGCGCGCCGTACTGTATTCCTTTTAATAAACTGACCGAATGAGTACCATATGGTAGATTGCAGAAATACACATGCAGCCGTGTTGATGCATACTTAAGCATAGAACTTCACATTTACTTAGATTGGTCGATGCATACAGCTAATTAAACATTATCAACTTGGAGCTGCGCTTTTTATTTGCCTGCGCGAGCAAGCTGAAAGGGTAAAGTAAGGTTCATATCTACGGCACGAAAGGTATAATGATTCTGCCACAGCGCGCTTTTTATGGCGTTTATTGCTCAGCATACCTTTTCTAGCATTCCTCACTGCAGTGGAGCCGATGCCACTGAATATGCTTGCTATGCACTCAGTTCATACTTACACATAAGAAAGCAGTTAGTTATGCAGGGTGCATACTGTATGTTGCACTCTTTGTGAAATTCTGGTCATTGTTCCTTGTGTATTTATTTTAGGTTTCCGGGATTGAATTTTCTGTACAGAATGAACAGCTTCGCGCCACTTCTCTCGAAGGCACCAGTCATCTCAATAGTTAAGATGATTGTGCAAGCAGCAGTGATGAGCTGTGGTTTTGCAGTTAGAAATATACGAACACTGACATTACATTATACAACCCCAATTACACTGCCTTGTCGAATGTTCTCATTTTTAATGTCGAAATTTATACTGCGAGATATAATAGGTTGTAAATGTGACTCCAGAAACTCGCTTATTCTTTCTACGTGTTTTTTTTTCTATTGTACAGGTGCTAATCAACGCCATACCTCTCAGTCATTTGCCCGACTACCGCAATGTTTTTGAAAGTTGTGGGGATTTATTGTATTGAAAACAATGAATTTCCAGTATAGAGAGAAAAAAACTTGGTCACGTGATATATTTCAAAGTTACGCAGAATGCCACCAGAGTGCTGTTTGTCAAACTTGCAGTTTTTCTATAATAAAGGCAGATGTGAACATATGGGCTGAATTGTTTTTTGCTTCGGCATTATGTTCGGTTGAACCTTACGCTACAGGTTACTGCTTGCACTATTGTGTGTGCGTGCGTGTGTGCGTGTGTGTGTTTGTGTGTGTGTGTGTGCGTGCGCGTGCGTGCGTGTGTGTGTGCGTGCGTGTGTGTGTGTGTGCGTGCGTGCGTATGTGTGTGTGTGTGTGTGTGTGTGTGTGTGTGTGTGTGTGTGTGTGTGTGCCTTCCACGTCCTACTTTGTCGTTTTCGGCCCAGTGTACCTACACATATATACACTGGATATGCAGCTCGTTCGAAACCACGGCACCTTATTTTATCAGCTGCATGCATGCAGGTATAAGTGCAGTGGGTGACACCAGTATCTTCCTTCTTCCGTGTCAGCTGCAGAGAAGGTTCATATATGCTTCTCCCAGAAAACAATTAAGGCTTGGGCCAGTTGGTGATGCATATTTGATGGAATGAAGTGCTTTGAACGGCTCTCCTCAACACACAAGACTAAGCGTCACCTCCTGTGCCTCTGCTTTTGTTGTCCCGTTAATTGCGCTTCATTTGATCAAATATGCTTATCCATATAACTGCCATTGTTTCATGGGGGTTTTAGTGTTACACCCCACTCGCATGGGTGTAGCTTCATTCAACACCTATAGTTTAGGGGTGTTCATAAACACCTATCAAAGTAGGGCGTAACGTGTCTTTGCACCCTACGGTTTCAGGGTGTTTCTAAACATCTTATTGTTTAGGGTGTTCCTAGACACTCTAAAAGGGTGTTGCCCATGGTGTTGCTCAAACAAACACACCCTTATGGGTGTAAAATTTTTTATAGTGTAGTAGGTTTACTCTTACTCTTCTGGAGTTCTTAGCGCGTTCATATTGACAGAGGAATGTTGTCAGAATGGGCAGCTACGTTTTCTATACCTAACGTACACATGCAAGCCAGACCACGTTTTCTGAGCATATGCTCTTAGGCATATGACAGTGCCGTAGCCAGAGCATGGCACACCGAGCCTGCACCTTCTCCCCCCTTCCCCCCAAACATTTTTGCCATGCCAAAATGACGCTCTGCATCTGCCGGGCCGGCCTCTATTTCACATCGGACCAAAAAGGTGAACATCCGACAACAAATTTCTGCCTACTGCCCTGATATATTAGAGACCTCTTTCCTATTAGCTTGCCCCACTACAAGCTTCTCAAGGCCTACATTGCCACTGTCGCGCTGAGAGATGCTTCACGATACTCTTGCACCATGAGCTACAATTTTTTCCAAGTTGAGAGATAGCTGAGTACATGGCAGTCACGTCAACGCTTGACAGATGTCGCTGAAAAAAAAGTCTCGCAAAATGTGACTAGGTGTTTCCCATGAAGCAGGCAGATGGCACCAGGCGGGCCGTCATACCTTGCATTTAATGCTTCTCTCTCCTTCTAAAGTTCTCGGAGTGACAGTTTCAGTGGAGCCATGTCGGTAGTTAATGAAGAAGGCCGACTTTGCTTAAAGGGACATTGATATAAATTTGTATCATCTGCCGTAAAAATGAAGCACATAACTCTGCATTTGTCAGGCGCCCTTGTCTTCCACCCTTATCTTTTCCCGTAGGGCCACTTTCTTTATTTTATGAGACAGTTAAGGCTGGTAATGGTGTCAGTTAAGAAGATAATGATGGTATTTGTAGTGCTGTATAGGCTTGGATACCTCTGCTTGACAACAAATCCTTCCGGGAAAGAAAAAAAAACAATGTGTAAACACATGTTCACAAAATGAAGGGCATTCGTCATCCATCGCATTCGCTTGTCTTCTGGTAAATAACAAGTGGGACAGAACAGTGAGTGTGTAAATTTGCGGCTAAGACAGTGCGAAAGCAGGACTAAGAAGCCGCCGCTAGGCGCTTTTTTCATCCTACACAACCAATCGTGTGGATGTATGCCAAATTTTCGCAGCGCTATCATTTAGCGTCGTCATAAGGACGAAATGACCCGCCTCACTGTAGAAGCTGAACATATTGATGCTCCTGGTGATAGCTGCGTTAGCAAGACAATCGGTATCATTGTCGACAGAAGAGTTATGTTTTTTGCAAAAACGCTCATAGTCTGTTTTTGTGCGGTTATATTCTGTTATTGCGTTGTTTTTTTAGGCGACTCCCGTTACCTTGTATAACGTTAGCACCAACATCCTTGTTCACTGATGCAATTGCAGTGTGTACCAGAAGGCCGGGTCTGGAAAAAGAAACGTTGTTGTTGGTATAGTGCTACGTCTGTGTCATCTTCATGCCTTGATTATTTTGTCATTTTGACGACTTCCCTCAGCAATCAAGAGCCCTAAATGGTCTACCAACAAGCCCACTCTCCGACTTCCGTTGAGTTTACCTAAAACAGCTGAGCACGTTCGTTATCGCAGTAGGGGACCCAGCACGCGCAACTAAACATCTATGATTTTGAAATGAACTACTCCTTTAGACGCACACACCCATGCACATGCTGCTCCATTTTCAATACTAAAGGCAATTTTCGAGAGACCCTGTTGTTTTCTACTTTTGGATTAACACACATTACGCACTCAGAGCAAGAATATCAGCTTACCAAACGTTGCAGTTACTTAAGTAACTGCAACCATGTTTGAATTCATAGTATCAATGGTGGACTAGTGACCTTCGGTCTTTTTCGCAACGGCGTGACATACATGGCTGTGCAGCTGTGATGGGTGCTTCCGGTTACCTTATGTCAAGCACTTTACGACCCACCATCATGCAGGCCGACGGTCTCGAGTGCCTGTTCCAACTTCGAGGTGCCCGAGCCGAAGAGGAATGCATGGCCATCGAGATGGTTTACGTGACAGCACCCACCCCACCGGCTCACGTATTGCTGGCAGCGCAAGTCAACTTCCTTCAGCAATTCTCGGGAATCAATATGGTCATTTTCTACACGTTCGGCGCGTTCGCAGAGGCCGGTTTGCGCATAAAGGAAGCGGACTGCTCTATCCTCATTGCCACGCTGCAGGTGGGTGTGCGTGTGACTTTTACGTCGCCCCCAGCGACGTGCTTGCAGGGACAGTTACGGTAGTTGAACTGGCTGTTAGGCTAGTTGGTGCACGTCTGAATACAATGGTAGATTTTGCGCCAAGATCACAACCCCACTGCATTCTAAGAAACACGACGGCACCCATCTTGTCTAGGCGTTTTGTGTTTTCGCTTGCAGCTTGAGTGTGACTTTAGTGTGACATGTGACTACTGAGTTCTGGCAGTTATCATTATTCTCAATAATGAGCGTTTCGAAAGTCGTGCTTTTATTTCGTAGAATGAAGACAACGGGAATGACTTCCTCGAGAATGAATTGATCGCCTGTTGTGAGAGGCCTTTTCATAGCATAAACGGCAAAGGAAAGTTAGGCTGTTCAATCGTTTGGTAATGTTTTCGATGAATCCAGTAACATATGACAATTAGTGCCAACACAGCAGAGCTGGTTGGAAGACCTATATAATGAAAGTACAGTGTTGTCACATCGTTTCGACCACACCTATGGCATCCCAGCCTTTACCTATGAGTTTCGGTGTCCATGTGCCGCGAGCGTGCGCAGCATAGTGGCAGCAAAGTGGCAATGTCTTTCTGACGGCACCGGCAATACGTACGTGTCAAATCCCCAGCCGCCTACTTATAAGCTACACGTCTTATTCGTCCTCTTACAGAGGAGTGCAGCACAAGATCGGTTGTATTTCAAGTACGTTTTCTCATCTAAGTACGTGTCACCCATAATTACCTGAGTTTTTCTAATGGAAGCGTCATTTTAGGTGATTTAGAGCATGGCTAACCACCTCTAATCACTATAGTTTGACCTCTACAATGTACGACGTGGCATGCGCGTGGTGTCTTGATAGAACAATAATCTAAAATGTGAAAGTGCGACCGATAAAGATGATGAAAAGAGACCAAGAGAACTGATCTTTCAATGCATACTCCTTGTTTGCTTTCTTTACCGTGGCCGAGAAATGTAGGTGGGCATCGACGTAACTTATGAACTTCTGAGGCACAGTAGTGAGAGCAGCTGAACGAGGGTTCAGAGGAAACACAATTGGACGCGCACAGAGTAACGACACACACACACCCTCTCTCTTTCTTGCTCTCTCTCTCATTTGGCCGCGTCCGATTGTGCGTACCACTAAGGGTCACTGTACATTACTTGAAAGATATACCGTTAATTCATTTGGTAGTTCACTGTTTTGCTGGTGGAACCCGATTCCTCGGTCAGACACTAACCGAAAAGGCGAGAAATCAAGCGAGATGGGAGCCAACCACCCGTCGGGCTTCAAGCTTAGTGAAATACGTCTACGGATGCATCTTGTTAGAGTGAAAAGGCTCTGGCGTCCACTCGCTGGCGTGTCTTGTAGAACATGCATGTATTTTAGCTTCCGAGACTCGTAACATTACTAGGGAGTTTTCAAATAGCGTACGCTAAGTTAACGTACATAGTGGTCACCCGTCATTTCTGTCCCTTCTCGTGAGCCCGCAAGCGCTTAGAGTACGACGCACGCGCAGTGGCATGATACGCTAACGCAGAGCATTGCGTACTGTATTCGAAAACTGCCTACTGTCGCTGTACCAGCGTTCTTGATTATGGCTTAAAACATTTATTCTTTCTGTAAACAAAACCCCGACGTAACCTCATTTGGCGCGCAGGTATCTGCCACCATGGTCGCTGTGGCGGTAATGGACATGGTGACCCGGAGGCGCCTGCTGCTCGTGTCGTCGCACGTGTGTGTCTTCTCATTGATAGCGATGGGCGCTGTGTCACACGTGAGCAAGGAGAGCGATGACCGTGAACCCGACATACTGGATCGGATTCCCGTCCTGCTCATCGCCTTCTACATTGTAGGTAGGTACGAAAGCTGAGATTCACGGCTCACACTTCTTAGGAGGTAGCATATCAAAAGAGTTGTCTCTAAGTAGTTACAATATTTTGGAAAACAGCTAAAACTAAATTATCTGAAATGCCTAGTGTTCGTCAGGACTGTCACTACACCGACAGTGAAAATTGGGCGAATGTTTTGAACTGGCACACTGCTTGTGCCAGTTCAAAACTGCGCATAGATTACTTTGATAAATGCGCATGGATTACTTTGAACTTGTTACACCTTTGTACAAAAACTGCTTGACTGAACGTGTTCTACGGCTCCTATGCTAGCTAGTAGTTCATCACACAGTTTACATTTCCATTAAAATGGTTAGAAGTGTTGGGCAGACTGTCGTAAAGCTTCCATCCTGGTTATTCTTTTGTTCATCCCTAGGAGTGGTAATTACATTTTGCAGCCTCGTTTTCGTTGCTTCACAGCTTATATGTCACCTAACCTATAGCAGCACTGCCCTTGACATGTAACACACACACACACACACACACACACACACACACACACACACACACACACACACACACACACACACACACACACACACACACACACACACACACACACACACACACACACACACACACACACACACACACACACACACACACACACACACACACACACACACACACACACACACACACACACACACACACACACACACACACACACACACACACACACACACACACACACACACACACACACACACACACACACACACACACACACACACACACACACACACACACACACACACACACACACACACACACACACACACACACACACACACACACACACACACGCAGACACACACACACACGCAGACACACACACGCGCGCACGCACACACGCACGCGCACACGCAGGCACACACACACACACACGCAGGCACACACACACACATGCGCACACGCAGGCACACACACATGCGCACGCACACGCGCACGCACGCACGCGCACGCAGACACACACACACACGCGCACGCGCACGCAGACACAGGCACGCACGCACGCACACAGGCACGCACGCACGCACGCACACACACACACACACACACACGCACACACGCACACACACACGCACGCACACACACACGCACACACACACACGCACACACACACGCGCACACACACACGCACACACACACACACGCACGCATGCACACGCACGCAGACACACACACGCACACACACACACACACACACACACACACACACGCACGCATGCACACGCACGCAGACACACACACACACGCGCACGCACACACGCATGCACACATGCACGCGCGCACACACACACACACACACGCACGCACGCACACGCACGCACGCACACGCACGCACGCACACACGCGCACGCACACACACACGCGCACGCACACACACACGCGCACGCATACACACGCGCACGCACACACGCACGCATACACACGCGCACGCATACACACGCGCACGCACACACGCACGCACACGCACACACACGCGCACGCACACACGCACGCGCACACACACACACATACACACACACACGCGCGCACACACACACATACACACACACACACATGCACGCACGCGCGAGCGCACACACGCACACATGCACGCACGCGCGAGC
This sequence comes from Rhipicephalus microplus, assembly GCF_043290135.1. Classification (NCBI taxonomy): domain Eukaryota; kingdom Metazoa; phylum Arthropoda; class Arachnida; order Ixodida; family Ixodidae; genus Rhipicephalus; species Rhipicephalus microplus. Next base: position 95,037,398 of record NC_134701.1, read on the forward strand.
GCACACACGCACACAGGCACGCACGCATGCACGCACACGCACGCACACACCTAAAAAGCCTCATTATGAGTTACTTCATTTATCTGTTGATGCCGTGCTGACAATACCGCTGTGGCGTGCGCGACCACTCTTGGAGCGGGAATGTGTTCAGCACATCAGCGGGCAAAACAGGAGAAAGGCGCATCTAAGAATTCGCCTGACTGGTCAGAGTTATGAGCGAAATTGAGACGTAAGCACCACATCAGGTGCAGGCGCACGTTCAGTTACTTGTAAAAACAGAGGCTTGGTTCTATTTTCAACGACTTGAGCACATGCTTCTAGAGCCTAGGAGACTCGATGCAAATTTCGAACCTCGCGTATCGAACTTACTGCTGCTATCTGTGACGTCGTCGACAAAACTTGGTTAATAGAAATCAAATGAAATGAAAGGAAGCTGTGCTTTACTGAAAACTGATTACAAATAACTCACAAAATATTTAGACCAAGAACTGAAGTGGCTATTATCTGACCCAACATAGAAAGTACACAAAGGTGAACAACTCACATGATTATTCGTGACATGATTGTTTTAGTAGGTAATTTTCAGCTATGTGCAAAACTACCTACTAAAAAAATTTTGAGATTCCGAAGACCAGAGAAAGCGTTTAACAAGCAGTGTTAAAACTACGGGTAGTTTTTATTTCGAAGAACCTAATTTTTCTGATTAAATTTTTGAATGATTGTTACAGAGAGCAATATTTAAATTAATGCAATTTGTTTGTCTGGCATTTACATGCGGGAAGCTGAATATGAAGTTGGGTAGCGTAAAGATTCTGTGCATTACTCGGGAACTAGACAGCTGACCTTTCAAGTTCTTCACGCTGCACTTGACACAATATGAAGTTAATAAACAGTGTGTCACTGGGGTAGTGAACAGAAGATAAAGTTATTATCATCAAAACTAGTTATCATTATTATTATGAAAGCCAGTTCTCGTATTGCACTTGCAGAATAAGTGTTATTTAGGCTTTGTATGTCACACCCCAAGCTCACATAGCAATAACCCGGACGTCTATGAAGCAATTAAAAATATACGCAGCCAACAAAAAGAACTATAAAAGTTTTGTCGGGGACGGAGCAGTGCGTAACAGCTGGAAGTCAGTTTTTCTACAGACAGCTTTGATGTCATCTTTTCAATGTAAGTGATAGTAAAAAAAAAACTGTGACATATTTGAATTATTCGGCCTTATTTAGAGCTTGGCTAGCCAAAGTAATATCAAAGCTGCGGTAGTTCAAGCTGCAGCTGCTTACGTGCCACTGTGAGCTAACACAAGAAAATTGGACACACACCCTCCTCATATTGCCGCATGAGACCGGTCGCCAGGTCTTTAAGTATGGTAGAGAAAGCGTTTTAACAGGGAAGCATCTGAGCGTGGTTAATTAGAAAGGTGTCAATCGTCTTATCATCATCTCGTGGCCAGAAGGAGCTCATTGCCAACACCGACGCTTCAAGAAGTGTTGTTTCTTTGCTTTCAGTAACGTACTGGTACAAGGCGCCTATGTCATGTTAGGCCAGCCACAACACCATCTTCTAATTTCGTTTCGCGCTCATTTCGACAGCCGAATTTCGCGTTCCACATTCCGTGATTAACCGGTCGCATGCAGTGGCAAGTGTCGTTGCAAGCAGTTCTTGTGTCGCAGCGGCATTTGTGCGCATTGTCGTGCACTTGGTTCTCTTCGGGAATGGGGGAAGGTTCTTTGAAATGCCCTTATACGAAGACTATACCACTTATTGGGAGTGGGTGTGCACCCCTGTGCACACGCTTTTATTTGTGCGTGCGTTTGTGGATACGCGCTTCCTTTGAAGTAAAGGCGTGCGTCTATTTGTGAAACGCAAACCGTCTTCTGGTCCAGCAGTGTAGTGACTTATAGACGCAATCTGAACAGCGTCGCCTACGGGATTTACTCGTTTGCATATCAGAAACCTTCTGAGAAGCTCTTAGAAATGCTTCGTTGGAGTGCCAGTTGAAGTGTTCTTTTCGTCTTTGTCAGTAGCGCTGCGTCAGTCATGTAATGTGTGGAATTTCATCGTGTGCCTCATAAATAAATATTAGGATCTGACCGCTGCGTTCTGGATGGGCTAGGTTAGTAACCGTCTGGAATAAGAACGACAGTTAATTCTGGGACTCGTTGCGTTTTTCAAAATGTATCATTGTTAACATACAGGACTCATGATGTCATTTAGGAGCTGCACAGCTGCAGTAAACAATTGCTTCAATTTACCGGTTGCCAAAATGCCTACGCTCGTAAGCTCGTAGGATTTATTGCCCCTTTCATTTGGAATTCTATACCAACTGATCTGGAAGAGGCAAATATTTTTTCTATGACCATGAAGCACTTTATGTGCAGCTTTGAGGCAATGTAGTTGCATTAGTGGTAATTTTGTCTGCTGTTATTCCTGATCAATAGAATCGTGTTTTATTTTGTATTATTATCTAATCTGTTGCCCTCTGTCACTGTTGTAACCACTTGCGTAATTATGTAGTCATGCCACACAATTAGCCCCACTACTTCACAAGTTGGCTATGAGACCAAGCAAGCGTTTTCGATATTCCTAAAGGAAATTTCAAAGTTGCAAAACAAAGCTACACGCAAGTGGAGGGAAGACGAGCGGCAGCCGTTTCAGATTTACTGCAAATAGGCTACATGACGGCTCGTCGGGTAACGTCCGCTCTGCAGGTTTTTCGATAGGCCTGGGCCCCGTCGTGTGGCTCCTGAACGCCGAACTGGTGCCGTGTCGTGGCAGCGGCACTTTGATCTCTATGGTGTCGGCGTTCAACTGGACGTGCGCCGTGGGAGTGACCATCTTCTTCGACCAGGTGCGGGACTCACTGCGGCTCTCCGGGCTCGGCTTCTTCTTCAGCATCGTCACTTTCATCGGGGCGATGCTCGTCACTTTTTTCCTTCCCGAGACCGGCCGAATCACGCTAGAAGAGCTGCTTCAAGAGAACCTCTTCTACGTCGGGGATGCCGAGCCACAGGCCGGTCGCAAAGGAGAAAAGAAATGAACGTATGGCACTCCGCCGATGCATTCAGGCGATCCCGAAGATGTCGCATTCGTAAATATTATACGCATATTTTATATAGTTTAGAACGTAGATACTTGCTTCTATATTCAATAAAGTTATGAACATATAAAGAAGAATCTGATTATTCACTTCCTCATCCTGCTTGCAACTTCTGCAGCTGTTCTTTGTCTTGGTTTTGCACGCACTACTTTAATCAACCTTTGCGTTTGGTCACAATATGTCCGTGGTCAAAGTTAGCGTTGGCTATCATTGCGCGAATGCACTCTGTTCCGCGCGTGGTTCTCCTGCAAACGATAGTTATAGCGCGAGAGCATAACGATGACAAAGAGACAAGGACACGTAGTCATTCTGTTCTCGCACTATAACTATCGTCATGTCATACCAACTAGCTCAAACTGCCACACTTCTCCTGCAAAAAAGTGATTTGCGTCTGTGCAGTAGTGATATTGCTATGATACGGCCACGCGTGTTATAAGGACTCCAATAAAAGCACTGGACAATACGATGAGACAATGTCTCGCTTGCGCTTCACTTATCTAGGGCGGGTATCCCACAATAGTTATTTTTCATTCCTTGATAGTTCGAGGCTTTATATATTAAACAGCTATCTGGGTCCTGCTGGCCTAAGCTTCACAGCGTATGTATACCATATCACTCCTTTTTCCCTTTGTGCTCTTCCCGATCGAGTGATTGATCACGTGTTCTCTGTGCGAATATCAGAGTGTGTGTGGCCCTGAATATTTGATTTGATTGATTTGTGGGGTTTAACGTCCCAAAACCACCATATTATTATGAGAGACGCCGTAGTGGAGGACTCCGGAAATTTTGACCACCTGGGGTTCTTTAACGTGCACCCAAATCTGAGCATACGGGCCTCGACATTTCCGCCTCCATCGGAAATGCAGCCGCCGCAGCCGGGATTTGAACCCGCGACCTGCGGGTCAGCAGCCGAGTACCTTAGCCACTAGACCACCGCGGCTGGGCCACAGGTAAGCAGAAACAAACTAACACTCAAGCAAATTGAATGTTGTTATGTAGGGGTGCCTTCTTGATCATTTACTTGGAGATTGTACTATTGGTCCATCTGTCCATCATTTATGCTAGTCAGCAAACTCAACCTAGATATTATGGAGCGTAGGACGTAGCTTCGTGTACTCGTCATCATTCCCATAATGGAGATGCGTGGGTTTCTTATTTTTTTTGGGGGAAGGGACACAAAGTGCTAGACCTAAACACGCTTGTCCTTAAGAAACAGCTAAGTCTTCGCAAATAGTATAGCTTTGGTGAAGTCACTAATATAGATCACGACAGTTTAGTTTCATCGAAAAAAACGGTATATTGTCACGAGGTTGTGATACACGCAGCACTAGAGAGGAAGCACGCAGGAGTCAGGGCGGTGTCAGGCGAACTGTTTATTGGGCGAACTTGTGCCCAGCAAAACGGGGCCAAACACAACTCATAGCAACAGCGGCGTGAACAGTCGTCGGCCAACGGAAAAAAAAAAGACCCCCAGTGGCGCACTGCGCCGGCTTTTTATACACGCGTCGTAACGCGTTCCAAAGTGGCATACAAGATAAACGCGGCCTGCGTTGCGCTTAACAGAAAGTGATAGCGTCTTCCTTCGCAAACGAAAAGAACCGCACGTGTCAGTTTTTTATACACGCGTCGTAACGCGTTCCAGAGTGGCATACAAGATAAACGCGGCCTGCGTTGCGCTTAACAGATAGTGATAGCGTCTTCCTTCGTAAACCAAAAGAATCGCACGTGTCACTACCCCCCTCTGAAAAAGCATCGTCCCGATGCTAAAGACAGAACATAAGAGAGAGTACATGCAATAAATTACATTAACAATGCGTCACAGCTAATCAGCGCGCGTAATAAGGTTTAAGTCGCACCACGTGTACGACTTCGGGTCGTGCACGGCGTCGTTGGGATGACGTTAAGCCATCGGGCACGACCTCATAGTCCAGTTCACCACGACGTCGGACTACCTTGTAGGGTCTAAAGTAGCGTCGCAGGAGCTTCTCAGACAATCCCCGTCGTCGTATCGGCGTCCAGACCCAGACAAGGTCACCTGGTTGGTATTCGGTGTGGTGTCGTCGAAGGTTGTAGTGGCGCCTGTCGACCGTCTGTTGGCTCTTGATACGCAGGCGAGCTAGCTGTCGAGCTTCTTCAGCGCGATCCAGGTAGCTGGCGACGTCGAGGTCTTCTTCGTCGGTGCCGACCGGTAGCATGGCGTCAAGCGTCGTTGTTGGGCTCCGTCCGTAGACGAGCTTGTATGGAGCAAACTGCGTCGTTTCCTGCACGGCCGTGTTGTACGCGAATGTTACATACGGGAGTATGGCGTCCCACGTCTTGTGCTCGACGTCCACGTACATGGCCAGCATGTCGGCGATGGTCTTATTTAGACGCTCGGTGAGGCCATTCGTCTGTGGGTGGTACGCGGTGGTTCGGCGGTGGCTTGTCTGACTGTACCTCAAGATCGCTTGCGTTAGGTCAGCCGTAAAGGCCGTACCTCTGTCGGTGATGAGGACCTCGGGGGCTCCGTGGCGGAGGACGATGTTCTCAATGAAGAACATGGCGACCTCGGCGGCAGTGCCCTTGGGCAAGGCCCTTGTTTCGGCATAGCGGGTGAGGTAGTCAGTCGCTACGACAATCCATTTGTTGCCAGAAGTTGACGTCGGGAACGGCCCCAGTAAGTCCATGCCGATTTGTTGGAATGGCCGTTGAGGTGGTTCGACGGGTTGCAGAAGTCCGGCTGGCCTAGTTGTCGGCGTCTTGCGTCGCTGACAGTCTCTGCATGTTTTTACGTAGTGGGCGACGTCGGCAGCGAGGCGAGGCCACTAGTACTTCTCTTGTATTCGTGACAGTGTGCGGGAAACACCAAGATGTCCGGCTGTCGGGTCGTCGTGTAATGCTTCCAGAACCTCTGGACGTAACGCTGAAGGTACCACGAGGAGGTGGTCGGCGCGGAGCGGCGACAAGTTTTTCTTCAGGAGGACGTTGTTTCGCAGGAAAAACGAAGCCAGTCCTCGGCGGAATACTTTCGGCACGTCGGCGGTCTTGCCTTGCAGGTAGTCCATGAGGATCTTGAGCTCCGGGTCAGCTCGTTGGCGTTCCGCGTAGTCGTCGGTACTTATGGGTCCCAGGAAAGAGTCGTCGTCCTGGTCATCCTGGGGCGGCGGATCGACAGGGGCGCGAGACAAGCAGTCGGCGTCGGAGTGCTTTCGTCCGCTCTTGTAGACGACGGTGATGTCAAATTCTTGTAGTCTGAGACTCCACCGTGCGAGGCACCTTGATGGATCCTTCAAGTTAGCTAGCCAACACAAGGCGTGGTGGTCACTCACGACTTTGAAAGGCCTGCCGTACAGGTAGGGGCGGAACTTTGATGTAGCCCAGATGATGGCAAGGCATTCCTTTTCTGTCGTGGAATAATTGGCTTCTGCCTTCGAAAGTGACCGGCTAGCGTAACTGATGACCCTTTCAAGTCCGTCGGTCCTCTGCACGATCACGGCGCCGAGCCCTGTGCTGCTTGCGTCCGTGTGAATTTCGGTGTCAGCTTCTTCGTCGAAGTGCGCCAGTATTGGCGGCGTTTGCAGGCGTCGCTTTAATTCTTGAAATGCCTCGACTTGCGGCGTTTCCCATTTGAAGTCGACGTCAGCCTTCGTGAGGTACGTCAGTGGCTCGGCGATCCGCGAAAAGTTCTTCACGAAGCGCCTGTAATAAGCGCAGAGGCCAAGAAATCGGCGTACTGCTTTCTTGTCGGTGGGTGCAGGAAAGTCGGCGATCGCAGCTGTTTTCTGTGGATCAGGGAGCACTCCCGACTTGCTGATAACGTGGCCAAGGAACAATAGTTCCTCGTAGGCGAAGCGGCACTTTTCTGGCTTCAGGGTAAGTCCAGAGGCTTTGATTACCCGAAGAACAGCTTCAAGGCGCCGGAGGTGCTCGTCGAAGTTGGAAGAAAATACGACTACGTCGTCCAAGTAGACGAGGCAAGTCTGCCACTTCAAGCCTGCGAGTACTGTGTCCATAACCCGTTGGAACGTCGCAGGCGCCGAGCAAAGACCAAAGGGCATGACCTTAAACTCGAATAGGCCGTCTGGTGTTATGAAGGCAGTCTTCTCTCGGTCTCTCTCGTCTACTTCGATTTGCCAGTAGCCGGTTTTGAGATCCATCGACGAAAAATACTTGGCGTTGTAGAGTCTGTCCAGAGCATCGTCTATCCGTGGGAGGGGATACACGTCTTTCTTCGTGATGTTGTTCAGGCGACGATAATCGACGCAAAAACGTAGGGTTCCGTCCTTCTTCTTCACCAACACCACGGGTGATGCCCACGGACTCGTAGACGGCTGAATGATGTCGTCACGCAGCATTTCGTCGACTTGTTGCTTGATGGCCTCGCGTTCCCGTGCAGAAACTCGGTAGGGGCTCTGACGGAGCGGACGGGCATATTCGTCGGTTATGACGCGATGTTTCGCGAGAGGGGTCTGACGAAGCCTCGACGACGACGAGAAGCAGTCCTTGTATTGGTGGAGTAAGGCTTTGAGCTCCTTTTGTTGCTGCCTGGAAAGGCTTTGATTGACGTCGAAGGCGGGCGCGGACACTGCTGTCGACGTTGCGGCTCCCTGAGAATCAGTGAGGCCGAAGGCATTGCTCGCTTCCACAAATTCGCTTAGATGTGCTACCGTCGTGCCCCTATTTAAGTGCCTATATTCGTTGCTGAAGTTCGTCACCATTACCTTGGCTTCGCCGTTATGAAGCTTGGCTATGCCTCTTGCGACGCAAATCTGACGGTTTAGGAGCAGGTGCTGGTCGCCTTCGATGACACCTTGTAAGTTGGTAGACGCTTTGGTGCCGACGGAAATGATGACGCTCGACAGTGGCGGGATGGTTACCTGCTCTTCTGTCACATTCAAGGCATTGTGAGCGACGTTGCAGTCTGACGCCGTTGCATTATCCGTGGACAGCGTGATTGACCTGGATCTTAGGTCGATTACTGCGCCTTGCTGGTCCAGGAAATCCATGCCTAAAATGACGTCTCGCGAGCATTGCTGCAGGACCACAAAATTCACAGAATACGTCTGGCTGTGAATCGTGACTCTTGCCGTGCAGGTTCCAGTCGGTGTTATAAGGTGGCCCCCTGCTGTTCGGATATCCGGTCCTTCCCATGCAGTCTTTACCTTCTTGAGCTTAGCGGCGAAGAGACCACTGATGATAGAGTAGTCGGCGCCGGTATCGACTAGGGCGGTGACGCTGTGGCCGTCGATGATCACGTCGAGGTCGGTGGTTCGTCGTCTGGCGTTCCGGTTAGGTCGGGGCGTCGGATCACGGCTGCGTCGGCTTGGTCCGGTGCTGCTATGTCGCGTCGGCGGCGAGGCTTTGTCGTAAAGACTCTGCTCAGGCGGCGTACTGCGACTACGTCGGGAAAGTTCGTGCGTCGTGGTCGTCGTCATCGGCAGCGGCGGCGGCGGCGGAGGAGGATCTTCGGCATTGCGTCGTGCAGCAACCGCACCTCCATCGGTTGCTGCCTTTAGTTTCCCGGGTAGGGGCTTGGGGATCGGCCCCGGTTAGGGCCGGTGTACTGGCGGCGATCCGGGGAGACGTAGCGGCCAGGCGAAGGTGAACGGGATGGTCGTCGTTGTTGCCACTGCGATCCGGCGATGTAGTCGGTGATGTCGCGAGGTCGCTCACCTGGGCGCGGACGCGGCGCGTTCACGTCGAAGCCACGCAGTCCCATCTCACGGTACTGGCAGTAGCTGTAGGTGTGCCCGGCTTCGCCGCAGTGGTAGCATAGTGGGCGGTGGTTCGGGGTGCGCCAAACGTCAGTTTTCCTCGGCGAGCGCTGGATTACTGGCGAGCGGGAAGGCGTCGGGGGTGGCGGCGGTGGCTGGCGACGAAACTGCGGAGACGTTGGCTCCTGGTGTTGGCGAGGAGCGGCGACAGGTCGTCGTGCAGTAGCGGCGTAGGTCATCGCCTCCGGTTGGGGCTGTGGCCGTTCAGGAACGCTCAGTGAGCGCTGTAGTTCCTCGCGGACTACGTCTTCGCGAGAGGCGACTTGGGGCTGAGACGATGGCAACATGCGGCGCAGTTCTTCACGAACAATAGCACGTATGGTCTCGCGCAGGTCGTCGGGGCAGAGTCCTCGGACTTCTGCGACGTCTGGCGACATGCGCCGATCGTATTGGCTGGTCCGCATTTCAAGAGTCTTCTCGATGGTGGTAGCCTCGAAGAGGAACTCTTGTACCGTCTTTGGCGGGGTTCTGATCAGTCCGGCGAAGAGCTCCTGCTTCACTCCTCGCATAAGCAGGCGAACCTTCTTGTCCTCAGACATGTCGGCGTCGGCGTGGCGGAAAAGTCGCGTCATCTCCTCCGTAAAGATCGTTACGTTTTCGTTGGGGAGCTGCACCCGAGTTTCAAGCAGTGCTGCGGCTCTTTCCTTTCGCACGACGCTTGCAAAGGTGCGCAGGAAAGCAACGCGGAAGTCGTCCCAGGTTCGAAGCGTTGACTCGCGGTTCTCGAACCAAGTCCTTGCGGCGTCTTCCAGGTAAAAATACACATGACGTAGCTTGTCGTCCGGGTCCCACGTATTGAGGGCTGCGACGCGGTCGTAAATGTCAAGCCAGCTTTCCGGGTCTTCGTAGGTCGATCCGCGGAAGGTAGGCGGCTCTTTGGGCTGGTTGACGACCACGGTTGCCGAAGACCTTGCTTCCGTCATCGTGGATGCCGGCTTCGTAGCAGCCTTTGTTTTCTTGTCCTTGTCGGGGAGCGGCAGGTATTCGGGCGGTAGTCCTTGTTGTCTTCGGCTCACTCGAACGACCGGGTCGGCGTCGTCCTCTTGCCGGCTTGGGCTTGGCTCACGGCTGGACGGGGGCGTACGGTACATGGACCGAGAAGCACCTCCACCAGATGTCACGAGGTTGTGATACACGCAGCACTTGAGAGGAAGCACGCATGAGTCAGGGCGGTGTCAGGCGAACTGTTTATTGGGCGAACTTGTGCCCAGCAAAACGGGGCCAAACACAACTCATAGCAACAGCGGCGTGAACAGTCGTCGGCCAACGGAAAAAAAAAAGACCCCCAGTGGCGCACTGCGCCGGCTTTTTATACACGCGTCGTAACGCGTTCCAAAGTGGCATACAAGATAAACGCGGCCTGCGTTGCGCTTAACAGAAAGTGATAGCGTCTTCCTTCGCAAACGAAAAGAACCGCACGTGTCAGTTTTTTATACACGCGTCGTAACGCGTTCCAGAGTGGCATACAAGATAAACGCGGCCTGCGTTGCGCTTAACAGATAGTGATAGCGTCTTTCTTCGTAAACCAAAAGAACCGCACCTGTCAATATTCCAAGTTTATTAGAATATACAATAACAACGCATAACTATATTGTCGCGAGCAAAAACAAGATCTGCAGCCAGGAGTTCACCCGAACGGGAGCAACCAAAACGTTCTTTTCTTCTTCGTAGCCCAAAACGGGTATGAGCCACAGCGGCTCGTTCATCAATGGTGGCATTACCCCCTCTCCCAAGAAGCATCGTCTCGATGCTGTACATGAATGCAAAAAAAAGAAAATGAGATGAAAATCACCATGCAAGCAAAATGAATGGCGTAAGGCGGAATAACATAGTTGGTTGTGGAGTCAAGAGTTAAATGAGAAATAAGAAAAATAGGAAAGAATGTAAGGGAGGGACGAATAAAGTCAGTCACTCTCTGGCGATTCACAGCGCGAAAAGTATGGTTTCAGCCGTGAAACGTGAACGACTTCAGTTCGCGGGGTGAAACGGGAACGTCTCGAAGTGCCTTCTGGGAGAACCTCATATGTGACGTCGCTGAGACGTCGTACGACCTTGTAAGGGCCGAAGTAGCGGCGAAGAAGCTTTTCTGAACGGCCACGTTGTCGGATAGGGGTCCACACCCAGACTTCATCACCGGGCTTGAAAATAACTTCACGGTGACGACGATTGTAGCGGCGTGCGTCTGCGCTTTGGTGATGTTGAATACGGTGACGAGCAATTTGACGGGCCTCTTCTGCACACTGCGCGAATTTGGCGGCATCGGTGCGGTATGTTCCCAAGTTGTCGGGCAGGAGCATGGCGTCGAGCATCGTCGTGACCTCGCGACCGTGGACTAAGCGAAAAGGTGTGAAACCGCTACTTTCTTGAACAGCAGTATTATACGCAAAAGTTACGTAGGGAAGTATGGCGTCCCAGTTCTTGTGATTGATGTCCACATACATTGACAGCATGTCTGCAATTGTCTTATTGAGTCGTTCAGTCAGCCCGTTTGCTTGCGGGTGGTAAGCCGTTGTTTTGCGATGTTCCGTGCCACTTAATCGCAAGACTTCCTGCAGCATCTCTGCGGTGAAAGCTGTCCCACGATCAGTTATGACGACAGCTGGAGCACCGTGACGTAAGACGATGCTGTTCACGAAAAATTGGGCGACATCTGCTGCGGTTGCTTTTGGAAGCGCCTTCGTTTCACAGTAGCGTGTTAAGTAGTCGGTAGCGACCACGATCCACCGGTTTCCAGGCGAAGACGTGGGGAATGACCCCAGCAAGTCCATGCCAATCTGATGAAAGGGCGCCTTTGGTGGGCCTATTGGTTGCAGTAGTCCCGCTGGTCGTAAAGGTGGAACCTTACGTCGCTGACAGTCGCGACATGTGCGAACGTAATGCTTCACAGTCTTTGCGAGACGTGGCCAGTAGTAGGAGCGTTGAATCCGTTGCAGCGTGCGCGTATAGCCGAGGTGTCCGGACGATGGCTCATCATGATACGCACGTAAAATGTCACCACGAAGCGTAGTTGGCGCAACAAGCAGATACATAGCGTGTGTAGGATGAAAGTTCTTTTTGTAAAGCACTCCATCGCGGAAACAAAAGGAGGATAGCGAGCGTGCAAAGCTTCGAGGAGGGTGGGAATTGCGTCCTTCCAGGTAGTCAATAAGCGGAATGAGCTCCGAGTCGTGACGCTGTTGCTCAGCTAAGCGGGTTGCTGATACGACAGAAAGAAAAGTGTCGTCGTCTTCAAGGTCAGTGTTGGCATTTTCGACCGGTGCACGTGAGAGACAGTCGGCGTCGGTGTGTTTCCGCCCAGATTTGTGGACGATGGTGATATCGAAATCTTGTAGCCGAAGGCTCCATCGTGCTAGACGACCTGAGGGATCTTTGAGATTTGCGAGCCAACAAAGGGAATGGTGGTCGCTAACTACCCTGAATGGGCGGCCATACAAGTATGGGCGGAACATTGTTATGGCCCAGACAACAGCGAGGCATTCCTTCTCGGTTGCAGAATAGTTTTTCTCCGCTGCGGATAACGTTCTGCTCGCATAAGCGATCACGCGCTCTACGCCATTATGCCACTGAACTAATACCGCTCCTAGTCCAACGTTGCTGGCGTCAGTGTGTAATTCCGTGTCAGCGCTTTCGTCAAAATGACCCAGTACAGGCGGAGCCTGGAGGAGGTTTCGGAGCGTGTCGAACGCATGACACTGATCGGGACCCCATACAAACGAGACACCGTCTTTTGTAAGCTTGTTGAGGGGTTCAGCAATCTTCGAAAAGTTTTTGACAAAACGCCTGTAATACGCACAGAGCCCCAGAAATCGGCGTAGGTCGCGCTTATTTGTGGGCACGGGAAATGCGGCAACAGCACGGGTTTTCTCCGGGTCTGGGCGGATGCCGGCATGGCTCACAACGTGACCAAGGAACTTCAGTTCTTCATATCCAAAATGACATTTCTCGGGTTTGAGAGAAAGCCCCGCTGTTCTGATTGCCTGAAGTACTGCCTGAAGGCGTTGGACGTGTTGTTCAAACGTGTCTGCAAAGACCACGACGTCATCAAGGTAAACAAGACATGATTGCCATTTGAGCCCTGTGAGAACCGTATCCATCATTCTTTGGAAAGTAGCTGGCGCTGAGCATAGACCGAAAGGCAACACTTTAAACTCGTACAGGCCGTCAGGAGTAATAAACGCCGTCTTTTCGCGGTCGCGCTCATCCACTGCGATTTGCCAGTAGCCGCTACGTAAATCCATGGAAGAAAAATATTTAGCGTTGCGTATACGGTCCAACGAGTCATCTATCCGGGGTAGAGGATAAACGTCCTTTTAGGTGACCTTGTTCAGTTTACGGTAATCAACGCAAAAACGCAACGTACCGTCCTTCTTCTTTACTAGCACAACTGGCGAAGCCCAGGGACTGGTTGATGGCTGGATGACGTCGTCCTGAAGCATCTGCTGGACTTGGTCACGTATAGCGTCTTGCTCTTTTTGCGACACCCTATAGGCGTGTTGTCGGATGGGTCTCTCGGTGGGTTCCGTGACGATACGGTGCTGAGCAAGTGGTGTCTGTTTAACCTTTGACGTAGTGGCAAAGCAGTCTTGAAATGAGCCGAGTAAACGCAAAAGGCTTTCTCGTTGAGACGCAGGTAGTCTCTCGTTTACGTCGAGAGTGCTCGTGAACGCCTCGTCAGGGTGGCCATTCGATGAAAATAAAGCTAACGTGGGCGAACCATCGGCATCGGCAAGTTTTTCACAATATGCAATGGCAGTGTGTCTCGTTAGGTGGCGATATTCGTCGCTGAAGTTCATGACCAGCAGGTGAACATGCCTATTACTAGGCTGAATGATTCCTCGGGCAACACAGATTTGTCGTGAAATAAGGAGAGACAAATTGGCCTCTGCAATTACCGCGTCAGACATGTCCTGTCCCAATTCTACTTCGACAAAGAGGCTGCTTCGAGGTGGGAGAGTCAGAGAATCGTCGGTAACACGAAGTGCTCTTTTGCGGAATTGTGTACTGTCAGTTGCAGCGCAAAAAGGATCCTCGAACGACACAAGTAATTCACGGAGGTCGATGACGGCGCCGTATTCACGAAGGAAGTCCATTCCTAGAATGACTGGCGGAGAGCACACGCGCGATACGAGGAAAGAGCCTGCAAATGTCGACGTACGTATACGAATGCGTGCCGTGCACATACCGGTAGGCATCACCAGATGGCCCCCTGCCGTGCGCAACTGCGGTCCTTGCCATGGTGTGGTAACCTTCCTCAGTTCAGATGCCAGTGCGGCGCTCATTACGGAATAGTCGGCCCCGGTGTCGACGAGGGCGTTGACAGCATGATTGTCGACGAAGACGGCGATTTCGGCAGAAACGATCTTTCTGCTGTCAGAGAACACTGCAGAACCGGAATGGTCCTTGTCTGGTCGTTGCGTCGAATGAGGGTCTTTTACAGTTCGCCGGGCCGCGACTTCACCCCCAGAAGTCGCCGTTCCTAGTTTCCCCTGCGGGGACTTGGTGACCGGCTCCTGAAAGGAGCGGAAGACGATGTGGGCAAACTGGGTGACGTAGACCGGCGAGGCGACGGTGATCTTGACTGGTGGTGCTGAACAGTCGAAGATGTTCGCTGGCCCGTGAGATAGGCTTCGATTTCGCGGGGGCGCTCACCGTAGCGCGGGCATCGAGCTTCAGGATGGAAGCCGCGGAGACCTAGTTGCCGGTATTGACAGTTCCTGTATACGTGACCCGCTTCGCCGCAGTGATAGCAGAGCGGACGGTTATCCGAGGTGCGCCACGTGCTTGCCTTGCTACCACTTTGTCTTGAGGTAGACTGCAGATAGGTGGGTGTGCTCGGGAACCTTGAGCCGTGAGGCGGGCTCGAAGCAGTGGTGTGGAATGACTGCATAGCCTGGTACCTGGGCCGCATAGCAGGATCTGTAGCCGGTGGCGCAGGGAATCGCAATGCCGCTGCGTATGTCAGGACTGGCGCCTCGGGAATCGGTGGTGTGATTGGGGTCAGGGGTGTGACGGCCTGCCGGACTTCTTGTCTGATTACATCCGCGAGGTCAGACACAGGTTGATGGGATCCCACCGCCTGAAGCTGTCGCAGTTCGTCCCGAACAATACTTCGAATGAAGTCTGCGAGGGCCTGTCTCTCGCTGTCAGAGCCGATAGAGCATGCGGTGGCCGGGATCTGGCGTTCGTATTGTGATGATCACTGCTGCAGCGTACGTTCCATTGTGTTTGCCTCACTGATGAACTGGGCGACTGTCGTTGGTGGATTGCGCACGAGCCCAGCGAAAAGCTGTTCTTTTACTCCACGCATCAAATGCCCCACCTTCTTTTCCTCGGGCATGGCGGGGTCCGCGCGCTTGAAGAGCCGAAGCATTTCCTCGACAAACATGGATACTCGTTCGTTCGGCCGCTGGTTTCTGCAGGATATGGCTTGTTCGGCCCTCTCCTTCCTCTCGGTGTTCCGAAAGGCGTCACGGAGCTGATGGCTAAACTCTTGCCAGGTTGCAAATGAGCCCTCGTGGTTCTCGTACCATGTCTTCGCAGAATCCTCCAAGTAAAAGTAAACTCTGCGCAGCTTGCGAACATCGTCCCATTCGTTGATACAGGCAACCCGATCAAAGTGGTCGAGCCAGTCATCAACATCCTCGAAGATATCTCCATGGAACGGCTTTGGTGTCTGTGGCGCATGAAAAACATGGGCGAGAAGAGAACCATGGGCATCGCTGGTTTGGACCGCCTGGCTTGTCATCGAAGTTGCCATCTTTCTGGGTGTCGATGTCAAGGGACCAAATTCAGGGGGTAACCCACGCAGGCGGTGGCTGCTTCTTGCTCTGGGAGATGTAGCTGTCTCCACGATGGCCGACACAGCCGAAGTACACGTACCCAGCACTTCCACCAGTAATGTCGCGAGCAAAAACAAGATCTGCAGCCAGGAGTTCACCCGAACCAGAGCAACCAAAACGTTCTCTTCTTCTTCGTAGCCCAAAACGGGTATGAGCCACAGCGGCTCGTTCATCAATGGTGGCAATATTATTTGTAAGCTGGCGCCACATGAAAAAGAGCATGTTGCCGAGACAAACTAGGGTCAAACCGTGGCTTCACATTTACCAGTGATGCGTTGCTAGCGTTTTCCATCGAGATTTTTCTTTTGCCATGTTATCCTTCAGCTAACATTACTAGCAGATTAGGGCCGTCCACTTAGGTTCTTCTCTCTCGATTCTATTCCCGCACCCCTCTTTCTCTTGAACGCTTTCTGCCACGAGCATGGTTAGGCGCTGCCCCCGTGATAAACCTACCTTTCCGCAAGCGGCGACACTTTGTTACGCATGGACAAAGAATGTGACGTGAAATTATAGGACGTCACAAACTCTGACGACTTTTGAGGTCATTATAAAGCCGTAGGATTATGTCATGACATGATTATGATGAATCCTCTGCGTTGGTCACGTGGATGCTGACCATCACATTGTGCGTCTGATTGAGGCATCAAAATGTTTTGCCTTTACACTCATTGCTGTAATCATGGTCGCCGTTTGAATGAATAATTCTAATAAACTCTACTGGCAATAGCACGCCCTTATGGTGAGGTTGAATGAACAGCCAGATTCAAGGCTTGTAGGAATGCGTTTCTCGGCATGTGTGTAGAAATTTGTTGAAATTCCGAGAGCACAGGAGTTCGTAAGAGCGCGGTGGCCCGGGGTGGATTCCTTAACAGCCTTCGGAGACACTGATCTCATGTCTGCCCAGTAGAAAATACACTGTTCTTTATTGTGTGTCTTATTGTACGTCATGTCTAGAAAAAGTTACTAAAACAAGAGGTACATGAACCCATGCCGTGATGCACACACTCCTGCCTTTGGCAGTGCGACGGCCCAGGTTCACATCCCACCTTGCCATAAAAATTTATTTTGAGGGGCGTACGATAACGTCACACATGAAGCTGTCCTCACCGCTCTCAAGGAGGTAGGAGTGGGCGGACGGATGTTTCAGTGGCTACGCAGTTATCTTTCTGAGCGATGCTTTTTCGTGAGAACCGAGGATGTTGACACTTCGCTACATTACAGCCACCGTGGTGTTCCCCAGGGTGGCATACTTAGCCCTGTACTATTCAACCTGACGCTAATAGCTCTCAATGAGCATCTGCCAAGTACTGTCAGATTGTCAATGTACGCGGACGACATCTGCGTTTGGACGTCTGCAGTAACACGTCTACAGCTGCGAGCGCGAATTCAGAGAGCTGCCACTCAAGTTGCTATTTACCTCCGTCAACGAGGTCTGGAAATTTCCTCTGAGAATTGTGAACTTGTGGCATTTACGCGCAAACCAATGCAGAACTACAGCGTTCTGATAAACAGCGAAAAGATACGTCACCTCCAATCATACGAGTTCCTAGCTGTAATAATTGACAGATACTTATCACGGAGCTCACATGCATCATACATGAAAAGGCGATTGACAGGCATCTGTCATTTGTTCAAGTTCTTCGCTGGAAAGAACTGGGGAATGTGCACAGCTGATATGTTGTGACTATACAGGATTGTTTTCCTTGGATTCTTCCGGTACAGCCTACCTGCGTTAACCAACGCAAGTAAAACACGCATACAAATGCTTAAAAGTGTCCATGCTCAAGCACTCCGGATTTGTTTAGGCTTGCCCCAAAGTGCATCAACACCGACAACTATCGCCATCACAAGAGACCACCTCATTAAGACCCACATTAATGTTGAAGTGCTGCGGACTCATATACCACACCTTGCTCGAACTCCTCGACATCACCTAGCCTCTCTACTAGTGGACCGACCATGCACATCTTACTGCAAAACAGTGATTGCACATGGTGAGTCGATCCCAACTTCGTTCTCTCCTGCCGCTAGACCTGTGACTCCGCCACGGTGCCTCGCTCAACCACTGATTATTATTAACATACCTGGCGTCCAGAAAGAGGCCAATTTGTCGTCACCGGCTCTTAAACAGCTCACACTACTTTTCTTGTATGAGAAATACCAAGAATCCACACATATATACACTGACGGATCGTTGCAGCCGGACTGCTCTACAAGAGCAGTAGTGATACCAAGGTTGGCCACGACAATTAAATTCAATACATCTCACGCAACAACATCAACGGCAGCATAATTGACGGCACTTAGTGCCGCGTTGCAATTTGTCGTTGATCAACCTACACGCAAGTGGACTATTTTCTGCGACTCGAAGGCGGCACGGCAGTCTCTACTATCAGCTTTACGACGTGGACCACACGAGCAGTTGGTACAAGAGATAGCAGAGGTTATACACCACCTGACTGAGAAAGGGTACGAAATTACATTTCAGTGGTTACCCAGTCACTGCGGAATCATCGGCAACTAACGGGCCGATCAAGCTGCCCGCTGAGCCCACACAGAAGATCATTAACTACGACTACCACTTTCTAGGACAGATGCCGCACGAAAGCTCCATAGGCTTGCTCGTCAACAAACCACATCACAATGGAATCAGCCACACTTCAAGCATACCCGACTGTACTCGCTTGACCCTACGCTAAGTCTTCAAGTCCCGTTGAGGCTTTGCCGAGCACACCAGACCCTGTTATGTAGGCTGCGGTTGGGCATTGAGTTTACCAACGCCTACGCTTTCCGCATTGGGATGGCCGACACCGCAGCCTGTGGCCACTGTGGCAAAGAAGAGACAATTCAACATATTCTTTATGACTGCCTAGAGTATAGTAAACAATGACTATGCCTTCGCAAGGAACTCAGCAAATTAGATAATCAACCTCTGTCGGAGCAAGGAATTCTACAATATCGACAAGATGCAACTTCACAGAAGAAGGCCCTGAAAGCGCTACTACACTTTGTACGATCAAGCGGCCTTACTGAACGGTTGTAGCTAGGACGCCCTTCCTGTGTGTGTTTTTCTTTTCACATGAATGTGCGAGTTTTTTTCTCTATCTACCCCCTAGCTCTTTCTTGCCCCTATTTCCCCGCCCCAGCGCTGGGTAGCAAACCAGATGCCAATATCTGGTTAACCTCCCGGCCTTTTCCTTTCTCTCTCTCTCTCTCTCTCTTATTTCGAGTTATTATTTGTTTCTCCGTTCCCTCAGAGTTCTTTTTTTCTACAGCATTAGTTTTTTTGTGCCACTTCAGGTAAGGTTCAAAAGGTTGCACAGTAATTATAAACAATCTCCGATGCCTCCATTGAGTCTCTCGCATACGCACGCAGCAATATCCTAGCTTAAGTATGATTACTACACTGTAAAAAGCACAACGACGAGACCACGAAGTTTGTTCCGTATGGTTTCATCACCCTCTTGTTGCTGGCGTGTGGTTATCGGGTAAATTTGGACCGAAAGATAAGTTCAAGCCGTCTCAAGGACGAGGCCACCTGGGTAATTGTCCAGGCTGAGCATCTCGACGCACATCGTGATGCCTGCGTAGACATGCCTACCTCAGTCATGTTTCCTTCGTAAGCACGGACAACGTGTTACGGTGGGGTTATCGCGGGTTATGATGCGGGGTTCGCAGTGTGGCTTTCGTCGTGCATTGTTCCTAGTGCCTCCTCGTGATTTACGATCACTGTAAGTGTAATAGTATCTTGCGGTTTGATAAATAGACATTGTTGCTTGTAATAGAACAGTGTGTACACCTTTTTTGTGCCTTCTTTTGCATCTTGTGTAGACACGGTCGTGTAATGTTTATGACGCTAGACTGCTGAACCAACGATCACGGGATCAAATCCTGATCCCAGTGGCTGCATTTTTGATGTAGGCGAAAATGTTTGATTCTCGTGTGTTTAGACTTAGGTGCACGTTAAAGAAGCCCAGGTGGTCTAAATTCTCCCAGTCCTCCACTACGGCGTCCTTCATGACCACAACCAGGTTATGTGACGTTCAACTACCGATATGAATCATATTTTATCTCTAGCACCTGCTTTCTGAGATGCTGTCAATATTGCGACGAAGTCCTTTACACGCCTTTATTAGGCCTGGGAGATGGGGCCAAAACAGTCACCTCCGAGGCACAGAACCGACTGAAGGGTTATCCCCACTAACGATGAAGATGAAGGACACTAGATGATGAAGGTTTTGTACAGGTGATGAAGAAGCGTGCTTTGAATGCCCACAATATTAGCAGCAAAAGCGTAGCAACAGGGAAATCCTGACGATGCCTTTGTGATGCTCGGTGTAGTTCAGGCTCTATAGCCTATGTGTGCAGCTATGGTCTTTGATCATGCGCGTATGTCATATTCAACCATAACAGCGGGACGCCTATGATTCCAGCGTGCCAAATGTCACACTTCAGCACTGTACACAACTTATGAATCATGTTATGGCATTCAAATAACTTACTGAAGCTTATAGCAAGCAGGCGTGTCGCACCGCTAAGCTCGAGGGCGTTGGTTTGTGTCGCGGCTACGTAGGCCGCATTAAAAAAAGCAAAATGCAGAGAACACCCGTGTGCTTTCCCTAGTGCAGAAAAATTCCGGAGCAGCCCACCACGGCGTCTCTAAATATGTTTAGGGACGAAAAGTCCCAACAAGTACTGTTATGTACCATAACTCTGAGCTGGCCTAGTTGAAACGAATTTATATTATTGTACCTTCTTGCGCAACAGGCAAGAATAAAAAAAAACACTGCACACGGACAAGCGCACGAACAGATTGGTGCTTCTCCGTGTTCTCTTTTCATTCTGCCTTGTTCATCGCGCACTAAGGTAAAACAAATGAATTGGTTTCAACTAAGTTGACCAGTCCTGCTTCTGTTCATTTATACCTTGTCAGGCCCTCTTTCTACTTGCGCTTATTATAGTGAACTAGAGAGGAATAGCGGGACGAGGGCACTCCGACCGGTGAGGCCATTTGCACGGAAACCAATGGGCGGTGCTGCGGCGCCTTTCTCCTGAAGCGCACCTCAGTCGGCGCTTGTCTGTCGCACTTTCAAATGACGAGCGCGATATGTTTAAAGTTGATGCTTGACTCCCGATTGGCTAAACTTTACACTGTGTCAACATAAAGCGAATCAATAGTTTCGTGTTGAAAGCTTCAAGACGTGACATTTTAGGGACAAGCCTTTAAGTGAGAAAGTTTTTGGAATGGCGAGTGGCTACTCAGATAGAATAATTGCGGCCGTGTGCAGCCGATGCCGTGCACGCACAAAAGCCCTTGCCGGGAGCGTTCTTGGGATCTTTATCAGGCTGGGGTTATCGGACGTGTGAAAAACCTTCGTGTTGTGCGTTCATGGCCATAGTTGGGCATCTCTTCGGCTGTGCCTTCTCTAGGTGCTATGTGTGGTGTCTTTCCCTGCCTTAGTGGGTGAAGTGCCGAGACCATCAAGCGCCGCATTGGCTGAAGGTGCGAACAATGGTCCCAGCGTTTGCGAAGTGGTGCTAATAAGAGGGCAACATTGTGTATAATTTCAGTTCTACAACCAACTCCTATTTACTTGTTCACTTGGTCACCTTATGTCGACTTCACAGTTCCTAACCATTGAAATATTGTTATGTCGTGTGTACGAGCACCTCACCTGACTTACTGGACGATGGATCTTGTGACAGAGGCCCGCTACCAAAAGTTAGACCCCCCGGACCCGGAGTCCCAACAACTGGATGGCAGGTGCGTGTGCTCAGATTTTGGTGCACGTTAAAGAACCCCAGATGGTCAAAATTTTCGGAGCCCTCCGCTACGACATCTCTCATATTCGTATGGTGGCGTTGGAACATTATATCTCACATATTAATCAACAACTGGATGGCAGTGGTGGGATGCCGTCCACCCCGGTCGTAACAGCCTGTGGGGTGCGCTTCACCGTGACCGTAATCACGCCACACGCGATGCATTACCGGACAAACCAAGCCCATTGAGTGCACCGCACTTGGAAGATTTATGCACACAAACGATTTTTGAAAGGGTGAACAATTCATTCGCTCTCAACTGCGAAAAATATGAGAGGTAAGTTTGAGTGAACGTTCGGTTGCTAGTTCCGTGGTGTGGCATCTGTCTTTGTCTCCGTCCAAGCAGCTGGCTGGAACGACCTCACTACGTGCATGCGGTGAGTTCAGCTAAGTACAATTACCACCATGAAATGTTCCATGAAAATAAAAATTTAGTTCATCAGGCCTTCGTCTATTGTGAAATGTCTGTGAACATAGTCCTTAAACTTCAACAGCATGAACCTGTTTGTAACCGCACTGCCTTCGATTAGACACAGTTCTTTGTTCTTAAGTTTCAACATGTCCTGGTACATTTCCTAATGAGAGCAGCTATGTAAAGTTCAGCAGAAAACAAAATTGGTTCCAATAAAATTCGACACAAAGAATAAACCCCACGCGTTAACGGAAGGAAAAGAGAAAGGCCTTTGTGTTTCAACCCAGATGCGCAGTCGCCATTTTCATACTCATTTGGTCTGTCATCTTGGAAAACCTTGCGAACAACCTGTAAGTTGTGGGCAATGCGAAGTTCTGTCGTTACGTAAACATTTCATTGCCAATACTCACATGCTCTCCTACGCAACCCATATGCGGCCATAGATGGGCGTCTACTTCCAAACGGTAAGACAATCTGTCTTGTTAACAAATGCGTTGCATTCCAAACAAAATGCCAAGCACAGCTTTCGGCAGTTCCTACAGGCGTTACGAGGTGCGTTGTTATAAAGCAAGCGTTTCGATCTTACTATCGGATCAGCTCAAATCTGATAATAGAATCTCAACGCAATTAGTTGTGAGTTACGCCCTTGCTGTCCTGTCCTTATTTCTTCTTCCTTGATGGTAGCGCATTTTTTAAAACTTGCATTTCAGTAAGCATGTATCAACAAGCCAAACAAAAGTTTTATCAAGCCAAAGGTAACGTGAAAATTATTTCGCAGTTTCCCTAAAGGCAACCAGTATGCGATATCGGCGTTTAAATTTTAACGTAACATGTTTGTATGAAATGCAATATAGATTGCATGCACGTGACGTCCTGGTCATAGCTTCATAATGTATTCGTTCACCAACATGTCACCATTGACGTAAAGGCTGCATAATATCAGCGCGTTCAACCTGCGTCAATATGATAACGATGCGGCGAGAATTTTGTTGGCATCTGTCTGTCGATAGCAAAAAAATTTCGAAAGCACTGAAAGAAACTTTAATGCAAAAAAAAAGAGCTGATATAGGCAAGGGCTGTCCTTTTTGTTCACTCTCGCACTGCCTGAATTTTTTATGACGAAATGCGAGCTCGCATAAACACTCACTTTAATTGCTTGCGTGTATAACAAAATTCTAAAGACATAATGATAGCATTGACACGTGACCTCACAAACCTTGAGTGTGTCATATGGTGCCCAACATATTGCAGTTTCAGTGATTTCTGTGCAAGTCATCTATGCAAGGAATCTCTCATCTTTGTTGTCACATATGCAGTTATGTATTTTTTCCCCTTTTTTGAAGGCTTGAACCGTATCCAAAAAGAACTTGGCTGTTGAAAAAAAAAAAAAGGTGTAACGCGTATAAACATTGTACAAAGCCAGCGGAACCTTTATTCTGGCAAAATACTTTATGTTCGACTATAGCTGGGTTATGGAGACATTTTGTCGTTTCGGCATTTCTATGTTTTGCCATTTCGCTTTTTCGGCATTTCAAACTTCGGTTCTCTCTAAATTCGGCCTTTTCTATTTCCTGTGGTTGAAATTTTATCATACCAAAAATTTGTCATATTCAATTTCGCTGTTTTGAAGGCCTATAAAAAGCCGAAAATTAAGCGGCTGAATCATGGAAAGGGCGATAGTTGGAACACTCTAAATTTTAATGCCTATAAACTTAACGCTGAAAAATCAAAATACCGGAAAGACATAACGCTGGAGGGCACTTAAAATTTCTTTCATTGACTCTAAGGTTTATTTGTTCGGAGGGAATGGACGAAGACGTGGTGTGGTGTGCTCCTAAAAAGGAAAAGCTAAAACTTCGAGGACGTCAATTGAGCTCCGCTTCTGAGGGTAGACCACGGTAGCGTAATCAGGTTTTCGCCTTCTCAACTGCTTGGTGCGTGTCAAAATTTCCCAGAATGTCTGCTGCAAGTACAGTGCATGGTACGCCATGATTATTCATTTTGTGAAATAGTGAGGCCGTCACCACGCGTCTGAAAGGCAACACACGAACTTACGCAGACGATCACTTTGTAGATGCTTTAGCAGCTGGTGATTTTTAAACAAGTCTAAGAACTTTACAATGCACGGCCCTTTAAGGCACCCACTCATTGCACAACTAAGTTTTGACACCCAGTGCGAGTCTATGCTTCTGCCAGGCGATATTATAGGCGTTAAGGAAGCTCCCTTCCCTACATCTGGAAACAGGCACAAATATCGGGGATGTGAGACCCCAAGCTATATATTTAGTTGGAAGCTATTTATGCAGACGCGACTTTCTTGCTTGCTTGACCCTTTACATTTGACTCATACTCACAATATGCATGAATTGATTGATATGTGGGGTTTAACGTCCCAAAACCACCATATGAATATGAGAGACGCCGTAGTTGAGGGCTCCGAAAATTTTGACCACCTGGGGTTCTTAACGTGCACCCAAATCTGAGCCCACGGGCCTACAACATTTCCACCTCCATCGGAAATGCAGCCGCCACAGCCGGGATCACAATGTGGATAAGCCATTAGCCCGGTGGTTCATATAAAGAAAAAAAATTAACAAGAACAGGTGCAAATAACTTGTGCTTGGTGCGTCATTGTCATCTCTTGGTCGTATTCTTGTAGTCAACACTAGCGCGCTACACGTTTATATACTGTTTTCTTTTTTCGAAAGTAGTTTGAAGAAATAGCGTGGTTCTGTGGTAGAATACCTGCTTGCCACGACGGAAGCCTGGGTTCGGTAGTTTGTGTGTGTTACTAGGACGTAAGTTTTTTACTGCCTACTCTATTTTTATCGTTTCTCAATTTTCGACTTTGGCGAGATGCTGCTCCACTCACAACGGACTACACCGATACCACAATTTCTGCGAACCGAGTACATTGACGCCGTTGCGTTAGACTTGTTAGGCAGCTTCTCTAGGCAACCGGCTATAGCCGAAAACCTAAAAACAGGACAACCAAAAAGGAAACTCGTTTTTTTTTATATTACGTACACGCCTATAGCCTTATAAGTGGGTTCACCATGACATGTGCTCACTGCGTCTTCACACCATTGTACTTATCTTTCATTGCTACATTTGCAATAAATCAGCTGACAGTGGTGCCTGTGTTTTCTCTGTCTTTCACATGTGTATGCCTTTTGTAGCGCTAACATCGTCATGAAATGAAGAGCATGATGGCAGACACCGTTTTCGCGTGTCAGATGGTCGAGAGAGGAGGCGGTGGTCGGTGCATAGGTAAAAATGAGGAATCTGGGGACGTAATCAGAGGCTTGTACATGTGTTATCTGCACAGCTGCACCGTATGTATACCTTGCGGCACACCTGCCACACACAAGAGTATAGCGAAACAGGGTGTCGGCGCAACACCGACTAAATTTCAAGGCCGAAGGGCTGCCGCAAAGACGTCAGAGGGTGTGGGCCCAGTTACGTCCCGAATGCGGCGGAAAGCCAGTGTTTCGTTCACGTTTTAGGAGAACTAGCGCTCCCGCTGTCGCAGCTGCTGCGGCTAGATTGGGCCGAATGAAAGATGTGGAAAAAAAAATCTTACTGAGCATGCTCAGTAAGATAACTAGGCCCCCACCCTCTGACGTCAATGCGGCAGCCCTCCGGCCTTAAAATTCAGTCGGTGTTGATCGGCGTCGCTTTTTCACCCTCCACTTGCGTGAGGAAGGTGTCCCGACACGTGGAACGGGCTGTACTGACAGCACGTGTACAGTCCCTAAGCGTCCACGTGTTGGTAATAAGTTAGAAACAAGTTTGCTTTACTGATTCTTTCATGGAAATTAACCAAAAAAAAATAAGCAGAACTAATTTAAAACAATGTGACTATTTCTGCAGCTTTGAATTCTCGATGCCTCCCACCTGACGTAGAAAGGTGTCAGCCGGACTGATCAAAATGTTATTATAGCGACAAATATTTCTTCGAAAAATAGAAAGCGCATCTTACAAACTTCTGTAAGATTGCTTTATTTGAGATATTTTCCTATCAAGACTTTTTCTTGAACAGGTTTCCTCCTCCGATCGTCCGTCCCCGATACGACAAGGTTGCTGACCTTTACAAACGCTTTTTAAAAGTTACTGCTGGAAAGTCATTCCTCATTGTACACAGGCATCCTGGAGTATAGAGAGAAGCAAAATGAAGTAGGGACATGTGTTAGAAAGCAAACTTAGGAATTCGTGTTGAATGAAAAGAATAGTATGTCTTCTACTCTGGGGTCAACGTTTTTCGTGTGATAAACACAGCTGCTCATGTGTACATAGTATATATTTTGCGAACTAGCAAATTTAAAGCGTACAAGAAATGAAAAACTGGAAATCAGGAAGGGAATGCTCATGGACGTTATTGCCACTGCATTGCTGTGGAACATTTTGACAAAATGCCTACGCTGTACAGTTCCGGAGAGAGAAGGAAAGAGGTCTGTTTGCAACAACCCAGAGGAAAGGATGATTGGAACGAAGAAGCCGTGTTGAAGTGTTGTACGTCATGCCAAAGACGAAGCTTTGAACAGGCAATTCCCAAGACAAGCTAGAAAAGCTTACGAAAAATGCGAAAGTTCTCCAAAAGACACAAACTGATTTTCCTGGGTACCTGGTGCGTGTTTACAAATAGAATGTCTAAAACAAGTGTTCAGTTTTTTAAAACTATGAGAGTGGTAGTGGTTAAAAAAGCAAGAAGGTGCCTAATTTCTACAGCCCACTAGGAAGCACGGCGCAGCGCCTAGGAGAGTGTCTTCAAATAAAAAATGTAAATATTAAATTGAAAAAGGAAGAGAAAATTGAAAAAATTCTCCTTCGCATCACACACATGGTCTGAGTTCAAGCTCAGGTGGTTTGGTCACTCGGTGGTTCACCCGCAACGCCGAGCCGTACACACCACAGTAGATACATACACACGACCCGCTCCAGCTTTAGGAAAGAATTGGCCACAATAAAACTAGAAATAAATGAATAGAGAATCTTTAAGAAATAAGCACATGAGCATAAAGACAGCATAAAAAAGAATAATATATATATTAGTGATACTAACATGCGCCGGCTCACGCCTGTAGCACCGATTGCGCTTATTTTCAAGCGCTAGATCAATTGTCCTTTGTGTCCGAATCAATGTATATATGAACAATTAAACTAAATAAAAAAATAAATAATTCTATTTTGTTTGAAACTCTAGGGAGCATCAGTCACCGAGAACTTTCATCAATTCGTGAGGAGTGATTCTAGTTAGCTTATGAAGTATGATTCCCGCTGTTCGCGCTCCTGTGTGTTCTGAAGGCCGCATCATACTTCATAAACAAATTAACATTGCTCAGCCACGGAATTAACGACAGTCCCGGATGACTGACGTGCCTTCGCGACCTCTCGCAGAAAAACAGAAAGTGAATTAATCAATTAAATATTTATACATACGTGAATTCGGACACACAGGACGATCAATCTAGCGCTTGGAAATAAATAAATGATGCTACGGGCATGAGTCAATTTTGAAGCGCCAATACTTCGAGAGACTGTCTTATGAGAATAGGTGAAGGTCGCGTACGTTTGCAGTTTGACACCTAGTGCAGTAGAACTAAAATATTTTTTCAGCAATTTTGCACTCGCATTTTGCCTTAATAATTTTATAAGTAACAGCAGTACAGCTGAAGAATTGAATAAATACTGAAAGCTTTTTTTACATGGCCGGCATCATACCATGACAAAAAATTTGTTTATTCATACGCTAATAAGTTTCACAGATGCCCCTGAATTACCTGCAATCGCAGTACGAGCACGTGACGATGTGATCCTTAAAAATTGCCCTTGGGCAGCCTACTAGCCTGTGCTCCAAACTGTAGTGTACTAGAATATGGGGTACACTATTATTCTAGTACACTATATGGGGTGCACCATGGTCTAGTACACTATACTCAAACTAGCGGTGATGATAGCGACGGTGAAAGCGACGGTGCCTTCCGAGGCGTGTGTCGAGCGAAGGGAGACACAATGCTCAGGAGGGGATGTGGCAGGCCAAGAGCGAGGAAGAGTACAATGTCTTATGAGATCCCCTCGACAGTGCTTTGGCAGGCGCAGCATGGGCCGAGTTTTCGACCCATTGGTGACACCTAGTGGGACACTTCCTCAACTCCCTCAATGTCTATGATTTCTGGCGTGGAGAAAAAAAAAAGCTAAGAAGAGGCCCTATCCTATCCCAATGCATTGCAAGAAGTGTGGCGGAAGTGACGTCAAATTTATGGGGCAAACAAACCGGTATGGGACAAACAAAACAGCAGACGCTCTGCGGCATGCTCTCAGCACTGCTTCAATTCTGCGCGGACTTATAGCCCCAGCGTAAACTTAACGCGTATTGTATGGTTTGCATGCAGTAAAATGTTGCGAGCACACCTTTCCGAGACTGTTCGTGCATGGCAGGCCCGAGCGCGGCATGCTGAAGTACTTTGTGGAGTGTTTTTGTGCAACGCCACAGAAAACACCAGTACGTCTCGGATTGAAAATCATTTAGCCTCCACATCATCGAATTCGAACTCACCCGGTAGTGACTTACGCGTTCTATTCGCCGTAAGGCCTTTTTTTTCTCTTAGCAAGACTTCCCGATTTTCGGGCCGATTAGCAGTTTTTTGCTCGTATATAGTGTCAATGTGGCAATGCACGATTTTGAGAGCTTGCTTCGTAGTTAATCCGTGCAACGCCATCGTAGTACTTGACGTACTTCACGTCGGAAAGAAGGCACTACTGTATTGTATACGTGATCGGGCACGTAAAGTGTGTAATTGCAGTGCGTGCACACACAAGATGCATCGAGCGCACACCATACATTACATACACATTTAGTCCGATAACAAGAAAAGTTTATTGTCCTTCCGTATTAACGACACAACTTCTGAAAACACGACACGACGCCTACAACACCAAAAAGGAAAGTTCGCATGTGTTCTGGCTCAGTTGACGCAATGAGTAAGAGCCAACGGAGCGTACAGCTGAGAGCTCTGAATGAAAATAGCACGCATTATTGATCAACAGTGAAGCGAACATACGTAAGAAGTGCCACCAGGTACACCCGGCGGTGCACGCGATTCGCACCGAGTATACACTACAGCTGGGACGCACAACTTTTCTAAAACACGCTAAAGAAGTAGCACTCGTGCATTGACTCGCTGCCGGCAGAGGACACCTACCACACCGCCAACGCCCCTTCGAAAGCAGCTGCGAAGTGGAAATCGCGAAGTGTTTATCTGCTTTTCCGCCAGGAGGTAGTGCGAATGTTTGCGATGCGGCGGCTTTATGAATATGACGTCACGGCTTCTATATTTTTTTTCCTCCATGATTCCTGGCCATGCTACAATCGCAATCTAAACCAATTCAATCGAAGTTCGCAAACCATTTCAATTCGAATACGGATTTCAATTTGAATTGGGCACTGAAGTTGGAGCCAGTGTTATCGTGCCACTCCAAACATGCTTCTCTGAAATCATTAGTTGTTGACGGATACTCATGCTTGCAAACTCATACGAACTAGTAGTTGGTGTAGAAGCCAAGAGCAATAGCATTTTAGCCAAAAATCTGCCACTGGCATCTTCAGGCTCATTCAAGCCGAAAGCGAAAGCGTCAAAACGGCAAAGCGGCAAACGTAGAAACCTCGCTAGGTGGCAAAAGCAGCCAGAAAAAGGGGTGGCTGGTCCTATTGTGCCCGGACAAATTTTCTACCACGCTCCAAAGCTCCCCGCGTTGCCGCAGCCACTCAGAACACCAAGAGGCGGGGGTGCGGTGGGGGCACGGCTACATCTTTTTGAGAATTATTGTCACGTAATAGTGGCACGTGCGCAGAAGCTCTAGATGTCCGCTTGTTCTGCTGCTGTGCGAGAGAACGTCCGACGCAACCCGCCAAAGAAGGCGGCTATAGTCTGAACAGGTGCATGAATATGCCGCTTTGTCGCAAGAAAAAGCTCGCATTCCTGGTTTTGCGTTCTGCCTTCGACGTGAACGAGCCATTAGAGTGTGCATGATCCATGCGACCCCACTACGAACTAAAGTAGACGAAAGTAATCTGGATTCTACCTAATCTAAAACAGGCACTGCAAATAATACATTCAGCCAGTTTCGAATTGCTAAGCAGTTTATTTTAATAAAAATCTATGTTTTAATAAGATGGAGCATTTTCATAAAACTGCTTTTCGATTCCCGCGGTGTGAACAATGAGATGACCCGACGTGAAGCCGCTTCTAAGGCGGGGGGTGTTAAGCGCGCTTTCCAACCACGCGCACACAGGCCTCCTTGCAGGCCGCCCTTGTGCGGAAGCGGTTGGCGCCAGCAAGGCAGCGCTGAGGCGCCTCGCCAATCGTCGTCGTGCTGAGACAACGTAGCGAGACGTCTCGCCCGAAGTCAGCAGCGAAGAAAGGAAACTTCAGCTGCCTGGAGTCGCACGAGGCCGGCTTGGGCGTCCGACAGGTGCGGAAGGAGCCCGCGCGCCGCCTCGCACACGCGTCCCGGCAGCGTCCGGCGCTGGAGAATAGCTGACCGTCTCTGGAGGGACACTTGCCGGATGGGAAGCTCCACAGGTGGCAGCCGCGACCGTCGAAGAACCACAGGTTGCTGCCATTAACGACGTCATCTCTGAGAAAAGACAGGATGATCGTTATTGAAAAGGCGATACAATCGCCTCGCATCGGCGCTGGTGGCTTATAACAAAGATCGAAAGAAAACTCGTTTAAATTTTAACATAAACACCAAAACTGGAAAGTATCTTCAGCACAAGCGTGCCAGCGTAGATAAAAGTTATTTTATTATTGCTCAGAACTCAGGGAGGCTGAAAGGAAGATATATTGAAGGTACAATGTCGGTAGCTATCGTAATTTTCGATTTTTCTGATGTTTAAATGTTTAAGGACGCTGAACTGTCCTTCAACAAAGGTGACTTTACACTGACATTTACGGATCACTCAAAACAATCAAGAATCTCGGCCGCGTTTCCATAGAGAGAGGGAAATCAGCCAAGATCGTACACTCAGCGATAAGAAGATCGAGCTCTCGCCGCCACCTTCTCGCACAAATATCCCTCGAAACTTTCGAGTAAAATCACAAGGACCATGATCACGGAGATCGCAAGCCATCATTAGCAACCACTTGGTATCCCAATGCATTTCAGGAGAGGTGGAAGCCCTCCCTCGATCTCCTTCGGCCGCGTGGCTCCATAGAAGTGTACTCTCTATACCAAGTTTCTCTTTCTTTATAGTGTTGTCTGAGTCATCTTTCGCTTTTAAACATCCTGCGAAATGGGCTCTTAAGCCCACTTCGCAGATATTGCGGCGTTGTCGATGGCGTCGTTGGTTGTGATATCAAATATAGGCGTTGTCTGTGGGCGAAAATTCCCCGTAGCTACAAATAAATCAATAATTAAATTGTTCTAATTGAACAAGATTTCACTCTTCTGCGTTGAACGTAGCTTTCCACGTCACATTCACGCCACTTCATGAAACTGATTCTTGAAAAACTGCACATGAAAGATATGTAGAATCAGAAGCCAGTGCCCCGCTACAGGTTTAGCCCAGTGAGAAAGTAACTCTGAATTTGGAGGCGAGCCTCCTGACAACAAGCGAGTCCAGCATTATGGTGACGTATGGAGACTGGAATTCGCAATTAATTTTTGAAGTTCGATAAAAATTGCTTACTTTTCTCTTTACAAATAATGCCATACACTCACATAACCACGCCATATATCTAAATTCCCACCGGCCGTTGGGTGATTCAGCCCTTCGACACGCTACGCACAAAAATGTGTACACGACTTGTTAACATGTTATTTCCATGCTTCACAAGCACACGCGTCCTGTGTACATGCTGCCCAATACAACATTAAATTTTGGCGTAGTAATGCATCGTACAAGCCTACATCGCCATCGGGCGTCAGAATATGGGATCATAATGACTTCCAAGTTTAAAGCCACTCACCCACTACAAAAGCGCTACTGCACGACGTTGGGTGCATAGCAAGTTCGAAAAAATTTCATTCACTGTATGAAGTTTGCACTGGGACCAGAATATCGCTATCACGGTCAACTCTTAAGGGCAAAGTTTACGGGTCCCCCAGTTTTTGTTTCGACTGCCGCGACCCTTGATATTTCTTTACTGCTTTGTCACAGGTATAGTTTGAGTCTGATTTATAACAGAGATAGCGCACCGTCTGCACACTGAGTGCGATCTACAGTTTTGTCTTTCAAATAAAGTCGAATGAAGATCACTTCACTTCGGGGCATTTCCTGCGGAGGCAGCGGCTAAAGACTTAAACAGCCTGACGAGACCCCGGCCCCCGTTGAATTCGTGCAGCGCTTTCGAAAGCATGTACAATACTGTGCACGTTAAATAAGAAGAGAATTGAGTTGCACTCAATATGCCTCCAAGAAAACTGAAAAGTTGATATTGACTTTTTCCAGTTACAGATATAGCAAATATACTTAATTACACAATAAACACGCAATGTATGTTTATACATAATTAACACACATTAAGCATTATACATGCATATAACATAAGCAAGTGGTTCACAGAGATCTTTCGCTTACTTACGCTGTATACACGTGCGAGGCTTTGTGTGGTGTTACAGATACGTTTTGAACTTCAGTGCGTTAGTACAGCACACGTAGATAAATAACAGAAAGCGCAAATGCCAGTATACAACAAAGCAAATATCACACCAGCCTACAACACGCATGCTGTCGTCACGTGAAATGTATTATACATTCTTTTGATCCTACTAAGACTATCTGTCCAATTTATTATACCTACCTGTTTGTTCAAAATTTGTATAGCTCGATAGGATATTAGTTGTTTCCCGTAATTTGTCCTAAGCTTCGGAAGCCTCCTCATTTGCTGCCTAAACGCGTACTGAGGTTCAGCTACCATGCCAATATTTTTAAAGATGCCTGTGATATGTATATGCTGTTTTAGCTTATAAAAGTAAGTTTGATTGGCCATAAGCACGTCATGTCGCATGAATTATTCCCGGGTGCGCAAATCCCGTACTGTTACTTATCTTGTAAATCCCGTATAGTTATCATAGTTACTTTGAGAGGTAGTACCCCATACTAGTGAACAATAGGCAATCTTTGAGTAGACTACAGTGTAATAAAGAGCTTTTCTTAGGCGAAGAGGTAATAACGTAAAAATCTTTTTAATGCATCCAAAAGATGGAGCTATATCAATTGCCAAGTGCATGGTTCAAATGATAAAGAACAGAAATATTCTGCGTGCCTAACATTCTGCGTGCCGTATGTAACATGCATGTCATGTTAGTCGCGTGCAATTGGGGGAGAAAACATAATGCACTTAGTTTTACAAGCATTTCTTTGTAGACAGTTTTCTTTTAATCATTCGGAAGACTTCTCCAGATAATCATTATTCTTTTCTAGAAGTTCACGTTTTGTGTCCGCGCAGTAGAAAATATGCTTGAGTCGCCCACGAGCATTAACAGATCGAGTGTTCTGTCAATTTGTGTTGTATCACTGATGTATAACTAAAACAGCGTAGGACCGAACACTGATCCGGTGGGTACTTCATTGATTACATTTACTTGTGCGGAGGGGTAATTATTTGCATTTGTAAACTGTAAGCGTTTTTCGAGACGGTTACTTATAAATGCGTGGTACACATAGCCATAACGTTTCAGTTTGGAAAGTAATATACTATGGTTACTTTTCGCAAATCTAGAAAAAGCCCTAATATTATTCTCAATGCATATGTCTGTGTCGAATATGTCGAATGACATGCAACTTTCGTGATTACTAGAAATTGGGATTCTATAAATTAGCACCGCTACAACTTCCTAATATGAACAACTGCTCTGAAGTTGAAAATTGTAAATTAAATGCTTATTTGTTTATTACCTTTGACAATGCTTTCTTTATATGCGTTGAATTACTTGTGCCATCTTATACAGTGGGTGTGCAGGGACAACTAAGTGCCTGATTGTCATAGATTTCTCATAGACTGTCTGTATTGTTTTTTAAACACTCTTTGTACTTTTTCAAGTAGCAGTTCATTCAAGCACTTGCATTATAATGCGACACGCAAACATAGAATGTGTACGATCCCAATTCTGCTGCTGTATACCCACTGCGCTCAGTGCTTAACCGCAAATGCTTCACAAAGCAGAACATACCGAAATGTCGTCTATGCTTTTGTTTCACGCGAAAAATAAAAAAAAAACCTGAAATTCATATGCGCGACGCATGTATTGGTGCACTGCATTGAACGAATGCCCGACAAATTGCACAAGACGTTTGCATACCTGCCGCACTTGGACAGCAGAGCGGCCTTGAAGCACTTTTCGGCAGGGTATCTGGTGCGGATGCACTGCCGCGAGCAGCCTAGAGCCGTGGGGAATCGGTTCGGGCTCCGGTTGCAAACCTCGACCACGGAAAGGCCACTCAGCGCTACGCAGGCGTTCGTCGCTGGGTTGAAGTAGAACTCGCGCCGCGGTTCAGTGCAGAACTTGAAGAAGACGCGCTGGCATAGGTCCATGTTCTGCAAAGGACGCGAAACCCAACAAAGCTCGATCAACATTGGGTCTCGCGGCGTACACCAGGGTATTCTTGCCACGAAAGCAATCAGGATGGAATTAAAGCTTTGATAATAGTACTAAAAGAACCGTTTTATAGGAATCACAATATAGAGCGCTTTCGTTAGTGTTTTTCCTGCATTGTACGTTTAACCAACAAGGATCGCTGCATTCACTTCCAGGGACCATGCACGCAAGTTTTTAAATGGACTGTAACAATGGGCAGTGAAGGATCATTGAGCGCAATATTATAGGAGAATAAACTCAATCAGCGAACATGTCATTCATAAAGCATGTAAAGTGTACGATTTTCGTGAATTATAATAAGTCAAGCCTTTCCCCTACGCGTGATTCGCCATAGAAAAACAAACAAACAAAGTGCCACCCAGATAAGTTTCAGAAAAGTGGACGTATGGAAACTACGTTTTTTGAAACCCCCATCTCTAATCAAACTAACATTTCAGATAAAATTACAGGCATATTTTATCTAAGAATATTCGAGACGCAAGATTGTCTTCGCTGATATTCGTCTATATTTTGCACTTAACACATGTAATACAACTGAACATAATACTAACAGCAGGAGTGGAGTATTTGTGGCTATAATCGCGCCGTACGTTCAATTTCTAGAACTACAACTGTCACTCTAGCGTAACAAGCTATAAATCATTGCTCTGTCTTGCTACCTTGCAATCACGCAGACTAATTGCATTGCTTTGCTTATTCTGTAGGATTGTCTATTGTACCCATCAGTCATCGCTGCCACCAGGAAATCTTTTACGCACTTCACGTCGTTTGAATAACTCATAAGGCTATCATCACATTTCAGCTGGAACCATGGTATTTGATTCGTCCGCCTTGCTACAAGCAATTACATACTCATTCAAATGGTCTTCCAGAGCACATCGTTAGCATTTGAAATGCAACCAAATTTAGGGTCGAAGTAGTGGCGATATTTTCTAATTGATAAGTTATTTACTTCTTGCATAAGCATGTTTACTGGCTTTTTTTCGTTCTCTTGCTTTTTTATTGTTCTGTACTACTTCTATAAGCATTGCATAAAGTTGTTTCCGTGCTCCAGTTATTATTATTTCTAGCTATTAACCCGCCTTCACACAATACTTTGATGTAGGAGCCCGTGAGGCGTTTTGAATAATAAATAAATAAATAAGTAAATGATATTGTTCAAGTAAGTAGTCATTGCAATTATTGCGCAAGTGACGGCCACACTTATAAAGTCAATCACCTAACGCGTTGCATTGCATTTCATAACTCGTAAGTTTCCGAA
The DNA here is from genome assembly GCF_043290135.1 of Rhipicephalus microplus. Taxonomy (NCBI): domain Eukaryota; kingdom Metazoa; phylum Arthropoda; class Arachnida; order Ixodida; family Ixodidae; genus Rhipicephalus; species Rhipicephalus microplus. Next base: position 95,073,196 of record NC_134701.1, read on the forward strand.
AGCAACTCTCGATGTGGGCAGTTGGAAGTCACTTAATCGCGATAAGAACGAACTGCGCAGCATTATTGCTCACTGCATTTTTCGACGACGCTGGGTAGAGTGGTGAGCTCAAGCGTCTGACCTGGTGCCGAGAACGGGGCTCAGCGACCGGGCCCGGCACGTCGGCGCCTTCAGGAAGGACAGTGCCAGCAGACGCAGGCGCAGATGCACGGGTTTTCGTGGCGGCCTTTGTTGTTACCCGGACGGGCCCGCTGAGTGCATTTTCCAGTTTTGCCGCATTCTGGATAACCGGAGCTCCTTCCGCGTTGCCCTTACCAGGATTGGCTACAAAGGGAACGCGTTTGAGTGGATAAATTTGCAAAGCGACGAATACTAAGCGAGCTGCCTCCTTACTGGAAGTTTTCAATATCGCTACAGTAGATCACCAAGAAAAAGTGGAGTGGTCTAAGAGATAACCATTTAAGTGCCGCACTAGGCAGACCTTATTATTATTGTTTTAAGTTTTCAGGCTTCAAGAAAAAACAAAAAGCTCCTTTACGTTGCTCTGAACTAAAATATTTGCCATGGTGAAAAGCCCAAAAAGGCGCGAGACACTATAGCTTCTACACAATCTCATTATGTAAACAAGTTCTCCATTCCTAAACTGATAAACTCCGAATGATTTGCGTAACACAACACCGTCTGATTTAGAAAACTTAGCGTATCTCGCTAGCAATATTAGAAACATGAGGAAGGGACGAAACTTGAAGAAATGCTGCTCGTCATTGTATTATGTTCAAATACCCGTCAATCAGGACACCTTATTTCATAAAATTATTGATGCAGGACTTGGTTATAAACCTTCAGTTAATTATCTCTGATGATGTCAGCAATACTTTATTTTTCTTAAAATTATGAATGCAGGACTTGCTTGCAAACCTTCAGTTAATTTTTTTTGAGGCTGTCAGCAATGCTTCATTGTTTTTTTCATCTTACTAAATTCCAACATTCTGTTGAGTGACCAGCCTGTATAATATAAAGGAAACTATTATATGGAAGACAAGATAGCTCCATGTTTTAACCGTCTCAGTGGCTGGCCTTCGGTGTATATTTGTAATGATGTGCGTGTAGACAGCACAATAAATGAAATTACATAAAAAGTTGGTCTTCCCTGGAAAACGGATGCTTTCTTTGCGCTATAGATCAATGTTTTGGTATCGCCTCAGAGTGAAATGCTGTCAGTATGCTTGCTTTCATTGTGTAACATATATTAGCGTGCCACATAGTTTTCCACAATAGCACTAAAATCTGATATCTTGATTTATTGGTCGCTTTTATGTTGCCGAGTAGCACAAATGTATACCATTGCGTTAAAGGGAAAAAAAAGCAAACGTGTTCTATTCGCCGAGAGTCAACTTCATCATCATATTTTTTTCTTGGTTTGGAAAAAATGCAGCAATTGATATTTATCGTCTCTTATGCCGAAACTCAAGGACGTCTTTGAAAAGCTTAAAGGGCCCCTGAAAAAGAATATGGAAAACATAAGCCATTTGTAGACAACAGAAGTAGACTATTCATGCCATTGTTTATCTTGTAACCGCAGAGCCGCGAGTAATTAGTGGTTGTGCTCCTCTGAAGTTATGCTCTGTCTTTCCTGAAATTTCTTGAGCAGTCGTGTCCAAGTTCGAAGTTCAGAAGGACAGAGCCAGGCGCACAGTAAAATTCAGAGGCCATCCACCATGCTTCCCTAGTTCATTTTTGCACCACCGAGTGCTGTCAAAAACGACCTTGGTACAATTTTCTTCTCCGGCCCAAAGCCAACCTGATCGGCCAAATTCGAGCGACATCCCTATATAGTAGCTTGTTCAAAAACAAGAGTTGCTGAAATTTTCGCGTGATTGCGAACCATGATAGTTTGCAATAGGTATACCTAAAACATCAAAATAAGTGACAGTTCTTACGCACAGCACTTATCTAACCTCTAAATGAATTCAAGCATTGAGGTGACGAGATCAATGAGTGTATACGAATATAGCCATCCTAGAAATTTGAACGACTAAGTTAGAATGCGTTTTGGTCAAAGTAAGAATGCGTTTCCATGAGACGTGACATAAAGGCATTGAGACTAACGAGGCTATACTATGACTTTTGAAGCATAAAATAGCCTTTTCGACAGCTTAACTTTACAGGACATGACCCCCTAACAGTTGCTCGGTAAGGTGTAAATGTGAGCACTAACGGCTGCCCGATAAGATGTAAATGTGAGGACTAAATGTTAGTATATTGAGGTGATTGGAAGAACTAACAGTTGCCCGTTAAGGTGTAACTGTGGGGACTAAATGTTAGTCCCTCAAGCTAATCTGTGGGGCTAACTGTTAGATCCGCTACCGTCAGTCTTTACAGAGTTTAATGGATGTGGCAGCCCCATTAGTGCCCAAAATGACGCACCACACACATTTTTAACATCGTTTTGCCTTAGAGCGTCGGCGCTAAATCTTTCGTGTTAGCAAGCGCCTGTCAAAGCCCCCGTATACCATACGGTGTTTTAATGGTCATCAGCCTGTTCGTAAAACTCACGTATACTACAGGGTGCCATGTGTACAAAAACGAATCTCCATATGCACAGGGAGAACTAAAAGCAAAAATTTAGCTAGTTGGTTGTTCATACAAAGATGTAAAAACAGCGAAAAAATACAGACAAATACAGACGAGCAGACGACAAAGCCCTGAACTCGCAGCTTAAATTTCTTAGAAGGAACACACACATAAATCAGGCAGAGTACCTAGACACATGGCATAGCATAGCGTCTGAGTAGCACAGCAAACAGGGTACAAAAAAGATTTGATCATGGTGAAAAGCGACACATTTGTAAAAACCGAGAAAAAAAGAAAAAAAAAACCTACTGCAAAAAAATGCGTGACAGTCTATAAAAAACTAACAATCATTTTCACCTGACATCACTGAATCCAGGTATCTAACCTCCTTTTTACCAAGGGACACAGACGGTTCTCCGCGTACATTTCCTTCTCCCTTTCAATGTAAGAAGCCTTCATCACCTCTCTACTGCATTTGTACGGATGGCCCAACAAACAAGTGCTTCCGTCCACCACACTCCCTGAAAACGGAGCTGGCTTAAGTACAAACCGCCAGTAGTCGTCAATGAGACTGAGTGTTTTCTTAGTCTAGCATTGATGCACCACCCGGTTGGTCCTGTAGACCTGATGCAAAATTGCTGCCATCTGTCGGCCGTCGTGTGTATACCGCAATGTTAGAGGCTCAGCGCGGCGCAGTACACTAAGTGCACGTGTGTTTACGTATACGTAAAGCGTAACTGCCTGAGGCGTGTGTTAGGTGATAATCGCAATGCCAACGTATTTCTGCGTCTCTTGATTTGATTGATTTGTGGGGTTTAACGTCCCAAAACCACTATATGATTATGAGAGACGCCGTAGTGGAGGGCTCCGGAAATTTCGACCACCTGGGGTTCTTTAACGTGCACCCAAATCTGAGTACACGGGCCTACAACATTTCCGCCTCCATCGGAAATGCAGCCGCCACAGTCGGGATTTGATCCCGCGACCTGCGGGTCAGCAGCCGAGTACCTTAGCCACTAGACCACCGTGGCGGGGCTGCGTCTCTTGCTCCCCGTAGAGTGGAACTCGAAATGCTTAATTAAAAAAGGTAAGCCGCAAACTTTTCCCCTTGTTATTTTTTCTAGCTGATGATGTTTCCAGAATGTACTCCGGCAACTGCTCCCGAAGCACGTGTTAGCGTTCTCCTTTACAAGCGAGTAAGACGTGCCATAGCGTTTGCACTCGTGTTCCCTCTAATTTTTGCACGCCGAAGCAAAGCAGTTTTTGCAACGTTTCCGCTATCAGTATTATCAGTATCAGCACGTGAAGGCGACTCGTACACTTCACGCAGCAGCCACGTTGACGCAACGAGCTTTATCGTGGCTAATTGCACGTGGCTGCATTTCGTTGAATATACCAAGCCTATCGAATGCCTGAAAAACGTTCTCAGTCATGCGCAAGTGAGCCCACTAAACGGAAACTTGTCACACTTCAGAAGAGAAAACGAAACAACATGAAATGAAGGTGCTGTAGCACCGTGGCTCCCTTCTCGAAAGAAAGCGGTGACACGCACTCGCTTCGAATTTAGCGTATGCCGTTACCAAAACTTAACAAAAGAGAAGAAACAAAACGTTCAACGAAATGTAGGCGCGCGCATTTAGCCGCGATCAAGCTCGTTGCGGCAACGTGACTGCTGCGTGAAGCATACAAGTCGCCTTCACGTGTTAAACTGCTGATGACGGAAACGTTGCAAAAACTGCCTCACTTCGGTGAGCACTCGTTTGGAAAGAAGAACGCAAACACGTGTTTCGGGAGCAGTTGCCGTAGTACATTCTGGAAAAATCCTCAGCTAGAAAAAATAACAAGGGGCAAAGTTCGTGGCTTCCCTTTTTTTCTTCAGCATTTCAAGTTCCTCTGTGCGTGGAGCAAAGGACGCAGAAATACGCCGGCATTGCGATTATCACCCAACACATGCCTCATGTCGTTACGCTTTACGTATACGTCAACACACGCAGACTGTGCGCACTGCGCCGCGCCTGTAACATGGCGGTATGCAGACGATGACCGACAGATGGCAGAAGTTTTGCATAAAATCTATATTCCCTCCCCCCTACCCGCATGACAATAGCAGCTTATGAACAACACAACATTTACATTTAGCATATTGCAAGAAGTGTGGCTGCCAGCCGTTGGCGGAGATAAACGCACTTTTTTGTTTAGGCGTCGGGAAAATTATTTTTCATCCAGTAATATGATATAGTGATTGAGCGGATTAAGAACACAATGCATTGGAAGTATACTACTGTAATATAGATGCCACTGTGCTGCAGAAGAAGGAAATACCGACAGCTCAGCTATGAGGTTACTTTTACGAATAGTATCGGGCTTCCCAATCGATTACGTGCCATTTACGAGTTTAAACACCGTGAGTGGCTCCATAACGCCACGTGATTATGTATATTAGAATGTCTACCATTAATATCGAAGCTCCGGCACTGTTATAAAGTGCTGCGTGTTATTCATTGAATTAACCCTGTCTTAAAATATTTTTGAGCTTGGTAGTTGATGATGTCGAAGGTGATCCGCACATGTCCTGTATATAGGTTGCGGGTTCTATCTCGGCTGCGGCAGTCACATTTGAATGAAAGCGAAATGCTTGAGATCTGTGTAGTTTTTGATGCCTGTGCAAATTAGATGAGACCAGACAGTCAAAACTTCCGAAGCCGTCCACTACAGCATCTCTGATAATCATATCGTGGTTCTGGGACGTAAAACCACTGATATTAGTGTGTTCAAGGTGAGGAGGAGGGGCAAAGCGATTATTACTGTCCCAAATATTTGCGTATTTCGCGTCGAATTGTCGTGTGTCGTCTTGCTTTGTGATCTTATCGGCACCGTTTTTAGGGGCTCGTTTTTTTAAACATCTGCACAAACACAGATAACATTAGACTTGTGTGCAAACATAAAAAAACAACTTGAATATCGAATCAACTAGCCGCTTTCGTAAATACAAACATTTCTCGAATAGGTGACTAATATTTGTGCATCTCAGTTTCTTGAAAATAGAACTCGACATTGGTGCAAATGATGAGTTCAGTGATGATATATAGAGATGATATACCTTACAAAGGGCAGCCGGTTAGCACGATCGCGCAAATAACCTAACGAACAATGTAAACTTCGCTTTGAGAAGTTGTGCAGATGCGAATAAACAGAGAAATATATATCCTTGATGCTTGATACCTAGTTTATTGCTATCCTATGAATACCAGGATCTAAACTCGCTGTCAAAGAACTGATAAACAGCTCTCCATTTTTTATCGATATGTGGGGTTTAACGTCCCAAAACCACCATATGATTATGAGAGATGCCGTAGTGGAGGGCTCCGGAAATTTCCAACATTTGGGGTTGTTTAACGCGCACCCAAATCTGAGCACACGCGCCTACAACATTTCCGCCTCCATCGGAAATGCAGCCGCCGCCGGGATTTGATCCCGCGACCTGCGGGTCAGGAGCCGAGTGCCTTAGCCACTAGACCACCGTGGTGGGGCAGCTCTCCATTGTCCAAAAAGTATGTGATATTAGGGTGTGTCTGTTCTTTGGGTAACCGGGATAATTGATCAAAAAGTTTTTCTCAGCAGTCGCCTCCCATTGGCTCTCATAAGTCACGTGACTAACTGCTGGGATCAATTTTTTGTATGATGCTCCCGGCAGCCAGTAAAACTTAACCTTACCTATTCAACATAACCTAACGTAACCTAACCTAACACAACGCACTCTGGGCCACGTCTGTTCAGTCTGTCTCGCAGCCTAACCTAACGTAGTCTGACGCACGGTAGGCTACGTATGCCCCGTCTTTCCCGCAGCAGGCAGCTTTTTCTCTTCTCCCCACGGCAGTTAGTCACGTAACATATGAGAGCCAATGGGAGACGACCGCCGGGAGAAATTTTTTGAACATTTATCTCAGTAGCCGGGAGAATAGACACTGCGTTGATTTATATTCGATTTTATGCTGGCATTGCCTCGGTTTGAAAAGTGAGTACTCGTGCACTCCTACTAGCGAGATGCAGTCGTGACAGACTGTGCTTACCTCGAATGGCAGTGACCTGCGCCTTGGCATCCCTGGGCTGCGGTGGCGGCCAAGTTGACGGCAGCGAGTGCATCAGCGCCACCGCGACAGCGCCGATGAAGAGTGCCGAGGAGAGCGCCATCATCGCCAGGCACAGGGCGCGCACCCAGTGGACGCTGGGCACCTGCACATCACCCTCGCGCGAGACGGAGCGGTCGGCGATCAGGGACTCCGTGTCCGGGACGCCGTACTGGTTAACGCCGGAGTCCGGTCGCGACGAGCGCCTCGTCTTCCGTGATCGCTGGTCGGTTGCGCTGGTTCCACTGTTAGCCGTGCCGCGGTTGGTGGCCGCTACGTACTGGGAGTCGTCGAGTGGCGGTTCAGGCTGACGGTTCAGCCCCGGCATGAAGCGTTCCCAGTAGGAAACCATCTGCTCGGTCTCCTCGGATAGCGTGGACCGGCTGCCGCGGGAAGAGCTGGAGACGGACGACATTTCTCTGGGTAGGCGACTTGGTGTCTTGCTGAATGCGTGAGCTGCAAGCGAAAATCTTTGACGGTTGTGGCACGCGCTCGGTGCTCACGCGGATCGTTCTTCTTCTTCACCGCGAATGCGCCAATCATGCATATTGAAGATGTTAACGAAAATTCATGCATTACTTATAAAACAGCGTGGCTTTTCTCAGTATCAAAGCATGTTTCAGTTCTCACTACAGTGCGCGGTCTAACACTGCTTTTCTTAACTCGTTCGACACCCGCTGATACGAAATATGGGATAATTCAAGCTTCTGTGGTCATGGTTACTCTATGTACTGTTTATTGTGTCAAGCACTACCTAATTTGGCCATATTTGGGTGCAAAACGGTCGATTAGGACGATCTGCGCAAGACGCTGCTCGCGAAGCTCTAATAAATACATATAAGCCATATCCTAGCAAAAATTCATTTAGTGTGATTGATATGGGCGCCTGGTCATCGTGGTATCATAATAATAAAAGAGATTGCTGACTGCCTCGCACCAGGATTCCTTAATTGTCCGATTGTGTCAATCATGCCTCTCCTCTAACAGCTTATGTTACAGCACCGAGGTTCAGGAAACCTTTGCTTGTTGAGGACTCATTAGATATTACTATACCAAATCTATAGAATTCTCGTGGTCGCACTTTGCATCGAATAATAAATGGTTTCCCACACGTAAATCGGAAGTCTCAATAACGAAATTTCGACGTCGTATACCACTGCTTAATGTCTACTTAAACAGCTCTGGTCTCGTACGACCTCCTTTGTGCTCTAGCTGTAACGAGCCTGATGATATCGACCATCGCCTACTAACATATCGCCCTTTTAAATTAAAAAAAAGCTTCTAAAATTTATATTAAAAACTGGATATTTTATTTATATTCTGAATATTTTGTCCTTTGGGGCTGCTCATTGGAGTTTAGCTGTAACATATCGCCCTTTTAAATTTCAAAGAAAAAACTGCTTCAAATTTTTATATGAAAAAACTGGACATTTCATTTATATTCCGAATACTTTGTCCTTTGGGGCTGCTCATTGGATTTTAGCAACAGGAACGTCTGCAGGGCTCTCTGTGAATTCCTATGTGACAAAAATAGATTACCTTGTTGAGTCAATGATCAGCTCTCTTTCCAAATGAAAATTAAATTTAGTATTTCATTATTAAACTGCATTATTTGACCTACAAAAGAGTTATGTATTAGAAATATATCTTAATAATTCTAAACATTCTAATAATTTCTTTTCTAAATTTTCTTCCGTTTTGTGTCCTTATTACCCTATGCTGTTAAAGTAAACAAAGTAATCAATATCCTATTGGGTCCAACCAATTCACTTACATTAATCGCCGGCTTTTCAGCCAATTCCCCTTTGTGGGTAAGAGCCGCTACTAAGGAACAAGCAAGAAAGCAAGGAGTGCCACATATATGTGACGCAAAAAAACAAAAAAAAAACACGAAGATGGCGTTCTCGGGCAGCCGAAACAACCACGCGTTTTAAAAATGGTGTGCCCGCCACGCACAATCACGTTTGAAATGCGAAGAATTCTTTGCCTACTGCAAACATTTCCGGTATCTATCTATCTATCTATCTATCTATCTATCTATCTATCTATCTATCTATCTATCTATCTATCTATCTATCTATCTATCTATCTATCTATCTATCTATCTATCTATCTATCTATCTATCTATCTATCTATCTATCTATCTATCTATCTATCTATCTATCTATCTATCTATCTATCTATCTATCTATCTATCTATCTATCTATCCATCTATCTATCTATCTATCTATCTATCTATCTATCTATCTATCTATCTATCTATCTATCTATCTATCTATCTATCTATCTATCTATCTATCTATCTATCCACCCGCCTACGTTTGGGTGCTCTCGTGATCACCCCCTTGCACTTTAAGAAAATATTGAGTATTCGTGGAGTAGTTCTTCTACACAAAAATTGGTAGATCCGTCGTACAGTGGGAATCAATGATATGTGAAACCCGAATTAGAAAGGTTGATATGTCGCTTTAGAATCAGCACAACGTTACGAGGTGGAGGTGATTAATGCCCTACATGACTTCCGTGTCATGATTATCATGTGTGGATGTGTCGTTTACTTTCGGCATCTATTAGCGTCACGTGATACCAAATTTAGTATATGTGGATCTAGCGAAACGACCGTGAGCATGCGGTGAGCGTGGTATGTTGTCATGTTCTTACCTGACACGCGTACCAGGATTATATTGTTTGCACCAGTCATATACTTTTGTCATGCATTGATGTCACCTAACACCAAATTTGGTAAATGTGGAGCTAGCAAAACGGCTGAGAGTGCATCACGAAGCGTCCAATACACTCCAACGTTGGCGCACGCTGGGCGCAGCGCCACTACGTTAGCAAAACACGAGAATTCTATAGTCTGACGCCACAGGCGACGGGTGCGACCACCGTTCGTCCGCCCGGCCCGACGGCTACCGGCGCGAAATGCGACATGCCGCATTTCGCGCCGATGCATAACCCAGACACAACTGCGTTTCCCTCTTTTCGTGACAGAGGGACGCCGGACGCTCTGAAACGTGCATGTGCCAAAGCAACACAGCGCGGCGCACGCCTGCGAGTTTATGGCAGGACCGGCACCGAGCGTGGCAATGGCGGCGTGACGCGACGAAATGAACGCCGGTGAGCACGCGCATCGCGACACGTCGAAATGTATTGGCGCCTTGACTGTGGCATGTAGTTATGTTCTTACAAGACACGCATCTCATGATTACTAGGTTTGCACCAGTCACATACCTTTGTCATCTATTGGCGACACGTAATACCAAATTTGGCATATGTGAAGCCAACGAAACGGCCGCGAGCGCATCATCAGTGTGGCATGTAGCCATGTTGTTACACGACATGCATGTCGTGATTATCATGTTTGGATGTGTCATTTGCCTAAGTCGTCTGTACGAGTCGCGTATTACTGAGTTTGGTACATATGAAGCTAGCGAAATGGTTGCGAGCGCATCATAAGCGTAGCATGCTGTAATGTTGTTACATGACACGCGTCTCATGTTTATCATATTTGCACCAGTATTATACCTTGCTCGTCCATTCACGTCCCGTAATACCAAATTCAGTATAAGCGAAGCTAGCTAAACAGCCGCGAGCGCATCATGAGCGTAGCATGGGTTCATGTCGTTACATGACACGCATCTCAAGATTATCATGTTTGCACCAGTCACATACCGTCGTAATCCATTCATGTGCCATTATACCAACTTTGGTACATGTGACGCTAGCGAAACGGCCGTGAGCGTATCATGAGCCTAGTATGTAGTCATGTTGTTACATGCCACGTATGTCATGATTCTCATGTAAGGGTCTGTCGCTTGTGTCCGCCATGCAATCATGTTATACCATACCAGTTTTGCAACATGCCATGTGAATGATACCACCGGAAGAGCTGCAGGACCATGGCATGTAAATGATGACATCCATGACATACATGTCATAATTTTTATGTTATGACTAGTCAAACATGTTCTTCATACAGTCATGTTATGTCACACCAAGTTTGGTATCGACGCCATTATCAAAACAGCCAGGAGAGCTAAACGTCGTAGGTGGCTAGATAGATAGATAGATAGATAGATAGATAGATAGATAGATAGATAGATAGATAGATAGATAGATAGATAGATAGATAGATAGATACGCTCAAAATATGTGAGTTCGCTAAGAAATGCTTCACATTTAAAATAATGTGATCCGACTTGCTCACGTTTCCTATCTTGAAAACCCGGTGCTGGCCACTTTCCTGTCGAGAATACTATGTCACAGTGATAAAGCGCACGCAGTTCGCGACCGTGAACTACCGGAACCGAGGTGAGAGCGCGAGGAAAGTACCCGACGTAGATGGCTATTATTGTTGTGTTGCAGAGAGAGAGAGGGGGGGAGAGAGAGCATTTATAGAGTGAAGCTTGCGAGTGAAGGTGGGAGGGTCCCTTATTCCAGGAACCCTCTGTCCTGGACAGTCCGATGGGCTCGAGTGACGAATTGACGTTGGTCGCATGTCTAGCTGGGAGATATCAGTCGGCCACGCTTGACTGATGTTGAATTCCAATGGCGGAGTCGGCGCAAGTTATTCTGCTCCTTTCAGAGCAAGTGTGTTCCAATGACAGAGTGAGAGCGGGAGTCAAAAGTTCCAATGAGAGAGCCGGAGGGGATTCAGAGCGGGAGTCGCTCCGTGGAGCAGAAAAAACTGCTCCGCCGAAATCGGTGGAGTGGACCTGAACTCAGCGCGACGCATTTCCTTTAAGACGTTTGCCTGCTTGGGGGCGCGGCTGGCGCGGCGCGAGTTGTGTTGATAATGGCGGACGGCATGGACGGATCGGCTACCTCTGCAAAGCGTGCGGCAATGCTTCTGCTACTCGATAGCGACAGCTCTGAGTCGGAAAGCTCAAGTACCGACACGAGTGATTCGTCGGACAGTGACAGCGACGCTAAAGCTTGCGCTTACGAGCGGGAATTCAACAAGTTGTTACGAATTCCCGCGAAGAGGCCCAAAGTCGTCGGTTTCATCGAGGACGTCGTTCAGCAGTACTCGGACCACGAGGTAAAGAAATAGAAAAAAAGAAGGAAAGCATTATGCTCAAGGTTTAGCACGTTGTGGTGTTTTCGTTTCTTTCTTTTCTTGAGCAGTTCCGGAGGCACTTTAGGCTGGCTCGACCTGTGGCCGAAAAGTTGGTCGCGGAGTTTGCTGTCTCGTCAATGTGCCCTTCGAGCACACACGGAGGAGTTCAAGCGAAATCCGTGGAAACGCATGTGTCACGAGGCCGTTTAACGGGCAAGCTCTCGTGTAGGTTCGTGTAAAGCAAAAACCACCGATGACATAACCATCATCGGGAAAAGAGCTGACGAGACCATTTGCTTCCACCCTAATTCCCAACACTCAATATATTTAGAAACCCCTAACAACAAATAGCAGACAAAGAACACAGCATACATAACTAGAAAGAGGTTAGTGAGAAGAACAAACGGCTAAAGACGTGAGCAGTGCATGGACATAAATGTTCGGTGTAAAATAAGCCTTGTCACAACATAGCGGGACGCGGTGCTTGCAGCGAAGGCTGTGCTACCAAGGAAGGCATGGACGCACTCACGTAAACGATGACAGTGGTGATGCGGGGCTTGCAACCGATGCGACTGAGTAATGGTGAACACGCACTCGTGCAACAGGGGAAAGACTGGCGATTAGCTTGAGACGCTCACGAGGTTGACTTGCACGGAAGGAAGCGTCGGGCTGGTTGAAGTCAGTGACCTTCCGGCGTTCGGCAGCCGCAGCTCGCACACGAAGTCGGAGGCGTTTTCTTTTGGCCAACGCCAGAAGACCAGAACAAGCCTGGCCCACGTCAGGTGACGAGAAGAAGCTCTGTGTCCAGGTGGGAGCCTGCTGAGACCTTGATGCAGGAGCTCTGCTGGCCGCCACTCCCACGCCCTGGCCACCTTCTTCACTTCGTCCTGACTCGGCCACGTCTGCCTGACTTTAGGACTGTGGAACCGTCGGTGACGAGAGAACGCAGGCTGGTGGCGACGCGTCAGCGAACCAGGGTCCACCTGGCCAAGCAGCTGGGCGCACAGCTCAGGCCCGTAGCCCGACGGCTGTTGCTCGCCTGTTGAAACCAAAGTCCGCAGGTCCTAGGAAGGAGTTCAGGACCGGATGGCCACGGTCCTCTCGAGCGGGAACACGACGGCAGCCCGGCCGGTTGAAGTCCTGCAGGCTCGGGTCTGACGCCCGACGGCCCATCTTCAGCGCCCGGTCCGGTGACGACCTTCTGCTTGCCCCGTCTTCTTCAAACTCCCTTTCATCTCCTCTGCTCAGGCTTCTGCTGCCGCTCTGGCCCACTTGTCTCGTCCCGATTGGAGATTCCGTACTTTCGTGGTACCCAGCCATTGGGCATTGAAATCTCCGTGGAAGGACCTCATTGAAGAAAAATGTTCACGCCCCCACGTGCCGCAGCCAAGCGTTATCTTCATCTTCTTCTGGCTGATGGAGTGGCGCACTTTTTAAACGCGCGCAATCACATCACAAAGCCCCCCTTTCGAAAAGTTTTTTCCGTAATGAAAAAACTGCAGATAAGTGCGCGTTTCACCACACACAACACACATCGTGCCCAATGTTCACTACAATCTTACAATCAATCCACTCATTTTGCGCAGTCACACAAAATCTACTAAAGCCCACTAGATAATTCACAGCCAAGCTACAACATCCTGCCCAAAACTAAGAAGATCACAACTCTTGTGAAGTTAGTATTTTAAATCCAGAATATATACAAACTATGCGTGTCCTTGTCCATATGGTCTAAATCTAGAGGTAGCGACCGGTTATTAAACTCGACTCTCAGATTATAGCATCCCACACCAGACGAATAGAATGATTGTTTCTTTCATATGAATGCAAAACGAAAACCTTGCACATTTCCGATCAGAGATCTGCCTGTACTTCGGCCTCAGAATTTTATCCACATGGACATCAGCCCTGCCAGCGGCATCTGTCACTACAGCTGGCGCCATGCAGACAGACGCTGCTACAGACCCCTCCGAGTTTTTTTTTTTTATTTGGCTTGCAAACAAGTCACATGCTCCTTCATATAACTTCTTTTAGTTTTGCAAACTCAATGATTTCGTCGTCGTTTCCTGCTCTTTGAACGGAACGCTACAATATTTACTTTGACATGACGTAATCATTGCGCCATGCTGAGGCGAGATAACTATGTTCCTCAATCTTGCCTGTGCCACTGCTTACATCTGGAAGTGTTACGCAGGATGACTATACGGCTACCGCCTCAGAGTTGTCTACAAGGCATACGCTTCTTGCTATGTCACTTGTCTTACTTCGTGCGTGTCTCCAATTCGAGCTGTTTTTCTTTCTCGCGCGTCTCGAACCCAAGCTGCTCCTTCTTGGCCTGCGTCTCCCGTTCCAACTGTTCCTTTCAAACTCAATCTCCGCCTCCCTCTCTTTGCGAATGCGCCTCTCGCGTTCTTCACACCAAGCCTCCATTTCATCGCCTTTTAGACCCATGCGTCTTGCTAACTCCTCTAGGTCTGCCCTACTCATGGTCGTGTTCTAGTCTGGAGAGGTAAGTGGTAAAAATGGTCTCGTCCTGCCGCGGACGCCAATTTGTCACGAGGCCGTTTAACGGGCAAGCTCTCGTGTAGGTTCGTGTAAAGCAAAAACCACCGATGACATAACCATCATCGGGAAAAGAGCTGACGAGACCATTTGCTTCCACCCTAATTCCCAACACTCAATATATTTAGAAACCCCTAACAACAAATAGCAGACAAAGAACACAGCATACATAACTAGAAAGAGGTTAGTGAGAAGAACAAACGGCTAAAGACGTGAGCAGTGCATGGACATAAATGTTCGGTGTAAAATAAGCCTTGTCACAACATAGCGGGACGCGGTGCTTGCAGCGAAGGCTGTGCTACCAAGGAAGGCATGGACGCACTCACGTAAACGATGACAGTGGTGATGCGGGGCTTGCAACCGATGCGACTGAGTAATGGTGAACACGCACTCGTGCAACAGGGGAAAGACTGGCGATTAGCTTGAGACGCTCACGAGGTTGACTTGCACGGAAGGAAGCGTCGGGCTGGTTGAAGTCAGTGACCTTCCGGCGTTCGGCAGCCGCAGCTCGCACACGAAGTCGGAGGCGTTTTCTTTTGGCCAACGCCAGAAGACCAGAACAAGCCTGGCCCACGTCAGGTGACGAGAAGAAGCTCTGTGTCCAGGTGGGAGCCTGCTGAGACCTTGATGCAGGAGCTCTGCTGGCCGCCACTCCCACGCCCTGGCCACCTTCTTCACTTCGTCCTGACTCGGCCACGTCTGCCTGACTTTAGGACTGTGGAACCGTCGGTGACGAGAGAACGCAGGCTGGTGGCGACGCGTCAGCGAACCAGGGTCCACCTGGCCAAGCAGCTGGGCGCACAGCTCAGGCCCGTAGCCCGACGGCTGTTGCTCGCCTGTTGAAACCAAAGTCCGCAGGTCCTAGGAAGGAGTTCAGGACCGGATGGCCACGGTCCTCTCGAGCGGGAACACGACGGCAGCCCGGCCGGTTGAAGTCCTGCAGGCTCGGGTCTGACGCCCGACGGCCCATCTTCAGCGCCCGGTCCGGTGACGACCTTCTGCTTGCCCCGTCTTCTTCAAACTCCCTTTCATCTCCTCTGCTCAGGCTTCTGCTGCCGCTCTGGCCCACTTGTCTCGTCCCGATTGGAGATTCCGTACTTTCGTGGTACCCAGCCATTGGGCATTGAAATCTCCGTGGAAGGACCTCATTGAAGAAAAATGTTCACGCCCCCACGTGCCGCAGCCAAGCGTTATCTTCATCTTCTTCTGGCTGATGGAGTGGCGCACTTTTTAAACGCGCGCAATCACATCACAGCATGTCTTGACATTTATCTGGTTAGTTACACCTCCCCACCTTCACCCCCTTTTTTTTCTTTGTTTGGATGCCTGCACAAGAACGCATTTGACTGTGAGCCCGTTGCTTACAGTGCAGTGTGATCTGAAGCTGTTTTTTTTTCTTTCGGGTACCTGTAAACCCCCGGGGAATGGAAGGTGGCCAACAAAACCTGCATTCGAGACGTGGCACGCCGTTTCGACTTGTCAGAAAGCCCCGTACACAGAGTTCTTAGAGAGTAGCGCAGTTCCTGATGACGCTGGGATCATGGGTTATCAAGTTTACCGCAGACCTGGAGAACCTCACTAGCAGTTTCGAGAAGGTTTGTTTTGATTTTATTTATCGTGAGGACCAATAGTATTGGCCGGCTAAGCTGTATTGATCATATCACAAACACGAGTGCACATTTTATTGTGGGTTTTTTTCAAGCTCAATTTTACGCTAAAATGGCACTTTAAGAAAAATGTGATAGGTCGTGATGATAATACCGAGCTTCAGCCAGTTGTGTTCGAAATATTCAACTTATGTCTCTCCTGTAGTCAAAGTCGATTCCTTGCATAGGGATGATGCTGCATGCTTTGTCATTTCTGTTCAGATGTACGATACAATATGAACGTGGTTTGGATTTAAATTTAAGAATGAAATTCCAATTACGTACTGCAACTCCCTTTAGGAAAAACATACGCAGGCTTTGTTTTGTTTTCTCTCCCATTTTACCATTGTAAAAAGAGAGGTGGATAGCAAGAAAACGTGTAGTATATGGTGTGGACAGCAATGTATGTTATCTTAACTAGTTCTCAAAGTTGAATTTGGTTTGCATTTTGTATCTTTAACATTAAATATATTGTGCTTAGTCATGAAGCGTATGCTATGATTGTGAGTTAATGGGCTTGAGCACCAATATTTCCTGTTAAAACTCCTCGCAAATGCTCATTTCTTGCTCAGGCATGGATGATATCACTCATTAGAAGAGTACAACTTGCTTGCAGGTGTCTGGAATGCCTGCTGTTATTGGCTGTATAGATGGATCGTATGTCAAGATACAGTGCCCAGCCAACAAGGTTGCCTCCACATACTGCAACAGGCACCAACCATTACATTTCACTAACGCTGCAAGCCGTCTGTGACCACAAGAGGCGCTTCCTCGATGCGCTCACTGGAACCTCCAGAAAAATGCACGATTCTCATGTGCTAAGCTTATCGCCTCTTTCAAAGAACATAGCTTCAGTATGTCTGGGCCGTTATCATATATTAGGGGACGCAGCATATCCGCTGCGGGAGTACCTGTTGACACCATACAGGGATTACGGTGCAATGAATAAGCAACAAAAAGGCTTCAATTTTAAGTTTTCAGGCACACGAGTGCTCATTGAAAATGCATTCAGCACAGTCAAAAAGCGCTTCAGGCAGCTCCTGTACCTTGAGTTGCACACTATCCACTGGCTCAATAAGTTTATCATAAGCTGCTGTATCCTTCATAACTTGTGCATCGATTACGGTGATGAAGAGCCAGATGATGATAATGATGATGATGGAGCACCCAATACTATTAAGTGGGAGAACTGCACTGATAACCACAGTGATAAAACGGATGAGGAGCGAGCTCTGCACAAGCTTGGCGAAATTAAGCGGGCAAAGGTCTTGACTAAGCTCTTGCGAAGTGATTGTGGGAAATAACACCATAATTCTCTGTTTTCTCTGAACTAGCCCTTTAGTTCACCACAGTAGTTGGGAGGCTGTGTATGTGCACCAATGCGCAGCCCTCTTTATATACACAAGCACATGTTTTGCACTGTACAGTTTATTTCAACATGCTAACTGTATTTTAGGCCACTGGAATCATTCATTGTCTAAACCAAGAAAGTGGCTCAAAAGCTTCATTTTTCTTCATGCTGTTTTGCTTTTTCTTGCCGAATGCACTCCAACTGTTCTTGCTTCTCTTCATGACGCTTCCTTCTTTCATTCTCGCGTTCAGTTTGTTTTTTTCTTTTTCTTCCTGAATTTCGCTCATTTCATCAAAGAAGTGATTCATTTCCAGCATTCTAGAAGCCGAGAGTTTCGGCTTTTTGGGCTCAGGTTCCTTCGTTGTGCTGGTCGACTCCTGGCTAGTTGAACCTTGGCTTCAGCTCCTGGCTCCTCGATGCTTGGCTTGTCGACGATTGGCTCGTCGACGCTCGGCTGGGCGGTCTTTTATTAGAAACTATTCCAGAGCTGTCCCTGAGCTCTTCTGGCTTGAGGCTCTCATCTAGCCAACGTATTTTGGCTATGTCGTCTTCAAAGGGAACGTCACAAGGAGAATTCCCCGATTTGTTGTTATGTGCTGCAGCGCTTCTTTTTCGTCACATGACTGTTTTGTAGCGGCTGCAGCACTGGTGCCCTGTTTTAGGGACCCCGGCAGCCTTTGTGATGTTGGCCGCTATATTGGCAAACATTGCCTTTTTATTTTTAAATTTTTTCATTGGCCCTATTTGGGAAAAATACTGCTGGTAGTAGTCGAGCAACAGCTTTGTTTCTTCCGCCGTCCACTCACAGCCTGTACCTGAAAAGAAAAAGCGCTTGTGACATTTGTACAGACGTTACCAGTTGCACGTCACCCGACACAGGTGTTAAAGAGTTGTGGTATTCTGCTGTGTTGGTTAATTGTAGAGCTTATAGGCATATATAAGCACCAACCTGTTTTAGTTTGTCTAGATATCGATTTTTCTACTTTGATTTTTGTCGTTACAGTGCTTGGTGTTCTTTGCACTGATCTAACTGTATATATCATGTATAATTCATTACTTGAATGCATTTGTATCCTCTCCTGCTAGGGCCTCT
This sequence comes from Rhipicephalus microplus, assembly GCF_043290135.1. Classification (NCBI taxonomy): domain Eukaryota; kingdom Metazoa; phylum Arthropoda; class Arachnida; order Ixodida; family Ixodidae; genus Rhipicephalus; species Rhipicephalus microplus. Next base: position 95,091,613 of record NC_134701.1, read on the forward strand.
AAATGGGCCTGCAGTATTCTCTAAATAAATAAATAAATGGACTCACTGCGTTGCTCGCTCTTTTGGCTGTGTTCCGGCACTGTGAATGGAAAAACGAAATGCATTGTTATTCATGCAGCTGGCATACATGAAGTGACATAACGACCAACGATTTGTGTTCTGTGACACAAATTGCTCTACATTGCAGCACCATGTGAATTTCATGCAACTATGTATGCAATTAAGCTAAGCCATGTGAGGCTTCCTAACACAGCTTCACAAAACAGTAACTCTATGTTTGCTATGCTATCTCATCACGACACAAAATTTTGAATAACAATTTCACGTAAGCATACATGGCGGTATGCAAGCTCTTCAACAGTAGCTCAACACATTGCGCAAATTCTTGATTGAATTACACACTCTCATCATGATGCACAGAGTTTCTGATCAGCTGACTGTTAATCAAAATGAAGCACGATCTTTCAGGCCTGAAACAGGCAGTGACACTCCAGGAAAAGCAACTTAATTTCTGTGGACTGAGACCGATTCCTAATTTGGATGTGCTCAATGTCCTGACCTTGGTAACATTGCCAACCCGTTAGATAGCAGAACATGCACTCACGCTGCTACCTCTGCAGCTAAAATTTCCTGGGAGTCAAATTCTCGGGTGCGTAACACTGGCTTACAGATTCTTCGAGACATATAAAGGCAGACAACTGCTTCTACGCCGCTTCCACTGAAAGGCGAGTGTACTGGAACTTGCCACATAGTAGTGCAGTACTGAAACGCTCGCGCTGCGTTGTGCTTGTACGGTAAAAGCGTTACTTTGGAGGTATCTTTGGAGCACCTGCCAACCTAGGGACTTCTGAAATTGGGAGACTCTCCGCGGGAGCGGAGTAGGAGGCAGAAAAAAATTGTTTGGAACGATTGGTCGAATTGCCCTTATATGAAACACGCTTGTCACCAACGCGGTTCGTTTCCATTCGTGTGGCTACATTCTAAAGTGACAGGAAGTCACTTCTTACTAATGACGCCGTTCCGTGCAAGAGCAGCGGCGTCGCGCGCATGTTTACTTTTGGCTGTATATTTACAGCGTTGTTTGTGCAATCAATGTGGCGAAGGTTTTCGTTCTCCACGGACACAGGCAAACGAACAACGGTATGACGCATGCGATGCGTTTCAGTGACACAATCGCATCAGCAGTAAATCAACGTTGCAACATGAACATAGCGCATGCAGACAATCACTCCACGCAACACGTGTGTTGCATTCAACTAACAATTACAGCACAGTGTTCAAATTGAGGAGACACTTACCATGTTGCTCCGCATACTGTGTGGTCACCATCGCAGGCATCGTGGACAATAGCTGTTGCACGCTTGGCGTGATATCCATTCCACACAGGTGCATAGCGCTGAACAAGCAAACGAACAATGCGGCGATGCTGGTAAATTACCTGGAAAAGAGACAGCGGAAGAGACCACGCGCAAGGTATCCTGGGCACGATCTTTCAGGCCTGAAACAGGCAGTGACACTCCAGGAAAAGCAACTTAATTTCTGTGGACTGAGACCGATTCCTAATTTGGATGTGCTCAATGTCCTGACCTTGGTAACATTGCCAACCCGTTAGATAGCAGAACATGCACTCACGCTGCTACCTCTGCAGCTAAAATTTCCTGGGAGTCAAATTCTCGGGTGCGTAACACTGGCTTACAGATTCTTCGAGACATATAAAGGCAGACAACTGCTTCTACGCCGCTTCCACTGAAAGGCGAGTGTACTGGAACTTGCCACATAGTAGTGCAGTACTGAAACGCTCGCGCTGCGTTGTGCTTGTACGGTAAAAGCGTTACTTTGGAGGTATCTTTGGAGCACCTGCCAACCTAGGGACTTCTGAAATTGGGAGACTCTCCGCGGGAGCGGAGTAGGAGGCAGAAAAAAATTGTTTTGAACGATTGGTCGAATTGCCCTTATATCAAACACGCTTGTCACCAACGCGGTTCGTTTCCATTCGTGTGGCTACATTCTAAAGTGACAGGAAGTCACTTCTTACTAATGACGCCGTTCCGTGCAAGAGCAGCGGTGTCGCGCGCACGTTTACTTTTGGCTGTATATTTACAGCGTTGTTTGTGCAATCAATGTGGCGAAGGTTTTCGTTCTCCACGGATACAGGCAAACGAACAACGGTATGACGCATGCGATGCGTTTCAGTGACACAATCGCATCAGCAGTAAATCAACGTTGCAACATGAACATAGCGCGTGCAGACAATCACTCCACGCAACACGTGTGTTGCATTCAACTAACAATTACAGCACAGTGTTCAAATTGAGGAGACACTTACCATGTTGCTCCGCATACTGTGTGGTCACCATCGCAGACATCGTGGACAATAGCTGTTGCACGCTTGGCGTGATACCCATTCCACACAGGTGCATAGCGCTGAACAAGCAAACGAACGATGCGGCGATGCTGGTAAATTACCTGGAAAAGAGACAGCGGAAGATACCACGTGCAAGGTATCCTGGGTAACGTGGCGGCTTCTGCCTTGCTCCAGCAGGGCGGGTTGTGTTCCGATGGCGAATTTGGAGGATTTGCTCTACGCCAGAGTCGAGTGCTCGCTCGCAAAGTCGGTTGGCTGCACCGACTCCGCCATTGGAATACAACATGAGGTGGTCTTGGTGCACATCTGGTGCTGCTGCTTGTAGCCTTGGGGCGCTTACTTTGCACTGCAGTAGGAGGTGCGCCAGAGCGTCTGCCACATTGAAGTGAGGACAGATGTAGCTATGCAACGTTGGCCTCACATGTTGCAACAGTACGCCGTGGGTGAACGTCTTGCTTTGGAGGCGCTTTAAAGCCAGCGCCTTGTCTCTTGTGAGTTTTGAATGTGGCGAAGGTTATGACCTGCGTTCGAGCCGATAATGTTGCAGTTATGCACGATACGTTAGCGGTACGGGTGCTCTTGCTTCTGCTTCTGTTGTGAAGTGGGAGGTGCCTCGGATCTGGTACGAGAATTCCCGGTTGATGCATTCGCGGGCTGCGGTGTGTGCCGCTTCATTTCTTTCTAGACCTTCTTGACATGGAACCCACACTATGCATGCGAAGGGGGGGGGAGATTGTCCACGCGTTTTAGTAGCTTAAGCGCCATAGTGGAGACCCTGCCTTTCAGGTAGTTCCGTGACGCTGTTTGTGAGTCGGTAAAGTTATGATGGGATCCTCACTCGTAACGGTGGCGAGTGCTACAGCAGCCTTTTCAGCTCTTTCCACACGTTCTGCGAGGATAGTCATCGATGCCAGTACCATGCTCTTGTAATCTGTGGTGGCTGTGGCGGTAATCGCAAAGGCATTACGTCCGAGATACTTGGCTGCGTCCACGCATCGCGCCTGCGGGTCATTGCGATGGCTATTTCGAATCATGTTGATCTTGGCGAGCCGCCTTGCTCGGGGAGGTTGAGGATGCATGTTTAGAGGGATATGCTGAATTTCAAGGCGTTCTCGAAGCTGTGACGGTATTTTGCGTTTGCGTTCTTCGTCGAGCTCTAGGGTGGTTTCATACCCTCAGCGTTGAAGGACGGCTTCTCCTCTGGATGACAGATCGAGTCTCGACCTGGTTGATGAGCTGTGCTTCAGCGAGTTCTTCTCACGTATTGTGAACTCTCATGCGAAGCAATGGTTGAGTGGAGGCGGCTGGTGGCAGTCCTAGGGCAAGCTATGTAGCCTTTCTTATCAGCAGCTTTTGTTTTTGCTTCTCCACTGTCCTCAGGTTGAGGTAGGAAGTTCCAGACGTTATGCGACTGTAAAGAAGAGCTTGTATTCATTTCAGGATATCATGCTGTTTGAAGCTACTACGGCGGTTAACCTCCCCTAGGATTAGGTGAGTGTGCCGTGTCATGGTGTTCTGCAGTCGGGGTAGTGAAGCGGAGCCAGACCCATCTTTATGTACACGTATTTCAAGGATTTGAAGTGTGTCGATTTGTGGTATTTGGTCTTTGGCTTGGGGTAGCTCGTCCTTCCTCCAGCATTCGTTAAAGTGCCGAAGGAGTGCCGTCAATGGCCGGGGCGGTAGCTGTCGTAGGTGCTTATTGGTCACTCTGTGTTCTGCTGGGCTCGTGTTGCACGTAGGCCTAGCGAGGGACGCGTGTGGCTTTGCTTGCGTGGAAAGCTAGTCTAGCGCTTAGTCCGGTGCTGCTCGGTACTCTCTGGGTGTCGGAGTGTTGATGGAGGTAGCTTGCTGGTTAACAGAGCCACTCAGCCTGGCTTGAAGTTCTTGGAGGAATTGGTGCTCTGTGCTCTCATGGTTGTGGATGAGCAGCTGAGTTGTATATATTTGATATTTTTTGGTGTGGGTGTCGTCAGTCAGGGCTCGAAGATTGTGCAAAGTCTTTGTGCTCAGTGTCCCTTGAAGTTGCTCTCAGAAGAACCGCCAGTTCTGGCTCGCAAGGTTTTCCACGTACTGCTGTACTTGCCTGGTGAGTATGGCGATGCAGCGCTTGAGCTTTCGGTGGAGTTTTTGCCATTACCATCTTTTGATAAGTGATATCCGAGCTTCCTATAAGTGAAGGAGAAAACTATCGACTCCTGGATTGTCCTTGACCAAGTGTATCGTTTTGGTATGGCCATCAGCAACACTTACTATACCTCGACTATCAAAGACGTTGAAACCTGTGTAGCAGAAACACTCCCAAATACTCGATATTTTTTTCAGAGTGTGGGGTACACCAAAAATAGTATGAGAAGATAAGACAGTCTGACTAATACGACTCCCTGATCGTTGCATGAATAAAGTCATAATCTCGTCACCTACCTCCTCAAACGCTTTCCGCCATACAGTGGCACATACCCGCGGGTGGGTATCTGCCACTAGTATCTAGGTATGTGCCATAGGTGGTTGACACTTCATTAGTAACCAAGAATGGCGAGAACACACATGGGTAATTTTAACGCGAGAAAGTTAAGAAAAAGCTGACATCGGCTGCGTTGACACTATGAATGTAAGGAATAATTGTCAGGGTTCCAGCACGAATTGGACCCCAGCATTCCGCCTGGCAACCAACTATTTTACCACAGAGCCACGTCAGATCTCGAAACTGTTTTTCAAGTAGGCTATAACGTTCGTGAAGCGTCAATCGGGCATGTAGTGATGGCTATTCTATTGTATAAACATTAAATTAGTACTACCATGACAAAGCCGTCACGTCGGGTTCAGAAGATCTACGATTAAGCGCATGGCATTGACGGTGAATAACCGTTTTTTTTAAAACAGGGAATAGCTCGAACAGATATCGGTAATTTAAATTCGAGGACATAGGAAAAAATCAGTGCATCTCCATGAAGAGAATAAAGACGAGTGGGCGAAGCTATAGGTCCTAAGGCCCGTAATGTTTACGTTGAAGTCGACGGCTACTGTAAAGGACGGCAGATGCACGGATTGATGGAGAGACAGATCGATGGACGAGCAGACAGATGCATCAAGAGACGGATGGCGCGGTTGAGCATGTACTGTGCTGTCGTAGAGCTAATTACTCACAAAGTCAGTTGTTTAGACATATGTTTTCGTTTTTTGTTTTCAAGTGCTCAATTTCAGTTTGGGTTTTGTTTGGCCTGATGGCCAGCAAATAAGTCAGACATAAGGAGCATAGCCCCTTAATGTCATCGGTGGCGCTGACCCAACGAATGCATAGAAAATATCATGCATGGTCTCAGCAGAAATCGAACCCAAGCATTCTTCGTGGCATGAAGCATTCTACCACGTACATACGCCAGTTCCCAGAAATGCTTTTCAAGTAGACCGTAATGTGCATGAAATGTCAACTGTGGTTGTAGTGCTGGCTATCAAATTCAATAAACAGTACATACGTACTCATATCTTAAAGACATCACGTCGAGTTAATTGCTGTTGTAGTAAAGGGCCATCCAATGAAGTTTATTTATCTAGCAGCGTCAAGGGCCACCATCCTTGCAGGCAAAAGCGCTGCATATTAGCTTAGCGCTTCTTTCGCTAATACCCATGTTCCTGTTAGCATCGTTAGGAACAGTAAGCATGCGACTGTTTAGAATATATCTGTGAGTGTAATATTTTTACATAACTTTAATGTCATTGCTGCATGTTTCGCTCACTAAAAAATTGCAACACAGTCACGTTCCCTCCGTATGCTTCGTATAACTAATCCCAAGGTACGTGGAATTTGCCGGATTTTTCTCGGGGCATCTTTTCGATTAAGGCACGGAGGCATTTCTGCGTTCGCAATGTGAGAAAAGTCCCAATAGACGAAATTTCCTGCTTTTGTAGTGCTTTCATGCCAACTAACTTCAATATTCCTAAAGAAAAGTGAAAGTGCATTGAAGTTATAGACCAGGGGTCCGCATCCTGGAGCCCTTATGGCAGCAATATGCAGCCCCGGGTAGAAAGACAAGTCCTTCCCCTCTTCTGGTCACTCCTATATATATCTGAAGAACGACATGGCGATTTTGACCTCCAACAGGTTTTTCTCCCTGAGCTTATGTTTCAGTATTTCAAACTTGTGGCAAGCAGGCATAAAATAAACTTGATTTGCATTCCCGTTCCTATATAGGCTGAATTTTATTTCACCATCATTCTTTTTAATCTGCCGACCGTAAGTCTTATGTTAACGTACACCAATATTCTAAACACGGAGAAAGATACCCTGTAGCTCCACTTAAGAGCACGAGAATAACAATAAGTGTTGCAGTAATTTATTTTTTGGCAGTACTACATCGTGGTATTACCACATAGATGCCTGTTCTGGTGTGTTCAATTTTATAAATTACACAAAGAGATCATGTTCTGAGCCTGTCTTCATTTCTTGGTTCATATTCGTCACTCTAAATTTTTCATCACCCACATCATTAATCCCTTCTGGTGACCTGGGCACTTGTCATCAAGTATGTTTTCTCACTCGATGTTTTATTTCTCGTATAGATTACCCATGTTTTTGAAGCTTCATATGTCATTACCTGAAACATTGATCCTGCAACGCTGTTCATGGCCCACCACATTTTTGGGTAAGCGTCACTAGAAAGACGACACCATCTTCATGATGGTGTTGAAAGGGGAGGCTCCACACAGCAGTTGTATTTTGGAGAAGTTTACCAAACTCTAGCATGGGTAATGATGAACGTTATGCCACGATAATGTACGCATTGCTCACCTTCATTTCCTAACAATAGGGCAGGAGTTTAGCACAACGAAATCCCTTGTTGTAATCTTTCTTTTGTAATTGTACTACAGCACAAGTCTTCACCATTCCATGTATGCTTTGCGCACTTGAGTGGACTCCTATGCGCCAGGTTTAAGAGTCACCCACTGTTGTTATACCGTGTAATTGACGCTCGTGGAACTTTATTCGCATGTGCGAAGCTTCGGTGGCAGTTTTATGTCATGAAATAACTTCTTGAGCCGGTATTTGTGAAATGATTGTCTTAAATCATAGCAAACGAAGTATTTATTTGTCTCTAATAATTAATTGTCCGCAGCTTGAAATGCTATGTGAAGGCAAGGATACTAGTACCATAAATGTGGTTTCTTGTCAATTTAAGTAGTGGCGAGGATCTTTCTATAAAAACATGCCGAAATAGATAGATGATCTAAGTCACTAAATATTGTTTGCTTCAACTGACGTGATCACGTATCGTTAACACTATACTCAACATCGATTCACGCTTTTGTGTATACAAATGCGTGGTGCTCTTCAATGTTGCACTGCTTTAGCTTGCTTGAGAACACTTACGCGCTGTGTAAAAGAAACTACCACAAGGTCGTACGGAAGTGGGGCCACCCCCGGCCCTCCTTTACTACGCGTCGCGAGCGAGGCCTCCTCGGGCCGCGTCTCGCGCATCGGCGACATCTGACGCGTGAGCCTTGGGCAAATGTGCCCTGGTTTGACCCAGCATCTTCATGTGGGATCACAGCCCTTGTCAGAAACACCGCCCGGACGCGCAGTGACCGGAGAACTCGGACGGATGGCTCTACTGTCATCAGGATCCGCAGGCGGCTCCGAGTTCCTCACAGCTGGGCGCTTGCCTGCAATAGGGGCTCTCCGTGTGGCTATTCGGGTGGCAACAGACTCTCATCTGCGACTGCTTGCGTTCGTCGCACTCGTGCGACTCATCGTCTTGCTCGCCGCCGAGGAACATGTGCAGTATGCGCCAGCCCAGCGAATTGCGCCGAGCCGGGTTGTCCGTGTTTCGGGGATTCCGCTCGGTCGGCTCTTCGCAGGTGAGCCCGCACGGCTCTCCGTCGTATGCGCGCCGCAGAGAGTCCTCGACCACGGGCAGGTGACCCGGCAACACGAGACTGATGGGAAACGGCACGTAGAAGGCGAGCCGGCCGCAGCGGTCGAAGATAAAGACGTCGTCCTTGCCACCTTCCATGGTGGTCCAGACTGGCTCTTCCGTGGTCTCCTGGTGCACGGCGAATGACACGCGCTGCTCCAGGTGGTCGCGCAAGTGCGCCGACTTGCGGTCGTTCACCACCAGGAACTGCAGCTCGGTCATGTTGGGCCGAAGCCGCTGCAGCAGAGCCTCCAGACTGCACAGCAAGATGCGCGTCATGATGTTATCGTGCCAGTGAATTTCGCATTGACTGAACTATCTGAATGAGCATCTTCACCCCTACGAGCCACGCTACGGAAGTTCACTACTGACCCACTGAACCACGCTACCGAATTGAGGAGCTATATGGCTAAGCAATTTCCCCAATAGGCATTCGCTCTCATTTCCTAAATAAACGCAAGCACGCGTATCCTGTAGCGTTAAAATGCGTTGCATGCATTCACAGCGGACACTAAGCTGCGATTGCTACTGTCAATGCCATGCTCATGCGCCTTCTATAGCCTGTGTATCTCATTGTTACATGATTTTATCAGCTAAATCTACTGCGAACAGTGCAGCTTGGTGTGAGGCGGCCCCCGTGCACTGAACTCTTTGCTGCAAGTGCCTATGTGTGTGTGTTTTTTTCAACATAATTATGCTGTTCCGGCAACGCAAACAGTCGAGCATATTCTATAGAAATTACGCGATTACCAGGGATAAGGCTAGAATGTAGACGACGCATAAATGAAAGTTGAGAAGTTTCCCTTTAGTCACAGATTTTCAACAACCGAATTGAGTATGTGCTCGCAGCTCTCACTGCAGTATGAGTTTCATTTTCTTTGCTAGCATAAGTTAGACCAATAAAGCGTAAGCGTCCAATTCTATGGCGAGAGCCTCAGAAGCCTTAGGTAAACGCGAACTTGAACAAAAAGCTGGCATGTGAAAAATGAAGCGAAAAGGTCGCAATGATGACAGGCTGCGCGTTGACCTCGACTTTGCGGTGTTCGCATGACTAAATAAATTGGAAAAGTGGCAATGGGGTGACCAAATAAGTTTTAAAAGCTCATATTTCTTGTTTGAGCTGCAGCTTCATCGACGCGGCGTCCAAGAAACTATGCGGCACCCGTGAATCCAGTTTTCGCTTTCCCGGAGAATGAATTATTCCACTGATAGGAAATACTTGTTCCCTTTTGAAGACGATAGTCTTTCCTAGGGTACTTTGACGCAAAAGTTTTAATTTGTCTGTCTGTCTGTACATTTGTCTGTTTGTCCATCGTAACAATACCCCAACCAGCCAACCTTATCCACAGCGCCCACCAATATGGCTCAAGTTTGAGGATTCATACTTGTGCGATTGTCAATTAAAAATCAATAATCGGGCATATCTGGGGCACCAATACAGCACGTCAGTATCCTGTATGTGTGTCCTAATACTAGAGAAGGCATACATAAAAAATTTTAAGGACCGCAGCGTTTATCACGTTGCGCGGACGCTATGCTCAAAAAGGAAAGTGGTTCCAAAGCTTTAGTAAGACGACACGGTGGTGGCACCTGCCCGTCGCTCTGTGTTTCACACTGTATCGCCTCCGAGACAGGCGCGCACGGCTTTCTTCTTTTTCTCTATGAGATAACTGCCAGATAGTGCTCGTGTTAGACGTGCCTCGAGACACTCGTTCGCCTTCGCTGCACGGATCGAGACACTCTAACCCAGTGCCTTTAGAATACAATTCACCGTTCTTTCTCACGCAAAACATGAAATGACAGTTTCTTAACTCTCTCCAGACGCAAGGATATCATATTTCGGCGACATTTGCAGTGAAACATGCAAATACGGAGTCATTTTTGCTATATATATATTTATGTATAAGCAGTCTGTACATTATATATTATTGACGCGGGGTGCTTTTTTGGTTTTACCTCGCATGTCTGACCGGCACAATGGATGCTCCCCGAAATGTGTCGATCAGTCATTGAGAGCATATTGAGATGGTAAAGTAGAAAGCGTTTGGCCAGTTTCTCGTGATGATGACGTTAATTTACCAATTGAAACCTTAAGTAGAACATTTGCTGAATTTATGTGTTTCACATGAATGTCTATAACTGTGTAGGCGTATAATGTCGTGCGATCATGATATCCGGCTATTGAAAGACTAGGCAAGGGTAGGCATGGTGTGTTTTTGGTTCTTTTCTTTAGCCCGATGCCACTGCAAAATTCGCCAACTTTGTATCACACACACACACACACACACACACACACACACACACACACACACACACACACACACACACACACACACACACACACACACACACACACACACACACATATATATATATATATATATATATATATATATATATATATATATATATATATATGTGTGTGTGTGTGTGTGTGTGTGTGTGTGTGGTGAGGACAACGAAGGAGCGCGAGTGTCTTTGGCCGATGGTAAAAGACGAAGAAGTCGTTGCAGTCTGTTTCCTGCGATCGATAAATCGTATTTGTTTGAGGCGCTTTGTGTGCTCATCAATCTCGCGTCGTCACACTGGTGGAGATGCTGGGTACGTCTTCATGCTTGGCACCCCTTCGCGGACCCGACATTCAAGCCCGGAATCACTACCACCCGTCGATACACCAGTCCACCGTTCCAGCCGCCGTCTGCGAGGCCTAGCTCCCGAGCTCAATCCCTTTCCAGAAACTGCCAGCAATCGCTTGCCTCCTTCAACCACCATGGCCACTGCAGCTACATCGCACATGACACTTCAGAATCCCATGATTCCTGACTGCTTTCATGGTGAGACCTATGAAGATGCACAAGACTGGCTGGACCAGTTCGAACGCTGCGCGAAGTACAACCAGTGGGCCACCCCAGAAGGCAAGCTCGCGAATGTGTACTTCTATCTGAAAGAACACGCCCAGACGTGGTACATTACCGGGAAAGAAGCATGGCTACGTGGGATGACTTCCACAACCAGCTGATTGACACCTTCAGTAGTCTTGACAGAAAGAAGAATGCGCAACGCATCTTGGAAGCTCGAATTCAAAAACCAAACGAGAGCGTCGCTATGTTCGCCGAGGACATGACCCGTCTTTTCGGCAGGGCGGATCCCGAGATGCCGGAAGACAGGAAGCTCCGGTATCTAATGCGAGGCGTGAAGGAGCAACTGTTTGCTGGGCTTGTGAGAAATCCGCCAATAACAGTAGCTGAGTTCACGAAAGAAGCCACAGCTATTGAACGGGGGCCCTACAGCAATGGTACCGCCAGCAGAACCCGGTCAACGTTCGAGCGAGTAGCCCTGTCACGATCGCGGCGAGCCTCTGCGACAACGACAGGCCTCTGCGGGAAGTCATCCGGGAGATTTTGAGGGAGGAGCTTCGGCAGCTTGGTTTAATTCCAGCAACTGAACCGACGCCGGCATTGTCTTTTGTCGCTGATGTTGTCCGGGATGAGGTCCGCCATGCTCTCTCTTCATCCGGCTATAATGGTGTGCGACGACATTTTACTTATGCTGATGCAGTCCGACGCCCCGTCGTCGCTCCTTCAGCACAGCAGACCCCAATGACTGGACCACCACCAACACTGCAAACACAGCCACTGTCAGCACCGACCACTTTCGCAACCTCACCGATTCCTCTGACAAGACGAATGCCGTATAACCAACATGCCCCACAACGTCGCCCCACAACGTGGCCCAATAGTGAGTCTCCACTTACCTACCAGAGTCGGAAAACCGATTTGTGGCGTACTGCTGACCGTCGACCGGTATGCGTTCATTGTGGCGAATCTGGGCACGTCTACAGAGTTTGCCGTTATCGCGACGCTCAGTACTCGAGATTTCCTCGCTACCCTGATTACGTTGCGTACGACGATCAACGCATGTACAACTACGCCCATGTGAACACACCGCCGCAGAATCCAGTAGTGCCCAGATCACGTTCTCCATCTCCTGCGTGGCCCAGTTCACCTAATCGTCGCAGTTTTGCCGACGTCACCAGGGGCAGGTCCCCTAGCCCGCGACGGGGAAACTAGACGCAGCGACCTCGGGGGGTGGGGTTGCCAATATTCGAAATTCCGAACAGCCCCCATTGCAGACAAGTGACAGCTGGAAGCCATCGATACAGAAGAAGACGACAGCAATCACTAATTCGACGAATGAGACAACTGCCGACGTAACCGACGTTATCAGCGCTGACCTCGTCGTTCACATTGACGGCCACCAAGTGATGGTACTTGTGGACACTGGCTCCCACTTTTCTATAATAAGCCTACAGCTAGCCGAAAGACTCAGGAAGGTTAAAATGCCATGGCAGGGACCCAATATAAGAACTGCAGGAGGTCAGTTGATGACACCGGTTGGAAAGTGCACGGCCCGACTCTTCATTGCTGGTTCCACCTTTGTCGCCACCCTCGTCATTCTCCACGAGTGCTGTAAACAGCTCATATTGGGAATAGATTTCTTGCGCGAATACGGGGCTGTGATTGACATCCGTGACAGAAGCGTAACGTTCACTGTAAGCTCGGAGACTGCTACAGATGAGGAACACCAGCCACCTCACTTCCGTATTGCCGATGACGACGTCATACTGCCGCCACGAAGTTGTTCTCTCGTATCCGTGCACTGTGACAAATTACGAAATGGTACTGGCGTCACTGAACACATCAAGGAGCTCGAATTCACTAGCGGCATTTCTGTTGCCAGGGCTGTCAACACTGTTATTGACGGATGCGCTGAACTGCTATTGACAAATTTCAGCAGAGAACGCCGACACATAGTTAAAGGCACGGTTATTGCCTATTTTGACGAACTCTCGCAAACAGAAGATTGTCATTTAGTGGAGGAAGCAGCAGCGTCTACTATCACTACACCGACACCTGTAGACGTTGGTCCAATGTTATCTCCCATTGAGCGAGACCGCCTTCTCACGCTGATCAACAAGTTCCACGGCTGCTTCTCATCGACATCAAGAGTTGGTCAAACGGCACTGACGAAACACCGCATCATCACGGATTCCGATGCCAGACCCATCCGGCAAAATCCTTATCGAGTCGCCCCAAAGGAGCGTGAGGTAATTCAAAAACAGGTGAATACGATGCTAGAAGATGGTGTTATTCGGCCGTCCAACAGTCCTTGGGCATCACCTATAGTACTCGTCAAAAAGAAGGATGGTAGCTTGCGTTTCTGCGTCAACTACCGTAAGCTTAATCAGATCACAAAGAAGGACGTCTACCCTCTGCCGCGTATTGATGATTCATTGGATAGACTACGAAACGCACGCTACTTTTCGTCTATGGACTTAAAAAGCGGCTACTGGCAAATTGAAGTGGATGAGAGAGATCGTGAGAAGACCGCCTTTGTTACGCCCGACGGACTTTATGAATTTCAGGTTCTTCCTTTCGGTTTGTGTTCGGCGCCAGCAACATTCCAGCGTCTCATGGACAAGGTTCTGTCGAGACTTAAGTGGCAAACCTGCTTGGTGTACCTCGATGACGTGATTGTCTTTTCGGCGACTTTCGAGGAACACTTACGAAGGCTCGAAGCAGTTTTTGAAGCAATACGCTTGGCCGGTCTTACTCTAAAACCAGAAAAGTGCCACTTCGGCTTCCACGAACTTCGATTCCTCGGTCACGTCGTGAGCAGCCAAGAGATCCGATCCGACCCGGATAAAATTGCCGCCGTGGCAAACTTCCCGACACCATCAGACAAAAAATCAGTGCGACGTTTTTTAGGTCTCTGTGCCTACTACCGGCGGTTTATTGCTAATTTTTCGCGCATCGCATGGCCATTGACACAGCTTACTCGGGAAGATACCCCCTTCAGATGGGGCGAAGACCAACAGCAGGCATTTCACGAGCTTCGTCAGCGAATGCGAACACCCCCCGTGCTGGCCCACTTCGATGAAGACGCATCGACAATACTTCATACAGACGCTAGTAATGTGGGTCTTGCTCTTGGAGCAGTGCTCGTACAGTCGAAGGACAACAATGAAAACGTGATCGCCTATGCCAGCAGGACGCTGTCCCGAGCTGAAGCTAATTACACTACGACGGAAAAAGAATGTCTTGCAATGGTATGGGCAGTCCTGAAGTTTAGTCCTTAATTGTACGGCCGCCCATTCACCGTTATCAGCGATCACCACTCTCTCTGTTGGTTAGTCAACTTGAAAGATCCGTCTGGCCGCCTTGCACGATGTAGTCTTCGGCTCCAAGAATTTGACTTCACTGTTGCCTACAAGTCGGGAAAACGACACACCGATGCCGACTGTCTTTCTCGGTCTCCTCTTGAGACGGCATCCCCGGACAACGACGATGACGACACGGCCATTCTCGGAATTGTGGACACTGCCACCTTTTCTGAACAGCAGCGTGGCGATGCTGAGCTGCTACCACTTATAGATTACCTACAAGGGCGAGCGAATAGCGTTCCGAAGTTATTTGTGAGAAGGCTGCCGTCGTACTGCTTTCGAAATGACGTTCTTTATAAGAGGAACTTTTCACCCACCGGCAGCAGCTACTTGCTCGTCGTTCCTTCTTCGCTTCGCCGTGAGGTACTGCAAGCCTGTCACGACGAACCTATCGCTGGTCACTTGGGTTACGCAAGAACATTGGCGAGGATAAGGCAGAACTATTACTGGCCAAGACTTGCCGAAGTTGTCAAAACTTACGTGCAGGCATGTCTAGATTGCCAGCGCCGCAAGCCACCATCCATCAAACCAGCTGGCCTGCTGCAGCCTGTTCGAGTGCCGGCGACACCGTTAGCACAAATTGGCATGGATATCCTGGGCCCCTTCCCAAAGTCTGCCACTGGAAACAGGTGGATAATCGTCGCCACGGATTACCTGACCCGATACGCGGAGACAGGTGCTCTGCCACGGGCAACGGCAGCTGAAGCGGTGCAATTTTTCATCGAAGCCATCGTCTTAAGACACGGTGCCCCCGCAATAGTAATCACCGACAGAGGTACTGCGTTCATGGCCTAGCTTTTGAACACCATTTTCCTACTAAGTGGTACAGCCCACAGGAAGACAACGGCGTATCATCCCCAGACCAACGGGCTCACCGAACGCCTCAACAAGACCCTGGCTGACATGATAAGCATGTACGTAGATGTAGAGCACAAGAACTGGGACATCATTTTGCCCTACGTCACGTTCGCCTACAACACGGCTCGTCAAGAGACCACTCGGAAGACACCCTTTAGTCTCCTCTACGGACGCGAGGTTACAACAACGTTAGACGCAATGCTCCCTCATGAAAATGATGGCAATGAGACAGACGCCCAAGAGTTTACCCAGCTAGCAGAAGAAGCCAGACAACTTGCCAGGTTGCGAATCACCAAACAGCAAGACGACGATGCCAAGTATTACAACCTGCGGCACAGACCCGTCATATACAACGTGGACGACAAAGTATGGGTCTGGACACCTGTTCGTCAGCGTGGGCTTTCCGAAAAGCTGTTGCGAAGATACTTCGGACCCTACAAGGTTCTGCGACGCATTAGTGACATCAACTACGAGGTTGTTCCGGACGGCGTGCAGTGTTCAAAGCGGCGCAGACATTCACCAGATATTGTCCACGTGCTTCGGATGAAGCCTTACTTTCAGTGACTAACTGTGCAGTTTTGGTTTCGCCTTGCTTCTCAAACGTTAAGCATCGGGATGATGTTTTTTTAAAGGGGGAATAATGACGCGCGTATGTGCCAGTGGTGAGGACAACGAAGGAGCGCGAGTGTCTTTGGCCGAGGGTAAAAGACGAAGAAGTCGTTGCAGTCTGTTTCCTGCGATCGATAAATCGTATTTGTTTGAGGCGCGCTTTGTGTGCTCGTCAATCATGTATATATATATATATATATATATATATATATATATATATATATATATATATATATATATATATATATATATATATATATATATATATATATATATATATATATATATATATATATATATATATATATATATATATATATATATATATTTATATATATATAGGTGTGTGTGTGTTGGAACGTCACTTCGCTCACCTTGAATAATTGCCCAATACAGAAGCTCTCGCCTCTAAGAGATGTTCTGAGATGTACTTGTTTGTATGAAATTGGAGTTACAGCATTGCCTTGTTAAGGTAATTTTATATAACTGCAGCAGCCTGGTTCATTCACTCGAAACCTTGTGTAACCCGGGTTTACACCCGAACACTAGGCTGCTCCAGCCGCGTTGAAGCTCAGATCACGATAACAACTAAGGCATATTATAGCCTAAACAGCGCTAGAGACGAGGCACCAGAACTAAGAACTGATTTGTTGAAATCACATTAACTGCCCTTCTGAAACAATGCGCGTGCACATTGACAGTAATGACTACACCGCCCACCAAAACTGCTATCTTCAGAAAAAAATAAAGCTATTTCCAGAGGAGTACACATATGCATCGCTGATGCAATTGTCTGGATCATGTCTAGCTATCCACGAGGCATTCAGAGCTATACTAGTCATTTGCCTCTTAGCTCGTTCCAAGAGCTTAGATGGGCTTGCAATGCGCTACAAGGAGATAGCAGGCGCTTCGCACTGTCATCTGATAGATGACAAATGAGTTGTTAGTCTGCGTTCGTCCTGTCTGCTTCCACTCTGGTGTCTTGTCTCTATACAGCGCAGTTTACGTTATTATATATTATGCCTTACCAACTAGCCCCCAAACCACGCTTCTCGGTCCCAGGCACAGCCTCCAACTAAAACGGTCATGGTGCGTCCCTTACCCGGAGGCCTGCTGCCTACACAAAGATCAGGACGCCTTGAGTAACGCCACGAGAGTGACGTTTCCTCTGTGTGCCGCGAGCGGGTCCTGCCCACCCAGGGTCCACGCTTCTGGCGTGCCACAAATTGGTGTCCGGGCTGCCGCTGTGGCCTGCAGGCAGCCCGCAAGCAGCACCAACAAACGGGCCGCCATCTTGACTCCTGTGCAAAACACACACAGAGAACTTGTATTGAACTGCCTCCACGGAAGCCTTCCAGGCTGAGCAACAAAGTGAAAAGGATTCTTAAATATAACATTCGAGCTGTACTGTCCGTTCTGCTTGTGCAGTATTAGGTAGGCAGCCATTTCAATAGTAAAGCGCATATACTTTTATGTGAAAAAAGCCGCAAAAGTCGAAAACAGCTCTTCGAAATTTTCGGACCCATTTTGCATATCGCCGTGCAGTGTGAAGGTACACACTACAGGATATAGCTCGAGTTTTCTTCGTGTCTTGGTATTTTGCAATGTTTGATAACGCTGGTCGTCGAGGCATTAACACAATTCTAGTAATGGTATGTCTTGGGCGGGAAAGGCTGTGTTCTCGCTGTGGAGTTTTCTCCGCTAATATTAACTTCACTACTGTGATAAATCATGACGAGGCATTGCTCACTTTGAAGGTGCCCACTGTGGGATTAAGTTAATGCAGCGCAGCGAGTATGGACCGAAAACGGTTTTAGTCATAAATGATAGATTCCAAAAATTATGCATTGATTTCCGTGGTAGGACGATCAACATTCAGCGCTGCAGTGTGGCATGGCGCAGTAGAAACATAAAACATTCAACATCAAGTAAAACTGGATTGAGGGGCTACGACTTGATTACTGTTCACGCTGCCATGACCTTGATGAAAGGACGCTTCACAAAAGACACGCACAAGGTGATGTGCGTACAAAGAACTAATTTATTTTTACGTCGAACACATCCTTATGTAGGACTCGGAAACAAAGAGGGAAATAAGAGAGAAACAAAAAGCAAGAAGTGCAGGTTGCACGATCAGTTAAACAGCAAACCGTCTACGGTAAACATTCGCAAAGTAATCAAGGCTTGCTTTAAAAAAATCAATTTCTTTTTGAGATAGGGTGATAGAACGTAGGCTAGCGCTACATTTGGTGGTGTGAATGAAAAAGGCCTTGATGAGTTGTTTTTTCTGTTTCACGCATAATTACACAATTTTGTGTTTAACCGTGCATGTAACTATATGCTACAGTCTTTTTTTGTTAAGTCTGCTACCTTCGCCTTACAAAAAGAAAACGCACTGGTGCGACATCTATCATGCCGGGAAGTAAGTGCCAAAGCATTCATTTTGATTTCGCAATTGTAGGACAGTAGCATGTAGCCCTTGCTTTTTGTAGTTTTGATAGCGAGTCTAATATTTAGGTGCGCTAAGACACAGTTCCCTCATAGAATTAACTCCGGGACATTACCATCGAATTTTTATTACCCCTGCTTGTTCATAGTTATGGTTACTTGAATACTCACATAACTGTGACTGCTAAAGCAACATTATTGTTCTGAGTGCTGTTTTTTTCTATGCTGTGGTACCCTGCATATGAAATCACTTTACTGTAGCACATGCATCAATAGAGTTCCTTGAATATCTGTGGTTCCTTCCTAATTTCGTGACCTTTTTCTTTCTTCCTTTCTCGATGGTTAATCTATTGAGAATGCATTTTAAGGCACTTCTCACTGTTACAGTGCATCTGCCGAGTAATCCCTATTTGATGGAGGTTTGCTAAGCCACAGAAGATGTCTAACGCTACACAGCGCCATAAGTTCACACTGAAAAGAAAAAAAAGAAAAAAAAAACATTCACAGTAAATAATGCCGTACCTGTTGACTTTGGTTTCACACTATGCATTCTGAGCTCAAATAATAGAACCAAATGCGAGCGCTATGCTGTGCTAATTGAATTTCCACCAGTGCAATGAACTCGACCATCCGTCGCAACAAAATTCAGTCCGATCCCATTCTCACCTGCCAGCTGGCCGCAGGAGCTTCGAGTGTGGCGGCTGTCGTTGGGGCCTCTGGGCGACTCGAGTGCCGAGGCCCGAAATGCTCTGGTTGCAATCGTCACAGGGTGCCCGCTAGATAAGGCCCTTTTGCGGCCACCACTTGTAGCGCAGGAAGAATTGGAGAGGCGTCGCGGCAGATTGGGAGTCTTGCCTTCGTCGTTGATCCTTGTATTTTTCTTCAGGGCGCACGACCTTCCGCTAAGTGACTGCGGCCTCCTCCACACTCGAGCAGACCAGCACGTGGAACACGCTAATCTACGCCTGTACATTGGCTAGTCTCCACGGTGTCGTACCGAAAGAAGCCGATTGACTCGGCAAAATGTTAATAGTACTTGAAGAATCTGGCCGATCTAAGCTTCTCAAACACTGAACAATCGGTTATATACACTGAGCAATATGTCTATCAATAGGCTTTATGCATTCATGTGATAGTTAGGCCAGCTATGAGAATTAAATTATTCATTTTCGAGTCAGAACAGTAACTGATTTTATCTTCTCAGGAAAGAGAACAATGAACGTCAAAATAATACCAATAAAAAGGGCCTCAGACAGCTTTGCTTAGCATTGCTGGTGCAAGGATGATGGCATAGCGGAACTGTTATTTCTGTGGTTCGCTGGTTTTGCTAATGTTTTTCTATAGCTTTGTTATAGTTTCGGTGTGTTGCGCTATATGAAGTGCTCCTAAGCTCGGCAAGTCATAGCAAGATTTAACACGCATAATACAGCGGTTAGGTTAAATATAGCTAGACAAAGGCTATTTTTTCATTCGTCCTGCTTATAGAGCGTACACCCCAACATTTGCCAATGTTTATCAAAGTGTGTCCTCAAGCTGTACACTAAACTTGAACTCTGCTTCGCATTCGTGAGTGTGCTATAGCGCTCTGTTTCTGGCTAGCTTACACACGAAACACCTATGCCCAACTTTGAAAGAGGGTGCATGCCAGTTTATGACGATGATAGTTTTCAGCAGACACTTTACGTCCTGCTTAAAGAACTCCACTGTTAATAATTCACTGAAAACTACAATATAGTCCAATGCAAATCCTGAGTGCAACTACGTGTTTGCGCAACGCCAGCTGTGTTTAATTGATTGATTGGTTGATTGATTGATATGTGGGGTTTATTGTCCCTAAACCACCATATGATTATGAGAGACGCTGTTGTGGAGGGCTCCGGAAATTTGGACCACTTGGGGTTCTTTAACGTGCACCCAAATCTGAGCCTACATCTCCGCCTCCGTCGGAAATGCAGCCGCCGCAGCCGAGATTCGGTCCTGCGACCTGCGAGTCAGCAGCCGAGTACCTTAGCCACTAGGCCACCACAGCGGGGCTCCAGCTGTGTTTGAAGATTTGGTGATCCACAATTGAAGCACCGTAACATTCATTACAAGTTTTTACAGAGCGCTGGAGGAACTTCCAGCGCTCTGTTTCGCGCCGGTGTGGGTAGTAGACCAGAATCACCATATAAGCAGTCCCGAGTATTCAAACAGCTCGCCGACGCCACCTGCGAATAGCGGGATTTTAGCCCTTCAGTCCACTTGAGTTGCGGCGATTGGACCGGTCGAACCATATATACATATGATTCGACCAATAGGTCTATTCTAGGCTTTTTGGAGGAAACGCAGCTAAAAAACTGGTGTAAAAAGTATTTATACCGTGAGGCAAACTCGTGCAATAATAAAAAAAAACTTCCAGCACTCGAGTGTTACACGCCTTACTCTGTACACTGTAGGCGTCGCTAACCAAGCTCAACGGTGACAGTCCCATTGCAATATATAAAGTGAGCCGTAGTGCACAAGCTACCCCTGCATGCGCACAAGCTCCAATCGGGGAGCCAGTGCGCATGACGGCTAAAGAAATGAGTGTAGATGCCAGTGGCTCGTCAATTCGACTGACTCCGCTTGCGCTCTCTTTAGTCCTCGTTCGATATGTCGGCTACGCCACCGGCGAGGCCACTGAAAACAGAAACAGGCAGCGGAAAGGTGCTCTCTAAAAGCAAAGTCAGGGATGGCCATTGCGTACAGCTAGCAACAGCAGCGACTACATCATTCATGATTCTTAAGCCGGAAATATTGTAAGCTACTCGAAGGGACACTAAAGTCGAATAACAATTTACATCAGTGTGGAAGCTTAATGTGTGGCGACATCTAATACAGCAATATTATCAACAACAGTGCCCTACTTACCAAGAAATTAAGGTAAATGCACAAGAACACAAGCGCTGCAGTAGGACATTTTCAAAATTATCCCGGGGACATCAGACAGACAGCCTACAATTAATCACTTGTAATCAATCTAACTGGACAAAAAAAACCTTTCGTACCACAAGAGACGCAATAAATTGCTACTTGTTCGTTTCTGTTTGGTTCATGAAAAAAAAAAAAACACCGCTGGACGTTGCTATAGGGAATGGCTTGAGTTGTTCGAAAATTCAACTTTCACGGGGTAACACGAGACAGGTGGTGCCATTCTGCGGGGCGCAGTTGAAACAAGAGCGCCTGCAATCTCGACGCCAATGGCGGGAAACTGAACCAACAACACCAACAACAGCACCAACAACGGCCAATGGCCGTTGTTGGTGCTGTGGCTTCCGCTGCTTTCCCTCTGCTGGTACCAGCGCAGTAAAGCTGGGCAACGTTGTGCATGGCAACAGTGACGTGAGTCGGTCCACTCAGATCGCTTCTTGAGGAGGGTAATTTGAAGTGCGCTAACCCGATGCCGAACACTGAAACGTGATTTTAATTCAAAGTAGGCTCTTCCGTGACACAAAAGTAGCACTGCCAGGTTTCTGGACCGCCATTTCAACAATCGACATCGACCTAATGGTTGAATTTAGTGTCATTTTAGAGATAATGGCCTTTCCTACCAAGGAAAACAATTCCAGAGAAACAATAGGCTACCTAGTGAAGCGCTGACTTGCCATCGTGGTCTAGTGGCTGATGCACTTATCTGCAGAGCTGCAGGTCACGGGGTCGAATCCCGGCAAAGGCGGCCACGTTTTCAATGGAGGCGAAAATGCTTGAGAACCCGTGTGCTTACATTTAGGTGCACGTTAATGCGCCCTAGGTGGTCGAAATTTGCGGAGCCCTCCTCTACGGCGTCTCTCATATTCACAATATGGTTTTGAGACGTTAAACCTCAATAATGATTCTTACCCAGAGAAACAATCGAGCAAGCCCACTTACAATACCGCACTTCAATATGCGAAAATGATCGTCTTTTTAACACGAGTGGTGCATCAACGTGTCATAAAAGCACCGGCCATATTCAATCCTTTTCATTATTTGATGTTTAGTTCTTTTAGTTACACTATCTGATATTTTTCTGCAAGTTGATAAGTATAGTCACTTAGCAGACACTTGTTTCATCTTGTTATATATCTTGCAAAAGTTGACCAGTGCATTGTGTAAAAGCCTTACAACTCGCGTTGATGTACAGGATCGCGTACAGGCAGTCAACAATTTTTCTTTCAAGACAAATAGAAGTTGGTGGCCTGTTGGACCAATACTTATTGTCACAGGGTCGTGACGTGGCCGAAGACAGGAGGCTTTGTGTTGGAATTTAACTGTTTATTTGGGCGAACCTGTGCCCGGTAAACGGAAAGTCCGATTACAGTAGCAGTCTTGGACTGATAGCGGCGAATGGAGCGTTGACCATCGATCAACTACTGACAAGCGGTGAAGCGCGTCGGCATTTATACTCTTGCCATTGAACGTTCTAGCGTTATCGCTGGCGGTGGCGTAGGTTCCAGAATAATCTGTACAGTTCGCAGAGTAGGCGTGATCTTATCGAAATGATCTACTACAGTCAGGAAGCTTCTCGAAAACTGCAGGCGCGGTTTGTGCTGAGAATTGTGTAGTGTTTTGGGATGATAACAAAACTTGGTAAATGGAACGTGGCATTGCCCCCCTCTGAAAAAGGCATCGTCCCGATGCTTTAACTAAAGATGAAGGTACAATAATAATGCAAGAAAGTACAATGAATAAATTACGATACAATAATAATACAAAAAAAACATTGTTTCAGTTTGTTAACGCGCATGAAACGGCTTGAGGCGTGCGACATGGACGACTTCAGGTCGCGATCGGCGTCATTGAGAGTTCGTGATGCCGTCGGGGACAACCTCGTAATCAAGTGGGCCGAAACGTCGAACCACCCTGTACGGTCCGAAGTACCATCGCAGAAGCTTTTCACTT
This sequence comes from Rhipicephalus microplus, assembly GCF_043290135.1. Taxonomy (NCBI): domain Eukaryota; kingdom Metazoa; phylum Arthropoda; class Arachnida; order Ixodida; family Ixodidae; genus Rhipicephalus; species Rhipicephalus microplus. The sequence continues at coordinate 95,114,924 of NC_134701.1, forward strand.
AGTCCACGTCGGCGTATCGGCGTCCACACCCAAACACGTTCACCGGGCTGGTATTCCACGTAGCGTCGTTGAAGATTGTAACGGCGGCTATCGGTTGTATGTTGATTCTTGATACGGAGACGCGCGAGTTGTTGGGCTTCTTCGGCGCGTTGAAGGTACTCACTCACATCGAGCTTTTCTTCGTCGGTGACGTTGGGTAACATGGCATCGAGCGTAGTTGCCGGGCTCCTTCTGTAGACCAATTTGTATGGAGATATTGTAAGGCAGTAGCAGCGTTGGAGTCTCGACGGCGTTTATTAGGCCGAATCGCCTGATCAACCGTTCGAGCGAAGGCGACGTTTTTTGTGATGATTATATACAGATGAAGAAGATGAAGGTAAAACGTTGTCAATATTGTGCTTATACTAATTTCCCCCTCGCGCAGAAGCGGCCAATTAGGCCGCTGTTGGTGACGGTGGTGTACGGCGCACGAATGGTTTTAAGAGCGACACGTGAACAACCTCCGTACCACGAAAACGGCCGTCGGGAGGCACGACAACAGGGGTTACTCGATAGTTAACAGGAGACGTCTGCTCGACTATAGCGTAGGGGCCGATGAAACGTGAGTGAAACTTATCACACAGGCCGGGAACCCGCGTTGGGGTCCACAAAAGTACTTCGTCTCCAGTATTGAAGTGAACCACGCGGTAGACGCCATCGTAGCGAGTCTTCCGCTCTTGTTGGCTTGCCTGTGTATTGAGGTGGGCGCGTCGGCGAGAGTCGGCCAGGCGAGAGATTAAGTGCTCCCTCGATGACGATGACGAGTTCACAGGGACGTCAAAAAAGGAGATGTCGAGCGGAGATTTTGGTTGACGGCCATAGACGAGAAAGAATGGGGAATAGCCCGTGGTGCGCTGCGTAGCGGTATTGTATGCAAAAGTCACGAATGGCAGGATGGTATCCCAGTTGGTGTGGTCGGCGTTGATATACACAGATATCATGTCGGTCAAAGTTCGATGGAAGTGCTCTGTGAGGCCGTTAGCCTGGGGATGGTAGCTGGATGTCGTCTTATGAATCGTATTACATGCGTGGAGGACTTGTTCGAGTAGTTTCGAGAGAAACGCCTTGCCGCGATCGCCGCTCTGTGAGGCCGTTAGTCTGGGGATGGTAGCTGGATGTCGTCTTATGAATCGTATTACATGCGTGGAGGACTTGTTCGAGTAGTTTCGAGAAAAACGCCTTGCCGCGATCGCTCAATAAGATGCGTGGTGCACCATGTCTTAGAAAGATTGCCTCCAGAAAAAATGTGGCAATGTCCTCTGCTGATCCTGAAGGAAGTGCAGCTGTTTCGGCGTACCTTGTTAAGTGGTCAACGGCTGTGACAATCCAGCGCTTGCCGCTAGCTGATATTGGTAGCGGTCCGTAGAGGTCAATGCCAATGACATCGAAGGGAGCGTCAGGACACGGCAGAGGTTGTAGAAGACCGGCCGTGGAGGAAGTGGGTCGCTTGCGGCGTTGGCATAGCGTGCATGACGCAACATATCGCGCTACGAAGTTGGAAAGGCCAGGCAGGCAAAACGGATGCGGATGCGTTCATAGGTTTTTTGTAAACCATGATGACCAGCCTTGGGGTCATCGTGAAACGCCTCCAAAATCTGCGCCCTTAGGGAACGAGGAGCAACAGGAACCCAGCGCTGTCCTTCAGGGTGCAAGACAAAGCGGTAAAGAATTGAGTTTTCAGTCTTGAAGTTCCGCAGCTGTCGATGGGCGCGAGCGTTGGGAGGACGAGAGGAGCCTTGAAGGCGCTGCATTATAGAGCGACAGTAAGTGTCGCTGCGTTGGTGGGATGCAAACGTGTCGTTGTTGAAGGTAGAAAGAGAATTGACAGCGGCGAGTGAATGAACTGACGGAGAAACTTTGATGAGTTCACTCACAGTTAGCGACAGGCCAGGAGTGCCTGATGAGGATTGTAAAGGACAGCGGCTAAGGGCATCGGCATCGTTGTGTTTCTTGCCGGATTTGTAGATAACGTCAAACTCGTATTCTTGAAGACGCAGTATCCAGCGACCGAGACGTCCAGACAAATTCTTCAACGTCGACAGCCAGCAAAAAGCGTGGTGGTCAGTGACGACGGTAAAGTGGCGGCCGTGAAGATATGGTCGTAACTTTTGGATGGCCCAGACAACGGCAAGACACTCCTGCTCGGTGAATTGTGTAGTTTTTCTGTGCTGCTGTGAGGGTGCGACTTGCGTATGCGATCACACGTTCGTCATAACGCTCTGTTCGTTGCAGAAGTACAACACCGAGTCCGTGTCCGCTGGCATCAGTATGGAGGAGAAAGGGTGCGGCGTTATCGAAATGACAAAGCACTGGCTCAGACGTGAGGGCACATTTCAAGGTGTCAAAAGCCATTTGGCATTCGTCCGACCATACGTATAACGCTCCTGAAGAAAGGAGTTGGTAGAGTGGCGCAGCAATGATGGCGAAGTCTCGTATAAAGCGCCGGAAGTACGACGCAAGGCCAAGAAAGCTTCGGAGCTCTTTGACGCGTTGAGGCACCGGGAAGTGAAGAACGGCGGTAATCTCGTCGGGATCAGGCCGGATTCCATCTTTGCTGACGAGATGTCCGAGTACTTAATTACTTTTGCTAGCAAAGTGGCACTTCTTAGTGTTGAGCTGAAGGCCAGCAGCTGCGAGACACGTCAGAAATTCATCCAGGCGCTGCAAGTGCTGTTCGAATGTTGAAGGAAATATGACGATGTCGTCAAGGTAACATAAGCATGTTTTCCACTTAAGGTCCCGCAATACAGTGTGTATCAGTCGTTCAAACGTTGCTGGCGCATTGCAGAGGTCGAAAGGCATGACGTTAAATTCGTAAAGCCCATCGGTTGTGGCAAAGGCTGTTTTTTTCTTGTAATCCTCGTGCATTGGAATTTGCCAATAAGCAGAGCGCAGGTCAAGGCTCGAAAAATATTCCGCTCCTTGTAAGGAATCTAAGGCATTATCAATGCGAGGCAAGGGATATACGTCTTTTCTGGTTACTTTGTTTAATGCGCGGTAGTCAACGCAGAATCGCACCGAACCGTCTTTTTTTTCTTACGAGAACGACAGGTGACGACCAAGGGCTTGAGGAGGGGCGGATGATGTTTTGCTTGAGCATATCAGCAACGTGCTTGTCGATGATCTCGCGTTCGCTGGAAGAAACACGGTATGGTCGACGACATACAATAGAAGTTCCATCGGTGTGTATGCGATGAGCCACCACAGAAGTCTGGCTTAGAGCAGTGGAATGTACTTCGAAAGAAAATTTATGCTTAGACAACAACGCCAGTAGTTCATCTGCTTGCGGGGGAGTGAGATCCGTGCTGATGGTATTGACGAGAGCCGTAGTAGGTGGAGTATCTGTTGGTATTGAACGTGATTCCACCAGACTGGTATCCGAAACCACTACAGAGATAGGTTGTGTGTCCACGCTGGAAACTACAACAGTGCCCTTGGTCAGCAGAATCGGCTCATTGGTGATATTCAGTACTGCGAGAAATGCGGTGCCGTTGGAGAAGCGGACAAGACTCGATGAAAGTGCAATCCCTCTGGATAGACAACGGGCTGACGGACTGACTAGAGTCAGACATAGAGTCAGACATAACCGTGATAATGTGCTCGAGGTTAGGTGGCAAAAGGAAGTCATTGGCTGTTCGTAGCCGGTCACGTGATAATTTCGGGCAAATATCATCCGTCTCTCGCATATGCATGAGTCATTGTCGACAAGAGATGGAAGCAGCAGCATCAGAAAGAAAGTCCCATCCTAAAATAAGCATAAAAGCACAAGAATCCAGCACGGCAAACTGAATATGATGCCGGATCCCATCAATGAAAACTCTAACGGTGCACTGTGCTGATGGCCGTATCAGCGAGTCGTTTGCGCTACGTAAGAGAGTGCCAGTATAAGGTGTGGTAACCTTACGTGACGAGTACACAAATCCGCACGAATAACAGAAATAGCAGCCCCCGTGTCCACCAATGCCTGAACTGGTACCCCTTCCGCATACACTAATAACAAGTTGGCTGGGCCCTCTGGAGGTCTTCGTGTTTGTTCGAGCCATGCAGCTTTTCCTCCAAAAACTGCACCAGCTAGTTTTCCGAGTGGTAGTCAGAAGTAGGTACAGCCAGTCTCAGAGGAGATGTTGAGCGTCATAGAGGTGAAGGGGACCGGCGGCGTCCGGGATAGCAGGGGTGAGGTGCGGCGAAAGGAGAAGTCGGAGAGAAGGAACGTGTCGTAGGGCGCCGCTGGTACTGGTTCGGGGATGGCTCCGAATCCCTTTCGTAAACATCGTAGCCCCGGCATTCATCCTGCTGGCTCTTGCGGCAAAATTGTGAAATATGGCCCCGAATGCCACACTAGTAACATATTGGGCGAGGCGAGCGCCAAGGGGCGTAGTGTGCTGGAGCTGTCACAGGCGCTGCTACTGGCGCTGGGACAGGCGAGTGTGGTGCAAATGCTGCTACGTTGGACTGCGCAGGAACAGGATGCGCGGGCTGAACCAAGGCAGGTGGCATGGCAGCGACTTGCGCATACGGCATGGGTGGTATTGGTGGCGCCGTAGTGTTCGATGGGAGAGCGCCAGCCATGGATGAGAGCTGATTTTTGATGATGTCGCACAGAACAGCAGATTGAGAATGAGGCCGAGGGGCGGGTGTACATGATAACCCTTGCGCTTGAAGTTCCTCGCGAATCAGAGTGCGAATCAGCGCGCGCAAATCCGCATCCGAGGAAGGCCGGCTGTCACTGGCGTCTGGGTAGTCTGGGTGCAATCGAATGGCTTGAAGTTCATCAAGATGCTGACATGTCGTGATGACGTCCTCAACGGTGGTGGAGTTTTTAACATCCAGAGCGTTAAACGCGACATGGCCTATCCCTTTGATGATGTGGTGAACACGAGCAGCTTCTTTCATCGCCGAGTTCACGCGGTGGCAAAGGGCAAGGACGTCTTCAATGTACGAAGTGTACATCTCCCCGGAAAGTTGGGCACGCCAATCGAGCTTTCGTTTCGACACTTCGGAATGGATGTTCGGTTTTCCAAAAATCCTATGGACTTGTTGAGCAAAAGTAGGCCAATCCGGGAAGCTGCACTCGTGGTTAAAAAACCACGTTTTCGCGACATCAGACAGATACAAGGCAACGTGACGAAGTTTTTGGGGCTCACACCATTGGTTATAAACACTGGTCATGTCGTATTCTTTTAGCCATACCTCGACGTCGTCGCGTGGAAGACCACAGAAGATGGGCGGGTCGCGCTGCCGGGCGTTGACGATCCACGCAGGAATGGTTTGTTGGACAGGGATGCTGGATGTTCCGGGCAGCGGTTCTTGAGCCATGACAGCGGACGGGGAAAGCAAGCGGCGACCCGAACGAAGCTCCAGGGGAACGTGACGTCGGAGAGGACTTGGGGATCAAAGCACCTCCACCACTCTGTAAGACAGTAGCAGCGTTGGAGTCTCGACGGCGTTTATTAGGCCGAATCGCCTGATCAACCCTTCGAACGACGACGACGTTTTTTGTGATGATGATTATATACAGATGAAGAAGATGAAGGTGAAACGTTGTCAATATTGTGCTTACAATATCTGCGTTGTCTCCTGCACCGCCGTGTTGTATGCGAAGGTCACGTACGGAAGAATGGCGTCCCACGTCTTGTGTTCGACATCGACGTACATTGCCAGCATGTCGGCGATCGTCTTGTTAAACCGCTCGGTGAGGCCCATGGTCTGTGGGTGGTACGCTGTCGTCCGGCGGTGGTTTGTCTGGCTGTATGCCAAGATCGCTTGAGTTAAGTCGGCAGTAAATGCCCTTCCTCTGTCGGTGGTAAGGACCTCTGGGGCGCCGTGACGTAGGACGATATTTTCAACGAAGAACTTAGCTACCTCGGACGCACTGCCTTTGGGAAGGGCTTTTGTCTGGGTGTAGCGGGTGAGGTAGCCGGTAGCTACCACGATCCACTTGTTTCCGAAAGCCGACGCGGGAACGGCCCCAGTAGGTCCATAGCAATCTGCTGGAAAGGTCGGCAAGGTGGTTCAATTGGCGGCGGAAGTCCCGCTGGCCTTGTCGGTGGTGTCTTGCGTCGCTGACAGTCCCGGCATGTTCTCACATAACGAGTGACGTCGGTGGTAAGACGTGGCCAGCAGTACCTTTCTTGTATCCTCGCCAGCGTGCGAGAAACACCGAGGTGCCCTGCCGTCGGATCGTCGTGCAGGGCCCGCCGGAGTTCTGGTCGCAGAGCTGAAGGCATCACAAGGAGGTACTTAGCTTGAAGCAGTGAAAAGTTTTTCTTTTGTAGAAGACCGTTTCGCAGGAAGAATGACGCAAGTGCGCGCTTTAATACCTTCGGGACTTCGGCGGTCCTGCCTTCAAGGTATTGTCGCCTTCGTCTTTTTCGGGCGGTTTTTCGGGTTTTCGGGTGGTGGCGCCGGTGATGGAAAGGCTTGTCGTAGTTCCTGGCGCACGATTTTTGCAACAGAAGCAACTGGGGGCTCGGTAGACGAAAGACCGAGGGCCCGCAGCTCTTCCCGCAGGATTTGTCTAATCATTTGCCGTAAAGAGTTTTCGGAAACGGCAGCGTTTTGAGCGATGGCACCAACAGGCGTTTGGTCGGGCAGGCGGTCAAAGTGGCGGCATCGTTGGCGGAGCACCCGCTCAATGACAGTCGCCTCTTTGATGAATTCATCCACTGTTGTTGGCGGATTTCGTACAAGGCCGGCGAAAAGCGGTTCCTTAACTCCCCGCATCCGGTGACGAACTTTTCTTGCCTCGGGCATGTCAGGGTCAGTGCGGCGAAATAGACGGGCCATATCCTCAGCGAACATGGCGACGCTTTTGTTTGCATGCGGGCTTCAATCATCTGTTGTACGAGATCCCGTTGGTCCGCACTCAGGAACGTCTCGAGAAGCTTTTGGCAGAAATTGTCCCAGGTTTGGAAAGTAGGCTCCCTGTTCTCGTACCATGTGCCAGCGCTATTTTCCATTGCGAAGTAGGCCTGGCCAAGTTTTTCTTGCACGCTCCAACGATTCACCACAGCGGTTCGCTCGAACTGGTCGAGCCAGTCCTCGACATCTTCATACGGTTCACCACGGAAGACTTCGGGAACACGAAGAGTCTCAAAAGTTACCTGGTAAGGATGAGTCGTCTGGGCCCGAGGAAGATTCGCAGATGTGGAAGGGGCCGCCATGTTGGTAACAGGAGATGCCGTCAAGTGTTCTGGACTTAGGCCTAGTAGGCGCCGGCTGAATCGCTGTACTGGAGTCGTAACAAGATGTTGAGGCTCCTGACTGGGTGTGCGTCCCGAACAACGCTGTCTTGCATAAGGTTGCAGGCCCCAGCACCTCCACCAGTGTCGCGACGTGAAGACAGAGGTCGTATTTGAAGACGCTGAGAAAAGAGCAGAGGGTCGGTCTTTTTATTAACCGCGTGCGCGAGCGAGTTCCTCATCTTTCTCGTTGTTGTGTTCTGCATTAAAGCGTGCAGATGCGTGTATGCGCTGTCGCCTTCGTCTTTTTCGCGGGACGCACGTGACAGTATTCTATTAGGGCCTTAAGATCCGGGTCGGCCCGCTGTCGTTCAGGGAAGTCGTCGGTAGTTATCGTTCCCAAGAAGTAGTCGTCATCCGGGTCGTCGGGTGGTGGTTGGTCGACAGGCGTACGAGAGAGACAGTCGGCGTTGGAGTGTTTCTTGCCGGACTTGTAAATGACAGTAATGTCATATTCTTGAAGTCTCAGGCTCCATCGTGCGAAACGATTTGAAGGGTCCTTCAAGGTGTCTAGCCAACACAAGGCGTGGTGGTCGCTCACAACTTTGAAGGGCCTGTCATAGAAATAGGGGCGCAATTTCAGCGTAGCCCATATGATGGCGAGGCAATCCTTTTCTGTTGTGGAATAATTGGCTTCTGCTTTGGATAGCGATCGGCTGACGTAACTAATAACCCTTTCAAGTCCGTCAGCCCTCTGCACAAGAACGGCGCCAAGACCTACGCTGCTTGCGTCAGTGTGTACTTCTGTCTCGGCGAATTTGTCGAAATGGGCAAGTAACGGAGGCGATTTTTAGGCTCCTGGAAAGCGTGTTCCTGCGGCGTTTGCCACTTGAACTCCACGTCGGCCTTGGTAAGGTTAGTGAGAGGATCGGCGATGCGGGCGAAGTTTTTCATGAACCACCGATAACAGGCGCACAGGCACAGAAATCGGCGCACCGCCTTCTTGTCAGTGGGTGGCGGGAAGTCGGCGATGGTGGCGTTTTCCGTGGATCGGGACGAACTCCAGACTTGCTAATAACGTGCCCCAGAAACAAGAGCTCCTCGTACGCAAATCTGCACTTTTCTGGCTTCAGTGTGAGTCCGGACGTTTTGATGGCTTGAAGTACAGCTTCAAGGCGCCGATGATTCTCGTCGAAACTCGTGTAAAACACAGCGACGTTGTAGAAGTACACAAGGCAAGTCTGCCACTTCAACCCTGCCAGTACTGTATCCATAACGCGTTGAAAAGTTGCAGGCGCTGAGCAAAGACCGAAGGGCATCACCTTAAACTCAAAGAGGCCGTCCGGTGTTATAAACGCCATCTTCTCTCGGTCTCTTTCGTCGACTTCGATTTGCCAATAGACAGTCTTGAGGTCCATTGACGAAAAGTACTTGGCGTTGTGGAGCCGATAAAGCGCGTCATCTATTCGTGGGAGAGGATACCCGTCCTTTCTTGTGATTTTGTTCAGGCGGCGATGATCGACGCAGAAATGTAGGGTCCCATTCTTTTTCTTCACTAACACCACGGGGGATGCCCATGGACTCTTGAACGGCTGGATAATGTGATTCTGCAGCATATAATCAACTTGTCTCTTCATGGCCCCACGTTCTCGCGTCGAAACCCTGTACGGACTCTGACGGAGGGGTCTGGCATTTTCTTCGGTTATGATGCGATGTTTCGTGATTGGGGTCTGCCGAATTTTCTATGACGATGAAAAGCAATCTTCGTATTGCAGGAGCAGGGCCTTGAGCTGTTCTTGCTTATGGTTCGGAAGTCTGGGATTGACATCGAAAGCTATGGGAGGGGCTTGGTTCCTCTAAGCAGGTTCCGCAGAATCGGCAAGGGCGAAAGCACTGGTGGCTTCGACAATTTCTTCAGTGTATGTGACCGTTGTTCCTTTGTTCACATGTTTGTACTCATTGCTGAAATTCGTGAGCATAACCGTTGCTTTGCCTCCCCGCAGCCCTCCAATTCCTCTTGCGACGCAAATATTTCGGGTGACCAACAGATGCTGACTGCCTTCAACGACGCCTTCCAAGTCAGGTGATTTAGGAGCATCGAATGAAATCATGACGCTTGAGCTAGGCGGAATGGTGACTTGTTCTTCCAGCACATTCAAGGCATGGTTTCCTGACGGCGTGTGCGGCGGTAGTGCTTCTTCTGTGGATAACATTATCGACGTTGTTTTTAGGTTGATTACAGCACCATGAAGGCATAAGAGTTCCATGCCAAGGATGACATCTCTCGAGTAACGCTGTAGGACTACGAAGTCTGTAGGACAAATACGGCCGTTAATGGTTACTCTCGCTGTGCAGCTTCCTGCAGGCGTTACGAGATGACCTCCGGCTGTGCGGATTTCAGGGCCTTTCCAAGCTGTCCTAACTTTCTTTAACTTCGCGGCGATCGACCCACTGATGGCGGAGTAGTCGGCTCCAGAATTGACGAGAGCGGTCACACTGTGGCCGTCGATAAGAACGTCGAGGTCGCTAGTTCGCCGTCTCGCATTACAGTTAGGACGTGTCGTCGGGTCACGGCTGCGTCGGCTTGTGCCGCTGCTTCCATGTTGCGTCGTCAGGTCACCTTCGGTAAGTGAGGTTTCGCCGTCAGGGCTTTGCCTGGTTGGCGTTGTGTTCGGAAAGCTCCGTTGCGGCGTCGTCATCGTCGGAGGATCTTCGGTAGTTCGTTTCACAGCAACCGCCCCTCGATCGGTTGCTGCCCTTAGTTTGCCGGATACGGGCTAAGAGACCGGCCCCGCGTTGGGCCAGAGTACTGCCGGTGGAGCGGTGACGTGCGGTGGCTGGGCGACGGTTAACGGGAAGGGCTTCGTAGTGTCCACTGAGTTCCTGTCCGGTAGTCGGCGATGTCACGTGGCCGTTCTCCTGGCTCCAGACGTGGTGCATTGACGGCGAAGCCACGCAGTCCTTTCTGTCGGTACTGGCAACGGCGGTATGTGTGCCCGGCCTCGCCGCAGTGGTAGCAGAGCGGGCGGTGGTCAGGGGTGCGCCAGACGTCAGTCTTCCTCGGCGCACTGCGCTGGGCCGCCGATGAACAGTAGGACGTCGGTGGGGGTGGTGGCGGTGGTGGCGGCGGTGGCGTCTGGCGACGGAAGAGCGATGGGGCAGCGTTTTGGCGTGTGCGTGGAGGAGGGGCGTGGCGGCGGGCTGCAGCAGCATAGCCCATGACTTGCAGCTGAGGCTCCTGAGGCTGACGAATGCCCAGCGATTGCTGGATCTTCTGGCGTACGACGTCCACGATGGATTTCACGTGAGGCTGCGCTGAAGGAAGTAATTTTCGCAGCTCTTCTTGCACGATCGCTCGGATCGTCTCACGCAAGTGAGTGGTTTCAAGCGCTTGAATGCCGGCGTAGCTTGTAGACGAGAAGCTATGGTTATATTGCCGCGTGCGCATCTCGAGCGTCTTCTCTATCGTAGATGCTTCTAAAATGAATTCGGCGACCGTCTTTGGCGGGTTTCTGATCAGCCCGGCGAAGAGTTCCTGCTTTACTCCTCGCATGAGCAGACGAACCTTCTTCTCCTGGGACATGTCGGAGTCAGCGTGGCAGAAAAGTTTAATCATATCTTCCGTGAATAGCGCCAAGTTTTCGTTTGACATCTGCTTGCGGGTTTCGAGAAGAGCTGCGCCTTCTCCTTGCGCACCACACTTGCGAAAGTGGTGAGGAACCTGGCACGAAAGACGTCCCAACTTGTAAGGCTTCGCTCTTGATTCTCGAACCAGGTCTGAGCAGCATCTTCCAAGGCGAAACACACATGCCGGAGCTTGTCATCGTCTGTCCAGTCATTGAAGGCGGCGACGCGGTCGAACCTTTCGATCCAGCGTTTTGGGTCTTCCAGTGGCGAACCGCGGAAAGTTGGTGGCTCTTTGGGTTGCCGGAGCAGGAGTGGTGCAGGCTGCACGGGGGCGGTCATGGTTGCAGTAGTTGATGTCGGGATCCGGGTCTGTCTGGCAGCTTCAAGAAGGGGCCCGTACTCTGGTTGTAGTCCCCTCTGCCGGCGGCTTGTTCGCTGTTCAGGGTTAGCGTCCGTGTCTTCTTTGCCGCTTGGGCTGGGGTCGCGGCTTGAAGGGGGCGTCCGGAACGTCAAAAAAGCAGCACCTCCACCAGATGTCACGGGGTCGTGACGTGGCCAAAGACAGGAGGCTTTGTGTTGGAATTTAACTGTTTATTTGGGCGAACCTGTGCCCGGTAAACGGAAAGTCCGATTACAGTAGCAGTCTTGGACTGATAGCGGCGAATGGAGCGTTGACCATCGATCAACTTCTGACAAGCGGTGAAGCGCGTCGGCATTTATACTCTTGCCGTCGAATGTTCTAGCGTTTTCACTGGCGTTGGCGTAGGTTTCAGAATAATCTGTGCAGTTCGCAGAGTAGGCGTGATCTTATCGAAATGATCTACTACAGTCAGGAATCTTCTCGAAAACTGCAGGCGCGGTTTGTGCCGAGAATTGTGTAATGTTTTGTACGATAACAAAACTTGGTAAATAGAAGGTGGCATTATATATAAGCTGCTCAGTACATGAGTACTTAAAACCAAGATAAGCCCTAAAAGCCGTCGGCTAAAACCTTCGCGCACTGCCGGCGACCGCCATTTTGCATGGAATGTGTGACGCCATGCGTTTCATGGAGCGGAGTCATCATGTTCTACCAAAGTTTCAGCCCCTGTATATCATTAAATTTAGCGGCAAAGCCTAAAAAGGGTTGAAATAGCAGGTTTTCAAGCACAGATGGCCATGAAATAGAAAAGGTTATTGGATTTCACACGCTCACACAGCAATTAGCTCGTAACGCCTCTGTACGCGAGTGCACCGATGTTAGCCAACTCACAGGCCTGCTCGCAAATTAAAAAAAATTTGCTTGTATATTGAGCGCTCTGCCAAATGCGCTAAAGTTTCGGCAGCTTGTTTGTGAACGCACAACGGTTAACGGACCTCTGACTAAATTCGTGAACTGGAGATGCTTGTGTTCTTTGATAGTCCTGCATGAATGGTGGGTCACTTCTGACCAATTACTAGCGGCAAGCGTTGCCTAGCTATAAGATATTTCAATTTGGTTTTGAAGTAAGGGTGTGTGCTCGTCTGTGAGTATTTAGGTTCAATAGACATTTTATGTCGTTTGATGAAGGTGGGGGGGGGGGCACCATGTGACTGTGCAGAAGTTAAGCAAGTATTTGTGGCGTCAGAGAACTTTTGCTGGGCGCGTACAATACTCCGACTGGCACCCGGCGAGGACTATTGTTCGTCACCCATGTTGCTCAGTTGTTAGCTGCTCTCCAGGTGGTTTTCGCTGCTCCCACCAGGAATGTCTTCCCTGGTTATGATAGCGACACGCTCAAAGCACCCACATTGTTTCGTTCTTTACTATCCACGGGTATCCCTATTTAAAAACGGCGGTTTCATCGTCGCCGAAGCTTCAGCGCTTAATGCCTCAGGCGCTTCTCAACTGTGGGGTGGTAGTTTCTTCAAGCATTTAGGCGGGCGCTTTGAACTGGCACAAAATCTTTCTGAATTAACGGCTCTAGCGTTAAGTACATGGTACGTTAGAATGTTTACGATTCAATTTCGGCATTATCAGGCGCATAGCTACAAGTTATAGTAAAAAAAATCCACACAAAACTTTACCTGTTAGGTGTCCTTTATCACACATGACACAGATTATGACGAAAACTGGTTGTCATGGCTCCTTTAAGGCCTCAAAACACTGGAAATCAGCGTTCAGTTTATTAATTAGTTATAAACAGTGGATTAATATCGTCATCTAATCTTTCTGAAGCATTTTTATCAAATTCCACAGCGACAGCCCTGTCATCGCTTTTCTCCGTGTAAGAGTCCTTCAGAAAGAATACCTGTGTGCTTCCCTTCCATCTCTGCAGTGGTCGATTGCAGCAGTGGTCTGATGTTCCGGCTGAGGCCGATTTCTTGAAGTGTGCCAATCTCAATGAGCTTTTGTTGCGGCGTAGCACGTCTGCTCTTGTGTGGTCTAAACGTGTTCCAGCTCCCCCTTACACTCGGTGTGGGACAGTGAAGTGGGAGCTCCTCGGGATGACCCCCTGGCCTTTCCTCACTTCACTTCATATCTGTCTCTGTTGATATCGCGGTGTCGTAGCGTTTGTTTTGTCCTTTTGCCTACTTGAGTAACAGAGGCACCTCAAACACGATGCCTCGATCTCAATGTCCTATCCTACCGAAATGCTATAACCTACTACACTGGATGATCTTTAAATATTTTTGCGGCGCTCCAATGTGTCTTTTTCAGAACATAACAAAGACGTAGACAAGAAAAACTGGTGGAGCTTGCACGATCTGCTTCAACGTGGCTCCGCAAATAACAAGAAAAATACTGCTGCAAAATTTCAACTTTCAAAGGGTACAAAGTCGTACATGAAGCACCTTGTTTACTGTATCTGTGTGTGGTTTCGCTGCCGTGTCATTGTGACGTACGATGAACTTGCCCTATGTTAGGTCTTTTGTAAAAATGGGTGTCTACATAGAGTAAATTTAGTTGCAAATATGGCAAGAACAACGGTAAGAATTGGAATTGTGAACTATAGTGATTCAATCATTTTTAAAGACTAAAAGTACTTGTACTTCATTTCCTCATCGTGTATCTGGACACATTGTGTATCTGTTCGCGGCAATGTTTCTGAAGCTTTAATTTGTGTGGTGATCTTGATCTGTCACTAATCCCATGACAGGGATGGCAATCGCCGAGCAGGTTCTAAAGTCCAACCTATCGGCCCCCCGAAACACAACACGAAAGCATTGGCAATTGAGGAGACACCCCTTTAGTGCGTCAGCGAACACCGGTTGTGGTCGAAAGACCAAGTCTGACCCAAGCGTTAACAACAGAACCAAAACATATTCTTAGTTATGGTAGTACAAATTTACTTGCACATGTACATACATACATGAGCACTCGGCTAGTTAATCCACTATATAACTTATAGTTGAGATGATATTCAATAAAACGTGAGCAATCAATCCAAGCGCGCTCAAAGTTCAATCCCATGCAATACAAAATCATACGATACTTATGGTTTTGAAATATTCACCAATCATACTGCTAGTTCAAAAACTCTCGATTAGAGTCCCGAACGCTCCTTTTCCACGAAACACGGCGATCTTTCTAGTACGTTCTACTAGGCAGACGGACGTGCGCCGGTGGCAGCCGCGTTGGCTTCTCGAATTCTCCCGATGTTTCTAGGTGTTGGCTTTCACGACGTGCGTTTTGTTTGTCGAAGAGCCGAAGTGGTGTACTCAACGCGCTTTCAAATAAGGGTTTTTTTTGTCAATAGCACTGTATGTTTTGTACCACGAAATTGTTGCGGGTCCTCCCGTCTCTTGCAGAACTAAGACATCTGGAGCCTCCTTAGTGTTAATGAACTGCTGGTGGTTTGCTCTTTTTCGGTGGTATTCGCGGTAGTACCCTTGCCAGATTTCGCATGCATTATTGTGTGGAGTTCTGCTGGCTGAATCGATCTTCCCCGTTGGTTCTGTTTGCCTCCACTGCAACAGGTCGGTTGTATGGCTTACGCGCCTATTTACAGTTATACTCTGTTTCGCACATCATGTGCAACGTTGCAGAAGCTAGCGAGACTTCTTGCAGTCGATGCATTCTCAACAAAAAGTAGTTCGATGCTCTCATCAACAAAACTTAGTTTTTCTTTTGTTGTTAGGGCGAGACGTAATTGAACATCTTATGTGCCTTACAAACGAAAAGGCCTTCGAACGTCTGTTATTATGTGACTGTATAGCTTAGTTTCCCGTGACGTCACATACAGGCTCTCTACTCTGTGTACGTGACGACGGCGGCGACCTAGACTTACAGCGTCAGCGCAGATTAGGACACCAGAAGGTCGTTCAGTACCTGCGTTATTTTGTGCTCACCTCACTTTCGATTGTTCGCCAGTCGCACTAAAGGGAAGTGCGAAGAAACGCGAAGGTGCACCGGCACTAATTGGATGTCACGGGAGCGCCACGAAACGCGCGGATTTATAGGTTTTGCTGGCCGAACTTTTTGCAAAGCTTCCACAGCGTTGCACCTGATATATGAAGTGGAGTGTAGGGTATGAGGTAAATTAAGGCCAATTACTTGTCCAAAATGGGCCCTGTTGGAAGGCTCTAATAATAGAATATATCACAAAATAATCATGATCACACCACGTGTTTCAAGTTGAATCCCGTGTCCCAAAGTTGTCCGCCTGGAAGGCATTATTCTTGATAATTGTCACTCAAAATACCTAATCTTCAAATACATTAGTCCACTACATTTCACTTCTAAAATATAATCGGAGTTGTACAAAATGCTCTAGAAGCAATAAACGAATTGTAACGCTTTATATTTCCTTGTAGATTTTTAATACCATTGATTACGTTTTCATAATTGTAACCTTCCAGGCGAATCTATTACATTGTCTTGTAATTGCTTTCTCGTGATTACTATCCTCTTTTTTTTCCCCAAAACCATGTTGTAAGCAGTTTTTTACCGCATATATAGTCTCGAGGAGTACATCACCTGTCTGAAGGGACTACGCCTACGCCCCCCTTCCAACCACCATTTTGTCAGATGAGGGGTAAATGCAATATTGGAGCAAATGTAACTTGTAAAATTTAAGCAGAGTTGTACTTAACACGCTACAAGTAATAAATTATTTGCAATCCGTTGCATTTTCCCGTAATTTTGTAATATGATTCATAATGTTTTCAAAAAGGGTAACTTTCGGGGTGAGTGGCCTAAATTTATTTGTAACTGCTTTTCGGTGTTTCATTACCCTATTTTTAAGCGAAACCGTCTTGCAACCAGTCTTCTACGCACTTATAGTTACGAGAAATATGTGACCTGCCTGAACTCTTTTACTGTGTTATGAACTTATGATGATAACATTTTAAAGGAAAGTTATTTTGAAGTAATTACATTTCTGCAACTGATCAATTTTGACCACTGTAATCATTTACAACTTCAAAGAGAATAATTGACGTTTTAAATGGTTACTTGTTTTTGTAACGTATACAAGTTTGAACCTCGTGCAATTATTCGTCCAAATTACCTATAATCTCTTACTTTTTCTATCAGGTGTCATTCTTATGATGAAGAAAACAAAAGGGCAGCTGGGACTTAAATTTTAAAAATTCTATTTAGTATGAGGCAACCATTAGTGGCGTGTTGTGCATAGTGCAATTAATGTGGCTGATGCAGAACGTGGAGCCAGTTCCCGACCATCAACTAAGGAAGCTGATCGGTTCCGCGAAGGCCAACGCGGAAGACGCGTGCACGAGAAAGAAGGAGACTCCTTCGTTCACACGGCTCACGAGGAGAGCCGTCAAGGTCGCCCCCATTCGGGACTTTCTCGAAGGGGTAAGCTTACTCGGAAGAGTGTCTTGCAAGAACCAGGCCAAGCGCCACCGTCCGAGTTTAAGTCATTGTCGGCATGCACGTGTGCCATTGAGAATGTCGCCGGGACGCGACCACTGGGCTGACCCAGAGCCCTATAAAAGAGAATATACGGCTCTGGGCTGAACAAGACACGATTGCAGCATGGATACGAGCCTATCCTGCCCCGCTATACGTCATTACCGATTGTTGTTAGGATGACTAAAGTTATAGCGCAAAAATTGAACGAGGACAAAGAGACAAGAAGGACACGAGTGCTTTTTTAGCACACAGCATACTTGTTGGTGTTAGGAACCACGTGCGTAGAAACTTGTACTTTCTTTTTCTTCCGCTCACAACAAGTTAGTAAAGCGAGGCATAGCGCGGACCTGTCTTGAGAATGCCTTGAACAGGTCATGCGTTCACAACATCTCTGGGTGCTTCAAAGCTCAAATGTCCCGGCCTATGGCTTCGGGTTTTCCTGAGGCGTTTACCGCTTCTGTTGCTGAGGCTATCCTGCGGACCAATAGGGCAGAGCAGGGGCAGAGACAAGGTCCGAGCAACACGAATACAGAGCGTGAAAGGATAGCCATTGTCCCGTACAAACACCAGATATCACACAGGCTCAAGAAAATCGGAAAACGTGCGGGAGTTCGTGTGCTGTTCTCTGCACCGTTCAAATTAATCAGTCTTGCCAAACCTACAAACCCCCTGAAACGCAGTCATCAAATGAATGTAGAGTTAAGCATAGAAACAGGTATGTGGCAAGCTCTCGGGTAGTTGCCTATAGGGTCGCCCTTTTCTGCGGTGCTTGTTATGTCAGAACGACCAGAAGTTGTTTGAACGATCGACTGAGAGAACACGCTAACAATGTTAGAAACGGGAAAGATGGTTTTCTTGGTCAGCACTGCACTGAGTGCAACTGTGTGACCCTTTTCAAGGACACAGTGACGCTGTATAAGCACAGGGATGAGCGCACCCGAGTTATCGTCGAGACGATAGTTAGAGCACGAGAACAGATTGGGGACAAAGAGACAAGAAGGATATCTCTCTTTGTCATCTCTTTGTCGTCATTGTGTTCTCGATCTATAACTATCGTTATATCATACCAACTAGCCCAAACTGCCGCATTTCTAAGTTGTTAGGATGGCGGAGCACCTCGCTGTCGCGTGCACACCTCGTCAACGCACAGGGCCAGATGGGGTACTCTCCACGCTGGAGGAGGCTTCTACGAAGCGATGTTTAATGAGTGGCTGATGGAGCTCGACCGTGAGAATGGCACGGAGGTCGTCCGATACACTGCCTGGCGTGGGAGATAGTGTGACACGCGGAGAATCTGTCCCTTCGCGTGCCGTGTTTGGTAAAGGCACTGCGCCATGCTCCCGACCGGGCGGCAGAAATTAGGTGCCTTCCTCTTCTAACCACTACCACCACCGTATTTGGTAAAGTGGTTTTCACCAATGGCTTGAAAGTGTTTTTGCGATTGGTTGTGATGATGCGGGTCCCAACGTGTAATTGGCTTGTGTCGAGACCTTTTGTTCAACCGATGGTTGAAAGAAGGATGTTTGAATGTGAAATAAGAAGCGAAAGTTCAGGCTTTGGCTTGGGCAGACGCCTGAGGCTCCAATGAGGTGTCTCTCCACTGGACTACAGCTCTTTCTTCGCACTGCCGCCGAGAATTCGAGTCATCGAAGGGCACCCATTCGAAACCTCAAACATCGTTTCTCCTTAGATAGTGTAGAAGCTAGTCGCGAGGAAGAAAATTAACTATTCTCAACTTCGAACACTTGGCCAATGGCCCCGAGTGGATACAAGCCTTGTATTGAAAAAAAAAAACCTCAGTCATACTATTTATAAAACCATTAATTCTTCGTCAGCCCCCCCTCCCCTAAAGTGGGTGCGCGCCATAGTTAATAGTGAAAAAGAACAAAAACCGAGCACCGCTATAGCTTGTGGTCATTCAACAGAAGACAAAAGTCTTGTCTACAGCGATTGACGCTTTCTTCAATAGATCGTATTCGTCGTATCTGCTGATGCCTAAAAAAAACAGTCCGAGAGAGAAGCAAATACTGAAGCCAAACCAAATTGTTTTTCGTAGCGAGTGTTCAATTTGGTCGGCTCATGCTGGTTTTGAGAGCCGAATACAGCTTGCCCGAAAAAGACGGCACTACGTGGTGAGCAATAGGCATTGCTAAAGATTATGACAGCGTCGAGCCCTCAATTTTATAGAATGCGTTAGAGGACTTAAACTTTCCGCGATATGTTGTTGAGTGGGTAGAAGAGTTTCTAAAATCAAGAGCATTTTAGAGTGTAACGGATGGATGCCACTCATCTTAATTCAAACAGAAACTCGGAGTTCCTCAAGGGGCTGTCCTATTTACGCTAGTATTCAATGTTCTGATGAGCTCGGTTGCCATTGAACGAGATATCACTGTCTACATATATGCTCACAATATCGCGATTTTCGCTGCAGGCAGTGACATTTATTCTTTCCATCAAAAGTTGCAAAGATATATGTGTTCCCTCAAACTTTGCTTGCAGCCAATTTAATTGTCTCTAAACATCAGTAAAAGTTCTATCGATGTTTCCACTAGCAGATTCTATTCAGATTTCTGTACTGCATAAGCAGGAACCAATTCCACAAGGGGAGTCTATCAAATACTTGGCCATTATTTATAATGAGAAACTTAACTGGAGCCCTCACATACATCGTGGTAAAGGCACAACAACCTTCAGGCTTATTGCGCAGGTTGAGTAACAAGAAATATGGGTTACGCAAACACACCTTAATAATGATATACAAAATGTACATGTGCCCAATACTAGAACTTGGGGGCATAGTTTTTTTGGATGACCCTGCGTAAAAAACAAACTCTTTAGTCACGTTGGAGAGAGAAGCGCTATACGTTTGTGTTTGAGACTCCCCAAGTACGTCGATATTATTGTAATGTGTCAGGAAGCTCGCATACCAAGTAGTCTTTGCCGATTCCGTATCCTAACCATACAAACATTCTTGAAATTTTACAGCTTATCGGCTAAACGACCCTAATATGCATTTATTAGTGACCCGACGCTTTTTTTCTCTCTCATTGGCCACGCTTTAGTACTCCCCAGATTGTTTTTGTACAAAGAATACTGAAAAGCCTAAAGGTGGACATCAGATTGGTTTTGAAACTAAAGCAATAAATCACAATATTACGAAAGAGTATGATAAAAAACGTCCCCCACAATCTAACTTTCAATATTCAAGTTTCCTGAATAACGAGTTAGAAGATTACGTAGTTCATGCAGAAATAAAGAACATAATAGCCCTAGAAGCTTCTATGAATCATGAAAAAGCAGCAGTAGGCATTTTCTCTGATTACCTCGGTTGGTCACTCTCAGTAAGACTGGCAGAATTCACTCCGGCTTTCGAAGCTGAGCTCTTGGCTATTATTTTGGCGCCTCGAAAACTGTCTTCAAACAAAGACAGTGCAATCATCATTACAGATTATCTTTGGTGTGTACTCCTCTCACAGCTTCAGAACAATCAAGAGCCCTAGTGACATTGCGCACATTAGTTCCAAGCTAACCGAAGCTCCTTAAGTTAGTATGGGTCCCAGGGCACTGTGGCATACAATTGAATGAAATGGCCGATTCATTGGCCCAAGCTTCGCTTGATGATTCTCTGATCTTGGTACTCCCAGAAAGAGAATACATAGTGTCGATGAGATATACAAAATTAGCTATTTATACGAATAATATAGAAAATATTACTCAATGAAATGACTGTCAGCACATGAGATATCCCTGCAAAACTTCAGCGGCGTCAATTTAGGAAGTTAGAACTTATTTTGACCAAACTTTCCTGTCGTGTTCCTCCATTAAACTTTTATTTACACAGAGCTGGTCTGGCGATATTTTCCCTGTGCCCACTTTGCAAAGAAACGGGAACAATAGAACATTAGTTTATATCATGTAGAAACTACTTATTAATTAGGAAATACTTCTAGCTGTTTCGCTTTCTATAAATGGTGTAAATTTGACTGCAGATAATGTTCTCACTTTCGGCGCCTCCGGCTTGGGACATTGCCACAAAAACGTATTTCATGCGTATCCAATTTTATTCAAGAATCTAAACGCATGTCAATTTAACGCCTGTTTAAATATATTCTTGACGAATTCTCGTGATATGATCGATAACGTGAAAAAAATTCCCACATTCATTCAATTTCGATAGAATGAGGTAAACTGAACTGTCTGGTCTACTCAAAATTTCTCTTTTCTGATATAGTTTTGGCTCTCTTTTTCTCTTAATAATTCATCTTTAGTCTATTATTATTTTATTTTTGAAAGATAATTTGCTATTCTTTTTTGTTGTTTCATAATAGTCTCTCAATCAGTGTAGCACATACAGGCTACTACAAGCTCTCATGGCCAAGCCCTCTGAGTGGGTATGTGCCAGTGCTTACAAGCAACTAACAAACAAACAAAGCGTGAACGCTTCCTGGAAATGGACAGAGATGAAGACCTGGATAGCTCAAAACGTCCCAGCTCTAGCTCCTCCCAGAACAACGCATTTACGGTAGAGCTCGGTAAGTGTCGTCCCAATTTCGCACAGTCGGCTGGTTGAAAATCCGCATCTCTAAATGCGCGTCTCGTGCTACAAACAAAAGTACCCTTGCGAAAATTTCGCTATGAATTCAGTTAAACTGGATGATATGGCCAATGGACAATAGTACGCAAGTTTTAGCGCATGAAACCTTAACATCATTGCATTTCGGACTGTTAAACCTCAGAAGCTAACGAAAGATTTAGTGCACACTTTGTGTCAGCCTAATTTCTATGGTTACTGTTGTTTTCGCTACGTTACACATATGAGGAAGGAGTCTTGAGTGAACTAGTGCTAACATTTATGCTCCTAGTGGGAGCTTATAAAAGTAGACTTGAGTACACGAATGAAAAAAAAAGGACAGATGTGTGCACTGCAATACATCGTAGGAAATATGATAACCAACACTAATTAGATAGTTAAAGAGAAAATCGACCACTCGAAAAAAATGTGTTTCAATTGCGGCCAGAATGCGACAGTGGCTTCTCTCATCAGTGGTCATGAGCACACTTTTGTCCAATGAAAACGACTAATATATTACATTTTAATT
This sequence comes from Rhipicephalus microplus, assembly GCF_043290135.1. Taxonomy (NCBI): domain Eukaryota; kingdom Metazoa; phylum Arthropoda; class Arachnida; order Ixodida; family Ixodidae; genus Rhipicephalus; species Rhipicephalus microplus. The sequence goes on from NC_134701.1 coordinate 95,136,706, forward strand.
TGGCTATGAAAGTCGTGAAGGTATTACCGCTGCGACAACCAACAGCGACATGACTCAGCGTATTGGTGAAACCAAACATTTCTCGCACGTCAACTTCTTTTGCTAGAAAAAAAAGTACGCGTATAATTGTTTTTAGTGGACTTCCGGCAGTTTTATTTCACACTGACGCTCCGCGCATCTTCGGTGTTTTGAGGATATAGGTGTCCGTGCTTGCGCGATTTCCCAACGTCCCCATCAACGTCACAACAGCCCAGCCTCTCGCCGCTTAAGGCCAATTGAATGCACCACCGCTGAGGCATGTGCGCCGGAAATGTAAATTGAATAGATAGTTCTGCTTCAAAGCTCTTATGAACGAACTTGAGAGCTGTGGGCGGCTCATACATTGCTTCTTGCGGTAATTGAAACAGATGTACAGCTGTCAGCATGGTTCGGATCCCGGCTGTGGCGGCTGCATTTCCGATCTAGGCGGAAATGTTGTAGGCCCGTGTACTCAGATTTGGGTGCACGTTAAAGAATCCCAGGTGGTCAAAATTTTCGGAGCCCTCCACTACGGCGTCTCTCATAATCAAATGGTGGTTTTGGAACGTTAAACCCCACAAATCAATCAACAGCTGTCAGCACCTTTAACTTCAACGCTCCAACGCGTGTCCTCGGCTCGCTTAGACTGAGGTCAATGCCACCGAGCGTTGAAAATGATACGCTTGCTGCAGTTCGAGATAGTTGTAGCGCGCGTCGGTTTCACTAGTAAACTTCTGTTTCCAGTCTGCCTGACCGGCGGGTCGAATGCATTCAGTTTGCATCCCACTTGCTACGTATCGCTCGTGGCTACGTTATCACGCGCATCCACGGAGTTCGTTCTCTGGTACTTATATCGAGAATAAACCATTGCGTGCGATAGCTTACGCAACTTTTGTGCCTGAACGAATGACATGGGCACGCGATAATGTCGAAGACGAGGTACTGAGACGAACCAAGTTCGACCATGATAGTGAAGTCGTTGCCAGGTGTTGACACCGGTCTGCACCACGATGAGAACACCGAGATCGTCGACGTTATCGTTGCAAGCTCATCACCACTAAGACAACATGGCTGTTGTCATGGGCTCGTTCAACGCGTCACAGCACTGTCGATGTCACAGGGTGCTGAACGGCTCTTTGAGCCTTCGTACGCTGGCCGTACTTCCTCGTTACGGACGCGATTGAAGCATCGCTCAAAGAAAAAAGTCATGCATTGGAAGCTACCAAGGGAAGGCCACATATTGAGCTTAAAATTTTTAGTTAGTGTTCCTTGAAGGATGAAAATGTGTTATGCAAAATAGGTTTAAAATTATCGCTTTCATTTCTTAAATGTTTTTTTACTTAGCCTCAAGACGACGTTTTTCATTCGGTTGACAGCTTATTATTCTTGTCTCGTACTTTGACCAATGTCGCAAAATGACATATTTTCAATGTTTATTATGATAACAAGTGCTTATTTTCACATGACTAATTTAGTTATATTATGGAGCTTACATGTGAATTCACTGGGCAGTGCAACACGGTAAGAAGAAATAAAGCAGGTGAGTTGTGTAAAACTAAAACATTTGATAAAAATAGCACTTTCGCTCATGATTTGGCTTCCCTTTCGCAATGTAGAGTATTTAGTACCAATATGCCATAAACATAATTGAGTGAACACTTTGTTTTTTTTTACTTATGCGTAAATTGTTAAAAGGGTCTTTTCTTGTAAAGTGAAAGAGCCATTTGTGGAGTGAGCAAGTCGAGTGCTCCGAAGTTTCATGCCATGCTGAGCAAGTCGAGGCGAGGTTCTACCGCACGCCTCTCCTCTGCGTTTAGTGCAAGAATGTAACAAATCTCCACCAATATAATTGCTGAAAACAGCCTCACTTCTCCTAATTTTCAGCAACAAATGAATCCAGGAGTAGGCCGTTCGTGAGCAGCGATCATTGCAAGGGTCTCTTCTCCTTGGAGGCGAATGCCGAACGCCAGTACAAGCACCTAGAAACGCCTCGTGGGAAGAAAAGGTTGCAGTGCTCCTACTGTCCATACATCGGCAAGGACAGGTTAGGTTTGAACTGGTTTTAAGGGAAGATTGTATTGACTTACTTGTGTCATCGTCAGGGTTATGTGTGTTCGCAAAAAGAAAGAAAAGCCTTTGTACGTATGTGCCCTATACTTGCACCACGGGTTGAACAAAAACGAGAAAGAGAACACATGGACGGGAGCCATGGAAGTCAGCCTCACACGGAGTGCTGAAAGCTTCAAAGATATACAGACAGACAGATGAACTTTATTTAAGTCCTGGGAAGAACTTCATTAGGGTCCTCGGCGTGTCCTAAAAACAGACCAAGGGCAGCGTCCGCGACGGGTTAGGAACCAAAGCTTCTTGGTCGCTTGACAGGGTTCCTGGACCACCCCGAGTTGTTGCGCAAGGTGTGGACTTGCGATGAACTCTGAGAAGTCCGTCTCGTTGAAGTAATGCTTCCTTGTTGAGACGTGCAAGTGGGAGCACCGCCATATGAAATGAGGGAGCAGTTGGGCAGTTGGGACAAATGTTCGTATACAGGACTGTACTGGCCGGCGACGGGATGGAGCTAGTTTCAAGGAGTCTGAGATCTATCTGATGCCACCCAGTTTATCGCTGTGCAGATCTGGAAAGGATTTCCGCTCCAAAGGAAAGGAAGAGATTGATGATCTCCGCGCTGGCTGTAACACTTCGTTTAGGTGTTCTTCCTTTTTCGCAGCTGGTGCGTAGAAAGGGTCCGCTGAGGCGAAGGATACCTTAGGAGAGAGGCGAAGGCCTATTTGGTTCGTCATGGTGGAACAGTGGATATGGTACGCGGCTGCTCACCCGAAGGTCACGGGTTCGACCTTGACCAATGCGGTCGCATTTCGGTGGAGACAAAGTGGTAGAGGCACGTGTTGTGTGCGATGTCAGCGCAAACAAAATAACACCAGATTGTCAAAATTGCCGGAGCCCTCTACTATGGCTTCTCTCATAATTATATCGTTACGTTGGGAAGTAAAAGTAATATAGAATAATAATAGTGTTATATTAACATAAATTATTATTATTATTATTATTATTATTATTATAATTATTATTATTATTATTATTATTATTATTATTATTATTATTATTATTATTATTATTATTATTGTTATTATTATTATTATTATTATTATTATTATTATTATTATTATTATTATTATTATTATTATTATTATTATTATTATTATTATTATTATTATTATTATTATTATTATTATTATTATTATTATTATTATTATTATTATTATTATTATTATTCAAGACGCATTCACTCCAGCCACGATTGCTTCCATTTCGCCGGTAGTGTAAGGGCTTCTGTTTTTTAACGAAGAATCATTTTACCCTTTCCTGAGTCATAACTGACGCATACTACTGCTCTCAATAATCCCCAGCGGTGCAGGTTAGTTTTGCCAGTTCAGTAAACAGTCTTCTGTCTAGCGACACATCTGAATAAAGTGCAAAACGAGGTAGTGCCATTTTTATTCTTGTATTCATAGCAGCGCACGTCGTCGTGTTAATGCATCTGGCTCAGGTGTCATCACAATCCTAACGTCATGCCGCTATCCTCATCCTACCAAGTAGACTGATGTACTTTGCTGTTGTGTCCTCCTTGTGGTTTGCACAAGATTGCGCAGTGTAGGACAATGTGACGTAATGTCTGGAGCTTCACGTCCGAAAATCACGAGATGAATACGAGAGACGTGGTAGTGGAGGACTTCGGGAATTTGGGCCATCTAGTGTTATTTAATGTGCACTGGCATCACACAGTACAAGGGCCTCTACCAGTTAGTCTCCATCGAAATTCGACCACCGTGACCAGAATTGGTCCCGTGACCTTCAGGTCAGCAGCTGAGTATCGTATCCACTGTTCCACCGAGGCGGTTATGTGTCAACTAATGCCTAATGAATCTGACATACGCACGTTTTGGAAGTCGTAGGAGTAACAGCTATTATTTTTATGTTCAAGCTAGTAGACGAGTTCTAAGCAGAAGTTATTCATTCCTTGCCTGTGATGACGTTAGTAAGCATGAAAAGTTCACTTGAGGCATCAACGATTGAGGTGCTGTGACAAACTAATAAACATTACATGTTTGCTTTTACGAGCCGACAAGCTTTATCAAAACATTGCTTGTCCTCACAAATAACCTTCAACGAACGCAGCTTAAGATGTGGGTGAGCACACAGCGTAGAATGGGCTTTATTTCGATAAAACAGGTGCCCACGCTTATTCTTGGGGGCCGACGTTGAGTTGGGGAAGAAGCTGCCATTTATACAGCAATGTACTCGATGTTCCATGGGAGCTTACGATCACCAAAGAACAATTTTTGCTCGAAGACGTCTTTCTTACTTGTAATGCAGGGTTTAGAGGCCGAAGATGCGGAACTGTAAGCTTCTTGGACTGCTTTACTTTGAGACCTCCTTTTGTTTACGAAACACATGTAACATTCTTGTATTCGTATAAATAAAAAATCTGAAATCTGGAAAATCTTCTAATCAAATCGATTCCCGCAATGCGTAGGATTTATAGGAATTGTTTAGTACACAAGTATGTGTGGTGAGTGCCTCTCTTGACTGTACCAGTTATTGTGTCTTTGCATTGAGTGTTTCCTGCTCTCTACTTATTCAAGCCTGTTTCATCCTTTAACTTTGGCCTTGCTCTAGCTATACTTTTGTGTCCAGTAGTCTTTTCCCATTTCGCATACTTCTGATGGACCACCACTGTACACCATTTTTTTTGCTTTGTTTACATGTCACCATACATCTTCGTGTCGACACAACAATAAAAAAGTGCATTTAGTAAGCTGTCGTCGGTTAGCTAGTTAGTTAGTTAATAAGTTAGTAAGTAAAATGCTAGTGCACTGGAGGAACTCAACACAGTATAGCAATTGTTTTAGGTGAAAGGCCCTCTTTGTATAGGTAAAAAATAGGTACCACTTGAATTAAAACGTTTTTAAAACATGGAATACGTTGTTTTCAAGCATATATACATGATAAGCGTTCAAAAGCCATTTATGGTCAAATATATGTCAGCTCAGGACTGGCATATTAGATGCATGTAGATTCTTATCACAATAATATGCGTTCGAACACGCGGAAGGATGAAGATGAGCAAGACATTGTTGGCCTCCGCTGATAACGTAGCACATCTTCAATTGGAATTACATGAAACAGCCTATATAAAAGTTCTCCTTACACATCCAGGAAAAGACACTATACACAGCGAGCAAATGTTGCAGTCACATGCCCATTGATCAATAATGGAAGAAAATGCATATTCAAAAGTTGGAAAAGAAATACTCTGATTATTATCACAGCTTCTCCTGATGCTTCATCACTAAATCAGATAGAAAGGTCATAAGATTATTTCGCATAGCATCAGTCATTATTCTAATTGTGAGCTTTGGAGAAGTAGAAAACAATTGTACACTTGCAAAACACTAGCGCTGATGTGCTACAGGTGCTACTTCTACGAAGACAACGTGGTGCGACGATGAGACACGGGCGCAAAAATAACAAGTATATGTTGCGCTAAAGTCCGCCAATTGTCACTGCCGTCATTTCCAAAATACCCTCCACTTTTTTGGGGTTGCAGCACACCGCCAAAAATGCCACTTTGTGGGCGTAAGTACGCTCCTTCAAAGTGCACTCAAGTTGCCATGTCGGACAGGAATCTTAGCAAGGGTAACAATGGTTTCGTTAGGAAGCTTCGGGACGTACGAAAATTTTCGTCGTGCATCTGAAATAAATGTGGTTGTTTATCATTCACTCATGCATCTGAAATAAATGTGGTTGTTTATCATTCACTCACAATCTTCAAAATGCTCACATGCTTCTTTCTAGCTTCACTAATTTAAGAAGCTGGAACATGAAGGAGTGCTTTCGGCAGCTTGCAGATGACGATGGAACTAAACTGGGATCCTTCAATAACTAATTTGTAATGTATCGATATAGCTTAATCTAACAACTTGATTTCCTGCTTGACCTAAAAAGCATGTTGCGAGATAAGGAAATCTGGTGTGACTCAGAGTTCACAACTGCTGGTCTAATGCAATAATAAAATGAATACCACAAAAGGCGGCAGCAGAGTGCTAAGCATGAGGCAGTGCCTAAAGACTTTTAAAGAGGCCCAGGTAGGCTGCAGTCATTGCTGTTACAGTAGCAGTCCATTGATATTCTTCGGAAAGGCTTCAGTGTTGCACAAATTATAATAATGTGTATAATGATAATTCTTCCAAGTGTTTGGCTATTGCTAAAGAACTTGCTTGAGAATATAAACAGTTCTATGCGTTGTTGTGAACAGAAACAGTCCCTTAGTTATAAAGTGTATGAGTAGAACAAACCAGAAACGAAAAAAAAGCAACGCCTTCCGAAACTTGAAAGCAGTGCGAAAATAACAACAGATAAAGAGGAGCAACATAGGAGTTGAGGCAGCGCTTGCATTCCAGTGATCTCTGCCTTTGATCTGCGTTCGTTGTCACCCTGCTTGCAACTCGTTTCCTCCTTCCTCCTCCATTCTGGATGTCTCCAAACTCTGCGTGAAGAATTCGGGAAAGCGGATATGAGGTGCAATACGAATAAACGCACCGCATTTATCATTACAGGACGAAGGTCACCAGGCACGAAAGGTCACACACCGGCGACAAGCCATACGTGTGCCAGGTCTGCCTGAGGGGATTCGGCCGTTCGGACCTGCTGTATGCGCACCTCAACACGCACACCTTGGAGACACCATACGAGTGCGCTGTCTGTGGTCAACGCTTCCGCAGCTCGTCCGCACTGTCGGACCACAAGCTCAAGCACTTGGACCCCACTGAATGCTACCACCGGTGTCCCGAATGTGGAAAGACATTCGCGCGGAGGTACCACCTGAAAGAGCACCTAGTTACCCATGCGGGCGAAAAGAACCACGCGTGTGGTGTGTGTGGTCGAAAGTACGCACGGAGCAGCGCTTTGAAGAAGCACGAGAGAGAGGCGCATGGGGCCGGTGCATCAGACTGACAGCGAATGCCCATCGCGTCAGCAGAGCAAGACCAAGCTCACCGAGGCATGCGAGCACACTGCAGCCCACCAAGAGTATTGCCACTAGCCAAACCACGCTTAAAGAATTCGCATAGTCAAGCTCTAAATTATAAGCGCCTCCGAGTTGCGAGGAATCAATCCGACGCGTAGAAATCAATTCACTGACAAAATGAGAACGCTGGCAAATGAAACGCCAGTGATAAGTAGTCGCATTAATTGCATCTTTAGAATACAGAAGACCCGCATTGTGAGTGAGGGTTTGCGGTAACGTGTCACTTGCCCTAAGGGCAGGGTTTCAAGTGCGGACGTTACGAAGATATTATTACTGAATTATATATAGAAAACGTTGTTGTAACCACGATTAATTCAATTCATTTGTCATAATTTTATCAGTTGTAGTTTTCCGGCTAAACCTTGCGCTAAAAGACATTTGCAACAAGCCCAGCAACAATAGTATTTATGCTTGAGAAGACATTGTAGCGGAGCATTGTAGAGTGAGGTAATGTTAAGAAAGTCGTAATGTATAGTTCCTTTCATTTATCACACAACAGAAACAATTTACAAAATTACTTAATGGGCCCTAATAAATAAACCAAGCAAGCTGGGTCTTTATTAATACTTGAGGAAAAGAACAGGTTACATCGAAAAGCAGTCCTGATGAAAAATTGCAGCATATACATGAAGCCAATGATGATAAGTGGGGCGAAGCGTTCGTCCATCCATCGGTCCAGGTGTACATCCGTTCGTGCATATGTTCATGCGTCAGATCACGTACGAGAATGCAGATGGCGCGCGTGTAACACCGATGAGACGGGAGCCAAGAAAGCCGAGCGGAAGCGTCTTCAACGCTCCCTCAGCTCTGCTTTGGCCATGTCCCACCGACGATCCGCCACGTATATACGGCGAATATCCAGGAAGATGCGTGAGACACTCCTTTCTCGCGCACCCAGGCACAACACGAGCAGCAGCCAATCGCAGAGTAACGGCACATCGCCATCTAGAATATCCTAACTGAACTGCAGTTTTTACGTACCTGTATGAGACAGCGCGCCATTTATTAAATTGTTCGAGACATACTGACTACCTTTTTTTTTCTGGCCTGTTCTTCTCTCTGTTATGTCACACGCAGCACAAGGTTAGACTGAGAGGATTTTCGCCCCAAAAACATTTTAACGTTACCGTATGACACATGGCAGTTACACTACGATACTTATTTATTTATTTATTTATACAATACAGCAGGCCACAAATGGGCCCAAGCAGGAGTGGGGGTGTTACAGAGCCGTTAAAACAATTATACAATCTTTAGCGAGGTAAAAACAATAAACAAGACAATACAAAATATTTTGAAAACACTGTAAAATATTAATACAAAATTTTACAAGTCAAACATTTGATCAATAGATTTCAGCATATTGTCAGATGAAAGAATTTCATGCGGGAGGTTATTCCAGTCGGTTATAGTGCGCGGAAAAAAAGAATACTTAAAATTGTTAGTGCGCGCTGTGATAGGCGAGAACTTTGCAGAATGGTAATTCCTGGTGGGACGCGATGATAACGGAGTCAGGAAGGCCGATGTTTCGAGTCTGATATTCCCGTGTGATAATTGGAAAAGAAATTTTAGCCTATTCATTTTGCGTCGAGATTCCAAAGTAGGGATTTTATTCATCTGCATTAGTTCTGTTGGGGAGTCACTTATTTGAACGTCTTTTATATTTGTACAAGTTTTATAACATTAGTAGACACACTGCTGTGTTTGTACCGGCCATGAATTCTTCTGTGTAACTTCCAAAATATTTTGAATTTAACCTCAGTGTTTACTACGCGCCAAAAATTATGTACATGGGAGATAATGCGCTATTGCAAACATGTAAAGAACAGTTACACAACGTGGTGCGTTTCAGTATGATTACCCATCATGAAAAAATGTTTTCAAGATTTCGGCATTAACACTAACACGCAGCTATATATAAAATAGCAGCTACCGTTTCAACCAGGACTATCATAAATGTCTATGTCACAGCGAAGGCGTTCGTAATTTTTAAAATTTGGCAGACCTTATGTACGTAGAGGTAATGTTAATGGATTATATTTTTTTCATTAATCGAAACGTTATGAAGTGGGACTAAAGATATGTACAAATGTTGTCCGCACAACGATATGTTTAGCCCCATTTGTTCTGGATAACCAGTTGTTTAAAGTTGCGTAACGAAGCCAAGAAAACTTTCAAAATAAAAAAAAAATTTGGCCCCTTATCTGCATGTTACAGTGCAAATATAATCGAAAGACTGTAGTCTTGCGCATGGAGAGAGTGAACAAAACGTTTGATGTTCTGCGCGAGAAAATCGATGAATGGTAATCCGGAGGCGCTGCGTTAGAGTGCCTCGAGCGTGCAGCGGAGGCGAACGGGTGCATCAAGTCACGTAACACGTAAGAGATGAGCGCTATCTGGCAGTTATTTTGGAAAACAAAGCGCGCGCGCCCTATAAGGTGTAGAACGCAACGCGAAGGGTAGGTGCCACCGCCGTGTCGTCTTAGCAAAGCGATGGAAACGCTTGCCTTTTTGTGCGAGCGTTGCCTGGTCAGCGCCACGTGAGAAACACTACGGTCCCTATAATAACTTATGTATGCTTTTTCTAGCAAAAAATACACATACATAATATTGTTACGGAAAAGAAGAGACGCCGTAACGACGAGGCTGGGTATTAGATATATTTAAAACCAGCGGTAATGGCGTGCCCGGTTCACCAGCGATCGAGCGGAGACAACTCTCCGTCTTCCTCGTCAGGCACACACGCGCGTCACCCCCTAGAATATGAATATACATGCATGTAGCATAACCTCCGGCAGCGCAAGCGCCGTCTTGGCGCATTTAGATGTCAACGTCACTAGGAGAGTTGTAGGGCTTCAAGTGCGTAACATGTACAATATCGGTAGCCTGTTGGGCACATGAAGGCAACGGGGTGGCAGGACCAATTTCATATTGCCGCGAACGTAATAACAGACAGCGAGGAATCGACGTCTTGCTTGCCCTCAGACCAGGACGCAAAAGCCCTCTTCTTTTTCACTTCCAAGGGATTCCACCTACAGTTGATGGCTCATAACTATTACCTGTGATATTACTCCCTCTCCTCGAAAAGCATCGGCTCGATGCTGGTAATTAGCGTTAAGAAAAAAATGAGAAAGAAAAGATGCTACCATGGAACCCAACAACTCCGTGGTAAGGAAAAAAAATGGCCTGGTGTCATAGAAGTACTCAATAAAGAAAGGAGTTAGTACACAAGACAATCAAAAAGAAACCAAAGTGACAAAAAATAGTCAATGCATGGTAAGTTAGTCCACGTTCGATGGATGACGCGAGAAATATGGCTTGAGTCTTGACACGTGCACCACATCACTTTGTGGAAACCGACGGGAACGTCTTGAGGTGAGAACTTCATACGTAACGTCACTGAGTCGGCGCAGAACTTTGTAAGGGCCGAAGTAGCGCCGAAGCAACTTCTCAGAGTGACCACGCTGTCGGATGGAAGTCCACACCCAAACTTCATCGTCTGGTTGGAAGGTAACCTCTCGGTGTGTAAGGTTGTAGTGGTGTGCGTCGGCAGTTTGGCGAGCCTGAATGCGGCATCGGGCGAGTTGACGGGCCTCCTCGGTGCGTTGAGCGAACAATGCGGCGTTCGCGTTGAACATGCTTAAGTTGTTGGGAAGGAGCATTGCGTCGAGCATTGTAGTGACCTCTGGACCATGAACTAAGCGAAATGGGGTGAAACCTGTACTCTCTTGGACTGCTGTATTGTAAGCAAAAATTACGCAAGGGAGTATATCATCTCAGTTCTTGTGATCAACGGCCACGTACATTGACGGCATATATGCAATGGTGTTGTTCAACCGTTCAGTGAGTCCATTTGTTTGGGAGTGATAACCCGTGGTTTTCCGATGTTCTGTACCACTTAGTCTCAGCACTTCTTGAAGCATCTCTGCGGTGAAAGCTGTACCACGATCAGTGATTATCACAGTTGGCGCTCCCTGACGAAGTACGATGCTGGCGACAAAAAACTGTGCGATTTCGGCTGCGGTAGCTTTGGGCAGGGCCTTTGTTTTCCTGTAACGCGTTGAATAATTGGTGGCTACCACAATTCACTGGTTTCCAGATGAAGAGGTGCGAAATGAGCCGAGCAAGTCAGTGCCAATTTGATGAAATGGTGTCTTCGGCGTGGCGATAGGCTGTAGTAGTCCTGCTGGTCGGACAGGTGGAGTCATACGGCGTTGGCAGTCGCGGCATGTGCGGACGTACTGCTTGACTGTCTTCGCGAAGCGGGGCCAGTAGTATGAGCGGCGATTTCTTTTCAATGTGCGCGTGTAGCCAAGGTGTCCGGATGATGGTTCGTCGTGACAAGCATGTAAAATATCGTCCCGAAGCGAGGTCGGCGCAACCAGAAGGTAAGTAGCCTGGGTATGATCGAAATTTTTTTTTATAGAGGACTCCATCCGTGAAGCAGAACGAGGCTAGCGAACGTGCGAAGTTTCGAGGAAGGCTGCGTTTTCAGCCTTCGAGGTAGTCAATCAGCGGGCTTAGCTTCATGTCGTCGCGTTGTTGTTGAGCCAAGTCGGTTGTTGATACAGAGGAAAGAAATGTATCGTCCTCTTCCACGTCCGCGTTCGTACTTCCAATTGGTGCACGTGAGAGACAGTCAGCATCAGTGTGTTTGCGTCCTGACTTGTGAATGACTGCAACGTCAAATTCTTGCAGCCGAAGGCTCCAGCGTGCTAGACGACCGGAAGGGTCTTTGAGGTTGGCGAGCCTGCATAAAGAATGGTGGTCGCCAACTACCCTGAATGGTCGACCGTATAAATAAGGGCGAAACTTTGTTATAGCCCAAACAACGGCTAAGCATTCTTTTTCTGTTGCAGAGTAGTTTTTCTCTGAAGATGATAGTGTTCGACTTGCATAGGCAAACACGCGCTCTACGCGATTTTGCCATTGAACCAGTACAGCTCCAAGTCCGACGTTGCTGGCATCCGTGTGTAGCTCTTTGGCTGCGTTATCGTCAAAGTGACCGAGTACAGGTGGGGCTTGGAGATGGTTTCGTAGCGTGTCAAAGGCGTGATGCTGATCATGACCCCAAACAAACGGTACGCCGTCTTTCGTAAGTTCATTTAGCGGTTCAGCGATTTTAGAAAAGCCTTTGACGAAGGGTCTGTAATATGCGCAGAGTCCCTGAAATCGGCAGAGGTCGCGCTTGTTCGTTGGGACAGAAAATGTGGCAACAGCTTTCGTTTTCTCAGGGTCTGGGTGTATACCGGCATGGCTGACTACGTGACCAAGAAATTTCAGTTCCTCGAATGCAAAGTGGCATTTCTCAGGTTTGAGAGAAAGTCCAGCTGTTCGAATCGCCTGAAGAACTGCCTGTAAGTGCTGGACGTGCTGCTCAAACGTGTCCAAGAAGACAACCACATCGTCAAGATAGACAAGACAGGATTGCCACTTTAGCCCAGAAAGAACCGTGTCCATCATTCTTTGAAAAGTAGCTGGCGCCGAGCATCAGCCGAAGGGAAGGACCTTGAACTCGTAGAGTCCATCAGGAGTAATGAAGGCGGTCTTTTCGCGGTCGCGCTCATCAACAGATATTTGCCAATAGCCGCTGCGTAGATTCATGGAAGAAAAGTAGCGAGCATTGTGAATGCGGTCCAGCGAGTCGTCTATTCGTGGTAAGAGATACACGTCTTTCTTCGTGATCTTATTCAACTTTCGGTAGTCGATGCAAAATCGCGAGTACCATCTTTTTTCTTTACTAACACAACAGGGGACGCCCAGGGACTGGTCGATGGTTGGATGACATCGTCCTTGAGCATCTGCTAGACCTGTTGGCGTATAACGTCTTGTTCTTTTTGCGAGACTCTGTAGGCATGCTGTCGAGTGGGTCTCTCGGTAGGCTCGGTGATGATACGATGCTTGGCAAGCGGTGTTTGGTTAACTTTTGAAGTCGTAGCGAAGCAGTCCCGAAATGAGTCGAGTAGCTTCAAAAGACGTTCCCGTTGTGCAGACGTTAGACCCTGGTTTACGTCGAGAGTGCTTGCAAATGTCATGCCGGAATCATCGCACGACTATAGAGCAAATAATGTTGCGGGACCAGGGACGTCGGCAATATCCTCAAGGTATGCGATCGCAGTGTGTTTGGTAAGATGGCGATACTCCTCGCTGAAATTCGTGACTAATAGGCAAGCCTGCTTTCTACTGGGCTGAACAATACTTTGGGCAACGCAGATTTGTTGTGCAAAAAGTAGGGACAAGTTTCCTTCTGCAATAACAGCATCGGGGACGTCTTGGTCACATTCAATGTTGATAAAAAGGCTGCTGCAGGGAGGCAGAGTAACAGATTCGGAGAATACACGTAGGGCAGCCTTCGATGAGCGGGCGTTTTCCAGTTCAGGATGAAACGGGTCCTCGAACGACACCTGCAAGTCTCGTAGGTCAATAATTGCGCCGTGTTCGCGAAGAAAGTCCAGCCCTAGAATGAGTGGACGGGAGCACACAGGTAATACGAGGAAAGACCCTGTGAGCGTCGAAGCACGGACTCGAACACGGGCTGTGCAGATTCCAGTCAGCGTGAGGAGGTGGCCCCCTGCCGTGCGCAACGGCGGTTTTTGCCAAGGGGTAGTTACCTTCCTCAGTTGGGATGCTACGGCGCTGCTCATAACCGAATAATCGGCACCGGTGTCGGCGAGGGCAGTGACGACGTGATTATCGACGTGTACGGTGATGTCGGCGGAAACAGTCTTATGACTTTCGGAAACGACTGGAAAGTCGGAACGGTCTTCGTCGGGTTTTTGCGTCGAAGGAGGCTCTTTGACAGTTCGTTGGGACGCGGCTTCACCCCCAGGAGCCGCGGTTTCTAGTTTCCCCTGTGGGGACTTGGTGACCGGCCTCTGAAAGGAGCATAAGATGACGAGGGAATGCTAGGTGACGTGGGATGGCGAGGTGATGGTGATCGTGATTAGGGGCGTTGACCAAGGCGAGGAGCTTGCTGGCCCGCAAGGTACGCTTCGATGTCGCGCGGACGCTCACCGTAACGCGGACACCGAGCATCAGGGTGAAAGCCACGGAGACCAAGTTGGTGGTACTGGCAATCACGGTAGACGTGACCCGCTTCGCCACAGTGGTAGCAGAGTGGACGGTTATCTGACGTACGCCACACGCTGGCCTTTGTGGCGTTCTGCCGCGATCCAGACGGACGATAAGTTGATGCACTCGGAAACCTTGAGGCGGGTGGCGGAGTCGAAGATGTGTCCTGGAATCCATGGCTAGCCTGATCCATTGTCCCCATGGTGGGGTCAGGGCCATGTGGTGCAGGAGATCGCAGAGCCGCCGCATAAGACAGCACAGGGGCCTCAGGCCTTGTTGGCGTGAGTGGGGTGACCACCTGTCGGATCTCATTTCGGATTAAGTTTGCGAGAGCACTTACGGGTGGTTGGGGTCCCACTGCTTAGAGATGGCGCAGCTCGTCCCACACGACGCTTCTTATGAACTATGCGAGGGCATGCCTCTCGCTGTCAGCCCCGATAAAGCATGCAGCAGGGGTCACGTCATGGCGTTCATACTGTGACGACCGATACTGGAGAGTACGCTCCACTGTTGTTGCCTCATTTATGAACTCTGCCACAGTCGTCGGTGGATTGCGCACGAGTCCGGCGAAGAGCTGCTCTTTTACCCCACGCATTAAATGCCGCACCCTCTTTTCCTCGGACATTTCAGGGTCAGCACGCTTGAAGAGTCGAAGCATGTCCTCGACAAACATCGAAACTCTCTCTTTCGGTCGTTGGTTCCGAGACGAGATAGCCTGCTCCACTCTCTCTTTCCTTTCAGTGCTGCGGTACGCATCACGAAACTGTCGGCTGAACTCACGCCCCGTCGCAAAGGAACCCTCGTGATTCTCGTACCACGTTTTGGCAGAGTCTTCTAACGCAAAGTAAACTCTCCGCAGCTTGCGAGCTTCATCCCATTCGTTGATGTTGGCAACTCGATCGAAGTGGTCAAGCCAGCCGTCAACATCTTCATAAATGTCTCCATGAAATGAACGTGGTGTTTGCGGTGCATGAAAAACATGCGGGAGAAACGAATAGGCGTCGTTGGTTTGACTCGCCTGGTTGTTAGTTGAAGTTGCCATCTCGTCTCGAGAGAGGGGACCGTATTCGGGAGATAGTTCTCGCAGGCGGTGACTGCTTCTTGTCGTGGGAGCTATAGCTGTCTCCAAGTAGCTCGGTGTGTTTACCGCATTTAGGCGCATTTACCCCGCACCTCCACCAGTGCCGTGAACGTAATAACAGACAGCGACGAATCTACATCTTGCTTGCCCTCAGACCAGGACGCAAAAGCCCTCTTCTTTCTTCACTTTTAAGGGATTCCACCTACAGTTGATGGCTCACACCCATTACCTGTGACAATATGTTACAGGCGTAACCACACGAAGGACTCGGTATGGGCCTGTGTTGCGAGTAAGCGGTTTTTCTGACAAGCCAACTTGACGGGTCGGAAACCAGAGCAGTACCAAAGAATCGGGCGGAAAGTGTACGTCGCGGTGTCGTTGGTCATACAAGCGCCGTTGCTTCCCTTGAGAGGTCAGAAGGCGAGTACGGGTGATTTCGCGTGCGGGAGTGGCCCGAGTGATAGCGTCCATGGCATATTCACTGGTCGGTACTCCAGGGGACGGTATGACGGTGTCTAGAGGCAATGTTGGTTCTCGGCCAAACAGCAGAAAAAATGGAGAGTACCCGGCAGTGTCATGGCGCGAAGAATTGTAGGCAAATAGGACGTACGGCAACGCGAGATCCCAGTCGGTGTGGTTGGTAGAAACATACTTAGCGAGCATGTCTGTAAGAGTTCGATTTAGGCGCTCCATGAGTCCATTGGTTTGCGGGTGGTATAACGTAGTCAGCTTGTGTCTCGTTTTACAGGACTGCAAGATGTCGGCTATGACCTTCGACAAAAAGGTGCGGCCACGGTCTGTAAGCAGCTGCCGTGGGGCTCCGAGTAGCAAAATCACATCATTGAGGAGGAAGTCGGCGACATCTGTGGCGCAGCTTGTTGGGAGAGCTCTTGTGATGGCATAACGCGTGGCGTAGTCGGTGGCTACGGCTATTCACTTTTTACCCGAGGAAGACAAGGGAAAAGGGCCGAGGAGGTCCAAACCAACGCGGAAGAACGGTTCTGACGGAATATCAAGTGGTTGAAGGCGTCCGGTGGGAAGTGTCGATGGCGTTTTGCGGTGCTGACATTTGTCATAAGCCGCAACGTATCTTCTGACTGAGCGTGCAAGCCCTGGGAAGTAGAAGCGTCGGCGTATTCGGTCGTAAGTGCGTGACACACCAAGGTGACCAGCAGTCGGAAGGTCATGAAGTTCATGTACTTCCGAGCGAAGGTGTTTCGGAATGACAAGCAGCGGAGCCTGTCCATCCGGCGTAAAACGTTGGTGGTATAATACACAATCGTGGAGCACGAATGAGCGATCGGACTGACTGGAAGATGGTGATTCGAGGCGCTCAATGATAGCACGCAAGGATGCATCATAGCGCTGCTCGTCACCGATGCATGTCATTAGCGAAAGGGAAAAGACGTAAGGCTCGGTGTCGGTGTCATGCATAGTGCTCGACTCAGCGACAGGGTAGCACGACAGGCAGTCTTCGTCCTGATGTAGGCGTCCGGACTTGTACGTCACCGTAAAGGTATACTCTTGGAGTCGCAGAGCCCAGCGCCCGAGCCGGCCAGTAGGATCCTTCAGTGACGTAAACCAACATAGCGCATGATGGTCAGTTATCACAGAGAAATTAGTGCCATATAAATATGGGCAGAACTTTGAGACTGCCCAAACAAGAGCAAGACATTCACGCTCCGTAATAGAATAGTTGCGCTTAGCAGCTGTAAGGAGGCGGCTAGTGTTGGCGACAACTCGGTCGTGTCCCCGTTGGCGCTGGGCTAACACGGCTCCGATTCCGTGACCACTAGCATCGGTTCGAACTTCCGTCGGAGCGAATGGGTCAAAGTGAGCCAATATGAGTGGAGTTTTCAGTAGCGTGATTAGGTGAGAAAAAGC
Organism: Rhipicephalus microplus; assembly: GCF_043290135.1. NCBI lineage: Eukaryota > Metazoa > Arthropoda > Arachnida > Ixodida > Ixodidae > Rhipicephalus > Rhipicephalus microplus. The sequence continues at coordinate 95,153,865 of NC_134701.1, forward strand.
AGCAGCTTGGTCGGTACCCCAGGTAAATGTGACGTCTTTCTTTAGAAGCTCTGTGAGGGGTCGAGCGTTGGTTGCGAAATCTTTCACAAACCTTCTAAAATAGGAGCAAAGTCCTGCAAAACTCCGGACGTCTTTGGCTGACTGGGGTACAGGAAAACTGGTGACTGCACGAATTTTCTCGGGGTCCGGCTGCACACCAGAGCCGTCAACAAGGTGGCCCAACACTGTAATTTGCCGGCGTCCGAAGTGGCACTTCGATGAGTTCAATTGGAGGCCTGCAGTGTGGAATATGTCGAGAATAGCTGACAAACGCTGAAGGTGGGTCTCAAATGTTGGAGAATATACGACATCGTCAAGATAACAAAGACATGTTGACCATTTAGAACCCTTGTAGCAGAGAGTCCATCATGCGCTCGAACGTGGTTGGGGCGTTGCATAGCCCAAATGACATAACCTTGAACGAATATATAGGCCGTCTGGAGTTACAAATGCAGTCTTCTCGTGGTCTTTTTCGTCGACAGCAATCTGCCAGTAGCCGGAACGTAGGTCTATTGTGGAAAAGCATCGGGCGCCGTGGAGACAATCGAGAGCGTCATCGATGCGGGGTAAAGGGTAAACGTCCTTTTTCGCGATTCTATTCAGATGACGGTAATCCACGTAGAAGCGCCACGTGCCATCTTTCTTTTCAACGAGCACAACGGGGGACGCCCAAGGGCTCGAAGAGGGTTCGATAATTCCTTTGGCTAACATCTTGATGACTTCTTGTTGAATTATTTTACGCTTGGTGGCAGACACCCGGTATGGTCACTGATGAATGGGATGAGAATCACCTGTGTTAATGCGGTGCTTGACGAGTGAAGTCTGGCCGAGTGGACGGTGGTCGATGTCGAATATGTCGCGGTATGAAGCCAGAAGGCGGCATAGCATGATTCACTTCTCAGGTTAGAGGTCCGGGGCGATCATGGAGCGTAAGGTCGCATCGAGGCACGTGACATCCTGCGAGTGATGTGGGTGCTCGGGACATACGTCTGCCGTAAAACTGGTGACGTGGTCGTCAGTTAAGGGCCTTAGTTTGGCGACCGAAATTTCTTGGGGTAGCACTTGTTTTATGAAACCGAAATTGATAACAGGTAAATATGTTCGTTTAGAGGCCATGCTCACGACAGAGTGTGGGACAGTAATGTCACGCGCCAAGAGAACATCCGTAATCGGCGTCACAATATAATCACCGTCGAGCACGGGAGAGGGTGTTGTCAATTTGATGAATGTGAGAGCTTTAGGCGGTATCCGGAAGAAGTCAGTGGTGCACAAGCTGTTCGGAAGTTCAGGGTGAGAATCCGAGAGAAGAGGAAGTTCTAGGCAGAGAGTACCGGCGGCACAATCGATGAGGGCAGAATGCGTCGATAGGAAGTCCATGCCGAAGATTAAGTCGGGGGGGGGGGCAATTTTCAAGCACCGTAAATAAAACGGGAACATGGCGGCCGGCAATACTAACACGAGCGTTACACATTCCAGTGATGGCCACAGTTCCACCATCAGCGACACGGAGGGCTTTAGTTGCTGCAGGCGTGAGGACTTTTTTGAGCAGGCGACACAGATGAGTACTCATTATGGACACTTGAGCTCCGCTATTGAGTAACGCCGTCAAAGAAATACCGTCCACATACACCTCAATCAAGTTCGTATCAGTGAGGAGCGTCAATGGAGGATTTGGACCATTCGCAAGCGATGCAGCACTACCTCCCGGAGCTGCATGATCTAGTTTTCCGTCCGAGAGGATCCACAGTTGACCGGTGACGGATAGCGGCGTGGTTGGGGCGATGGGGAACGGCGGCGTTGAGGTGGCGGCGAACGAGCAGTGGAGCGGCTGTTGGGGATGTCGGAAGAAGGGTACACACGACTGGGCGAATACCGACGGGAGTCCTCGTATGGTCGATTGGAGGAAAATTGGCTCCAGTTTGAGGGCTTCCAAGTGCTGCGGCAGTAGCGGGAGATATGGGCAACTCGGTGGCAGCGGAAGCAGATCGGCTTGTCGTCTGCAGTTCTCCATTCCGCCGGATTGCGGGATTGCGGAATTAAGTGTAAGTCATGGCGTGGTGCATTTGTTGTCATTGGTCTGGAGACGGGTCGGGAGACAGAGCAGGCCACAGGAAAACCAAGATTTGCATTTTCCTGCCTCATGACGGCTTGAATAAGGGAGACCGGTGGAGGCATTTGTGCGGCGCCATGGTCGTGCGGATGTGGAGGAAATGATGCCGGACTTGACGCCTCAAGCTCCCGTCGAACTATTCGTGTCACGCTGTCCTGCATGGGTGGTGCGGCACCGAGATTGGTGCAAGTGGATGTAACAGCCGTGTTTGGTAGCCGCGTAAATTGAGGCAGAACACGGCGGCTTTTGGCCATTTCGAAGCGACGGCATTTCTTGATAGTCATATCTACGGTCGTGACGTTATTGTAGACGAGCAAATTGAAGGCGTCGTCCGCGATGCCCTTAAGTATGTGGCCCACCTTGTCACTCTCTGTCATTTGCTCGTCAACTTTTCGGCACAACGCGAGCACATCCTGTATGTACGAGACATACGACTCTGTTGACGACTGCACACGAGTGGCGAGTTCTTTTCGCGCTTCCATTTTGCGACCGGACGGGTCCCCAAAGATGTCGCGTAGTCGCTCCTTGAAGGTATCCCAGTTGGTGAGCTTGGTCTCATGGGCGTCGAACCAGACACGTGGGGTGCCGTCCAAGTAAAATATTACGTTGGCGAGCATCATGGTAGGGTCCCATCGGTGTGTGTGGCTAACACGTTCGTACATACGGAGCCATTAGTCGACGTCGAGCCCAGGTTGTGCGGAGAATGTACCTGGATCACGGGGGGTCGGCATCGTCAGGTATGTAGTGGCTGGAGCTACAGATGGAGACGCTGACAGGCTGTTGTCATTGATAGCCATGGCCGGAGACTGAATGGTGCGGCCACTTCGAAGCTTCGTGGTGAAGACGGGGAACGTTCCACCTCCACCAAATATGCTACGGAAAAGAAGAGACGCCGTAACGACGAGGCTGGGAATTAGATATATTCAAAACCAGCGGTAATGGCGTGCCCAGTTCACCAGCGATCGAGCGGAGACAATTCTTTGTCTTCCTCGTCAGGCACAACCACGCGTCGCCCCCTAGAATATCAATATACATACATGTAGCAATATTGACGCGTTGTTATGGTGCCTCATATATGCGCAATAATTGATTTTCAAATGGCAATCGCACAAGTATGAACGCTGAATCTTGAGCAATATTGGTGGGCACTGCGGATGCGGTCGGCCGTTTGTTGGAGAACTTTTGGCCCCTTTGGTGCCATTTAGGGTACCCTTAAGGTGTGACAAACAGACAAATGTGAAGAAAGACAGACAGCCCAAAATTTTTGCGTCGAAGGTCTCCAAGAAAGACTATCGTCTTCAAAAACTATAGGCGTGTTAGTCTGCTTTAGTTCAAGCTGAAAGCTTTTACACGTGAGAGTTTCATGAGATTTAAACGTTTTCGTTTGCTAGGTAAGGCACTTGCCCATTTTACGCGAAAACCTTAGATGCCTTATAAAACGTGCAATTGTACCGAAGGCATTCTTTATCGTCGAGGACGAGTAACTCAAAAAATTGTGTATTCTTGTCGCCATATGTCGTCGCGACGACGTCTTACGTTGCCAAATTTTGTTACGGGAGGATTATATCACTATAGCGTCACGTTACAAGATTACGTCATCTTATGTCACAGTAGCTTAGTCAAAGCTAATGTGATCATGGTGGTAACGCAAAATTACGCTAGGTGCAGAAAGCTTGATAAGGTTGGTGAAGCAGGAACAATACATCGACTAAAAAGACAATGATAGCTTTCACTCTTTAGTCGTCTTAAGGGATTGCATAAAAGACCCTTGAATTCTTCTTTGTTGTGACTTTCGTGGCATAGATGCGCCGGCGAGTTGTGGAAAATATTAGGACGTACGCGCACTCTCAATACCGTTTTCGAAAATTGGGAAGCTCCCGGCTGCGGCGGCTGCATTTCCGATGGAGGCGGAAATGTTGTAGGCCCGTGTGCTCAGATTTGGGTGCACGTTAAAGAACCCCAGGTGGTCAAAATTTCCGGAGCCCTCCACTACGGCGTCTCTCCTAATCATATGGTGGTTTTGGGACGTTAAACCCCACAAATCAATCGAAAATTGGGAAGCTGGGTGGTGTGATCTTTACTGACGCAATGTGTGGGAGCGGGCTCGTTGGTATTCCATATTTTTACAGCTCAAGCGCAAAAAGGTAAATGGCGCATGACAGCTTGTCCTTGTTGCTCCTTTCATCCACTGTCTACTTTTTTTCATTTCAGCTGTAGAAAGTGAAATTTATGCTGATTGTAAAGGCTGATTGTGTATGTACATGTGGTTTCATTTGTCATTGAGACTTTGAAGTACGCTGAACAAGTTCAGCAGGTATTGTATTCTTGTAACATACGAAAAGCAATGCTGCACTCGTTGGGCGGGGAATATCGCTTCCGACATTTGGTCAGTTCGACTTGAACTCATTAACGTTACGAATGCTTCACGTACTTGGTGTTAAAATAGACCATTTGAACGTTTTACAAGAACCTCATTTATTACCGTGCATGTGTTCACGGCATCTCTTCGTGACATCCATCGTCACCGTACTCGCTGCCACGATTCCCCACAATATTGAAGAGGGCAAGAGAGAAAGTGCTGAAAAAACAGAAAAGAAGCGAGAGGAGGCGGGTATCGAGATAAGGTGGCGTGTGTGCAGCGACAGGAGGGCAGGCCAAGAGCTTTATTTGATCCGGAGACGACGATGTACCTCCTTAAAGGGTGACATCGGTGAGCTGCTCCCACGACAGGACGGGAAGATCGATGCATCTCCTCGGCCATGCCATGGGCTCTCTGGATAGCCCGTAGCTGGTCTTCCTTCTCGTTGCTAGTGGGAAGAGAGTGCCAGTCTTCCTCCGTTGAGGGAGACCCGGGGCTTTCGCGCAGGGCAGGAAATTGCTACAGCATATGTTGCAAAGTGCAACGCGGGTTCGTAAAGCAAGGGTAGCCTGGCTGTATACCGTCAATACATTTAGAGCACTTAAGGGGAGAAGCGTATGCCCCAGTCAGAGGGAACAACTCTGCAAAAGAACGTTCAGGAGCCTTTTTCCTTTCGGGGACAAGCGATTCTTATTGTAGACGTGCCTTGCTCCCTGTTTCTCAGTCAGTCAGGTGAAAAACCAGGCAAAACTTTCCAGCTTCCCATTAAAACAATGCTCTCTCTCTCTCTTTCTTTCCCTCTGTTGTTATTTAAAGACGATAGTCTTTCTTGGGGACCTTCGATGAAAAAATTTTGGTCTGTCTGTCTGTCTGTCTGTCTGTCTGTCTGTCTGTCTCTACATTCGTTTGTTCGTCCGCCTTTAACGATACCTCAAACGGAACCAAACGGCCAACCCCATCCGCAGCACCCACCAATAATGCTCAAGGTTTAGCCTTCATAGCTGTGCGCTTGTCAATTAAAAAAAGCAATATTGCGCATATCTGAGGCACCATAACAACATGTCGATGTATTGTATGTCTGCCTTTATACTACAAGAGGCACACACAAGTAACTTTAAGGACTGTAGCGTTTCTCGCGCCACGCTGACAGTGCAACGCAATGCTCAAAAGGTAAGTGTTTCCATCGCTTTGATACGACGACACAGTGGCGGCACTTGCCCGTAGCTTTGCGTTCTACGCCTTATCACCTCCGAGACAGGTGAACATATTACTCCGCGGGCGCGCACGCCTTCGTTTTCGAAGATAATTGCCAGATGGCGGTCGTGTCTAACTTGCCTCGATGCACTCGTTCACCTTCACTACATGCTCGAGGCACTCTAACGCAGCGCCTCTAGAATACCATTCACCGATTTTCTTGCGCAGAACATCAAATTAACGGTTTGCTCACTCTCTCCAGACGCAAGACTATCGTCTTTCGACGACATTTGCAGTGTAACATGCAGATTCGGCCCATTTTTTTTTCTTTCGCATTCCACATTGCTCCCCTCTGAGGCGTCCACTTTTATTATAGATACAGTGGCCGTCCCCGGAACGCTGTTATCGGGCCAAATCTGCGTAACCTGTTTCATGTTTTTTCCACTGTTTTATAGCCTCTAGAAAAGCTCTATTACAACAGCTCAGCAGCTCTAGAACAGCACATTACGTGATCATTCTTAGAGTACCAGGCAAGAATCAAAGTACACGCCTGCGCAGGGGTTTTGTTCATTTTCTTAGAAGTGGAGGAATTCCGCTTAGTCTTGAATCAGCTGTGCTTTAGAGAAAACAACACGTTTTTTGTATTTCGTTTTCCTTTTGAGCAGTGGCGCATAAGTATTTCAAGGCCACACAAGTTAAGAAAGTTTAGATAAAGCTAATAAATCTCGTTAGTTGCCACTGTGTACCACCATACCACAAAAATTCAAGAGCTTCCTATGAATGGTTTATACTATCTGGAGTGGTAAACTTTCGATTCAAGACACGACCCTCTTATATTCTTTTTTTTGCATCTCGGTGAGCGGAGGTTTCGCTCAAGTATGTAGAGCTGGGGCTCGTCCAAATCGCGACCTGCGCAGTCAAGATACTGCGTATTGTATTGTTGTTGGGGCAGAGTGAGCAAAAGATTCAGATTCATGACAAAACTTGGCACCTCTTGCCTGTAAAGGCACGAGATTGTCTCAAATCATTGTCACTGGCAGCACCAGATCACAAATTTTTTTTTATCGTTTCTTGACTTGCTATGACAGTGTCCCTAATAGACAACGTCAAGCAATCAAATGTGTGCTGATTCCGGAAGCCGGGGAATGCCACGAGCAGGTAAAGAAAGTTTCAATGAAGCGGGTGGGTACGCAGGAATGCACAGAGGACGTGAAAGTAATTGAACCTGAAAGGCTGATCCCACATTTATTGCCACGTGTCCAGTAAACTTTTCTCTTGGAATGCTACAAAGAGTGTAACGTATGCTGTCATTTCTGTATATCTTCTCTTTGTGCGAGCTTATCCATTTTATTCCTTTTGTCTGCTCTTATGAAGCAGAGTTCGGAAGGCGCATTTCGAATCGTTTTTTATTCCTTGTACAATTGTACAATTGCATCGCGAAAGAAACATTTCTCACAGATATAGGTCTGCTCGTGAGGCAGTGAGCAAGGCTACCGTCAGGGGAGCCGAAATATTTTTTTGTGTTGTTCTGCGGTTGATATCCTTCTTTTATTCGTTGTCGCTCCAGTCTTGCACAAGGTTCTGGCGAGTTGTTGAAAAGGCATCCATTAGGTGGTCGTTTCGCACCTCGTAACAGCAGCACGCAAGTTGGTTTTCACCTCATCCTGGATACAGAAGTGGCGAATAAAGCACGTGATCATTAATTGTACGTAATTTTGTAGTGGCGTATTTTAGCGTTTTTAAAGAACAATCCCACAATGAGTTGACTTTGCTGCTTTTATTATGTTTCTTTTAAACTGAAGTAGATTGTCTGAGAAGAAAAGAGCTATGAAATAGGAAGACTCATACTGCAGAAATTCATCCGTACCTTTCAAAGGCTTCAGCGATCAACCGTAAATGTTAATTTAGTATCATGAGCTTTGGGCGCACCCCGCCGTGGTGATATAGTGGCTAAGGTACTCGCCTAAGTCTTCTACAAAAACTTCGTTATTCTTTCTACAAATGATACCAAATACCCAAATGACAACGCCATATGCCCAAATTCACAGCTGTTTGCTGACTTGAGTGTCGCTAGATTACTTAGACCAGGTGTCCGCGCGCGCACTCGCAATTACACTGAAAGTAAGCCGCGTGTTCAAACAAAAATGTTACAGCTTTGCCGCAGAGGTGAAGCAATAATGCGATAGCAACAAATTGGAAGGTGATGCACAGAATGGCAGGCAGATCGAAATGTGTCCCGCGTTTCTCACGCAAAATGACGCACGAAACGTACTCTCAGGTACAGATGAACGCGAATAAGCGTCTCAGTTGTTACATCGCTGTGTCTGAAAAGCGCACCCTTTTCGCAAACTGAGGCTGTGTAACGATTGCAGTCACTTTTGCGCGACCCGTCACTAGAACAGAATTGTTCCAGTGCAAGTTCAACGCCAGCCAAGACGTATGATCCTCCCCACCGGGTGATGAGGGTGCGCGAGAGATCGTCCAACACCTACCTCTCCATGGGCCAAAGTACGCGTGGTAGAGCCGCCACGCTCTCATTGCGCCATCTTGCTGATAATGCTGAAAACACAATAGTCCCCCCCCCCCTCTTGTCCGAGATGCCGGCCAACAGCGGTAAGGGGTAGATATAAATAGCTTGCCGTTTGATCGTTGAAGGAGGTACCTCTCGGTGAGTCATTCTGCCTCTGGTCCCCGAAGCGTACGGATGCAGGAAGGCAGGCTCGTCAAGAGCTGTGAAAGCGGCTGACGCTGGCCGCGGTTTCTCGTGCACATCAATTCCCAGGGACTACCATTTAACTCTGCCACCATTGCCCTCTTAAGAAGGACTCGGGCGCGCGTTAGTTCTGCACTGCGACATTGCAGGGCGTCCGTGCGGGATTAATGACTTCCGAAAGCTGCTCAAAAAACTAGACATCATTGAAGAGGTGAGCGCCATAGCAGCCTATCAAATGTCGCACGTCTGGCTTCTTAACATGAAGACAGATGAGGCCGAGAAGACGCTTCTGTACGCTGGCCTACTCTCCGTGAAAGACCGGCCCTGCCTCGTCGTCGACCCAGAGAGATAAGAGATTCATCTCAGGCTTACTGGATAACCTTTGACGTCAATGCAGAAACTGTATGGCGTGCCTTACGGGAGTACAATGAAGTTAAGGAGGTCATCAGTGACAAGTGGAGACACGAAGGCTTCGAAGGAGTTGAGTCAACTACAAGACTCGTTTGGCTATTATTAAAAGAAGGCGTTACTACGGATCGCATATCCCACCAGATGCGTCTCGGGAGCGGCACGGCACTGGTGGTCGTGCCAGGAAGAGCGCCGCTGTGCCTCGGTTGCCGGAACACTGGACACATTCGTCGCGACTGCAGGGTGCCCAGGTGCACTGGTTGTCGCGCTTTTGGGCATGACCAGGTGGACTGTACTCGTTCCTACGCTAGTGCAGCAAGTCGAGCAAGAAATGTCGACCACACTGAATCGCTGATGGATGAAAAGGAAGGAGAGAGGGCAGTGGCGTCGAAGGCAGCGATGGAGCCGTCTCATGCAGTTAAAAAATTGGCCCCGTATCTGCATGTAATCTGCAAATGTCGTCGAAAGACAATAGTCTTGAGTGTGGAGAGAGTTGAACAAAACATTTATTTGATGTTCTGCGCAAGAAAATCGGTGAATGGTATTTCGGAGGCGCTGCGTTAGAGTCCCTTGAGTGTGCAGCAGAGGCGAACGAGCGCATCAAGGCACGTTAGCCACGAGTGCCATCTGGCAGTTATCTCCGAAAACGAAGGAAGGCCTGCATGCCTGCGGAGAAATATGCGTGCATTCTCGGAGGCGATAAGGTGTAGAACGCAAAGCGACGGGCAGATGCCCTTGTAGCACCAACGGTCAAAACGTTTTTCTTTAAATCGCATACCTGTACCTTACCAGTTGAAACGTGGTTTCAGGATATGGGAAAATTCGTCCTATGGAGCACACTTTGCCACTTGTGTAGTAAACCCGAAACAATTGAACACGTGTTTATAGATTGCTGAAGCGGGGTCTTTTTTGGGACATATTGTAGAGAACCTTGAACGCTAAACGTGGATGTAGAAGTGCTATCTGTGCGCCAATATTTTTGCGAATCTGTGTGCCAATTTCTTGAAGTGCTTAAGGGCCAAGGGGACGCACCAGACTGGACTGTGCGCATTGAGCCATTGTTACGAATGCCCAAGTATTGATCAATAGTCAGCTAAGAGCTGACGGTACTTAAATAATTTTTGTGGGTGTAATTTGTGACGCACTTGTATTTTGACCAATATGTAAATATGTTAAATGTGAACAGTCTTCGTACGCAAGGCAATAAAGAAAAAGCAAACCTCTCGGTGGTTGAGTGGTTAAAGCCTCACGCTCACGACGTGAAGGTGCTACGTTAAATTGCGCACGCCGGAGTCTTTTTTTCTGAATTTTTTTCTTTCCTGTGTTTTCATATATACAGGTACGTATACGGTGCATGACGCCGACGCCGGCGGCGAAATTCATCCGAAAGTGACCATATTATTGCTATCGCAATAAAATAAAAGGAGGTGGAGAATGCTGGTGGTCACGACGCGTGCGTGATGTACCTTCTTCTCCCGTACCACCCGTCGCTACTTAGATTGAAGCGTGCACTCGTCGGGACGAGACAAGAAAGCAATTGCGGCTCACGGGAAATCTCTGAAACTCCATGAATGGTCTCATACAATAAAATTACTAAACACAATCGATTAGGGAGGCAGCATCACCCTCCACCACATTTCTCATTAAATAAACAGCAGGCGACCGCATGGTACCTATTACAAACAAACGCCTTCCAAAACCATATTGCTTACAGTCATTGCTATTCAGATCTCTACTCCGACAAATTTATACTCTGAAATCAGAGGGTGGACCTCAAACACATTATCTGGGCTTGTCCTAACTTCCTGAAAGGGCCAAACACCAAATATTTCAACGCACAGCAGTGGGGGACCATGCTGCTAAGCTCAAACATCCAGGACCAGCTAGCTACAAGTTATCAGGCATGCAGAAGATGCCGCTAGGGCCCAAGGACTCTTATCTGCCATCTAGGGCAGATATCTGCCATCGCTGCGTTAGAGTACCTTGTTTCTATGTAATTCCTCGGAAACTTGCCGTTTTGAGTAAACTTGTTTCTATCTCTCTATCTCTCTCTATACTCGTACTTGACCAATTCTAAATGAAAAGACAAGATTGCGGTAGTCATTTTTGAGGCAATAAACTTCTTTAGTCAAACTTCTCGATGTATACTTGAAGAAATGTTGCAGAGCACATTTAAACAACCATTCTGGCTAACAACCCAAGTAAATATATATATAATCTTTCAGACGCCAAGTATTCTTTTGTGCATTGTTTATATGCGTTTATTGTTTGTTATCTCAAATTAAACACTACCACCTCGCAGGTAAAATCAGAGTGTGCTAGAAATTTTGTTGAGCTTTGTGTTTTACCAAAACGAAAGCCAAATACTGAAACCGTGTACACTTACCGGAAGGAATGAGTCTGCATGTTGTTGCTGAAAAAAAAGAAAGATGCATGTTAGGTCGGTGTACAACTTTCATCAATTTATTGGTCAGAAGATTAGTGAGTTTGTTAATGGGTTTAGTTAGCTACTTTGTTACCTAGCTTCTTAGTTAGTTAGTTGGTTGGTTAGTACGTTTACGTCACTCATTCTTCACGCAGGAAATAGTGGTGAGGGCAGTAAAAAATTATTGCATGCGACAAGCTGAACAGCAACAAAAATAAAACAGTTTAACGCTACTAATACAGACTCGCATTGTAAATAGTGCCAAAAGATCTCCGTGTTTATTTTCATGCAACCACGAATTCTAACAATTGGAATGCTATCATCATCAATAGGGAAGAAATTCTATGTTTTAATCTGGTGGTCTAATGCATATATGCCACTGAGCAACGCTTTTCTTTTTCTACAGTTTCTAGGAAACTGTACGACTTCGAGTGAGTGTAGTTTTCTTGCATGTCAAAAAACGAAAATGGTACGTAACATCTGGCCAAGCCTCTTCCATTCACCAATGATGCAATAAATATAAAGTGAATAAACGACTGACTGACAACAATTAGGATCGCGCGCAAACCACGAAGCTCATGAGGGACGCTAAACAAAGCGAAGCCCATCGCTGCGAAAACACGCATGCTGATGGAACAGACAAGCTTGCACGTGGAAGTGTGCAGAGCGCGACGAAGAACTTCACTCCAATGGCACATGGGAGGAATGGGAGGCGCTGCTTTCTAGCCCAGCCCTGGTGGATCAGCTGCGACTGATTCACAGAGCTGAACGGATGGCTCGCGCCAGTGGGGCCCTGGAATAGGGGCACCACCCTGCCGGACAGACTTCGTTCTCCACCCCGTATATTCTTCGGGGCACTGGAGTTATAGACGGTCTGGATTATGTACATAATAAAGTTTTCTACTACTACTACCACTTGCAGGAACACATTGCTTTCGAGGACATACCGTGGCGTAACCTACGTGATGACGTCACCCATTGGATGCTGGGTTGACTTTGTATGCTAGAAGTACGCATTTCCTGGGCTTTTGCTGTGGCCATGCGTGCTTCTCTTTGTTTTCAAGCTCAGCGCTTAAGGAAGTGGTAAGACCTGATAATACGGGCAAGCAAACTACGAATCGATGCCCCTGGTGGCACTCTCGTGTCCAACTTGCATCGTAAAATCATGACTAAAAACCAGTGCAGCCATGGGGAACGATGAAAGTGTTGTCGCGACAGCAAAGTTGCCGTATTCCACAACTACGCATCCAATCTGTGACGTCAAAGCGATCGCAGCGCTGGCCTCTCTAGTGGAGGCGCTCGCGGCCAATACTTCATTAACTTAATGCCAACTTTCTGGAAAGATGTTCTGTGTTTATTTGCAGTGTGTGTAATTGACTACAGTTCATTTTTTTAACAGTGATGATGTTCTAGCTCGGCGTAAGATGTTTCTCGCCACCCAACTACTGCCACCATGAACCGGTATGCACTGCAGGAATTGGCCGAATCACACTACATGCCACTGATACCCTAGAAAAAAAGCGGGCAAGCAGTAAATAATTCTTCACGGGGCAGTGGGATTTAGGTCGGGGAACCCACAATTCCAAAGGTAAGCATCTTTACCACTCGGCTACACAGGGACACTGACAGAACATGGCATAAGCTTGTATATACTGAGCGACAACTTTTCTTGACATTGGTATTATGAAGGTGAGCCTCCGCATCCTTCGTGGGGCTCCGAACGCACTTCGGCAGCTTGCGGCTGATTTTGGTTTTGCTCGCTCGCAACGTTTCCACGTTTGGAAAAATATATACATGGAAACGGGAATAGGAGAACCATTTCGATGATTGTAGTGCCATATTATGAGTTTATCTTTTAGGGGCGAAGCTTTTTAGAGTCGAGCCATGTCTACCGTCTGTCGTGATACGCCATGGCGATGACCATTACGCTGACGAGAATGAAGAACAAGCACGTTCCAGACCACGCATTCGCTTTCGGCCATCACGGCACAGCACCTGCAAGGTGCCCCCTATAAGCCATGACGGTGCAAAAAGTGCGTTCCAGACCACATGATGTTGACCTTCTCTTGTGGTTCATACCGACTGGGGGGGATTCGTTTATATTTGAGTGGTTTTACAAAAAGTTATTACGATTTAAAGTAACAGAGGTTATACAATAAAAACATTACTAACATTAAAATGAAAGTTAGGTGCTGACTGGAATGTAGCAACTCTATAGTTTTTGTTAGTAATAATAAATTCGATCAACATCCTGACTTTCAAAAAAGCCTAAATAAATAAGATAACAGTTGCGCATATGTCCACACAAAGAATAACAATAAAGATAACCTGGTTAGTCTTTTAGTTTCATTCTGATAATTCCATACAAACCTTCGATGTGGAAAAACCAGAAATGGTGGCTCCAAAAGACAAAATCACAGACGTGGATAAATTCATTTCAATAGCACTCAAAATGCTTTCTAACTTCAATCTTCGAGCTGTGTTAAATCTCTTACAGGTCAAAAAGGTAACTGTAACTCGCCACGAAAAGTGCACATTGGAGAAAGAGCCTGACCAGAGTTTTGTTCATAGAAATTCAGTTTCGGCCCCTGACAGCGCAGCGTCGTAATTGCCACTTCTAGTTTACGTGCTTCACAAAATGATTCGTGCCAGGTTTTATTAAGTCTGATATTCTGTTGAATTTGTCAGGCCTGTCCAAAGCTTTCCATAATGTGGGCCTGCGAAGTAGCGCAGCCGTCCCATCAGTGGACAGTGGAAAACACGGTAAAATTGCTCCGCCTACTGATGACTTCGCCGAAAAATAAGCCATTTTGTTTAAGAGCAGCTCTTTGTTGTCTTTGAGGCGTCCTTGAAGCACACAATACGTTGTAACAGAAAGATATTTTACTTAACACTGAAGAAAAGCATGAGCCACAAAGGCTACAAAAGCCACACAGGCCAAACAGCACGAGAGTTTCTGCTTCGACATCGGCGTCTTCTTCACTGTTCACAACAAGACAGACGCATATCGTGGACGTGCTAGCAATTTTCCAACACTTGTATAACCAGGCGCCCAAAGTAATAGAACTTATGTCAAATTGGGAAGTATCAATGCATGAAACTCTTTTATTATGTCCCGAGTCAGCACCAGCAGAAGGTTCAGCGCAAAGAGCCAGACAATCTGTAGTTAAAACAGCATATGTAATTTCAGGGTTTAATTTTTGTAAGCCGAGCACCACTGCGAGAAACTCAGCCACAAAAACGGGTATGAAATCAAGTATTCAGACACAATATGACCGATTCAAGTTCGGGGTCAATATACGAGCGCCTCACTTTTCATTACACTGTGATGCATCTGTAGCAATATTTACGTTTTTCTTGTCGCACTGCATGTTTTTGCAATAAATCATCTGGAGTGTGATGCGGGAATAATTTTAACTTTCTGTTATTATGAAAAATCTTGTCAAAATAAATGTCCACACTTTGTGAGTTATCGCTAGTTGGTGTTATCTCGCAGGTACGTACACTAAGCGGATCCAGTGAACGTTGTAAAAATATAACTTGTGGGGCATGAAATTTTGGCCATATAACACCAAAAAATAAGCCTGAGAAAGATATATATATCTATATATATATATATATATATATATATATATATATATATATATATATATATATATATATATATATATCTGACTGCTGTAGTGGTGAGGCGTAAATTCTTAAGAATGTCTTAACGGTCAAAATACGCAATCTGCACAAAAGAAAAGGGACTCTCCATAATAGTGTATAAAGCGCTGTTAAAAATCGTTTTAGAAAGGTTTAGACATAGGCGTAGTGATTTTCGTTCTAAAAAGATTAGAGGTCTGATTTTGTAGGATGGAGCACCAGAGAAAAGCGCGTGACCAAATTCCGAAATAGCTTGAGCGTAAGCTTAATATATCAGTACAAGTGTTTTCTTCTCATGCCTATTCGGTAGTTTTTTATCCTGCACAACATGCCGACGGCACGTAGACCTTTTTTTTAGCTACGTATTCGATGTTTTGTCACCAGTTAAAAAGTGCATTATAAATTACCCCAACGTGTACTTAACCCATGGTGTGTCCTCAAAATGGAAACATAATATGATGTGCATTGGGTATTGCAAAGGGAAGACTAGAAAGGCACATTTACTCGGATTCAGTAAAAAGTGATTGTCCTCCAGCCAGTCCCCGGTGTGTTAGGATAAGGCTGAGTCAGTCACATAAGGTCTCCATGTTGGCGGCCGTTGCAAAGAACGCAATGTCGTCAGCCTACACGTAAGTTGCGATTTCCCGGTTACCCGGAATGGTGCCTAATTAGCACAATAAATAGCACCGGTGAAAGTACTGAGCATTGCGGTACTCCTTTTTTGTTTTATTATACAGCCGATGAAAGGCAGCCTTGAAAACAATAAAGCTTCTTGCCAACAAGGATTTTCTGACTCCTATTTACTATGTACGAAGTCCACTAGATCCATACATAATGCAGTGCTGTACGGTATCATATGCTGTATTGATATCCAATGCAACTGGAGCCATATATTTGTTGTGCTGCCGTGCTAACTATAACGACGCTCTAAATCAACATGATCATTCAATAATAAACATCCACCCTTGAACCCGATTTTGCAGGCGCTCAGGATTGACCTCTGATAAATAAGTCTATCGATTCGAGTATGGATGATTCTCACAATGAATTTCGCCAGATTTGACGTCAAGGCGATTGACCGTAGCTACCTACCATGTACCCTCCATCTTGTTTCTTCAGCAACAGTATATTTGTAGCAGGTTTCTATTCTAATGGTGATGAGTTATTCAACGAATAATTCATATCTAAAAGAACACATTCTTCTTCATCCTTAACGACACAGCACATGCAGGGTATCCACTATACGTCATGACGATCAGGCTAATGACGATAAAGAACAAGCGTGTTCAAGAACACACATTCTCTTTCTGCTATGGAGAAAAACGATGATGAAATCGTTCTAGCCCGCAAAAGGCCCTCGCGGAGTTGACCCTTATGACGCTCAGTAGAACAACATTGTGTATGCTACACACTCATATTGATCTTCGAGTGGGCAGTGTTCGGGGGATTCACTGTTATACGAATGATCCCCTGGAGCTTCGCCCACTCATCATCAATGCACTTCGTGGATTTTATGTCATTTTTTTTTGTCGAACTAAACAGCGTATTTGCGGCTGAACACTGAGCACCGGCGTCAAAGACGTCTTACTCATATTGAAAAACGGGCGTGCTGCAAATGTGGAAAGCAACATTCGCGCGGGGTATTCGAATCGTGCCAGGTTGCTCAAAGGACAGACTTAACAAGCTGTGCTAGAGTATCGCTTTTTTTACAGCATGTTTTGGGTGAATACATGACAGTGACAACGTAAGTGCAAACACACAGGAAATAGAAAAAAAAGCATATGCCCAGCTTTCACTAGATTGTGCAAGCCATGGGCAAAGAAGAACTAGTTCCTCACCTTGGCTTGACAAGGTACACGCGCACTCGCACGACAATGCACAAAGTGTTTCCGTGATCACATTGTCAGTAAAGGCTATTGGCTACGTACCGATCAGATTTAGCTGGACACCGTTTGGCAACAACAGCAAAAAGTAGTTAATTACGTAACTATCAAAATCGGCAAAAATCCGTTTCTCTTTTATTTGCCAGAGCTTGCATAGTCTGCGCGTGCTCTGCATTATACTGCATTCTTAGTAAAGCTAAAAGCTTAGTTATAAATGAATTAATCTTATTATCTGCCGTGGGCTAATTTTCAAACTTGAGGTTTGCATTCGGTTAGGTTGCACCCAACTCACCGTTCTCTTATATTGGTGTCGCACGGGCACTTTTAATCACGATCAGAGTGATCCGGATCGGCTTTCTTGATCGTTATCAACTTTATTACCACTGCTACACGGTCTAAGCTAAGCCAGTTCGAGCTTGGGTCAGATGAAATGCACCAGGAGAGACTTGCGTCTCGTAAAACATGTCACTGACAAAGCTTGGCGTATGATAGTTATATGGAGCCTTTTATCAGCAATGTTATTCGTGCAGTAACCACTCGAATGGAAAAAACTTCGCGTGCCATTACAAGAGTTATTTCCATAAATCCATCATACGGTGGAGTTTTTCTTGCACTTACCTGTATTGCAGTGTGAGATTCTTAACCTTGGATTTTATTTGTGAAGGCTCCCGCTTGTAGCCGTCCAGTCGAAGCGAAGCGTCAATCTCATTGTACGCTCCAGAGTTTCACTTCTGGCGCCTCAAGTCTTCCAGTCGCTCCTGCCAGTGGTCTATTACTTCAAAGGTATCTTTATTCGACCACAAAGTGCGCGCACGTTGCGACGTAGCCGAAAGCCTTGCGACACTCAATTAGTTTGCTTCAAGGTTATCCAACAGCTCCGACAGTGTAAGAGTTGAACTAAGCGCGGAAGGCAACGGTCGACTGTATATGTCGTCTACTTGTCGTCTGCTTCTCCCATAACAACTTGCAATTGATATGAATCTTAAAATATGCTATTTTTCAGATGTTGTTCCAATTTATACAATTTAGAACTGGCTTTTTATAAACCTGTTGCTATTTGAAAGTGTTTTGATTGAACTATGCTCGATTTTTTTGTTCACTGTGTTTTCAACAAGCTCGGCCAGGGGGTGCAGATGACACAAAATCACGATCTCTCAGCCAGATCACGACGCGTGGATCGCGAGTCTTGATCCCGATCGCACCTGATCGCGATTAAGAGTGACCGTGTAGCAGCATTTATTCCGGATCATCGTTAATTCGAATCGACAGTAATCGTGATTAAAAGTGTCCGTGTGACACTGGTATTAATTAGTCAATTAGCATAAGTATCACCAGCTATGTTACTTTAATTGGGTTACTAAAAATAAGCTCGGCTCTCATCTTACCGAGCTTGGCGCTACTAAGCTCAATAAAAATCTCAATCTGCGCGAATAAGCATAATAATCTTCCAGTCACGTATACTTATGTCTAGATTATTGTGCTATAGCATGTCTATTTGGGCTTAATTAAGCTTCGATATGGTTAACTAACTAGACGAACCTGTGCTTAACATAGCTTTACGTGGGTACACCTGAATTATGATAATTTTGTGTCTACATCACCAACTGTTAGCCATTTATTTAGCGAGAGAAAAAAAATGGATCTGAGGCGTCACGTCACGGTGGCAAATATCGTCTTGAACATAATGTCGTGGTAGGGCGAAAAGAACACGTGAGCGCAAGTTGAAGCAATGCGCACACACTGGAACAGCTAAACCTTTCCCCGAAAAGTCGTCCCAATCGGTGCCACTGGGAAGAGTGTGCTTGGCCGAGCGCTCCTGCAATGTGACTCATGCTGAGCGTGATAGCACGTCTACGTTGGTGTTAGCAATTTGGAAAACCTTTCATTACATGCCACAGAGACCTCGTAAGCATAGTTCATAAAAGCAAATTTGCAGCAGTTGAACGTTATCCCGGCATACTTACGAGACCGTCTGGGCTCATGTCACAAATCCTCGTGAATACGCAGTCCAAATCCTCGCAGTTGAGGCCCTGCTTCACCTCGGTCAGCTTCTGGGAAGTCTGGGGGTTGAATACAGGACATGACGAAATCACGTAGTCACATTCAGACGTTACTCGCCGCAGTGACAATGGCAAAAAAGAAAAGCGACAAACGTAAAGCGCTTGGCAGAGGGAGTGTTGAGCGAGCGATGAAATTCTGTTCATTTAAATGATATGTCCATACATTCTAAAGCAAGCGAATTTCCGTACACCAGTCGGCAAGCTTAAGTCGAATGCTACGCAGCGTGTCCTGAAAGGTCTTAATTGGAGTTCTCCAGCCTAGATGTTATTCATGTATGCTGACGCACTCTGTAAGCACACCAATGTATTACCTCGGCAACAGCACCCAGCACTTTGCGGTTTCCATCAATTAAACTAGTCCCACTCAGGTTGCTGAGTGTTGCCATGAAACTTCATGAAAACTGTACATCTGGCTTTTACAAAGTATACGTGCGCTTTCACAGAAAAGCGTGGGTGCAACTCATTGACTCGGGAAAGTGTTGTAGCCTAAGTTTTATTCTTTTGTGTTTTGATATAGTATACGCCTCTCTCGATCATAGATCATTCTTACAACCCTCATGCATGTAAAGAAGCTTCATTTTCTATAGTAATGTGAAATGTGCTGTAGGTGAGTACTGGTGGTGATTAAGCGAACGTACGGTACGGGCGTTCTTTAGGAATGGTCTGTAAAGTTTACAATTCGTCAGTGCAAGTCACAACACTTTTACAGCACTTACTTGTTCATTCACATTGTCATTCACGCAGGTTACTAGCATATGCCGTCGATCGGCCGACTTTTCTGAAAGAAAAATATGGCGCGTGAAATTCTGCTCCCACATTGACATTGCAACTGCCAAAAAATTTAGGTCACTGATTCAGTGCTTGTGTCGTCCCCTTTCTTAAAAACTGTTTCTTTGTCCTTTTTGTGCGCTGATCGCGATGCGTATGTTCCAACTATGCCAATTTGCTACGTTACTTCAGTTCAACACTGATTCAGTCCTATTTGCGGTGCTGCTATCACGATATCATCCCTGGGCGCTTTTAAAGTGCGTGGTGTCTGGACACGGGGAAACGTGTCGTGGTATTTGTGAAAGCTTTGGCACTATGTGAGATATTGTGCAGGAATATCGGCCGCAAGCGTTGTATTTGGCTCGGCGATGGATTAATGCTGCAGCGGTGGTCATACGTGGACCCACCGGAACAGATATCGCCGGAGTCGATCACTACAATAATTTTCACTAGGCAGAGATTCTTTTTAATCATAAAAGCCAGACACAGTTCCAAGGTCTGAGAGGCCACGTTCAAGCATAATATAGTGTGGCTCTGCTTATATGTGCTGAGGTAAACTCAAGCAAGAGATAAATATTTCTATTGAACCCTACCCATTCTGCGAACATCTAGGCACACGCACACGCACGCGTGAGAGAATATTTGGCTCATCCACAGAAGTTCGCTTGTATGCGAGCGTGCCATATAGTGATATTTTTCTACTGCGCCCGAAGGACTAAAGGTACTCTTAAGTATCTAATGACGAAAGTGCAACACAGGCAAACGTGCAGGCGAATCAAAACCTTAGAAATACCCAACACACTCATTATGTAAATTAAGGTGATAAATAAGACGATGGCGGTCATAAACCTGGTAGATAGATTGAAATGGGGGGTTTACTGTCGGAAAACCGCCACATGATTTGGTAAATTCCGTAGTAGATGCCTGGGTCCAAAAGCTTAGACCACTTGGGGTTCTTTAACGAGCACCCAAATCTGAGGACACAGGCATACAGCATTTTCGCCTTCATCGAAACTGCAGCCGCCATAGCCGGGATTCGATGCCGCGACCTGATGGTAATAAACTTAAAGCAACGTAATAAGAAATGCAGCGTGGGCAACTGTAGTAAGTAGAAGTTTTATTGTTCAGCAGTGTGGAAAAAGAGCGCTTGAACAAGAAACATACAGCTGAAAAAATACATGACAAATATATATTTGATAAAGGGTTCACGTGCTATACGTCGCGCCACACAGGCTCATAAAGAGTGGGCCACACTCTCCACCGTTGCTAATGAGGGCGCTGACTGAAACTCCCACGTTTAAATTTACATATATATACCCATTAAAGTGTCGGGGAGGATAGCCACTGTAGTAGCTCAGTGGTAGAGTCTTGGACGCGTTATTCGAAGATTGCACGTTCGGTTCCTGCCCACGCCAAGCTATCTTTTCACCTTCTTTTTCTTTACATTTGCATTACCATTCGGTCTATTAGCTTCCCCTGTACTTTCCTTTGCATTATTGTCTGTTAGATCTCCTTATTATGTGTCAAAACATGGAAAAGCGAGCCCTTAAGTATACACTTCTCTCTCTTACTCATTAACGAGGGTCTTGCACTGGCAAACTTGGTGCCGTGAGGTTGTATACAAGGGACTATTGGTCAGCTGCCAGCTCGTAATAAGTTCACGTGCTACGTGACGCCACACAGGCTTATAAAGAGTGTGCCACACTCGCTGCCGTGGCTACTGAGGGCGCTGTCTGACACTCCCACGTTTTAATCACACACACACACACACATGTTTATATACCCAATAACATGGCTGGGAGGATGCCACCGCAGTAGCTCAGTGGTAGAGCATCGAATGCGCTGTAGTCGAAGATCGCTGGTTCGGTTCCTATTCATGGCAAGTTATCTCTTCACCCACTCTTCTTTCTGCACATTTATATTACAATTTGGTCTAATAACTTCCCCTATACTTTCTTTTGCATTATTGTCTGTTAGATCTTAATAACATTGTGTCGAAACATGGGGAAAAAAGCCCGGAAAACGAGCACGGGAAATCAACTCTGCAAGCAACGTTTCAAAAGCAAACCTCATAAGCGCGAAAATGCACGCGACAGCGACGAGCGATGCTATGAGTGACGAAACAGGTCGTTGGCGCGACGTGTCGCGTGCTCGTTTTCGCGTGATCGCTCGGTTCTCCAGATTTGGAAACCGTCGCTCATCACCCGGAAGTGCTGGGCTCAAGCAGCCAATAGCGAAAAACCGGAAAAGACAAAAACTACATAGATGCATGTGACCCTGCCCGAGTCACGTATGCGCAACAAGAAATGACGCAATGTTTACGCATGTGCATATAAAAAAAGTGCTGCAAGGCATTCGTAAACACTTTCCGTTCCATTACACAACAATATATCGTATTTTTAAATTGCATACCGCTCACTACGCGGTTTTCTTGGTGCGAGTAGACTGTCTTATGCCAGCAACAGTGAAGGTCGCTCCCCGAAGCCGCCGCGTGAATGAGGTTTGCCTGTGCTAGCGACTGATCGCGCGAAGACGATCTACGTCGGGTCGCTCGTCGCTGTCGCGTGCATTTTCGCGCTTATGAGGCTTGGGCTTCACGCAGTAAAGAGACACATGGCATACCAGAATTGTGTGGATTATCTTTTTCAATTGATACGAAGATTGACATGCGAATAGAACGGCAGTCTTGTGATGGTCACGCTCGTCGTGGCTTTGGAAATTTTTGAGGACATTCTTTCAACGCGTGAACGGAAAGAGGACCAAGGCACCAAAAACATGGTGAGTCCTCTCGCCTGACCTTTCCTTTTCGAAAAAAAAAAATTGGCCTCGTATCTGCATTTATTCTACAAATGTCGTCGAAAGACGATAGTCTTGGGTGCGGAGAGAGTGAACAAAACATTTATTTGATGTTCTGCTCAAGAAAGTCGGTGAATGGTATTGTGGAGGCACTGCGTTAGAGTGCCTTAAGCGTGCAGCGGGTCGAACGATCGCATCAAGTCACGTCACATGTGAGACATGAACGCCATCTGGCAGTTTTTTTTTTCAAGAACAAGGCGCATGGCTCTGAGACGGGTGTGCGCAACCATCTCAGAGGTGATAAGGTGTAGAACGCAAGGCGACGGGTAGGTGCCAGCACCATCTCGTTTTAGCAAAGCTTTCGAAACACTCACCTTTCCTTGCAAGCGCTGCATGGTAAGCGCAGTGTGATAAGCGCTACAGCCCTTAAAAAAACCTATGTACGCCTTTTCTAGTAAAAGGCGCACATGCAAAATATATACGTAATGCTATGGTGCCCCAGACATGCGCAATAATTGCCTTTTAATCGAAGATTGCACAAGTATGAACACTAAACCTTGAGCAACATAGGTGGGCGCTGCGGATGGGTTCGGCCGTTTCAAATACCCGATGTTGTGAAGAGTGGACAAATAGACAAATGCACAGACGGACAGACCAAAATTTCGGCATCGAAGGTTCTAAAGAAAGACTATCGTTTTTAAAAGCGCACATGTCTTGCGGAAAGCTCCTTGATATTTGAAATACACCAGCCAGGAAAACATTTCTAGCCAGAGAGGTGAGAACTTCAGTTAGTGCTTACAAACTGAGGGAAAGGTATAGTCAGCTCTTGGTTTCTATGGCGTCATTTATGTAGTCAGCTCATTAAATAGCTAGTCTCATCGTCTTTTACTTTTGGCGTTTTTGCCCGTTAAACACGTAAAGACAAATGACGTTGCCAGCAATTGCGGTTTTCGAGCATGCATCATGCTACGACCTGTTTTCAGGAGTTTTTTCGGCACATGAGTCGTATTCAGGCAGTGCAGAACTACAACTGGGAAACATTTCTGCGGCTGTTGTAGCCTTTTCGCCAGTTGTTGAGTGGTCACTAGGACAAACGTCGTATTTGGAGAAATAATCATTAGGCGCTATCTTGCGGCGTTTCGGCGCGGCCATCAAGTCTCATAGAAGAGCGCTGATTGAACTATCCAGCAATTTGTGTAGCCAGCATATTTGAAGGAAGTGACTTTGCATTGCTAGGAAGCAACGCGCCCAGCGATGTTTGGGCAGTGACACTGAATGCTAGAAATGAGAACTTTAGCGACGATACATGTCGGCTGGTAAAGTTCCGCCTTAGACGCTATAGCACTCGTTTCTGCACTGGAAGGAAGATTAGCACGTATACATTTCCTCCGGTTGCCTTCAGGTGCCGGTGAGGTCACGCTTGCCCTGTATCTTATTTCGCGAAACGTCTCGAATTTGTAATTGCGCACCCACCGCTGCCCCTACAGATGACGGTAGTTTTTGTGGCGTTGTGATGTGATGCCATATCACGAACGTGAATAAACGCGAACGAGTTGATGCCAGCAGTGAAGTTTCAGTGACTCGCATCAAAATGCCCGAAACAGACAACCGACAGGCACGGATGGTGCACAGTACCGCGTAAGTAAACACGTGGTGTCGCATGTACTGGCAGTTCTCGTCGGAGTTCACGCGCTCTGAGAAATTGGTAATGATGCACTATGCTCTGAATGAGACCAGAGTTCATTCCTTCATCAATTGTAAACTGATGAGTCGAGATTTTGTGTGGCACGAGGCTGCTCCTGTTCGCGCCACTGTAAGTGCTGAAAACACGAATGCACGTACTAGTTAGGAGAATGTAATCATGGCATATCGATGCTGGGTGGTGAAATATTCTGTACCGTTCTGAATTTGCTGACGTAAAAGGGAATCATGGCTACACGCTTGCAAACAAGTGAAGACAGTTTGCAGTAACGCTATCGTTTCAGTCAGCACAGTGACGAAAGATATGAAAACAAAAATATACGAGATCAATACGCGTTTTGGCGCGTATTTAGATTTCTAGCGCATATACGCAGCGAAGAAGCTATTACTATTTGAGTAGTTGTAGTCTGGTTCCAGGCACATTTTCAATTGAGACCAAGTGCATATATCTCTACAATGATTACCTTGCCCTCGCAGATTGCCTGGTAAAACCTCTACGACTGCAGTACTTCAATGCAATCAAAAGTCACAGGGCCACTTCCAACCAAGGTTGCGAGAAAGTCTACCCGAAAAATAACGCGTGCGAAATCGTGTTGCTCACGTGTAGGATAACATACACAAAAATTACTTATATCATGTCACAAGGATGCTACGACGTATGCAGTAATTTGAAAATGTTGACCAAAAGCTGTCAATGCATGAGGAATGCTCGACAAATTGAGCTGTGAGGTTCGAACTTCGTTATGCCTCTGACCCATTGATTGATTTGTGGGGTTTAACGTCCCAAAACCACCATATGATTATGAGAGACGCCGTAGTGGAGGGCTCCGGAAATTTTGACCACCTGGGTTTTTTTAACGTGCACCCAAATCTGAGCACACGGGCCTACAACATTTCCGGCTCCATCGAAAATGCAGCCGCCGCAGCCGGAATTCGAACCCGTGACCTGCGGGTCAGCAGCCGAGTACCTTAGCCACTAGACCACCACGGCGGGGCATGCTTCTGACCCATCTAACTGGCCGACGTATTCCGCAGAAATTACCTTGAAATACAAAGGCGCAAGAAGCTTTTGAAAAAGTGAAGAACTGTATAGTGCAGGCGCCGGCATTGCAGGCCCCAGATTCGAGGAAGGAATTTATCCTCGCCACAGATGCATCTGATTTTGCCGTTGGTGCGGGCCTGGCACAGCATGATCTGGGGGGCAAGGAGCACCCTATCGCTTTTCTGAGCAGGAACCTTAGCCCGGATCAGACCCAATGGGCCACAATAGAAAAGGTAGCTTATGCAATCCTTTCGGCCCGGCGGAAGTTGGACGTTTGGCTGCTTGACGCTAAGGTCAAGGTGATTACCGATCATAACCCGCTCAAATTTCGGACTCTAACCACTCCGCAGAGCGCGAGGCTGACATGCTGGACGTTGGCACTGCAAATATATAGCCTGAAAATTGAACGCAAACAGGGGTCTCTAATTGCTAATGCAAACGCAATGTCGCGGTTGGTGACTCCCAACAATGACGCGTAAAAGGTACAGCGAGGTAACGGCGTTGTGTGCTTTGTCGGTGCAGGCGCGCGACAGTGTTAACGACGTACGAGTGACGATTGGTACCTCACGTATCGAGCCAGTGAACATGTGTGAATGTGTGTTTGTGTTTGTGTTGCATGTCATAGATAGAGTGCAACACAGTTGGAGGGGAGGTGTTAGGTTCGAACTTTGTGCGTTCGCCGAATACCTTCATATTGTTACGCGGCTTGCTGACGGTGAGCCCATGCCATGAGGGAGGCTTGTATCACCGAATTGATGGAACGGTGGCTGTCTGTCGACCATGAAGGACGCGAAGACCCACGTCGCCAATGGGCTTAGTGGTAGTGCCCCTGGAAACAAGAGCCCAGCCCCGCTGCAAGGGTGGAAGGTGCACTTGCGCACCGCTGTATGCATACGAATCCAGCGGCAGCGGCGGCATTGACACAGAAGCCAAATATACTGATGGCCTGTCAGCTCAGCGTTTCAGGCACGTACCCGGGAAGTGAGCTCCCTCAGCTCGTCGACGCCAGACGTGGAACCGTCTGGGAACCAGAATGAAAAAACTTGAGCGGCTACGAGAGGCGGTGGTTCTTCGAGGAAGGTCTGAGGAAGAAGGACTCTGTGCCTGGTATTTTCAACGGCAGCCAACCGGGAGTCGAGGAGAGAGACATTCATCCATTGTGTTAAGGCTGTAAGTGTGTTTGATTGGAGGGTTAGGGGACAAAAACCAGGGGTGCAGGAACAGAAGAGAAACAAAAAACGTCTCTATCGAAATGATGTCCGAGCGGTCCTCTTGTAGCTGCTTACATAGGTAAGCAGCTACAAACATCGACCGTAAAAAGTTATTCGCTCAGCGAAGTAAGGGAAACCAAAATGCAACTATGAACGTACAAAAACATGCTGTGTATGCCTATCATTACTCGTGTTAAAGGAGAGCTGTCCTTGGCTTGTGAAACGCACTTCGCCCCGACCATAGTCCATTTAGTGGTGCGACAAGAGCCTATTGCTCCAAATGGTCAATGTACCAGTCGTTTACTGTAATTACTGTGAATGCTTTCACTTTTACTGACACTCTTTCCAAGCACACGCATAGGGATTAGGGGGGGGGGGGTCTCATGACTTTGATATACATGTACTAAGTTTGCTCACACTACCACCGATTGTCGCGTCGAAGCCCCCTGTTTCCCATGTCGGGTTGGTGTGAACACCCCCCCCCCCTTCCCCGAAAAACATTTCTGGCTATGCCCCTGTCTGCCGATGACCACATTACCGACGACCAACAACTAATACTTCCTCTACGCACGCATTGCTCGCACTGAAGTTGCATAATTACAACTTAGCCCAATAAGGAGTTTCGTCACCGCTAGAATGCTGCTTTTTCATAGCCCCGACGAGGTCACAATACAAGAGATCTGAGGAAATTCTGGCTTGCAAAAGTGCTCTGGTTGAAAAAAAAAATAGTGCGCCCAATAGTGAGTATGCAGATAACGGACGATCTAGGCCACCAGATAAAGAGAATATGAAAAATATTTGCAATTTCATGTGCCCACTCATAAAAACGGCACTACTAACGTTGTTGCTGCTTTACACCGGTGATTAGATATTACGTAAATAGTCCTTCATGAACCAGGTAAAACCACACACCTATATTTGCACTATCGTGCTAAGGCTTCTTACCGAAGCACTCATGGTTTCATGGCCAACCTCTAGCTTTTCATCAAGATGAGCCGCGACTTTCATTATTCACAAAATTGACAAAAAGAAGTGCTCTGAACGAAGTGTATAAACAGCTTTCCTGCTAGGCAGCTACCTAATACAAACCCTAATAAGTTCTTTCAGAAGTAAAGTACGTGTTTCGAGCAAGAAGGCAAAACTTTTGACATACTAGCAGACATTTCATTACTATTAAACGAAATTGGTCACATTCAAGTAATTTTCAGCAGAGATTTTTGTGCATAGGCGTTCAATACAATATTATGCATGTCTATAACCACACGTTTGCGAATGTATCAAAGTATTTTAGGATGCAATTGCAAAGTGCAGTATCGGATAGAATTATTGCGGTAGTATTTTCTATCTATCTCTAATGCTTCTTGCCGGAGTATCTTGTTTCGTTTTGCCAAGCTCTGATTTATAACCAACGTAGATAGGTTGTGCACAACGAACAATAAGCTGATCGGCCTGCAATTTTAGATGTGGAAGCATCTTATACTCGTGCCTTGTAGTGCGCCGTCCGCGCCGTCCGCACCGCTTCTCGAACATTCGACAGCTGACGCGCGCGCATGCGCCGTCGCGCCGTCGCCCACTCTTCCACCATCTGTGCATCCCTTCCTCCTCTACACACCGCGCGTGCTTCACTCCTCCACCATCTGTGCACCCTTCCTCCTCTACACACCACGTTCGACATCTACAATTCTCCTGATTCTCCAGTGGACGCGCATGTGGCGTCGCGCTTCGAGAACATTCAACAGCTGACAGTGCATGCGCCGTCGAGCTGTATATATACTCAAGGTCGGCGCTCGCTCGCTCAGTTGCCGCTCGTGGGTTGGTTTGTACGGCGCGTCGACGTCCAAGGTCGCGGTGAAATGAATTCCAACGAATCCACAAACACAATGATCGACGTCCCTTCGACCAGCGCCGCCCTTTCGCATACGTGTGTACGTGTTCACTCATTTAACACCCCCTCCTACAACCACGTTAACCAATTTAGCCATCGACCCAAGTAAGTCGCAATTTAACACCCCATTTCACAACCACGTTAACCAATTTAGCCATCGACCCAAGTAAGTCGCACTTTAACACCCCGTTAACCAATTATATGCTCCGCATCCTCCTCAGTGTTCCCCCGAGGGAAGCTGCGGGCAATTTTTTTCATGTCCCTGACGTCTCTTTTCTAATTTACAGCATAGTGCTTTATCACTAGGAACATATGTGGTGGATCCTATTATCTGCTGCAATTAGATTTAGACGTCAGGGTCTGGGGCACAAAGCATCATGCTTTGAATAAGAACATCTTAGAAGCAACGATAACTGTTCTCGTTCCGAAAACGCCACAATTAGCTTTAGCTTTTGAAACCGGCCACCAAGGCTGCACTTGCTCGAGTCGAAAGCGCAGTGAGGTGCGATGGGTGGCTCTCGATTCATCATGGTCGAACACTGTTCACAGCGCGCACTTCAGCCTTGGTACAAAGAAGCAGATTGGTTATTTGGGCTGATTGGTGAAAGTACATGTTGAAATGAATTGCAGCGCTAACAATAAACAGCTGAATGAAAGGCATAACGTAAAGCAAGGCAGGAAGGGAAATCGCTTATATCGTCCCTCTTTGCTTTCTGTCCTTCGCCTTGCTTTACGTTACGCCTTTCCTTCAGCACTCTCGTTCTTGCGCTGCAATAGAACAAGTCTCAGCATCCGTCGAAATATGGCCTTCGTAGTTGGCATTGAAAGTACGACATCTATTTGATCAGATTCATTCGTATGTATTCAATGTGTCATCTCGGCTGGTCAGTGTCCCTTGAATTGGTAAAGTAGGCTGCCGTTATTGCCTCGAAATTTCGTCTCACGCATCACAGGGCACTCGCTTTCAAGTTCATGAAATACTTACTTGAGGACACTTGAGTTTTGCGTGCTGATGGCGATAGCGTAATCGAGTCTCGTGAGCATCGCCTTCTGAATAAGCTGGATTCGGATCTGACTGCATGCCTTAAGCGTGCCGTAAGAAAACGAACGACTGTGCGCGTCACAATGGCCGTTTCAAAGTATCATGATATGCCTACCGTCAGCAGGGTTCCCGCTACGCCCTTGGTATTCCTTTTGCAAATAAGCCAAGGGCCCACTACGCACCCGTAGAGCAACGCACGAACCTGCGCAGCTCTTCACCTTGTCCATGGCTACGCTGCTACCTTATGTCTTAGCGCTTTACCAGGTGGTCCTTTGTAACAGTCCCTCGTTACTCAATTCGAATGTTTTGACGTCTGGCATGATTCTATGCTTCTGCCTCGAAAAAGATGGTGCGTTACTAAGACCTCCCTACCTTTACTTATCTCAAATTGTTTTTTTTTGGAAATACTGAACAAATATCCTGTCTCTGTTGCTTAACGCCTGCTACCACGCAGATGACAAGGGTTCGCTCTTCACGCCCGGGCCTAAAACTTTTTAATATTCAATTTATTTCAATCTTTCTGGATGTTTCTGTCACGGAGAAGATGATTTTCCGCTCGCAACCAATGACGCCAACGCTGACACCTGAATTTCTGCGAAAGAAGCAGAATGCTATCGCGTTTAAATGGCAATGCTCACTTACGGCAGAGGGGCACATGTGTGGCCCTGACCATGTTCAGGACGACGAGAATGTTGAGCGCAATGAGAATATTCATCTTTGCAAAGCGTCCACAAGGGTGGGCAATAACCAGAGTGTGTAGATGGAGAAACGAGTTCTGTCTTGCGTGAAGGTGAGCAGTCCTTTACACGACCCTCTTCCGCACTGCGTTTCGTAACTCTCGCAGTAAGCACGATGCGATAAGACAAAATGCACGGACTACCATTTTCTCACAGCCAACACTGATAAAGACCGTTTACTCGTGTGACACCACGTCCTTCACTCACAAAAAACAACACCAAAGAGAAACGCGAACGCCTCTGCCATCACGTGAACAGACATGCTCGCTTGCAAGCCGCTTCAAACACATTGTCAAGACACTACCTTTGGAGAAGTAAGAACATATGCGTTGGGTCAGCTGCTTGGCTGCTCAATCGTAAGAAAGCCACAAAAAGTAAGTGACCAATGTTGTCGCCTTTGCAAGTGCTGCTTGCGTAGCTCTGGAAGATAGAGTCCGAGTTTTTGAAACCCCTACATGTACTGCATTCAGGAAGGAACTGATGGTGTTTTAGCTTACAGTACACAAGGTAATCTATAAGTTTATATATATGAGCAAAAAAAGTGGAGTGTTGGGAGAAGCATAAAATTTATCCAAACAGAAGCCTTGGAAGAGTGGGTACGGCATATCAGAGGTCAAAACAGCAGCAAAAATTCGTCACGATTGGCGCTCTGCATGTGAACATGAAAGACCAGCCGAATATTTTGATAAAGAAACCCATGCGTACCAAGCAATTGAACGAACGCCTCATCTTGCGTTCGAAATTTGGTGTCGCTGCTTCTTTAATGATCAGCGGATATCCTGTCTACGTGCTACATGCCCGACCCATGTCTACTTACTCTTCTTGATTTCAACTATCTTTAACCCCGGTTTGTTCCCCGATTCACTCTGTTCTCTTCTTGTCTCATAAGGTTGTGCATATAATTTTCTTTTTTATTGCTCGCTGCGTCATCCTCAACTTGAGTTGAACGTTCTTATAATCCTTCGGGTTTCTGCTTTGTAAGGGAGCACCGGTAGGATGCAGCGGTTCTGTACCTTTCTCTTGAGGGATAGTGGCAATCTACTATTCATATTTTGAGAATGCTTGCAATATGGGCTCCACCCCAGTCTTATTCTTCCCAGTTATATCAATGTCGTGGTTCGGCTCCGCCGTTGTTAGCTGTCCTAAATAGACACAGTTTTTTACAACTTCAGGTGCACTGCTGCCTATCTCGAAGCGGTGTTCCGAGGTTGTTGTACATTACTTTCTTTTTCTGCAGAATAATTTTGAGACCTACCTTACTTCTCTCCCGATTCGGTAATAATGACTTTCAATTTCTACCTTGAGTTACGCAGCAATGCAAAGTCACCAGCGAAGGGCAGGTTACTAAGGTATCCTCTATCAACTCGTATTCTTAACTCACTTCATTCTAAGCTTCTGAAAAGGTCTGTAAGCACGCGATATGTAGCATTGAGCAGATCGTATCCACTTTTTTTACACTCTTCTGTATTGGTATTCTGTCGCTTTCTTTATTGAGCACCATGGTGGCAGTTGATCCTCTGTAGATTTCTTCCAAGATGTTTATATATGCTTTGTTGACGTCCTGATTTCGCAGTGTCTGCATGACTGCTAATATCTCTGCTAATTCAAATGGCTTCTCGTAATCTATGAAGACTATGTATAGTAGTTGGCAATATTCTGAGCATTTCTCTATCACCTGATTGATAGTATGAATGTGGTCGATTGTTGAGTAGTCTATACAAAGTCCTCCCTAATCCTTTGGTAATTTAATTATAATATTGTCTTATTCTGGTAGGCATTACCTTTGTAAATAGTACGACGGATATCAAGCTTATCGGCCTGTAATTTTTCAAGTCCTTGTCGTCCTCTTTCTTATGAATAAAGGAAATTATAGCGTATGCTATTTGAAATAATTGTAGTGTAAATGTGAAGAAAGAAAAGTGGACGAAAAGATAACTTGCCTTGGGCAGGGATCGAGCCTGCGACCTTGAAATAACGCGTCTGAAGCTCTACCAACTGAGCTACAGCTACCACGGCGACAATCTTCCGACCACTTCACGAAGTATATATGTGCATTAAACAGTGCGTCAGGCAGCGCCGCTAGTACCCATGACGGCGATTGCAGAACACCCTTTGTCTCCATGTTTAGCCGTAACGTGGCGCAATACCTTATATACTATCTGAAGGCTCCAAGTCTGCCAAACCGATCCCCTTGTTGAAAATGAACAAAAGAAGTGTACATTTAGGGCTCGCTTCATTTGTTACACCAAATATCTTAGAGATATAACAGTTAATTAGGCCAAAGTAAGTATAGGAAATTCAAGAAGCCCAAGTTTTACATCCCACTATATCCCCACGCTATTGTCAACTGCAAGAATAGAAAAAAAATGAATGAATGAAGGAACGTGTTGGTCAGCAGTTAAGAAAAGACATCGTTTTTTATTTCGTTTGAAATATACAATTCATTATTACTACTAGTAGATGGTTACGTGGTCTTCGATGACATGCTTTCGAGATGCTGGAGGGCTGCTCTTTAGTTGCTTGGCCGGCATTGCGTAAGAGCTGCACGAACGTCCGTCTTTACGTCGTCCTAAAAAGTTGAAAACAACCTAATGAACCTGCCTCAATGCAGATAACACACTCTCTTCACATATTAGCATTCCAAGAAACTTCCATATGGCAGCACGTCTGCCTGCTGCATTTCCATTGACAGGCTCAGGATGTTTGCGAATCAGACAGCAAAGAGAGAATTAGATCAATGCCATTTATGTTCGTCATTGCGGAAGTTTTTCTTAGTTTCTCGCCTTTCTGTAATTCTCATTCAGTATTCAGCAAATAATTCACAAGGCACATTCAATTGAACTAATAGGAAGAGGAAATAAAAATGAACAGTAGCAATTAAAACAGAAAGGCGAGTGGCAATTACATTGGAAGAATTAGTATCCACTTATGCTATCTTTGAAACTTAATTTCACGACCTGTCAAAATAAAAATCCAATTATTCTGCCACTGCAAAACAACCCTCGTTTCCTCTGCTCGGGCTTTGCATTGCTTGTGACTGTCTGGCAGTTACAGGGTCTCCCACAAATTTTTCTTTAGTTCATTCTTTCACTATATCTGAAAAGAAACAGCGAAACAGTATTGACTTACCGGCAGGAATGTGTTGGCGTGCTCTTGCTGCAAAATAATAATAATAATAAATAAACTATTAAACGAGTGACTAAAGTGCAATAGATACGTGCTTATCTTTTCATATTGCCTGGATATTTGTTCACTTTTAGACTATTTTTTTATTTTATAAATTTCAATGCCTGCAGCAAAGTTTGACGAATAATTAAAACTAGAATCCTGCTAATGGGAACATCAAGATTTCTCTGGATCAACACCAACTATGTGAAGTGTTTGGGTTAGTGCACTGACAAAAAACAAACCAGTCCTAAAAATTTAAGACAAAAATGCGGTGTTAATTCTTCGACCTATGCTGCTTGTACCATCATTTTGCTTTAAAAATCTACCAAGAAATGCTAAGAGAGTTTGAATGGGTTCTGCATCGAGGCTCTGTTTTTGAAACAAGAGGCCGAAAGCCCTGAGTTCTGGTGTAAGTGTCCCGAGGGACAAGATAGAATTTAATTGGCAGCCATCACTAGAAATGTGCCGACGTCCGGACCTGTATATCTGAAGCTGAAACAAACAGAATTTCCTTCATCATATGCACCATCTTCTAGTTTTGATTTATAAAATTTCTGAGGGAATAACTTTTTGTTAGATACATATATAGACAAATTTGTATTCAGCCGTTCTGACTATGCTCTGTCGTTATAGTTGAGCGTCACAGGTGAGAACTTAAATGCAATATGTAAAACGCTTGCACCTAAGGGTTATCAACTGCAAGAGTTAAGTGGCAACTTTATGTATTCAGGCTTTCTTTTGAATAAACGAACAGTTACTGGCGCATTTGTATACATTTTCTGACTCTTCCAATTTCGATTGTCTCTAAACTCATCTCTACGGAAACAGTGTGAGAAAGTAGAAATGCTTCTCTGCTGTGTGATGTTGGTGACCAAGAAATCTCCTGCTTTTTTTTCCTCGATCGTTTGCCTCTTTTACCACTCACATGTTCACTAGCGTAACCCTATCTGAGTCGAAGTCCATTATTTTTGAAGGTGTGCCTGCGATGACGAATACTTATATATTCGTGAGAAGTAAATATTCTGAAGTTTGAAATTAGTATTCAAGATTTAAAGTGAAAGAACGGAAACCGACATGATCAACATGCATGCTTAACCTGAAAGAATGCACACCTCATACACCGTGGGGTAACTTCAAGCTATACCGCCGTGTACACTCATTTTATGAGTTGATGTCGCTGTGAGTAAACATACCGTGTTCAACACACTATTCCAAGTAAAAACTTCAAAAAGAAGTATAAGCAATTGTGGCCAGCCTAGGTGATCTATATACAGGTGAATGAATTCTCAACGTAGTTAAGGCATACTTACGTGGGTATCACTGCTCAGTTCACAAATCTTCGTGAAGACGCAATCCAGGTCTTCGCAGTTAAGGCGCTGCTTCACCTCACTCAGCTTCTGGGAAGCCTGTAGAATAAATAAAAAGAGATGTCATTGGAAGACACTCAACAGTTTTGAACTTGGCTCATCCTTCGTTTTTTACAATTGACAACGTCACCCATAATGACAAATATTGTTTCCGTTTCATTTACCTTTCTTTTGGCTTTTCATGTTAACCCAAAGTGGCATTAAAACTGACAATCCTTTAAAGTTCTCGTTATGGCTGTTTACAACACCGCATAGCACGAAGTTGACTATGAAGACGCATTGCAATCTCCTCGAATTCAGATGAAACAAAACATGACAGTCGATTATTTACAATAAAAGCAAGAGTCTGTAAGTGACCTTGTGGCTTCGTAAAGTTGAAGAATGTGGTGTCGTGGTAGTTATGGTCACTACCTAATAAGTGCGACATTCACCCGCAGAAGAGTGATTCACTCTCCTTCCCCTATAACCCATTTTATGGACCTGTGCAACGTTTTTTTTTCACTTTTTCTCGAATCGTTAGTGCAGTTATTTCTATGCCTCTTAAGAGTAGAGATACTGAAAAATAAGGGCTGATTTTTTCCTAAGTAAGTTATTTACTGTTGGAGTAGTCATGTCCTAGTCTCCAACGAAACCTGTCCAAGATTCAAGGGTTCTGGCTGGATGTGTGCAACCTATATAAGCAGACGTGTTTTGAGATTTTCGCGTTAAGATACCCAAAAGCAGTCGCAGTTTTTCGTCACTCTGCTGTCTGTAACTTCGATCAAAAAGGACTGTTTTATCTCAAAATTGCCTTGTGTTTGTGCCTCGTGTGGTGCGTCGTAAGTTTTTACGGACCTGGGTTCACCTCTTCTGGGTACTCTCCTCCTCTGCCCCTCATCTCTTGCGTAGTCTCTGTAACCTTGATCTTATTTTTTGCAAACGTTCTCTTGAGCTTAAAAATAAAGTTTCACTTGTGTGTCTATTTCCGCTTGCGTGTCTCTTTCCGCTTGTATATTTTCCGCTTGGGTGTCTCTTCCGCATCTTCATATTGTTTTAACAATGATCTTTCTTTCTTTTTGCTGCCCCGCAACAGAAACAAGCTTATGTGGTTTGTTCCCATTTTATAGGTGCGTGGGTTGCCGGAGAGGAGTACCAGTTGAGATAAAGTAAGAGTAACCTTACAATCGTTGCGTACTAATGACTGTTTTTTTTTCTCGAAGTTCGTCGGCGGAGATTTCAAGCCACTCTGCTTACTTACCTGCTCGTTAAGATGAGTCTTCACACAGTTCACCAGTTCATGTCTTCGCTCAGATGGCGCCTCTGAAAGAATTGGACACATTGAATGCGACTCCTAAAGCTTCGCAGCGATTTAAATTCGGTAGTATTACTATGTGCAATGTACACGCATGAAATTGTGACACAGACTGTACCACGACGGTTTACATTTTTTTATTTTAACATACATGAAGATCTCCCAACTGTACACAACATAACAATGTTCCTATTGCAACGTTTGCGTGGTATGGCTGTTTTCTTTTGTGTTGCTTTCAACTTGCAACAACGACATTGCGAAGAGACTAATCTTTAGTTTTTCGTCTTTCATCTTCACATTCTTTCAAAAATCTAACACAACAAGTTTTAAGTTCTCGAACTGTATCCTGGCAAAGCTGTAAAGCGGCAATCTAAGTCACGTTTTGTCACATGGCTTTCTTGACGCGCACGGAAGCTTTAATACGCCATAATTATTATACTTCGCCCCCGTCGGTAGGAGAACACTGTCACTAATAGAAATCAAGCCCGGAACCGTTGGCACAAGAATAGGACGTTATACTGAATGCATCTTTGCCGAACGCTACCATAAGCGTGTCTATAAAATTGTGCATTTTTCAAGGCATGCCAGACCACGTGGTCTAGCGTCTCTGCTTCCACAAACATTGATTGCTGCCGCCTCTGTTTGAGCCGAATGAACAAAAATCTGTAAATCTCGACGTGTCAATTATTTTTGCTCATTCGATAAGCTCACCATCACTTCGTGCCACCCTACGTAAATGCCTCAATTTTCGCTGTTACAAGCATTTATAATATCTTTCGTTTCCAGTTTTGTTTTCGTAAAAAAAAAAACACGACAACCGTTGGTAGAATTTCCTTCGGTGACCTTGAGCGAAAGCAGTACAATGACGTTATCAATGGGTGTGTTGCGGAGGATCGGCGTCATTTTGTGACATTGGGTCCTTTCCTATATAAGATCGCTCTACAGCTCCTAATTTACAGCTCCTTCTTTTCTTTGGTTACACCAAAAACCTTTGGTGTCTATCTACGTATTCATCCATCTAATTAGCCGCTTACAGCAGAGCACTGTTGAGACCCCTTCCTTCCCTTAATTTGGCATGAACGAATAGTACGGGGGTATGAGATGGTTTGACAAATATGACGTCCTGGTCAACACATGAATAATGTTACAATCCCGTCGCGTACGCCGTGAAACACTTTATGCCGGAACACACAAGGATAGTTTTGATGCGTAAGTATAAAGAAAATGCTGACACTGGCAGCGTTAACCCCACATTGCAAAGAATATACAGGTTGTCCTCCACAACTTGAGCCAAGAATTTCAATATGAAAAACACTTCAGTGGCAAATTGAGCCAAACGCGTACCACTTGCACTAACCTGTACATACTCAGGCTATTTTTTTATTTCTCCCCATACTAATCATTTTTAATTCATAATTGCCTAATTTTTAAATTATGGGCTGGAAACCCAAAATATGAACACTGAGATGTAGAGCACTTTTAGAAATGCACGACTAAATTATTTACTGTGCGATGCGTCTAGCGCTATTATTTTTTCGGCGTTGTAAAGTAAGCGCTGTAGCAGTGCGCTCGCGATCCGTCACACAGCTTCTTTGCACATTTCGCGGGCTTTCTTTACAACATGGAAAAAATAACAGCCTGAGACTTATCGTACAGGCAACAATTTTGTCGGTTGTTTCTGAAAGCGCTCTACATCTCAGCGTTCATATTTTGGTTTCCAGCCCATAATTAAAAAGAGTAATTAAGGAATATTATTATTTATTATGAAGAGAAATAAAAAATAGCCCGAATGCCTACAGGCTAATGCTAGTAATATGCGTATGGTTTAATTCACATCGTAAGTGCCTTTTACTTTGAAATTCATGGCTCAAGTTATGTGGGACACCCTGTATATAAGCGTCCCAGCAGAAATTTGATCTTAGAGTCCTGTGTGGCAGTCAGTTATTCTACCATACAGTCACACCAGGCCTCGGAACTACTTTAGAAATAGACCCTGAAATTTGTGAAACGTCAGTTGTTCACTGCTGGCTATCAAATTTATGAACCTTGCATATTTACTCCTCTGATACAAGCGTCATGTCAGGTTAGCGTCAATTGTAGTTGGATGCCATCTGCTGAATTTGCTTTATGTCGCAGCGTCCGGGGCTACCATCCTCGCTAGCGCCACCTCTTTATATGAGCTCATCTCTTCTGGTGTTGCTAATACTCATGTTCCTGATGGCATCGTTGCGAAAGTGCAAACAGGTGGTTAGATAAACATCTGCGGTTGTTCAACATACGTCTGTACGTGCAATATATGTATGTATATTTAGTGTCATTTCAAAACTTGTCGCACAATACAGAAAATTACAGCACGGTCACCTTCCCTCCACATGCTTCGCGTAACTTCGCTTGTCAATCTTCGCGGAGTCTGACAAACGTTTTTTTCTCGCTGTCTCACGCTATAAATAATAAGTACACGGCGTAGGCTTCTGAGATTGTGGTAATGAAAATATTCACTTACGGCAGAGGGAGAACTGGGTGCCGCTGGCCACACCTAGGATGGCGACAAGGGTGATAGCGAGAAGAACCTTCATCTTAGCTGATTGCCGATGAGAACGTAGCTGTGCAACAGTTGGCAGTGTGGCAGACGATCTGTGCCTCACCGAACGTGCGTGCTCTTTTTAAAGGATTGCCCGCTTAGCCGTGGCAGTTACCGCGATACAATAGAGCGCAATATGCGTGCCAATGCTTTTTTACCGCTGGGGCCGATAACAACGTTTTCGCGCACCACTCTAGAAGTATCACGCTCGCATAAACAAAAAGGGTAAATAAGACGTTTGTGGCACTCACAAGAACAGGCTTGGTTACTTATCTGCCTGTTTATTTCTTTCATTTTTTTTCTTTACAGTCGCCAGACACTGTCTAGTCAGCGTCTTAAGGAGATCAGGAGCAGCCACTAGATCAGCATGTAAGGCTCCCGAATCATGCAACTGCGAGAAAAAAATTGCTGCTGGCTCTACCGTCTTTCCGAGGACTCTTCATTTAGACTTCTCAGAAATATTTATTTGAAGTTAAGTGTTATGTTTCCGATATACTTGCATGGCAGCGAGCGAATACTGATACTGTGCTACGCTCTTCAGAGTTGATAAATTGCGAAAATAAAAGAAAATGGAAGAAAACAAACGTGTTTGGGACTGATAGGGAAGTTTTAGAGCTGCCGTTAGAAGTCTCAAAACATGTATTGGCATATAAACACAGATATGCTAATCAGACGGTTTACAGCAGTTCTTGAGTTTTCCCTCCACGAATCTGAGACAACAAAAAGCCACGCAGGATGTTTTCTTATTTATTTATTTTCTTTATCACAAATAACTACTTCGATTAGTTAAGAAGGACGTCCCGGAGTTACAAGAGTGTGAAGAGGACCTCTTAATTGTGAGTTGCCATTATCAATAATCTGCATACAATGGCAAATAGCAGTCAATTGCTATTAACGAAGTTTAACATGATAAACAGGGCATATAGGAAGCAAGAACAAAAACGACCAACCAGAAGTGTGTTTTCATGAAGATAGTATACCAAATATATTAAAAACTCAGTTTAAAAGCCAAAACGCTAGAATCCACGTACAATTTATAAATATAAGGCTTTATCAAACAACATGGTATATATTTGACAGATCAATACATAACACAAGCTTCAAATTGTTCTTGAACGACATACATACTGAAATTTCCAGACCATACAAAAAAATGGCCGAAAAGTCAGAGTGATATTATAAAGAAAATAAAATTTGAACAAACTGACTGAAATGGCTGATATATATATATATATATATATATATATATATATATATATATATATATATATATATATATATATATATATATATATATATATATGTGTGTTTGTGTGTGTGTGTGTGTGTGTGTGTGTGACGTAAGAAGGTAGCGACGGTTGGTAGAAACTGAGGAGGAAGAAGTGGTTGAGAACGGAATAAACATGGCGTATGAGCCAGGCCACGTCACCCATTCATAGCGTCACACGTTTGCGTGCTTGTTGACCGAGGCTGGTGCGGTGATTTCTGCGTCCTTGCGGGTATGGTTTGGCGCCTTTCTCGACGTTGTATGTCGTGTTGCCTGAGTCTTGATCTCGACTCGAGAAAGCTTACTCGATGCCCCTTGGGAAAATATCCTAGATTCGATGCTTTCTTTGTTTCGAGCGAGAAATCTTGAATATGTCGTCAGTTTGGTTGACACGTTTGTAAACGGCTTTCCATAAACCACGTGTGTTCTTCCGAAGATGATTCCATTCGTCGTCCTCCTTGTTCGTATAGCCCTTGGAATCTCTGTTGTTCTTGGACTTGCTGGCATTGATGATGTTGCTGCGAAAAGACCTGAGGTGGCAGCCCTTTTTGATCATGACACTGACTTTCTGAGCAACTGAATGTGGTGTCGAGTGGGTAGGTAGTAGTCTCAAGGCTGTTGTGCTGCATTTCGGGTAACGAAGGTAATCTTCAGAGTTGATAGATACATCATCAGGGGCTTCTTTTTCGCTGTTCGCTGCGAGTGGTTCTTACACCTGAATCTGGATGGTAGGTTGAGGGCTTGGCTGAGTATTCTCCGAGCTCCGCAGCTCTATCCCGACCATTGTGAGCGTGCTAGATGTGAGGTGCGCGTTGTGAGCGACGAAAGAGCCAAGCGATTAAAAACCAGGAGGCGGGCCAAGTCTGCGAGATGTGGAGTAAGCTGCTCCAATGCGTGAAGACTGATTTTCACTCTTTGAGTCATCTTGGCGTTGTTTGGTATTTTCCCCATGTGTCAGCTGGTCTACCATGAACAAGGCGTCCTTATGACACGAATAGTGACCGTTAGGAGCCTTTGAAGAGCTGCGTCGTAGAAAACCAGGTGGTGGACCATGTATGCGAGACGAAGCATGAAAGGCATCAGTAGGGTGAGCGACGTCTCGTGTCGTATGTTGGTGCCACGACTTTGGAAATGCCGACTTTCGTGAAGAGAAACCTGGTGGAACACCACGTTTCTTGAGAAATAAGCGTGGACTGTGACGGCCGAGTGTGGTTGTATGCAGATGGTCGGTAATGAGGAAGTCATTGTCGTAGTCGTTAAAAGGGGCAATCATCTCTTCCCTGATTTTTTACCATGATTCGTCGTTTTCGAATATATATATATATATATATATATATATATATATATATATATATATATATATATATATATATATATATGGTGGGGTGATATTCAATGGATCCGGTGGCAAATGCAGTATAAAAAGAGGTCGACAAACGTGCGAAAAAACACTACTTTTACTAACGTTTCGGCAGGTGGGCCTGCCTTCGTCGGAGTGAATCAATATTATATTATATCAATATCAATATCACACCAGTAGATTCACTCCGACGAAGGCAGGCCCACCTGCCGAAACGTTAGTAAAAGTAGTGTTTTTTCGCACGTTTGTCGACCTCTTTTTATACTGTATATATATATATATATATATATATATATATATATATATATATATATATATATATATATATATTTATATATACGACGTCAGGTTCGAACGACTGTTATATTTTTCAAAGCAGGCACGCGAGCCACATTCCGTATAAAGGCTCTAGCCACTACACAATCAGCGCACACCGCGCGTCTAATGATGACGATGATTCGATGGTTTTGGGGTACACAGATGAAGATAATAAACCCAATAGTCAGCACTCACACTATTTCCTCCCTTTCGCAAAAGAGGGCAGACAGTTCGAGAGGGTGCAACGGTGAATGTATCGTTTCATTCGAAATACATGAGTGATATCGGTCCTGCGGCGATAACGATCAGGAGCCGCGCTGACAGAAGTGACGTGATAGTTGACATCACAAGTTTTTTCCAGCACAATGTATGCACCGAGATACATGTGAGAAAATTTTTCACAGAGCTCAGGTGCACGAACAGGTGGCCACACAGGGACTTAGTCACCGTGGTGAAACGTAACAACCCGTCGTTTAGCATCAATACCGACTATCGTCTTGTCCTGAATTGTAACGGTGTTGGCGCGGCCAATCGCAGGGCAAGGGGTGGTGCGAGCAGCATACTCTTCTGGTAGAGACGAAGATGGAGCAGAGGTCGTAGACAAAAATGTGGTGTCCAGAGCGAAAGTCGGTGAGTGGCCATACACGACAAATAATGGGCTGTAATTTGCTGTACGTTTATGGCAGTATTTTATGTGAGTATGACCAAAAAAAGTATTGTGTCCCAGTTTTTTTATCTTGCTGAATATGCATTGAGAGCATGTTGGAAAAAGTTCGGCGAAAACCCGCTGTCAGACAATTCGTTTGCGGAGGGCGGGCTAATGTGGTCTTTTGAATGGTGTTAGACGCCTGGAGGGCTTCAGCAAAGACTTCAGAAAGAAGTGTCTTGCTACGATCACTGAGAAGCACACGCGGGGCGCCATGGCGCCATATTGTTACGTGAGTAACGAGTCAATGTATTGCAAATATTTTTAGAGAATATGTTTGCAAGAGCAGTTGCAGCGCTGGCCAGTCTGGCTCCGTTTTCGTCTTCGTCGGGCACACACGCACATTAGACATAGGCATTGCGGCAGCCTACTTGTAGTAGAAGCCCCATCCGCAAAGGCTCCGTCTCGGCGCACCTAGACGTCAACGTCATTGGGCGAATGGTACTGCTTCAGGCGTGTGACATGTACGATGTTTCTGACCCGAGTGGTGAATGTAGACGACAAGGCAGCAGGAGTGATTTCATAAGTGACTTGAGTCACCGCACGAAGCACTCTGTATGGCCCTGTGTACGGAGAGAGCAGTTTATCAGACAGGCCAACCTGCCTGGTCGGAGACCATAGCACAACCAACGCACTGGGCGAAAAGTGCACATCGCGGTGTCGTTGATCATACCGACGCCATTGGTTTTCTTAGGAGGACAGAAGGCGAGCACAAGTGGCTTCGCGTGCGTGGGTGGCCCGGCTGATGGCGTCCATGGCATATTCTGTGGTCGGAGCTGCTGACAATGGTATGACTGTATCGAGGGGCAATGTGGGTTCACCGCCGAACAACAGGAAAATGGGGAGTAACCAGCTGTGTCATGGCGTGATGCATTGTACGCAAATGTCGCGTATTGTAGAGCTAGGCCCCAGTCAGAGTGGTCTGAGGACACGTACTTTGAAAGCATGTCAGTTAGGGTTCGGTTCAGACGCTCCGTCAGGCCATTTGTTTGCGGATGGTATGACGTAGTGAGATTGTGGCTCGTTGCACATCAGCGTAGGATGTCCGCTACGACTCGATAGAAATGTACGGCCTCGGTCCGTGAGCAGCTCGCGTGGAACACCAGGTTGCAAGATCACGTCGTGCAGAAGAAAATCGGTGACGTCTGTGGCACAACTTGTTGGAACGGCGCGTGTGATGGCGTAGCGTGTGGCATAGTCAGTGGCCACAGCTATCCACCTAATGCCAGCAAAAGACAGGTGAAAAGGACCGAGTAAGCCCAAGATGACACAAAAGAAAAGGTAAGAAGGAGTGTCGAGTGGTTGAAGGCGCCCATCCGGAAGCGTCGACGGGATTTTGCGGCGCTGACGTTCCTCACATGCCGCGACGTATCATCTGACGGAGCGTGCGAGACCTGGCCAATACAAGCGACGGTGAATCCGGTCGTACGTGCAGGACACGCCGAGGTGACCGGCATAGGAACGTCGTGAAGTTTGCGGAGAACAGCCGAGCGGAGGTGTTTCGGTATAGCAAGCAGCAGAGGTGGGCTGTCTGGACTGAAGTTTTGCCGGTATAATGTACCATTCTGGAGTACGATTGCACGATGGGATCGGTTCAATGGAGAAGGGTCAAGCGCTCGATGATAGCCCGTAAGGCTGCATCACCGCGTTGCTCGTGGGCTATGTGGGTCAGTTTGGAAGTGGAGCACACGCAGGCGTCGTTGTCAGGTACGCCGGCTGGTTCACCAACGAGATTGCGAGAAAGTCAATCAGCGTCCTGATGCAGGCGTCCAGATTTGTATGTGACAGAAAAGTTATATTCTTTCAGTCACTGAGTCCAGCGACCACGTCGACCTGTGGGATTTCTCAAGGATGAATGCCATCAGAGCGGGTGGTGGTCGGTGACGATGGAGAAGTAGGTGCCATATAAATGTGGACGAAACTTTGACACCATCCAGACAAGAGCAAGGCATTCTCGCTCCATGATTGAATTGTTAAGCTTTGCAGGCGTAAGGAGGCGGCTAGCATAGGCGATAACTCGGTCGTGTACCTGTTGGCATTGGGCAAGAAGGGCTCAGATACCGTGACCACTGGCATCCGTTCGGACCTCAGTTTGGGCGGATGGGTCAAAGTGGGCCAGAATAGGGTGCGACGTCAAAAGTGTGATGAGGCGAGAAAAAGCTACAGCTTGAGTGGAACCCCACGAAAATAAGACGCATTTCTTGAGCAGATAGGTAAGCGATTGTGTCAAGTGTTCCATGAACCGCCTGAAGTAGAAACAGAGTCCCACAAAGCTCCGGACATCTTTGGCGGATCGGGGCAGTGGGAAACTCGTGACGGCCCCAATTTGCTCAGGATCCGGCCTCACACCAGTAGCATCGACAAGGTGGCCCAACACTGTAATCTGTCGGCGGCCGAAGTGAGACTTTGAGGAGTTCAACTAGAAGCCAGCATTGAGGAAGAAGCTGAGAACGGCTGACAGAAGCTCAAAGATGGCCTCGAATGTAGGTGAAAATACGAGGACGTCGTCTAGCTAACACAGGCATGTTGACCATTTCAACTCGTATAGCAGAGAGTCCATCATACGTTCGAGCGTGGCTGGCGCGTTGCATAGGCTGAAGGGCATAAACTTGAATTAGTAAAGGCCATTG
The DNA here is from genome assembly GCF_043290135.1 of Rhipicephalus microplus. NCBI lineage: Eukaryota > Metazoa > Arthropoda > Arachnida > Ixodida > Ixodidae > Rhipicephalus > Rhipicephalus microplus. Next base: position 95,198,574 of record NC_134701.1, read on the forward strand.
GGAGAGACGAAGGCGATCTTTTCTTGGTCTCTCTCGTTCACGGCAATCTATCTGGCAATACCCAGAGTGAAGGTCGATGGATGAAAAGTAGCGTGTGCCACGGAGACAACCGATAGCGTCATAAATACGGGGCAAAGGATACACGTTCTTTTTCGTAATTTAATTTAGATGCCGGTAATTGACAAAGAAATTGATGCAGAATTGACACCGAAATGCCATGTGTTGTCCTTCTTTTAAACAGGATGGCGGGCGACGCCCAAGGGCTTGATGAGGGCTCAATTATGCCTTTAGTTAACAGCTTGTTCATTTCGGCTTGAATAACCTGGCGCTCCGATGCGGATACGTGATATGGTCTACGGTGAAAAAGGGCAGCATCACCTGTGTTGATGCGATGCTGAACAAGCGAAGTTTGGCCGAGTGGTTGATCGTCAAGGTCGAAGATGTCGTGGTAGGAAGCTAAAAGGTGAATCAGGGTGGCTGATTGCGCTGGGGGGAGGTCAGTAGCGATCATGGGACGTATTGGCATGTCGAGACGTGTGACATCGGGTGGGCGACAAGGAAGATTAGTGCATACGTCAGCTGCGAAAGTGGTGACGTGGTCATCGGCTAAGCACCACGACGTGGCGATTAAGATGCCTTCAGGGAGGACTTGCTTCGTGAGGCCAAAATTTATGACAGGAAACGTATCTGGTTGGCGGCTATAGTTACGACGCAGTGAGGAACGGTGACGTCACGGGCCAGTAGGACATTGGGAATCGGTGTGACGATGTAATCCCCATCTAATAAGGGTGAGGTCATGGTTAATACGGTGAATTTGAGGGCTTTAGGCGGTAAGCAGAGGAAATCTGCGGCACAGAGGCCATGTTGAAGTTCAGGTTGAATATCCGGCTAACGAGGAAGGTCAAAGCAAAAAGTACCAACGGAACAGCCTATCAGAGCAGAATGGGTTGACAGAAAGTCCGTCTCTAAGACGAGGTCATGAGGATAGTTATGGAGCACCGTGAATACGACAGGAACGTAGCGGTCGGCGATGCTTATGCGAGCCGTACACATTCCAATGACAGTAACAGTTCCACCATCGGTGACACGCACAGCTTTTGTAGCAAAAGGCATCAGTACTTTTCTAAAGTGGCGACAAAGATGAACAGTGCTTATGGACACGTGAGCGCCAGTATTGACTAGTGCCATCAGAGAAATACCGTCCACGTGCGCATTGATAAGGTTCTTGTTCATATGAAGCCTCAATGAAGGGTTTGATTCAGATGGAGACGACGCAGCACTACCTCCAGGAGCTGCACGGTATAGTTTTCCGTCTGGTAAGATGGAAAGTTGGGCAGGGAGGGATGGCGGCGAGGCTGAGGCGATGGAGAACGACGGCGTTGAGGGGACGAAAAACCACCAGGAAGGCGGCTGTTAGGTGTGTCGAAAGCAGGATGCGTACGGCTGGGCGAATACCGGCGAAGATGTTCGTATGGGCGATAAGGTGCGAAAGACAGATTCCTATTTGGTGGCGTCCAGGAGGTACGGCAGTAGCGGGAGACATGTACAATGCGGTGGCAGCGGAAGCAGTTTGGTTTGTCGTCGAGAGTCCGCCATTCCGCGGGGTTGCGAGATCGTGGAGGAACGAATCAGTCACTTTGAGATGCAATGATTGGCATTGGTCTGGAGGAGGGGCGAGAGACGGGGCAGGCGACAGGGATCCAAGGTGTGAGAATTCTTGTCGTACTACCGCCTCAATAACAGAGACCGCCGTGGTGGTTGGCATCGTAGCATTTTTCAAAGGTGAGAGCTACAGCAGGGCTGGACTTGCAGCTTTTAAGGCGGCGGAATTGAAATAGGTGGATCTAGCTGCCATGTTTGGCAAACCAAAAAAAGGAGGGCGCACCCGACGACTTTCGCTGTTTCGAAACGGCGGCATTCCTCAATGATGTGGTCGATAGTCGAGAAGTTGGTTTAGACCAGCAAATTGAAAGCGTCGTCCGCGATTCCCATTCAAACGCGACCAACCTTGTATGCTTCAGACATCGCGTCGTCCACTTTCCGACAAAGAGCGAGAACTTCTTATATTTGGGACACATACGATTCAGTTGGCGACTGGACACTAGTAGACAGCTCCTGTCGTGCAGCTGCGTGGCGACCTGTTGGGCCCTCAAGGACGTCACGTAACTTCTCCTTGAACGTTTCCCAGCTGGCGAGTTCGGACTCAATTTTTTTTCGCACCAGACACGCGGGATTCCGTCCAAGTAGAAGAGAACATTAGCGAGTATCATAGTTGGGTCCCAGCGGTGAGTTCGACTGACTAGTTCATACAGGCGAAGCCAGCAGTCGACATCGAGGCCATGTTGCGCAGAGAAAGTCCCGGGATCACAGGGTGTGGTGACCGCGACAAAGGTTGTCGAAGAAGTCGCAGACGGAGAAGGTGACGCGTTGTCACTGGAAGCCATGGCAGGAATTTGGAAGATGAGGCCACTGCGGAGTTGCGTAGTGAGGACGGGAAACGTTCCACCTCCCGCGAATACGTTACGTGAGTAACGAGTCATCATTGCAAATATTTAAATACTACGGTACAGAAGAAGGTACAGAAGGTACAGAAGAAATCGATGATATCGACGAGGCGTCCTCCGTATTGCCGATTTGACAAGGGGATGTGACGTGCGCCGAAGACTGCGGCAAAGGGCATCGTGACAAAGCGTCGGCATCTTGGTGTTGTCTTCCAGTCTTGTAGATGACGTGGAAGTCATACGATTGTAACCGGAGAATCCAGCGGCCAAGTCGTCCCGACAAGTTTTTGATTGTGGACAACCAGCAAAGAGCATGGTGGTCTGTCACAATAGTAAAATGTCGACCTTGTAGATACGGACGAAATTTTTGTATGGACCAGACAACAGCCAAGCACTCTTGTTCGGTTACCGAGTACCTCTTCTCTGCAGAGGTCAGAGTGCGGATTGCATACGCGACAACTTTCTCGCGAAAGGCATGGTCGCGCTGGAGGAGTACGGCACCGATTCCTTGTACACTAGCTTCAGTGTGTAATATCGTAGGTGCCTTCTCATCGAAATAACAAAGCACCGGTGGAGATGTGAGTGCCTGCTTGAGCTCTTAAAACGAGGCTTCGCATTGATCATTCCAATAGAAGGAACAGGTACTAGCAAGGAGCTTGTGGAGAGGAGCGGCAATAGTGGCAAAGTTGCGAATGAAGCGGCAAAAGTACGATGCGAGTTCAAAAAAACTGCGTAGTTCTTTGGTACGAAAGGGTCGCGGAAAGTTGAGGACTGCGGATATTTCGTTCAGATCTGGCTGGATGCCATCTTTACTAACGAGATGTCCTAGAACTCTTATAGCTGTGTTGCCAAAATGGCACTTCTTTGTGTTTAACTGAAGTCCAGCATTGGAGAGACATGTGAGCACTTGATCTAGGCGTTGCAGATGATCAGCAAAAGTGGAAGAAAACACGACAATATCATCGAGGTAGCACAGACACGTTTTCCACTTGAGGCCACGAAGAACAGTGTCGGTCATCTTTTCAAATGTGGCGGGAGCACAACATAGGCCGATTGGCTATACGTTAAACTCGTAAAGACCGTCCGGCGTAGAAAAGGCGGTCTTTTCTTTCTCTGCTTCGTTCATTGGTACTTGCCAATACCCGGACCGAAGGTCAAGGGTGGAGAAGTATTCGGCGCCTTGCAATGAGTCAAATCCATCATCTATACGAGGCATCGGATATACATCCTTTCGGGTAATCTTGTTGAGCGCGCGGTAATCAACACAAAAACGTGCCGATCCATCCTTATTTTGTACCAAGACAACGGGTGATGACAAAGAACTGGTAGAGGGTCGTATGATCTTTCTTTTTAGCATATCGGTCACGTTCTCGTCGATGATTTTGCGCTCGCCCAAGGAGACTCGGTAGGGACGACGGCGTAAAACAGTCTGACCTCCAGTGTCGATGCGATGATGCGCAACTGTGGTCTGTCCTAGTGCCGAAGCCTTGGCGTCGAAGGAGGCCTGGTTTTTTGTTAGCAAATTTAGCAACGCCTCACGTTGAGAAGCCGAAAAGTCAGGATTTATACCGGGAGCAAAGGAGGAGGAAGTAACAGACCGGGCCTGTTGTGGCTGAGCTGTCAAGGCGTCAAGAGAGACCAAAGATACTGGTTTGGTATCCACATAACACGACAATGCAGAACCTTGAGGTAGGAAGACAGGCTCCGGGGTAAGGTTCAGGCCAAGGATTATTGCAGCACTGTCTTTGAACCGCACCAGGCTGGAGGGGACTACAACGCCGCGAGCTAGACAGTGGCTGGAAGGGGTGATAAGGACGTCACCATTGGAAATATTCGGAGAAGTGATGGCGATGAGTTTCTCCTGACCCGGGAGCAGTGTGGTATTGGAAGCTGTGAAAAAACGCAATGGTTTCTCGTCGACACGTTCGCTGCAGTGATCGGTCTCGGTCATCTCGACTACACGTTGACGGCAAGAAATTAATGCAGATGCTGATGAGAGAAATTCCCAACCTAAAATTAGTTCATGAGCACATGAAATTAAGACAGCGAAGGTGATGTGGTGACGAATACCATCAATGAAGACACGCGCTGTACATTGGGCCGATGGTCTAATTATTGCTCCATAGGCCCCAACCAAAGATGATCCAAGGTAGGGTGTCTTCACTTTCCGCAATCGAGAACACAAGTCGGCACGCATAACTGAAATAGTTGCTCCCGTGTCCACCAAAGCCAACACCCGTACACCTTTCACAGTTACCAATAACATGCTTGACGGTCGTTCAGGAGGACTTGTGACATTTCGCCGCGATGCAGTTTTCCCTCCAAAAACTGCACTGTTTAGTTTTCCGATCGCTGGGCAGCCACCGATTGTTGGTCGTATTGGAAATGTGCATAGGAGACGGGGATCGGTGGTTGGAAGGACTGTCGCCATAACGGTAGTAACCTCGTGCACAAGTGTCGTCTTGTTCAAAAGCGGCATAACCACGACGTTCATCTTGCTGCCGACGTCGACAGACCCGGGAAATGTGTCCTCGAATTCCGCAGTAGTAGCGAATAGGCCTTGGGGCCCGCCAGGAAGAATGGTAGGTAGGGTTCGGTGGACGGGCGACTAGAGGTGCGAGCTGTTCGTGATCAGGCACAGGTGGTGGTACTTGAGACGGCGAGGGTTGCATTGAAGCGATCTGTGCATACGAAGCGGGTTGGGTGCATGGTGGAGCACGGTGGGTGCTTTGAAACGCTGACATTTCTTCCCTAATAATGCCACGCAGATCGCCCGAAGCGGGTTAAGCGGGAACGTTGTGAGAAGGAGGTAAACTGTAGGCTTGCAGTTCCTCACGAATTATGGTTCGAATGATAGATCGGAGCTCCATACTGTTTACAGGGGGTTCTCAGAGAAGTGGGGTCGCAGGTGGATTGACTGCAAGGTATCAAGCCGCTGGCATACAGAGACGACGTCGGAAACCGTCGAAGGGTTGTGCGCGACGAGGGCGTTGAAAGCGGTAGGTCCGATACCCTTCAAAAGGTGCCGGACACGATCACCTTCTGGCATGGTGTCGTCGACACGGCGGCAAAGTGCAAGCACATCCTCAATATAGGAAGTGTAGGACTCACCGCAATGTTGAACACGTTCTGCCAATTTCTTCCGAGCAACTTCTGAACGGATGGCCGGTGTGCCGAAAATGCGTCGGAGCTGGTCTTTGAAGGAAGACCAATCGCGGAAGTCGCTCTCATGATTTAGGAACCACGTCTTGGCAACCTGAGAGACGTAAAACTGGACGCGTGCTAATTTCGATGCCTCGTTCCAGTTGTTGTAGACACCTACGCGGTCATAGTTGTCGAGCCCGTCTTCGACATCTTCGCCAGGCAGACCGGAGAAGATTGGAGGCTCCGGAGGAGGGTTGTTGACCGGGCTAGGGTTGGCGGTGGGTGGTTGAGCCGGCGGGTGGTTCGGTTGGGCTTGCTCTTGCGCCATGGTGCTCTTCTGGCGTAAGGGACGTCGTGAACGGAGCTCCAGGAGCTGGCTTTGGATGTAGAGAGGTCGAAAAGATTGGGAAGCACCTCCACCACTTGAAATACCACGGGTTCAGCTGACGCTTTATTCAAGCAACAGCAAAATGGCACCAATCATGAAGAAGCACGGGCGAAGACTGATGATGGTTATTGACAGATGAGGATGACGTCCAATGAATTCTTACAATATATTTGAAAAATATATTTGCAAGAGCGGTTGCAGCACTGGCCAGTCTGGCTCCGAGCTCGAGCAGCAAGGGACTTGTTTTCTCTTCGTCGGACACACACGCATATTGACAATATGCGCTGCGGCAGCCTACATGTAGTAATATTATGGCCCGCAGAATAAAATTGGTGACTTCAGAAGTTGCAGCAGATGAAAGACCTGCCGTCTCCGCATAGCGAGTATTTGTGGTCAACGGCAGAAAGAATGTGACGTTGACCAGTGAAAGTAAGAGTGAGTAGTCCGTATAAGTCAATTCCCATGAATTCGGAAGTTGTGGACGGACACAATAGCGGTTGCAACGGCCTGCTGGAAGAGATGTGGTACGTTTTCGGTGCTGGCATGATGCACACAAACCGTCGTATTTGGCCACCTAAGTGAAAAGCTAGGCCAGAAAGAGTGACTCTTCATGCGGTCGTAAGTCTTGTGAAAGCCTAAGTGGCCAGCTGTCACATCATCATGAAAAGCTTGTAAAACCTGGAGACAAAGTGAGCGAGAGACAGCTGGAACCAATTGGCTACCGAGAGGATGGTAAATTTGCCGACATATTCTTCCATCATGAAGCTTCAAGTTTAAAGCGTGTAAGCGGTCGTCTTAAGCAGCTGCTTGGAGCCCGGGATAAGCCAGTGAGCCGATCGATGACTGAGCGCCAGTATTGAGGTGCATGTTGGAGTGATGCGAAATATGTGGATGTGAGGTCCACCAAGGCAACAAACTCTTTCGGGCAACAGCTGCCTGCTTGGTCGCTTGGCTGGTCAGTGATGAACAGATGGAAGGTTAAAGTTGGGCACTTGGCGAGAGTGCGCAACGCGATAAAGCATCGGCATTTTGGTGTTGCCGACCTGACCAATTTTTGATGCTGTAGTCATACTCAAGTAAACGTAGCACCCAGCGGCCAAGGCGTCCCGACAAACTATTAAGAGTCGATACGCAACACAGAGCATGATGGTCAATCAAGAATGTGAAATGCCGGTCATATATGTAGGAGCGAAGCTTTTGCACGGACCACACAATGACGAGGCATTCTTGTTCGGTTGTGCTTTAATTTCTCTAAGCAGGAGGAAGAGTACGGCTAGCGTAGGCCACGACTTGTTCTTTAAGGCATCGTTCCGCTGAAGCAGGACTGCACCGATACTGAGTCCACTGGTGTCAGTGTGTCGAACAGCAGGTGCTGCAGGGTCGCAATGGTGGAGCACTGGTCGTGATCTGAGGCATCGCTTGAGAGCGGGAAAAGTGGTTTCACAGGCATCCGACCAGACAGAGGGTGGGCTCGCGGTCAGAAGTTTGTGCAGAGGATGCTGATAGCGGTGAAATCATGCACAAATCGTCGGAAGTACGACGCTAAGCCAAGGAAGCTGCGAAGGTTTTTGAATGTAGCTGGTGTAGGAAATCGAAGGACTGCAGTAACCTTGTCGGGATCGGGCTCGAGGCCATGTTTATCGACGCTGCGACCTAAAACCTTGATGCTGCGACTGTCAAACCGACACTTCTTAGTGCTGAGCTGGAGACTGGCCTTAGCTAGGCACGTTCAAACTTCGTCTAGTCGTTCCAGATGCTGTAAAAATCTGGACGAAAAGATGATGATGTCGTCCAGATAGCAAAGGCAAGTCTTTCATTTTAAGCCCAGCAGTACCATAACTATCACTCGTTCAAATGTGGCAGGGGCAATGCATAGACCAAAAGAAAATACATTGAATTGGAAAAGTTCATCAAATGTGGCAAAGGCAGACTTCTCTTTATCGGACTCGTGCACAAGGAGCTGCCAATAACCAGAGCGTAAGTCAAGACTGGAAAAGCACTCGGCCCTTTGTGATGTGTCAAGAGTATCGTCGAGCGCTCTATAGTCGACGTAAAATGGCACTGAGCCATCTTTCTTGTTCAGTAGTACAACAGGAGAAGACCATGGGCTTGCTGAAGGTCTGATAACGTTGCGTCTGAGCATGTTATGATGTTGTTTTTCTATAATCTTGTGTTCAGAAGTTGATGCTCGGTAAGGGCGGCGGCGAACGATACAGGATCCATCTGTGTCAATGCTATGAGCGGCCGCGGTTGTTTTCCCAAGGCCATCGGAACAAACCTCGAAGCAAGTTTCGTGTTTGATTAATATGGTTAGGAGGGTATCAGTCTCGATCAGATTAAGATCTGTGGTCTTAATGGCTTTGATATTCGAGATTGACATCCCGCGGGTGGACAATGTGGTGAAGAGGAGCCAGGTGAAACAGTAATGGCACATACCGGCGCTTCCTCGAGAATGCTACAGTGGTTCCCTCTGGCAGCAGTAGTGGTTCTGGTGACGTAATACAATATTCACGTCACGTTATACGAAATTTGGTATATGTGAAGCTAGCGAATCGACCGCGAGCGTACCATGAATGTAGTCACGACTTACATGACATGCATGTAAGAATTTTCACATTAAAAATTGTCACTTATGTTCACCGTGCAGTCATTTCATACCAAACGAGTTTGAACATGCCTTGTGTGCCACTACAAGAACAGCAAGACCATGAAAAGTAAATTATTTCAGTGGAGAATACTATGGTCGTTTTGTCGTACCTGACGTCGTCTAACAAGTGGTGGAACGGGCTGTGGTTCCCACGTCCTCGTGCTCTACCAGTCACCCCTGAAGCTCCAGTCTGGTCGACGACTGTTCTTGCCGACAGTGATGGCGCAAAACTAACCACCCCCGGCCGCCTTCTTCACACTGTCTGCTCAGCCTGCTGGGCCTCACTGCACCGTTAGCGCACCTCAATGAGAGCTTCCGGTGTTGCACGGCCTTCGCGGAGAATATTTTGAAGAGTGGCTGAATAATTACGACAGAACGAGCGCTTGTAATCATCGAGACGAGGCCGACAAACTGCGCTACGTCACCTTATACCTCAAAGAGGCAGTTCGCTAAGACATGGTTTTACAACCATGAACGCGACTTTCCCAATTGGACTACATTCAAGGTGCGACTCCGGCAGATTTTCGGCCCGTCTGCAGGATGCTCTGGAGCGGCCAAACAGAAACTCGCCATCCGAATTCAAGGGCCAGACGAATCCTATGCATCCTATATTGAAGACGTGCTGGCTCTTTGCCGCCGAGTCCAAAGTGACATGATGGAGGCCGAGCGCATCCGTCACCTACTGAAAAGCGTCAACTCTGTCGCTTTCAATGCCTTCTTCCTTGAGACCCCCTATACAATTCAAGACGTCATCACTACGTGCGAACGTGTAGACGCGCTTGATTCCGTGCGCCTTCCACGGACCTCGGGCGACGCCCGCTTTACCGAAGAGTCTGAATTACGAGCTCTCATCCACATGACTTTTGGCGAGAAACTTCACGGTGTCGTTCCGGGTGACCCCGCCATTTTCTCTGTCCATCCTCCTGCTCCAAACCTGCGTAACATTATCAGGGACAAACTGGCTTCGATGACAAGCGTAACACAGGCCCCGTCTTCTGTGCCCTTTCATGCATTTTCATACGTCGAAGTTGCATCACGGGCCCCTCCGCGGTGGTCTAGTGGCTAAGGTACTCGGCTGCAGACCCGCAGGTCGCGGGTTCGATTCCCGGCTGCGACGGCTGCTTTTCCGATGGAGGCGGAAATGTTGTAGGCCTGTGTACTCAGATTTGGGTGCACCTTAAAGAACCCCAGGTGGTCAAAATTTCCGGAGCCCTCCGCTACGGCGTCTCTCATAATCAAATGGCGGTTTTGGGGCGTTACACCCCACAAATCAATCAAGCAATCGAAGTTGCATCACGAGCCTATTGTTACGTTTGGCCCAGCAATTAATCTGGGCAGACGCTATTGTGCGTAAGCCGGTCTACTAGGGAGGCTTTCAACCCCATCGGCACCCAGTGTGCAAGATGCTGTCCTGTAGATGTTCCAGGAAGCAGTCGGGTCTCACCGAAAGCTTCGCGAGACAAGCCTTTTGTTGAACGGGCTCGAACAGTGGGGGGACGGCGCCACTGTGGCGGGTCTCATTAAGTCAACCTCTCGACTCGGCTATTGTCTTCTACGTGAGGACATCGCGAAGCACCGTCTGTCCGGAAGCGTGGGAAGACGTCGAAAAAGCCGTTCTCAGGGATCGAGCATTTGGACTGCCTGAAGCTGAAAGCAGCATGGACAGCTGCTGACATTCGGATCCACGGCCATCTCCCCGGAGGAGCTTAACCTTTCCTCTCCGGACTCCTCGCCCTGCAGCGGCTTCAAGGCGGGGGCCGGGTGCGTCATTGTGTGGTGCACTCGTGCTCCCATTGAACCATTGGGACTTCGTCACCTGATTTGTGGCGAGAATTCTCACCGCCATCTTCAAATCTCTGTGGAAAGGAGATGGCGGGCTATAAAAGCCGAAGCATTTTGTAAATAGGAGTTGCATCATGAGCTGAATCATGAACTGATTTTATATAATGCGGGATCTTCTGGATCCCTTTGAAGTTCCTACCTTTGAACTATCATGTAAATAAACCTTCGTTCTATCTTTCTTACGAACGCGTCTCCTCATTGGCGAAGATCAGCTACGCGGAAGACGGCGAGGTGCCAGCTACCTTAAAGAGAACCCGCCGTACCTGCTACCATCGACCTTCGAGCCGTTGACAACTGGTGGCAGTGATGGGTGCCATCATCTACTTCCTACCTTTAACATCCTGCACCAGTTTCATCTGTGCCTGCTGACGTTGTATGCGCCCGTATGGATTCGATGGCAGCACAGGCGCCAGTGCAACCACACTATCCGACCTGGCGTCGTCCGCGCCCCGTATGCTTTTACTGTGGCATACGGGGCCATATAAACCAATTTGGCCGCCACCGTCAGCAGGATGAACGACGCGAATGTTCAGCCTATGAGCGAGACTTTGGCCCAAGATCCGATGCCTTCGTTTCCATGCCGTATCCAGCCTCTTCCCAGCGTTCTCCCTCACCCCACACTCACTAGGTTTGCCCCATTCTTCACGCTTGTCTCGCTATTGTTCTACGTCACCATTTCGGCGTCCTTCTCCAACCTCTCCGGACAGCCACCCGAAAAACTAAAGGCTGCCGTTTATGAGAGGAAAGTACCCGTCGAAATGCAACAATCCATTTCGCCCAGCAAATCTGCTGCCTGTTTGTGTTGAAAGTGTTTCTTTTGATGCTCTTATATACACTGGCGCTGCTAGTTAGGTCATTCACCGCGAATTGTATTTTTATTTACGGAAAGTGCAGACTTTCTATGTTGGTCCCATGTTATGCGGTGCTAATGACAATCTTATTTGCCCTACCGTAAAGTCTACTGCTCACGTGCTCATCTACGCAACCCGTCATCATCTAGAGATGGATGTGATTCCTTGGTGCGCTCATCAGATAATGTTAAACTGAGATTTCCTATCGGCTGCATGTGTCAGTTGTGATTTCGTGTGGTGAACATTTTATTCGTCTTGCGTACACTAACCATTCTTCTTCGTTCAATTTTTCGCCATCCTACTTTGTTACAGCTGCGGAATTTCGCCTGCCTTTTGGCCAAGAGCGCGTTCTTACGATCGGATCATGAGACATTGTAAACGGTGACACAGGGGATATCCCATGTCAGCGCTGCATTCATCGTGGAATCGCCATTCCCTTGTGCCTACTGCATTTCTCGGCTCAATTGGGCTCAATGCCGTAAACACGGCATTGAGCCCGATCTCGACAAGATTGCTGCGATACTTCAAGTTCCTACACCAACGACATCCAAAGACCTTCGCAGCTTCCTTCGATTAGCGTCGTACTTCCACCGTTTTATGCGTGATTTCGCCTCTGTCACCGTTCCTCCGCAGAAAGTTCTGACCGTGAGCGCACCCTTTGTCTGGTCAGGTACCCGCGACACCACTTTTCACACTCTCAACCAATCCCTCACATCACGGCCAGTGCTCCGCCATTTTGAACCTGCAGCACCTGTTGTTCGACACACTGACACCAGTGGACTCGGCATTGGTGTGGTCCTGCTTCAGCGGAACGATGCCTTAGAAGAACAAGTCGTGGCCTACACTAGTCGTACTCTTGCTCCTGCTGCGTGAAATTAAGGCATAACTGAACAAGAATTCCTCGCCATCGTGTGGACCGTGCAATTGTTTCGCCCCCACACATACGGCCGGCATTTCACAGTCTTGAGAGACCATTATGCCCTGTGTTGGTTGTGTTGGTTATCGACTTTTGTCGGGACGCCTTGGCCATTGGGTGCTACGTTTACAAGAGTAAGACTAAAGCGTCACATATTGGTCAGGTTGGCAGCACCAAGATGCCGATGCTTTGTTTGTCGCGTTGCCCACTCTCGCCCAGTGCCCAACTTTTACCTTCCATTTGTTCATCACTGACCAGCCAAGTGACCAAGCACACGGTTGTTGGTCTGAAAGAGTTTGTTGCCTTGGTGGACCTTCTTTCATGCACATATTTCGCATCACTTCAACATGCACCTCTATACTGCCTCACAGTCATCGATCGGCTCACTTGCTTATCCCAGGCTCCAAACAGCTGCCTAAGACAACAGCTTGCACGCTTCAAACTTCAAGACGGAAGATTATGTCGGTAAATTTACCATCCCCTCGGTAGCCAATGGGTTCTAGTCGTCCCTCGCTCACTTTTTCTCTAGGTTTTACAAGCTTTTTAGGATGACGTGACAGCTGATCATTTAGACCTTCACATTTACTTACGACCGCATCAAGACTCGCTATTTCTGGCCTGGCCTTTCAACTTGTGTGGCCAAGTACGTCGGCTCGTACGCGTCATGCCGGTCCCGACAACACAAATCTTTTCTAGCGGGCCGTCGCGACCTCTGCCATGTCCGTCCACACCTTTCAAATTCGTGGGAATCAAATTATAAGAACCACTCACTGTTACTCCCGCCGGTTACTTTGAGATTGTTACTGCCGTTGACCCCATTACTCGCTAAGCGAAGACAGCAGCTCTTCCCTCTGGTGCTACATTGGAAGCTGCTGATTTGAACCAGCGTGCAATACTATTGCGACATGGCACGCCACGTGTGCTCCATAGTGATCGTGGCAAGACATTTTTTCCCAAGACGTTGCTGAAGTCCTCCAGGCATCTAACACCATCCACAAGACCACATTAGCCTACCATCCGCAAACGAATGGTCTGACATAGCGTTTTCACCGAACTTTGTCTGGCATGATCTTGCATATTCAACAAGATCACAAAAACTGAGACACTATACTTTCTTTCGTTACATTCACATGCAATACTGCTATAGAATGTACGACGAACCACAGACCACGGTGTATGGCCGCTCACCAACTTTAGTCCTAGACACAAGCATTTTGTCCACGTCCTCTACACCGTCTTCGTCTCTACCAGAAGAATTCGCTGCTGGCGTCGCCCCTTGCCGTGAAATTGCCCACGCCAACACCACTACAATGCAGGAGAAGAGGAAAATCGGTATTGATGTAAAATTACAGGTTGTTACGCTTCACCCCGGTGACGAAGTCTTTCTGCGGACACTTGTCCGTGCACCTGAGCTCTGTGAAAAACTCCCTCACATGTATCTCGGTCGATACACAGTGCTGGAACAAACTTCCCATGTCAACAATCACGTCACTTCTGTCAGCACGGCTCCTGATCGTTGTCCCCGCAGCACTAAGGTCGCTGCATCTCGACTGAAACGATACATTCACTGTCCCACCCCTTCTAACTTGCTGCCCTTTTTTTGCGAAAGGGGGGGGGGGGGGGGAGGGAGGTAGTGTGACTGCTGACTATTCGCTTCCTCATTTTCATATGTATACTAAAAAACCACTGTAATCATCATCATCGCTAGACGCGTGGTCTTCGTTCTTTGTATAAGCGGCTAGAGCTACTATATTGCTTGTCGCTCGCGTGCGTGTGTTGGAGAATAAAACGGTTATTTAGTCGTATCTGACGTCGTCTCACAATACACACACACACACACACATATATATATATATATATATATATATATATATATATATATATATATATATATATATATATATATATATATATATATATATATATATATATATATATATATATATATATATATATATATATATATTTGTGTGTCAGCCATTTCCTTCATTTTGCTGAATTTTTTTTCTTTATGATATCACTCTGTCTGACTTTTTGTCCATTCTTTATTTGTTTGCCTGTAAATTTCAGTATGTATGTCGTTCAAGAACAATTTGAAGCTTGTGTTATGTATTGATCTGTCAAATATATACCATGTTGTTTGATAAAGCCTTATATTTATAAAATGTATGTAGATTCTAGCGTTTTGGCTTTTAAACTGAGTTTTTAATATTATTTGGTAAACTATTTTCATGATAACACACTTCTGGTTCGTCGTTTTTGTTATTGCTTCCTATATGCCCTGTTAATCAATTTCTAACTTCTTCATTAGCAATTGACTGCTATTTGCCATTATATGCAGATTATTGATATTGGCAACTCACAAATAAGAGGTCCTCTTGACACTCTTGTAACTCTGGGACGTCCTTCTTAACTAAATGAAATAATTATTTGTGATAAAGTAAATAAATAAATAAGAAAACATCGTGCGTGGCTTTTTGTTGTCTCAGATTCGTGGAGGCAAAACTCAAGAACTGCTGTCAACCGTCTGATTAGCATACCTGTGTTTAGATGCCATACATGTTTTGAGACTCCTTAACGGCAGCTCTAAAACTTCCCTATCAGCCCCAAACACGTTTGTTTTCTTCCATTTTCTTTTATTTTCGCAATTTTTCAACTCTGAAGAGCGTAGCACAATATCAGTATTCGCTTCGCTGCCATGCAAGTATATCGGAAACATAACATTTAACTTCAAAGAAATATTTCTGAGAAGTCTAATTGAAGAGTCATCGGAAAGACGGTAGAGTCAGCAGCAATTTTTTTCTCGCAGTTGCAAGATTCGGGAGCCTTACATGCTGATCTAGTGACTGCTCCTGATCTCCTTAAGACGCTGACTAGACAGTGTCAGGCGACTGTAAAGAAAAAAAATGAAAGAAATAAACAGGCAGATAAGTAACCAAGCCTGTTCTTGTGAGTACCCCAAACGTCTTATTTACCTTTTTTTTTTATGCGAGCGTGATAGTTCTAGAGCGGTGCACGAAAGCTTTGTTATCGACCGCAGCGGTAAAAAAGCATTGGCACGCATATTGCGCTCTATCGTATCGCGGTAACTGCCACGGCTAAGCGGGCAATCCTTTAAAAAGAGCAAGCAAGTTCGGTGAGGCACAGATCGTCTGCCACACTGCCAACTGTTGCACAGCTACGTTCTCATCGGCAATCAGCTAAGATGAAGGTTGTTCTAGCAATCACCCTTGTCGCCATCCTAGGTGTGGCTAGCGGCACCCAGTTCTCCCTCTGCCGTAAGTGAATATTTTCATTACCACAATCTCAGAAGCCTACGCCGTGTACTTATTATTTATAGCGTGAGACAGCAAGAAACAAAAGTTTGTCAGACTCCGCGAAGATTGACAAGCGAAGTTACGCGAAGCATGTGGAGGGATGGTGACCGTGCTGTAATTTTCTTCATTGTGCGACAAGTTTTGAAATGACACTAAATATACGTACAAATATTGCACGTACAGACGTATGTTTAACAACCGGAGATGTTTATCTAACCACCTGTTTGCACTTTCGCAACGATGCCAACAAGAACATGAGTATTAGCAACACCAGAAGAGATTACCTCATATGAAGAGCTGGCGCTAGAGTGGATGGTAGTCCCTAACGCTGCGACCTAAAGCAAATTCAGCAGATGGCATCCAACTACAATTGACGCTTACCTGACGTGACACTTGTATCAGAAGAGTAAATATGCAAGGTTCATAAAACTAGATAGCCAGCAGTGAACAACTGACGTTTCACAAATTTCAGGGTCTGTTTCTAAAGTAGTTCCGAGGCTTGGTGTGACTGTGTGGTAGAATAACTGACTGCCACACAGGACTCTAGGATCAATTTCTGCTGGGACGCTTATATACAGGGTCTGAACATAACTTGAGCCAAGAATTTCAAAGTACAAGGCTCTTACGAGGTGAATTGAACCAAACGCATATTACTAGCACCAGACTGTAGGCAGTCAGGCTATTTTTTCTTTCTCTTCATAATAAATAATAATATTTCTAATTACTCTTCTTAATTATGGGCTGGAAACCCAAAATATGAACACTGAGATGTAGAGCACTTTCAGAAACCACCGACTAAATTGTTTCCTGTATGATAAGTCTCAAGATGTATTTTTTTCCACGTTGTAAAGAAAGCCCACGAAATGTGCAAAGAAGCTGTGCGACGGACCGCTAGCGCACTGCTACAGTGCTTACTTTACAACGCCGAAAAAATAATAGCGCTAGACGTATCGCACAGTAAATAATTTAGTCGGTGATTTCTAAAAGTGCTCTACATCTCAGTGTTCATATTTCGGGTTTCCAAGCCATAATTTAAAAATTAGGCAAATATGAAATAAAAATGATTAGTAAGGGGAGAAATAAAAAATAGCCTGAGTACGTACAGGTTAGTGCAAGTGGTACGCGTTTGGCTCAATTTGCCACTGAAGTGTTTTCCATTTTGAAATTCTTGACTCAAGTTTTGTAGAACACCCTGTATATTCTTTGCAATGGCGGGTTAACGCTGCCGGGGTCAGCATTTTCTTAACACTCTCGCATCAAAATTGCCCTTGTGTGTTCCGGCATAAAGTGTTTCACGATATACGTGATGGGATTGTAACATTATTCATGTCTTGACCAGGACGTCGTATTTGTCAAACCATCTCATACCCCCGTACTAATATTCGTTCATGCCAAATTAAGTGAAGGAAGGGGTCTCAACAGTGCTCTGCTGTAAGCAGCTAAATAGATGGATGAATGCGTAGATAGACACGAAAGGTTTTTGGTGTAACCAAAGAAAAGGAGGAGCTGTAAATTAGGAGCCGTAGAGCGAACTCATATATGAAAGAGCCCAATGCCACAAAATGACGCAGATCCTCCACAACACACCCATTGATAACGTCATTGTACTGCTTTCGCTCAAGGTTGCTGAAGGAAATTCCAGCAACGGTTGTCGTGTTTTTTTATGAAAACGAAATTGGAAATGAAAGATATTATAAGTGCTTGTAACAGCGAAAATTGAGGCATTTACGTAGGGTGGCACGAAGTGAAGCGTGAGCCTATTGAATGAGCCAAAATAATTGACCCGTCGAAATTTACAGAATTTTGTTCATTGAACTCGAACAGAGGCGGTCGCAATCACTGTTTGTGGAAGCAGAGACGCTAGACCACGTGGTCTGGCGTGCCTAGGAAAATGCACAATTTGATAAACACGCTTATGGTAGCGTTCGGCAAAGACGCATTCAGTATGGCGTCCTTTCCATGTGCCAACGGTTCCGGGCTTGATTTCTATTAGTGACAGTGTTCTCCTACCGACGGGGCGAAATATAATAATTATGGCGTATGAAAGCTTCCGTGCGCATGAAGAAAGCCATGTGGCAAAACGTGACTTAGATTGCCGCTTTACATCTTTGCCAGGATACAGTTCGAGAACTTCATACTTGTTGTGTTAGATTTTTAAAAGAATGTAAAGATGAAAGACGAAAAACTAAAGATTAGTCTCATCGCAATGTCGTTGTTGCAAGTTGAAAGCAAAACAAAGGAAAACAGCCATGCCACGCTAAGTTTACAATAGGAACATTGTTATGTTGTGTACAGTTGTGATATCTTCATGTATGTTAAAATAAAAAAAAATGTAAACCATCGTGGTACAGTCTGTGTCACAAACTCATGCCTGTACATTGCACATAGTAGTACTACCGAATTTAAATCGCTGCGAAGTTTTAGGAGTCGCATTCAATGTGTCCATTTCTTTCAGAGGCGCCATCTGAGCGAAGACATGAACTGGTGAACTGTGTGAAGACTCATCTTAACGAGCAGGTAAGTGAGTAGAGTGGCTTGAAATCTCCACCGACGAACTTCGAGAAAAAATACCAGTCATTAGTACGCAACGACTGTAAGGTTACTCTGACTTTATCTCAACTGGTACTCCTCTCCGGCAACCCA
This sequence comes from Rhipicephalus microplus, assembly GCF_043290135.1. Taxonomy (NCBI): domain Eukaryota; kingdom Metazoa; phylum Arthropoda; class Arachnida; order Ixodida; family Ixodidae; genus Rhipicephalus; species Rhipicephalus microplus. The sequence goes on from NC_134701.1 coordinate 95,216,823, forward strand.
CGCACCTATAAAATGGGAACAACCCACATAAATTTTTTCGTTACGGGGCAGAAAAAACAAAAAAAGATCATTGTTAGAACAATATAAATATGCGGAAAAGACACACAAGCGGAAAATATAAAGTGAAACCTTATTTTTAAGCTCAAGAGAACGTTTGCAAAAAATAAGATCAAGGTTACGGGGACTACGCAAGAGATGAGGGGCAGGGGAGGAGGGCACCCAGAAGAGGTGAACCTAGGTACGTAAAAACCTACGACACACCACGCAAGACACAAACTGAAGGCAATTTCAAGATTAAACAGTCCTTTTTGATCGAAGTTACGGACAGAAGAGTGACGAAAAACTGCGACTGCTTTTGGGTATCTTAACGCGAAAATCTCAAAATACGTCTGCTTATATAGGTTGCACACATCCAGCCAGTATCCTTGAATCTTGGACAGATTTCGTTGGAGACTAGAACATGGCTACTCAAACAGTAAATAATTTACTTAGGAAAAAAACAGCCCTTATTTTTCAGTATCTCTGCTCTTAAGAGGCATAGCAAGAACTGCACTAACGTTTCGAGAAAAAAAAGAAAAAAAAACGTTGTACAGGTCCATAAAATGGGTTATGGGTGAAGGAGAGTGAATCACTGTTCTGCGGGTGAATGTCGCCCTTATTAGGTAGTGACCATACCTACCCCAACACCACCCTCTTTAACTTTACAAACCCACAAGGTCACTTACAGACTCTTGCTTTTGTTGTAAATAATCGACTGTCATGTTTTGTTTCATCTGAATCCGAGGAGATTGCAATGCGTCTTCACAGTCATCTTTGTGCTATGCGGTGTTGTAAACAGCCATAACGAGAACTTCAAAGGATTGTCGGTTTTAATGCCACTTTGGGTTAACATGAAAAGCCAAAGGAAAGGTAAATGAAACGGAAACAATATTTGTCATTATGGGTTACGTTGTCAATTGTAAAAAACGAAGGATGAGCCAAGTTCAAAACTGTTGAGTGTCTTCCAATGACATCTCTTTTTATTTATTCTACAGGCTTCCCAGAAGTTGAGTGAGGTGAAGCAGCGCCTTAACTGTGAAGACCTGGATTGCGTCTTCACGAAGATTTGTGAACTGAGCAGTGACACCCACGTAAGTATGCTTTAACTACGTTGAGAATTCATTCACCTGTATATAGATCACCTAGGCTGGCCACAATTGCTTATACTTCTTTTTGAAGGTTTTACTTGGAATAGTGTGTTGAACACGGTATGTTTACTCACAGCGACATCAACCTATAAAATGAGTGTACACGGCGGTATAGCTTGAAGTTACCCCACGGTATATGAGGTGTGCATTCTTTCAGGTTAAGCGTGCATGTTGATTATGTCGGTTGCCGTTCTTTCACTTTAAATCTTGAATACTAATTTCAAACTTCAGAATATTTACTTCTCACGAATATATAAGTATTCGTCATCGCAGGCACACCTTCAAAAAATAATGGACTTCGACTCAGATAGGGTTACGCTAGTGAACATGTGAGTGGTAAAAGTGGCAAACGATCGAGGAAAAAAAAGCAGGAGATTTCTTTGTCACCAACATCACACAGCAGAGAAGCATTTCTACTTTCTCACACTGTTTCCGTAAAGATGAGTTTAGAGACAATCGAAATTGGAAGAACCAGAAAATGTATACAAATACGACAGTAACTCTTCGTTTATTCAAAAGAAAGCCTGAATACATAAAGTTGCCACTTAACTCTTGCAGTTGATAACCCTGAGGTGCAAGCGTTTTACATATTGCATTTATGTTCTCACCTGTGACGCTCAACTATAACGACAGAGCATAGTCAGGATGGCTGAATACAAATTTGTCTATATATGTATCTAACAAAAAGTTATTCCCTCAGAATTTTTATAAATCAAAACTAGAAGATGGTGCATATGATGAAGGAAATTCTGATTGTTTCAGCTTCAGATATACAGGTCCGGATGTCGGCACATTTCTAGTGATGGCTGCCTACTATTTATCTTGTCCCTCGGGCAACTTACACCGGAACTCAGGGCTTTCGGCCTCTTGTTCCAAAAACAGAGCCTTGATGCAGAACCCATTCAAACTCTCTTAGCATTTCTTGGCAGATTTTTAAAGCAAAATGATGGTACAAGCAGCATAGTTCGAAGAATTAACACCGCATTTTAGTCTAAAATTTTTAGGACTGGTTTTTTTTCAGTGCACTAACCCAAACACTTAACATAGTTGGTGTTGATCCAGACAAATCTTGATGTTACCATTAGCAGGATTCTAGTTTTAATTATTCGTCAAACTTTGCTGCAGGCATTGAAATTTATAAAATAAAAAAATAGTCTAAAAGTAAACAAATATCCAGGCAATATGAAAAGATAAGCACGCATCAATTGCACTTTAGCCACTCGTTTAATAGTTTATTTATTATTATTATTATTATTATTTTGCAGCAAGAGCACGCCAACACATTCCTGCCGGTAAGTCAATACTGCTTCACTGTTTCTTTCCAGATATAGTGAAAAATGAACTAAATAAAAATTTGTGGGAGACCTTGTAACTGCCAGACAGTCACAAGCAATTCAAAGCCCGAGCAGAGGAAATGAGGGTTGTTTTTCAGTGGCAGAATAATTGGATTTTTCTTTTGACAGGTCGTGAAATTAAGTTTCGAAGATAACCTAAGTGGATACTAATTCTTCCAACGTCATTGCCACTCGCCTTTCTGTTTTATTTGATACTGTTCTTCTTTATTTCCTCTTCCTATTAGTAAATTGAATGAGCCTTCCGAAACAATAATGGAAAGATTTGGATAAAGACGCGATACTAAAAGAACTTCCACCGTGTCATAGATTGCCGAACGTATGAACATGAATGCCGTTGATCTAACTCTCGCATAGCTCACTCATTGCCAAACTTCCCTAGCCACTCAACAGAAATGCAGGAAGCAGATGTGGTGTCATATGAAAGTTTCTTTGAATGTCAATACATGCAGAGTAGGTGTTCGCTGCGTTATGCCAGGTTCATCAGTTTGTTTTTATCTGCTTAGGATGATGTGAAGACGGACGTTCGTGCAGCCCTTACGCAATGCCGTCCAAGCAACTAAAGAGCAGCTCTTCAGCATCTCGCAAGCACGTCATTGAAGACAACGCAACCATCTACTCGTCGTAATCACGAATCTTATAATTGGAGTGAAATAAATAACAACGTCTCTTGATAACTGCTGACTGATGTGCTTACTCATTCAGTCATCTTTTTTTTTCTTGCAGTTGATAAAGTGTGTGGGTGCACTGGGATGCACATCTGTGGCTTCGTAAATGCCTTATACTTGCCTTGGCATAATTGGCTATCACGTTTCTATATAATTTTGTATAACAAATAAACGAGCCCTGAATGTACGAATCTTTCCTTCGGTCGCAACGAGGGTCTCCTTATGGCAGACTTGGAGCCTTCACATAGCATACGAGGTATTACAAGTGAGCTTCCTGCTCGTGATCAGTTCACGTGCTACGTGACACCTAAACACGCAGATAAAGCGTGTTCCGCAGTCACCGTCTTAGCTACTGGCAGCGCTGTCTGGCGCTCCGTTTGTTGCACGTATACACCCTGTGGATTGGTCGGGGGGATAGCCGCCGTTGTAGCTCAGTTACTAGAGTATCGGACGTGTTACTTGAAGGCCGCAGGTTCGGTCCCTACCCACGGCAATTTATCTTTTCGTCCACTTTTCTTTTTTCACTTTTTTGCTACAATTAATTCTAATAGCAGACTCTATACTTTCTTTATTTCATAAGAAAGTGGACAACAAGGATTTGAAAAATTACAGGCTCAAGAGCTTATTCTCCATCGTGTACAAGCTACTTACAAACGTAGTTTCTACCAAGATAAAGCATCATCAGAAATACGGAAGGATCAGTGAGGATTTCATACAGACACCTACACACTCGACCACATTCATACTATCAAACAGGTGATATAGAAGTGATCCGAATACAGCCAACCACTATACATAGGCTTCATAGATTACGAGAAGGCACTTGAATTAGTAGAGATATCGCACTGTGGAATCAGGGCGTCAACAAAGCATATATACACATTCTAAATCTACAGAGGATCAGCTAGTATCAATATATATATATATATATATATATATATATATATATATATATATATATATATATATATATATATATATATATATATATATATGACGCTATGGTGACTGGGCGGCGTGGCCTGGCTCATACCCCCTGTTTTATTCCAAAAGCGCTTCTTCCTCATCTACCTCTCCTAACCATCTCTGCCTTCTTACGTCACAGTATTCCCCCTCCCCCCAAAAGATGGTTCCGGTTACAAACTACAACAAATTGAAGAAGAAAATAAACAAAATAATAGCCAAATTCACAGTTTCACGTCCCGATGGAGTTCCACAATCTCACTAAATCTTCAAGGCCGAGGGAGCAGTCCGGTGATTTTTTGGCGACTCTGGCGGATGAGCTTGACTGTTGCGTTCCGGAGAGAGTGCGCTACACATGGATACTGACAATACTGGTTGAAATGTTCTGGGACTAAGCAAGGTTGGAACGCATTGTTGCATCGGCGGCTCTCATGTCGTCGGGGTTGTATTTTTCGTCATGATTTGTGCGATTCCGGTGCTTCTTGCTTTCGAGCTTTTTGACAGACTGTGACGAAGTGCCTGAGTGATAGCGGTGTGCAAGCAGGGCTTCCGCGTCTTTCTCGGCGTTTTCTGTGGTGGTGCAGTCGGTGTAAATAGCAAGTGCAGAGAGTGTCTCTGGTGACTTTTTTTGTGCGAAAGCGCCTGTCGTCTAGAATTAGAGATCTTATTTTCCAATCTTCTTCACTTTGAGAGTGCGCTTTCGTCGAATTTTGCGTTCGTCGATGCCCTCGTTGCAATCTTTCTCGTTGTAGCATGAGTTTGTGAACTGGGCTTTGCTTGCTTTGCTGAGGTTGCTCAGCAAATGGCTGTAGTGGTACCCGTTCTGGAATGGGACATTCATTTCCTTCGGCGTCCTGTAGACAGCTGATGAATGGTGAACTGGTGTCTTGCTTATCGGGCATAGTTAGCAATGCGTCATCATTGCTAGCTTGCTCTTCAGAGGCTTCGGTGACGGGGTTCATTAAGGGTGCTCCCGAAAGACAGCTGTGTACGAGGTTTGGTGTATCGTGCACTTCTGAATTCGTTCGATTCATGAATTAGTGAGCTCTGCATGTGGGCACCACAGGTGACATGGCATTGCTAGGTTTGAACTGCAAATTTTGGCAAGTCTGCGGTGCCGTAGAAATGACACGAAGCTCTTCAGGGGCTTTTTTTTTTGCTGTTCACTGCGAGTGGTTCTTGCGCCTGGTAGCGTGCGATGTTCGATGCGTCTGAGCCTTCTGTTTTGTTTGGACTCTCGAGAGTGTGTGCCCCGGACGGTGATGCATGAAACCGTACGGAAGAAGAATGGCTTAACAGGGTATTTTTACGATGCGCAAGGTCATCTACCATGAATACGGCGTCCTTACAAGGCAAGTGGTGAGCACTAGGAGCGCCTAAAGAACCGCGTGACGAAAACCCAGGTGGTGCACCACGTATGCGAGACGAAGAGTGAAGGGCATCAGCTGGTTGAGCGACGTCTCGTGTCATATGCTGAAGCGATCACTTCGGAAATGCCGACTTTCGCGCAGAAGGGAGGCGCGCTTGGCGGTTGGGTTTTTCCCAATATACGCCAGGCCTTCTGTAAGTAAACTCATGTGCCACTTCGTCTTGAGGCAGTTGTCGATTCGCGCTGGGCTTTCGAATGGTTGAGGACTACTTAGGAAATTGACAATAGTGTGCAGTTGTCTCTAGATAGTTGGCAATGAGTAGGTCTTGGTCATAGTCGTTAAAACGGGTAATCATCTCCTCTTTTATTTTTTGCCATGACTCGTCGTTCTCGAATATATGGGTTAGGTAAAACTTAAATGCCTCACCGGTGACGTAGTCGCTGAAGTTCTCAACCATCTCCCGTTCCGACCACGATGCAGCGGTATCGTGGAGCTCGAACAGGTCAAACCAGTCCTGTACAGGTCCATCGTCCACTGCTCCGGTGTACTTGGGGATGGGAAGGTCAGTAGATGGTTCTGTCATGATGCCGGTAACTGCATGCGCCTGTGATCACCTCTTCTGTGGTCGATATTCAGTGGAGGCGTACTGTCGGTGGCTTCGTGAATGATGTGAGGTTGATGAGCGGTGGCCAGGTCTTCATCCTGTCGACTCGTGTGACGCTACAATGACTGGGCGACGTGGCCTGGCTCATACTCCGTGTTTTATTCCAGCAGCACTTCTTCCTCATCTACCTCTCCTAACCATCCCTGACTTCTTACGTCACACACACACACACACACACACACACACACACACACACACACACACACACACACACACACACACACACACACACACACACACACACACACACAAATATATATACATTATGTATATATATCTATATATATATATATATATATATTTATAAATATATATATATATATATATATATATATATATATATATATATATATTATCACGGAGATGAAGTAAAAAAAGAGGAAGAACTGAAGGAGCTAATAGGTGCTCAAGGGTGCCAATCAGCCATTGTGACTTTTGCCTGTGGGTTTAACTCTGTAAACACATTTTGTACAAAAGTCTTTAACCGCATAACATATTGGTGGAGGTGCTGGTTAACCATCAGGCAACGGAGCTCCGCAGCGGACGTCGCATCAGTTTTCCAGCCATGGCCAATGCTGAGCTCTCCGCGCCAACGTCAGTGTCTTCCACGAACACGGCGTCGCAACCATACGTTTTCACGCCACTTAAGGATCCCGGTACACTCTGCGGGACCGATGGCATCGACGTTGACGATGGGTTATCCATGTTCGAACGAGTGAGTGTGCCGAACAAATGGGATCCCACTCTTCAGTTGGCTAATGTACTGTTTTACTTCAGAGGCACGGCCAAGGTGTAGTTCGAAAACAACAAAGACGAACTCACAAGCTGGGACCAATTCAAAGAAAAGATGCGAGGGGTGTCTGGCAAAACCGCGAGTTGCCAGATCGCTGCCAAAAAGGAATTGGCCTGCTGTGCCCAATCTCCCACGGAATCATACCTCGCATACAATCAAGACATGCTGGCCCCTTCCGGAAAAACCGAAAGCGACATGGCAGAAGGCGACAAGGTCGGGAATGTCCTGAAAGGGATTGCCGACGACGCATTCAGTCTGCTGATGTGCAAGGGCTGTTCCACCGTGGACGCGATCATCAGAGTGTGGTCAGTTTGAGCAAGTGAAAAGTCACCGCACTATGCCAACACTCACCCGACTTCTAAACACCACTGCAACATGGACTTGCGAGGACCAGTCCGCAACACAACGTCCGTCGCCGCCGGGAGACCTTACAGGCATTGTTCGTCGCCAACTGGAAGCAGTAGCACCCTCGGCATTCTATTCGCGCAGTACCACTCCCAATCCTGTTACTGTTTCTCTTGTTCAAGCCATCCTGCGCCAGGAGCTTGAAAACATCATAATGCATTCCGTGTGCCATGTCACTGTGCCCAGAGTCAGCGAACGCCCTATCACGATCCCCTCCGCCGATCGACGGTTTTCTCCACGTACTCGCAACCCTGCTGAGTGGTGAACTGCAGATGACCGCCCTATATGTTTCAACTGCCACCGCGTCGGACATATTGCTCGTTACTGCCGCAACACATGGTCCTCGGCCCCTCGTGCAACGCCCAATATGACCCGTTTCGACGGTACCGCCCACACGTTTTCACCTGCCCAAAAGTCCAATGCCGTTGACCATTATCGGAACACTTGGTACAGCCACTCGCCTTCACCACGTGGGCACCAGTCTCGTACGCCGCAAATACGTCGCCCAACGTCCCGTTCGCCGCAGCCACGGCGCTTCTCGTCCCCTGTGGCTTCCGACCGCATCATCCAGGAAAACTGAAAAATGCAGCCCCCGGAGGTGGTGCTGCATTGGCGACTTCTGCAGCCAATCCTCTCCCGGTTGCGCCCAGACGAAATGTAATAGACATTGAAGTAGGCAGCGTACCTGTACAAGCACTTGTAGACACCGGCGCAAGCATTTCGGTCATGAGTTCAAGCCTACACACACGTTTAACTGACACCAGCGGCAGCACAAATGCTCCGTGTGGCCGATGGCGGCACGCCGATGGTTCTCGGTGTGTGCACTGCCCGCTTAAGTGTAAAGGACGACACTACTTTTTCCATTTTAGCTGTGATTGACCACTGCCCTTATGACGTTATCCTAGGTCTGGACTTCTTGTCAAATCATTATGTTCTTATCGATTGTGCTACCGGTGTCCTTCAGCTTGAGCTACCTCAAATAGTCGCTGAACCCCACACTGCCCCGCCGCGCCTGTGCTCTCTTCAGGATGTGTGAATGTCACGTCAGGCCTACGTCGTTTTGACCACACAGCCACAGGTTCCCGATGGTCAATATGTCCTCCTTCTTCTCGCTGACATCCTTTTGAACCGCAACATCGCCATTCCCCTTATGCTTGCGACTATCACTGACAACTGTACCTCGCTCCCACTTCTCAATTTCACCTTGTGCCCTCAAGTTATTCCTCGTGGCATGTTCTTGGCCAGCGTATCTAATGCTGACGAATTCGAAATAGCGGCTCTCACAACCGAGATAGATCTACTTCAGTGTTCTGTAGCTAACAGCACCTATTCTTTGCCAAATTGTTTCTCGAAGATGATTGCACCCGACCTCAATCCTAGGCAAACCAACGACATCCATCGCCTTCTCGCGTCATACACCATCATTTTTTATTACGACGACAGACCTCTAGGGCAAACATCCACCGTTCAACACCGTATAAACACTGGTGGCACTAGTCCTATTCGCCGACGCCCCTATCATGTCTCCCACACTGAGCGCAGAGTTATCCAAGCGGAAGTTGACAAAATCTGAACAAAGGTGTCATAGAACCATCAAGTAGTCCTTGAGCCTCCCCTGTCGTCCTTGTGAAGAAAAAGGACGGTACCTGGCGCTTCTGCGTTGACCATCACCACCTCAACAAGATCAAGCGAAAAGACATATACCCGCTACCACGCATCGATGACGCGTTGGACTGCCTGCACGGCGCTACATACTTCTCGTCTATTGATTTTCGGTCCGGCTACTGGCAGATTTCTGTCAACGAAATGGACCGAGAGAAGACGGTCTTCAATACACCGGATGGTTTATACCAGTTTAAGGTCATGCCTTTTGTACTATGTAACGCCCCTGCCTCATTCGAATGAATGATGGGCTCTCTCCTGCGTGGTTACAAGTGGTCTTTTTGTCTTTGTTACCTTTGTGATAGTCTCTTTATCTACTTTTAATAGCTACCTGACCCGTCTCGCTGCAATTTTCACAGTCTTCAGAACAGCTGGACACAACTCAATTTCAAGAAATCTAAATTTGGCCACTGTCAGATTGCCATTCTAGGCATCTTCTAAACGTCGATGGCGTCCAACCAGATCCCAAAAAGATCTGCGCCATCCGTAACTTTCCGGTGCCCCGTTCTACATCCGATGTCCGGAGTTTCATCGGCTTATGTTCGTACTTTCGTCGTTTCGTGAAAAACTTCGCCGACGTTGCCAGGCCAATCACAGATTTGCTGAAAAAAGATACCACATTCTCATTAGGCCCTGAGCAGGCTAATCGTTCACCGCCCTCATCGGCTACTTAACTACGCCGCCATACTTGCCCGCTTTAATCCTTCTGCTGTCACAGAAGTTCGCACCGACGCCAGTGGCCACGGTATCGGCGCAGTTCTCGCTCAGTGGCATCACGGCAGACAGTGCATGATAGCTCACGCCAGTCGCCTGCTTTCTCCTCTTTAGAGGAATTATTCCATCACCAAGAGAGAGTGTTTATCTTTAGTTTGGGTCGTCGCCAAGCTCCGGTCACATTTATATCGTCCATATTCTCCGTCGTTACACACCACCACGCCCTCTGCGGGCGGACTTCTCTGAAGGATCCGACTGGACGTCTGGGTCGCTGGGCTCTGAGGGTCCAGGAATTTTCGTTTAGCATCAGCTACAAATCTGGCCGTTTGCACAATGACGCAGACTGTCTTTCTCGTCATCTGGTGGATCTTCCTGATCCCGTTGCGCCTGACCTGAAGAGCAGCATAATGGTGTTTACTGACATCAGCGATATGCGCATTGAACAACGACTGGATGAGTCAGTGCGCACTATCATCGACGTCATTCAGTCTGACGACCGCGACACTGAATCCCGTATGTTCGTACTGCAGGATGGCATCCTCTACCGCCGCAACGTCAGCACTGAATGCCCTGAGCTTCTGCTCGTCATTCTGCGTCATCTACGGCCTGCCATACTTGAACAGCTTCACGATGCACCAACAGCGCGACACCTCGGTGTTTCCCGCACATACGACCGGGTGCGACGTTGGTTCTTCTGGCCAGGACTGTACCGCAGCATGTGTCGATATGTCACCTCTTGCGACCTCTGCCAGCGCCGGAAAAGACCTTTACTGCCAGCTGGATATCTTCACCCGATTGAAGTCCCCTTTGACCCATTTTATCGCGTAGAACTCGACCTTCTTGCCCCTTTTCGACGACAACACTGGGAAATAAAAGGATCGCCGTCGCCACAGATTATGTGACCCGTAGCGCGATAACATAGGCCATGCCAACCAGTTGCGCCAATGACGTCACGCATTTTCTTCTTCATAACGTCATCTTACACCACGGTGCACCCCGACAGCTGCTTACGGACCGCGGCTGCTCTTTCTTGTCTAAAGTTGTCGACAACCTTCTGCGATCGTGTGCCACAGCGCATAAGGTCTCTACCGCCTACCACCCACAAATTAATGGCCTAACTGAATGCCTCAACCACACGCTCACGGAGATGCTTTTGATGTACGTCTCCGAAGATCATCGTGACTGGGACACCGCGTTGGCCTATGTGACCTTCGCATATAATTCCTCTCGACCTGACACCACGGGATTCTCACCTTTTTATCTTTTGTATAGTCGTGACCCGATATTGTCATTTGAAACCACCTTGCCTCTCAAGCCATCTGCTTCTGAGTACGCTCACGAGGCCATTGATTGGGCTCACATGGCTCGTCAAGTCGCCCAGCCTCGTCTCACCAGGTCACAGGATGTTCAAAAAGCCCACTACGACCACCGGCATCGTAATAAAACGTTTGCCCCAGGTGACCACCTGCTCCTCTGGTCACCGTGTCGCCGTGTAGGTCTCTTCGAAAATCTTTTGTCCCGATACGCAGGACCCTACCTAGTCTTCCGTCAAGTAAGTTACGCCAACTACGAGATAGCACCATTTCACTCCAATGCATCAAGTTCGTTACTTGTCGACATTGTCCATGTTTCGCGCATGAAACCTTACTTCTCTCGCACTTCTCCGGACTCGCGTCGAGACGGTGCTCCAACGTCTGGGGGTCTTGTCACGGAGATGAAATAAAGGAAGAGGAAGAACCCAAGCAGCTGATAGGCGCGTGAGGGTGCCAATCAGCCATTGTGACTCTTGCCTGTTGGTTTTCCTCTGTAAACGCATTTTTTTACAAAAGTCTCTAACCACTGAACAATATATATATATATATATATATATATATATCTATATATATATATATATATATATATATACATATACATATACATATAGTCCAGTAGATCCTCCGTGAGCGGTCACAACGTGGTTTATTTCGATGTTTCGGCCTAGAGTCTGGCCTTCACCAGGATTGAAGATACAGTTTGTTGGTGCTCAGCTTTATACAATCTCAAATCAGAGCGCAAGGAAAGAGGAAAAGAAGACAGAAAAAAAAGAAAAAGAAAAAAAGAAAAAAAAGAAAAAGGAAACAAAAAGAAGAAAAAAAAGAGAAGAAGAGAAAAATATTATACGGTGGACGCCCCTCGGGTGCCCCCCTTCCACTCTTCCTTCCACTTCCCCCTTCATCTCTCTCCCCCCTCTCCCCTTCACCTTTCTGATGTCAGCGGTCTCTGTATGTTTCCGTTCACTAACGCATTCCTCCCGATCAGACGGCCCCTCCTGGCACTGGCGGTTTGGTGTGGGGCAAAAAAGAGCTTTTCAGGAAGTCCTCAGCCTTTAACTACTTGGGGTCCCGTAAACAATTTGTCGTAGAAGGAGGGGTGCCGCGTATTGTGGCAGAGGCTGGTAAGCGGGCATTTTAGGAAGTTCTAAGCCTTTAACTACTCCGCGCCCTGTCAACATTTCGTCGTAAAAATAAATAGGGGTGCCCCGTATTGCGGTAGGCTGTGCAAGCGGGTGCAATGCGAATTCCTTGCCCGCTTCTAAATAACGCGTGTAGTGGGGGCCTCCCGGCTGTGCACAGGGTTGCTGTTGGGCATGTCGTGCATGGCACAATTGATTGGGTAGTAAAATAAAACAGAAAACAGACGACAGCTGCACTTAGGAAGAGTAGTTACACTTGGAATTGTTTTGGGTTGTCCAGTGCCCTTCGCAGCTGCAGTGCCGTGAACTCAGTTACTATTTTCATTGTTGCCGTTATTGTTTTCTAATGCTTTCATTGCTGCAAGTGTACCAGGATTCTCATTTATTCCTCTATCGAGGGGGTTAAATCGGTGGATAAGGTATGACTCTCGTTGTTCACGTTCTCGATTTGATTTAAATCCCATCTCTAAGAGCGTTACTGATAGTTTGTCGAATGCATGGTTGGGAAGATTGAGATGTTTTGATAGAGGTAGACTTGGGGCTGATTTCGCATGGGCTCTGTGATTATTGAAGCGAATCCTAAATGGTGTTTCTGTTTGTCCGATGTACTGCATACCGCACACGTTGCATTCGAGTAGGTACACCACATTAGAGGTATCGCATGTTAGGTTTCCTCGTATGTTAATCGAAAACTTGGATTGCGTGCTCGTTGCTTTGTCTGTTTCTCGCATCGCCTTACATACAAGACATCGTGGCTTTAAGCAAGGGCAGCATGAATTATTGGGGGGGATGTGTTAATTTGGGAGTGGACAAGGGTGTCTTTGAGGTTACGTGGTCGTCGGTAAACGACGCCTGGAGCGGATGGGAATGCGCGTTTCAGACGTTCACTTTGTTCCAGAATGTTGTAATGTCGTTTAAGAATTTTGTTTACATTGGGGAAGTTTGTGCTGTAAGTCAAGCAGAGGTTTGTTCGTTGTGGGTCTTCTCGTGGTGGTCGCTTCATAAGTAAGTCTTGACGCTTTAGTTTTCTTGCTTTTTGAACAGCATCATTAATTACATGTGGGGGTATTTTTGTTTCTCGAGTATAAGTTTTAGCCTCTGTGAGCTCGTGTCAAAGTCAGCGTCTCTAGAGCAGGTTCGCTTAAACCGGTGAGCCTGGCTGTATGGAATACTGTTTTTACAGTGGCGTGGGTGATCGCTTTGGTAATGGAGGTCTTGTTGTCGATCCGTTGGTTTGCGATATAGGGTTGTAGAGAGCTTCTCTTCTTCTATCGTTATGGTAACATCAAGAAAATTTACGGTAACTTGCGAGTATGTGTGTGTAAAGTATATGTTCGGATGCTGTACATGTACATCATTGTAAGTGTCGATAAAGCTGAGAATTTCGTCCTCGCTGTGGGTACAAGTAAGAAAGATGTCGTCTATATATCTTCTGTATAACATTGGTTTCAAGGAACTTTGTGCAAGAAATTCAGATTCTAGCTTTCCCATAAATATGTTGGCATAATTAGGTGCCATTTTGGTGCCCATAGCGGTCCCGCTGATTTGTCGAAAATACTCTTGGTTAAACTCGAATGAATTGAATTCGAGGACCATCCTCGTCAAAGTTGGAATGGCAGAGAAATCTGGGGTGTTAGATTGTCTATGGTTTGTGTACATGTTTTGTAATGCAGCTATGCCGTCATCGTGAGGAATATTTGTATATAATGAAGAGACATCAAGAGAAACCAAGTACGAATTTTGGGCACACACAGACCATCAATGTCTCGAAGAAAATGTGTGGTGTCTTTTATGTACGACGCGAGGGTGCATGGAATGTGGCTTATTAGTTTGTCCACGTATCCTGATATGGGTTCAGTTATTCTACCTATGCGTGATATGATTGGTCGACCTGGGTTACCGGGTTTATGAATTTTTGGGAGGATGTAGAAGCGACCTGGACGAGGGTATGCTGCTTGCATCAGTTTGTGGTCAGTGTTGGTTATCTTTTCTGCATCCAACAGTTTCTTTAGTTCTGTTGATACGATACGTTTGTATTCGTCTGTCGGATCACCTGGGAGGCGTTCGTAAAATCTTGAGTCGTCTAGTTGGCGGTATGCTTCTCGTAAGTAGTTGGTTGTATTAAGGACTACAATTGCTCCTCCTTTGTCAGCGGGTTTTATTGTTATGTCTGTCCTAGATGCCTAATTTTTCATACTGATTTTTTTCAGATTTGGTCAAGTTTTCTCGGTTTCCTTTCTGTCTGTGGTATTCGCGTACTATATCTTTCTGTACTGCGGTGATATAAAGGTCCAAGCACTTGTCTCGATTACTCTTCGGTGTCCAATCATTTGATTTACGACGGTGAATCGTTTCGTGGTTAGAAGGCCTGTCCAAGAAATATTCGCGCAACCTTAAGCTTCGAGCGAAGTTGTCGAGGTCTCGGAGCAAGTGGAATTCATCGAAAAATTTTGTGGTCGGGCAGAAGCTTAGTCTCTTAGATAGCAGTTTTTCTTCGTCAGGTGACAAGCTCGTGTCCGATAAGTTTACAACCACAGTGTCACAGGGTGGGTTCCTAGATGGGTGCTCGTTTGTACCATTAGTGATTTCCTGGGTGGTGGTGTTGTAATGATAAAGAACTATATCAGGGAACGCGGGTTTGGGCACATGGTCTCTTTTGACTTTATGAATTTTTGTGGTCATGATGACCTGGTATTTATTCTGCTCAAATTCTGGTAATCACGTGATCTCTTCGTTCGATAAAGTGTTGTGGCAGAGAATGGTGTTAGTCATAGCGACCAGTTTCTTTACCTGCTTATCACTGTGATTAAGAGCGATTTCTGTTAATTTAAGAGATGCCTCAAGGAGGACGTTTTTTCATGTTACTTGGTCGTGTTCATCTAGATTTGTAGCGGCTGGTGTGAGGGAGAGCGTCATACCCTTGGGGGCTATTCTAGCACGAAGGTACACTTGCAATGTTGATTTATGCATTTCATGTCTAATTCGTTTGTCAGCAAGTTTTCGTACTTTAAGAAAAGTGGCACTGCAACTGGGAAGCGATAAGCTGGACTTACATTTCAGAAGTCAATCTATATATATATATATATATATATATATATATATATATATATATATATATATATATATATATATATATATATATATATATATAACAGGCATGGACGGAAACCGGTTCCTGCCCACGGCAAGTTACCTTATCACCCACTTTTCTTTCTTAACATTTCGATCAGTCTAATAACTTCCCCTCTACTTTGCTTGGCATAATTGTTGGTTAGATCTCATTACTATTTGGTCCAAACACGGAAAAACGAGCCCTTAAGTATTCACTTCGTTTCTTTATATATATATGGTATGAAGAAAAGCAGAGAGGTTAACCAGAAAACAAGTGTCTGGTTTGCTTCCCTGCACTGGGAAAGGACAAAAGGAGACACAAAAATTAGGAAAAGGAAATGAAAGAAAGTAGGACGGAAGCGAAAACACACAAACACACTAAAACGTCACAATGATCGCAGAAATTTCAGGAGGGCCGTCATCACTTTTCGGCGTGAAGCTCGATGTTTCCGGTACTCCCGAATTAATTTTTCTGAAAGCGACTGGTCGTCGAGGCGTTGCTAACACTGCTGACATGGACTGTCTCTGACACTTGTACTGAGGGCACTGACACAAAATATGTTCGATAGTTTCGTTAGCACCGCAATGATAGGTGCCACCATAGTGCTCTATAAAAAAGCGACAAAATACCAATATTTAAAACTGTGAAACAAGGTTATACGATCTACTCGATGACAAATACCGCGTGCTTACAGGACCTTTTCACAGGCTTACAATGAAATAAGTTAGAAACACGGGTAAATAAAGAATAGCTTAGTAACCTGCCCTTCGCTGATGACTTTGCATTGCGGAGTAACTCGGGGGAGAAATCGGAACTCGTAATTACCAAGTTAGACAAGCAGAAGAGTAAGGTAGGCTTTTAAATTATTCTGCAGGAAATGAAAGTAATGCACAACAACCTCGCTAGAGAAAAAGTACTTCGACATAGGTAGCAGTGCACTTGAAGTTGCAAAGGAGTTCACCTACTGAGGACAGGTAGTAACCGCGGAGCTGAACCACAAGATTGAAGTAACTCTGAAGAATAAGACTGGGGTGGAGCCCGTTTGACAAGCATTCTCAAATTATGAATGGTAGGTTGCCACTGTCCCTCTAGAGGAAAGTACAGGAACGCTGCATCCTACCGGTAGTTACTTACGGAGCAAAAACATGGAGGATTACAGAAAAGCTTCAACTTAAATTGAGGACGACGCAGCGAGCGAAAGAAAGGAAAGCGATAGGTGTAGTTTTAAGAGACGAGAAGCGAACAGAGTGGATCAGGGAACCAACCGGGTTTGAAGATAGTTAATGTCAAGAAGAAGAAATGGACATGGGCGGGGCATGCAGCACAGATAATCACTGATTATTAAAGAAGCAGCGACACCAAATTTCGAACGCTAGATGTGGCGTTCACTCCATTGCTTGGTACGCATAGGTTTTTTTTATCGAAATATTCACTAGTCTTTTATGTTCCCATGCAAAGCACCAAGCCTGATGAATTTTTGTGTGCTTTTGAATTCTCATATGCCGTGCCCACTATTCCATGGCTTTTGATGGGGTAATTTTTTTGCTGCCCCCAACACTCTGTCATAATGGCTGATATATCTAACCTTTATAGATTACCTTGTGCACCGTAAGCTAAAACACTTTCAGTTCTTTTTTTAGCACAGTAGATGTAGGGGTTTTCAAAACTCGGACTCTACCTTCATGAGCTACGCAACAGGACTTGCAAAGGCGATGACATTGGTCACTTACTTCATGTGGCTTTCTTGCGATTGAGCAGCCAGGTGGCTGACTCAACGCCTGGTTCTTATTTTTTCAAAGACAGTGTGTAGACAGTGTGTTTGAAGCGCCTTGCAAGCGAGCAAATCTGTTCACGTGATGGCAGAAGCGTTCGCGTTTTTTCGTGGTGTTTTTTGCAAGCGATGAATGTAGTGTCACACGAGTAAACTGTCGTTATCAGTGTTGGCTGCGAGAAAACGGTAGTGCGTGCATTTTGCCTTATCGTATCGTGGTGACGCGAGAGTTACCCAACGCAGTGCGTAAGAGTGTCGTGTAAAAAACCACTCACCTTCATGAAAGACAGAACTCGTCTCTCGGCCTATGGAGTCTCGTTATTGTGCGCGCTCGTAGACACTTTTCAAACATGCATATTCTTGTCGCGCTCAGCATTGTCACCGTTTTGAACGTGGTCAGTGCCACACTTGTGCCCCTCTGCCATAAGTGACCATTTCCATTTAGAAGTGATAACACTGTGCACGTTTCGAAGTAATTTAAGTGTCGGCGTTGACGTAATTGGTAGCGAGGAAAAAATAATCCCTTGCACGACCAAAACATTCAGAAGGTACAATTAAAATAAAAAATACCAGAAAGTTTTGGGTTCGTGCGTAAGGACTGAAACCAATTGCTGGAAAGATGCATCCCAGAACAGAGCAACGATATTTGTTAAATATTTTTCTGAAAAATATATAAGAGAAGGAAAGGCAGGAAGGTCTCTGTAACGCACCATATTTTCGAGGCAGAAGCGTAGAATCATGCCAGACGTCAAAACATGTGAATTGAGTAACGAGGGGCTGTTACAAAGGACCGCCTGGTAAAGCGCTCAGACATAAGGCCGCAGCATAACCATGGACAAAGTGAAGAGTTGCGCAGGTTCGTGTGTTGCTCTATGGGTGCGTAGTGGGCCCTTGGCTTATTTGCAAAAGGAATACTTAGGGCGCAGCGGGAACTATGCTGGTGGTAGGCATACCATGATATATACTGTGACGCGCACAGTCGCTCGTTTCCTTACGGCACGGTTGCGGCATGCAGTGAGATCCGAATCCGGCTTGTTCAGAAGGGATGCTCACGACAATCGATTTCGCTATCGCCATCTGCACGTGAAACTCAAGTGTTCTCAAGTATTTCATGAACTTGAAAGCGACTGCCCTTCGATGCGTGAGACGAAATTTCGAGGCAATATCGGCAGCCTACTTTACCAAGTCAAGGAACACTGACCAGCCGAGGTAACATATTGGATATGCGAATGAAGCTACAGCGGTGGAGGTCATATTTTCAATTCCAACTATGATTACTACATTTCGGCGGAGGCTAAGATTCGCTGTATTGAAGCGAAAGAACGAGAGTGCTGAAGGAAAGGCGTATCGTAAAGCAAGGCGAAGGACAGAAAGCAAAAAGGGACGATACAAGCGATTTCTCTTCCTGCCTTGCTTTGCATTATGCTTTTCCTTCAGCACTATATTGTTTGCGCTGCAATTCCTTTCAACATGTACTTTCAGCAATTAGCCCAAATAACCGTCCTTCTTCTTTGTACCGAGGCTGAAGTGCGCGCTGTGAACAGTGTTCGACCATAATGAATCGAGAGCCCCCCATCGCACTTCACTGCACTTCCGACTCGAGCAAGTGAAGACTTGTTGGCAGGTTTCAATCAATCAATCAATCAATCAATCAATCAATCAATCAATCAATTGTTTTCCACTTCAGGAAGTAGATGGCATGCGAAGAAAAAGTTGTTGTGAGCTTGACTAGGCTTCCCAGCCAATTACAGTTCAGCATGTAGTGATGGCATACCCAAAGTGGTGTACACAAGCATAAACACACAGAAAGCATACATTATTCTACACGCAATAAAAAAACATCAAGGATAAGCTCAAAGCGGACATTTTAGACATAAGCTCACCAAAAAAGCATGGCGTGCAGACTTGCGTCAATAAATGTCAAAATCATTTTGCGATAACAGGTTTAACACAGAGGCCAAGGTTGTTCTTGGCATCTGGGCCCCGTAATTTGTGCGCGGTGTTCTTGCTTCGTACTTTCTCATGAGCCGTAAGGGATACGAAGAAGAAATAATTCAGGTAATTCTGCCGAATCTGTAAGCATTGAAATATTGTTGTTTATTTCATACGTATATCTAAAAACAAGGCGTAAGTTATACGTGTTGAAAACTGTAGGGATATCGGCAGCTTGGAAGAGCTGTGCAGAAGGGAGATCTCTGGCTAAGTTATAAGTGATGCGCAAAGCTTTCTTTTGTAGGACGTAGAGCATCTTTGAGGATGTGCGCGTGCCAGTGCCCCATACAAGTTGGCAATATTTCACTTGAGACATAAACAAAGATTTAAAAAGCAAAAATTTGACATTTGTTTGAAGACACAGTTATTGCGGTATAAGTGGCCAACAAAACGCGAGACAGCTAAACACACGTGGTTGATATGCACATCCCACATTAACTTTTCCGTAAACCAAACACCAAGGGTTTTACAATATGCTTTGATTTCTATCTTTTGGGAGCTATAAGTCAAAGATTCACAAAATGATACAGTTTAACCCATAAAGCGAAAAATGATCGCTTTCGTTTTGGCTGCATTAATTTCTAGTGCATTTAGTTTCGACCAGCTTTCCGATTCGGCAAGCATTTCGTTAGCTTTTCTTATAAACTCATTGGGATTTTCACCGCTAAAAAATACACTGGAGTCATCCGCATATGTAACATAAAATGAGTTATCAAGAATTTTTACAATGTGATTAAAATATAAATAAACAGAAAAGGCCCCAGTATACTTCCCTGCGGCACACCTGAGGTAAGACCTAGCATTTCTGATTAAAGCCCATTAACATTAAAGTATTGACGTCGATGCGACAAATAAGAGTTCATGAGTTTAGCGGCACGTCCTCAAATCCTATAGTTTCAAGTTTGGCAAGAAGTATTTTATGATTTAAACTATCGAAGGCTTTCTTAAAGTCAATTAGAAGTGCTAGTATTAGGCGTATTTCTTCAATGTTTTCAAGAATGAATTCTTTCTGCGCCAGCAACGCAGTTTCAGTCGACCTATTTTTACTGAAACCGCATTGGAATGGTGTCATATTGTTGATTCCTTCAATGAAACTGGATAGAAGTGTTAAAATAGCTTTTTCTAAGCCCTTGAAAAAAACAGGAAGTAGCGATATTGGCCTATAATTAGCAACGTTATTCTTATTGCCTTTCTTGAAGACCGGGGTAACTTTAGCGACCAGAATTTGAACAGGGAAGGTAAAGGTAAAGGTTAAAAATGTCCTAAGGTAAAAGTTGTACGTCGTAAGGTAAAGGTTAAAAATGTGGGTCAGCGGGACTGAAATGAGGTCGATAACATGTTGAACAGGCAATATTTGTAAGTTGTCTCCATCCAACGAAGTCCTGTGTGTAGGGTTACGAAACATCGTGGCAACTTCTAGGCTGTCAACAGGAGAAAGAAAAACACTTCCGTGGACACTCGGCGAAATAAATTTCAATGCGTCTATGCTACTACTGAACTGGGAATGCGCAAGGAAAGACTTATTTAAAGAATTAGCAAGTGAAGGACCGCTCGTTTGAGTTCTATTGCAAATCATTTTATCAGGTATGTCTCTTTTACATCCAGGATGCAGAAGAGTGGATAGATGCTGCCAGAGAGCATCGCTATGGCTACTGCTGCGCTGAAAAATGTTCGCATAATACTGCGTCTCAGCATCTCTAATATCCTTGTTCCATGTATTTCTATACGCCCTGTACTCCGATAGTGTTGAAAGGCCTCTAGTTTTGATAAATCATTTATAAAGCTGGACTTTAACACTGATGTGACGATGCGAAAAACAATTAATCCAGGGCTTCCAAATTTTATTTCGACGTGATGCTTTCTTCATTGGGAAATGCTCAGAGCATAATGCTCTAAAATTAATAATAAATGTTTTATATGCAGTATCCGCTTCCACTGTGCAGTTTACGTCATCACATGAAGTATTCCGTATAGCAGCACGAAATTATTCATGGCTGTTATTTGTTATTGAATGGTAGTATCGAGTTCACTGTAATGGACGTTTACTCGTTTGCCT
Organism: Rhipicephalus microplus; assembly: GCF_043290135.1. NCBI lineage: Eukaryota > Metazoa > Arthropoda > Arachnida > Ixodida > Ixodidae > Rhipicephalus > Rhipicephalus microplus. The sequence goes on from NC_134701.1 coordinate 95,237,984, forward strand.
CAGTGCACACAAAAATATTCCCATATCTGCGTTTAATCTGCAAATGTCGTCGAAAGACGATAGTCTTGCGTGAGAAGAGAGTGAACAAGACATTTGTTTGATGTTCTGCACAAGAAAATATGTGAATGGTATTCTGGAGGCGCTGTGTTATAGTGCCTCGAGCATGCTGCGGAGGCGAACGAGCGCATCAAGTCACGTCACATGTGAGACATGAGCGCCAACTGGCAGTTGTTTTTTTCAGAAACAAAGCGCGTAGCTCTGAGACGGGTGTGCGCGCCCACCTCAGAGGTGATAAGGTGTAGAACGCAAGGCGACGGGTACGTGCCACTACCGTATCGTTTTAGCAAAGCGTTGGAAACACTTGCCTTTCCTTGCAACCGTTGGATGGTCAGCGCAGCGTGATAAGCGCTACAGTCCTTAGTATTACCAAAGTATGCCTTTTCTGATAAAAAACGAACATGCAGAATATATACGTGTTGTTATGGTGTCTCAGATATGCGCAATAATTGCTCTTTATTTGACAATCGCACACGTATGAACGCTGATTCTCGAGCAACATTGGTGGTCGCTGCGGATGGGGTCGGCCGTTCAAGGTACCCGGTTCAGAGTACCCAGTTCGTGGTAACGGTGTACAAGTAGACAAATAGACAAATGGACAGACTGACAGACCAAAGTTTTTGCGTCGGAAGTCCCCAAGAAAGACTATCGTCTTTAATATTTCAGGCCGATCAGCCTGTTGTTCGTTGTGCACAAGCTATTTATGGTGGTCGTAACAGTTTGGCAAACATGAGAGAAGATACTTCGGCAAGAAGCATTGGAGACAGATACAAGATACTACCGCAGTAATTGTATACGATGCTGCACTTTGCGATTGTATTTTAGGATACTTCGATACATTCGCAAACGTGTTAATATTGTCACGCAGCAAAGGACAACGCAGTTGTCTATGAGGAAAACAAGTTTATTGGAGCGAACCTGTGCTCCCCTAACAACTGAAAAAATACACAGGCGGCGAAGCAGTGGCCAGCAAAACGACGGGCACGCTAGTGAGCGTCGGCGATCGAATGACGTGGCATCGGCTGTGCGGGAATTTACATCCCTCGGCGCGAGGGTTTCTCGAATAGTCGAATTGTATCGGGAACGCCGTGATAGCGTTTGTTAGAAACGCTGTTCGTTCGAACAGCGTTTCTAACAAACAACGCTTGAAGCGTTGTTTCTATCGAACAACGCCTGAAGCGTTGTTCGATAGCGTTTGTTCGAAACGCTGCGGTAGCGTTTGTTCGAAACGCTGTGAAAACAGCGGTAGCACAGGCCGGCGCAGCCAGGCCGAAAAAACAAAACACAAATAAACAAACCCAATGCATGGTTCGCGGCATTACCCCCCCTCTAAGAGTGCATCGACCCGATGCTAACATAAGGGACAGTCCACACAAATTAAAAGTTCGCCATCGTCCGTAGAAAGGTTTTAAGCGAACCACATGGACGACTTCGGGCCGCGTGCGTCGTCGTGATGTACGGGAGTCACCATCGGGGATCACTTCGTACGTTAGTTCGCCAACACGTTGTAAAATCTGGTAGGGTCTGAAATAGCGTCGTAGAAGTTTCTCACTGAGTCCACGTCGTCGAATGGGAGTCCAAACCCACACACGATCTCCAGGATGATACTCGGCGTCTCGGCGTCGGAGATTGTAGCGTCCGGCATCCACCAGTTGTTGGTCCGGTATACGAGCTCGAGCGAGCTGGCGGGCCTCCTCCGCACGTTGGAGGTATCCTTGGACGTCGGCGTTGAGGTCGTCGTCTTCTACGTGCGGAAGCATGGCGTCGAGCATCGTAGTCGGTCGTCTTCCGTAGACGAGCTCGAACGGTGTCATCTGCGCGGTTTCTTGAATAGCCGTGTTGTACGCAAACGTGACGTACGGGAGGACTTCGTCCCACGTCTTATGTTCAATGTCGACGTACACAGACAGCATATCCGCGATTGTCTTATTGAGCCGTTCTTTTAGTCCAGTCGTATGAGGGTGGTACGCCGTCGTTCTTCGGTGATCTGTGTTGCTGTAGCGTAAGATTCCTTGCATGAGCTCCGCAGTGAAGGTCGTTCCGCGGTCCGTGATTAGGACCTCAGGGGCTCCATGTCGCAGCACAATTTTGTTAATAAAGAACTTTGCAAATTCTTGTGCAGTTCCCCTAGGAAGAGCGGTGGTCTCTGCGTAGCGCGTCATGTAGTCTGTCGCTACGACAATCCATTTGTTCGCGGATCGGGATGTAGGGAATGGGCCCAGAAGGTACATTCTGATCTGTTGGACGGGCCAAGTTGGGACGGCGATCGGCTGCAGAAGTCCGGCTGGTCTCGTCGGTGGTGTTTTTCGTCGCTGACAGTCACGGCAGCTCCGGACGTAGTGGGTGACATCGGATGTAAGGCGGGGCCAGAAGTATTTCGCCTTGATTTTTGTAATCGTGCGAGCTGTTCCGAGATGTCCGGAAGACGGGTCGTCGTGGCACACTTCCAAAATTTCGTCACGAAGGTCTGCGGGGATGACAAGTAGATAATTCATTCTCGTTCCGGGGTTGAAATTCTTCTTCACTAGGATGGAGTTTTTGAAGCTGAACGGTGGTAAGTTGCGCTTGAATGCCCTAGGCATGGTGACGTTGCGTCCTTCGAGGTAGTCGATCATGGCGCGGAGGTCAGGGTCGGCACGCTGCTGGGCGGCTAGGTCGCTCTCTGTCACGACTCCGAAGAACGCGCTGTCTTCATCGGAGTCCTGTGGTGGTGGGTCGACGGGGGCGCGGGACAGGCAGTCGGCGTCGGAGTGTTTCCTGTCGGATTTGTAGAATATTGTAACGTCAAACTCTTGCAGGCGCAAGCTCCACCGCCCAAGACGGCCAGAGGGGTCCTTCAATTTAGCGAGCCAACACAGCGCATGACGGTCTGTCACAACCTTAAACGGTCTACCATAGACGTATGGGCGAAATTTTGAAATGGCCCATATGATAGCCAGGCACTCTTTCTCGGAGGCAGAGTAGTTTCTCTCCTCCTTCGACAGACCACGGCTTGCACAGGTGATTACCTTTTCGTAACCGCTTTGCTTTTGGACGAGGACGGCACCCAAACCGATATCACTGGCGTCCGTGTGCATTTCTGTTTCGGCATTTTCGTCGAAATGAGCGAGCACGGGCGGGTTTCGCAGGCGTTGTTTCAGCTCGCAGAATGCCTTTTCTGGGTCGTTTTCCCAGCTGAAAGGGGTGCTTTCTTTCGTCAGGTGCGTGAGTGGCTCTGCAATGCGTGCGAAGTTTGCGACGAAGCGCCGGTAGTATGCGCACAGTCCGAGAAACCTTTGCACGCCCTTCTTATTTTTTGGCCTTGGGAAGTTCGCAATGGCTGATGTTTTTGCCGGGTCAGGTAGGACTCCCGCGGCGTTCACGACGTGACCCAAGAACTTGAATTCCTTGTACGCGAAACGGCACTTTTCAGGCTTCAGCGTTAACCCCGATGTACGAATGGCCTCGAGTACAGATTCCAACCTTGTGGAGTGTTCGTCGAAAGTCCGGGCGAATACGACAACGTCGTCGAGGTATACGAGGCAAGTGTGCCACTTCAGGCCTACTAGCACAGTGTCCATGACTCTCTGAAACGTTGCGGGCGCCATGCACAGCCCAAACGGCATCACCTTGAACTCGTATAGACCGTCCGGGGTTATAAATGCAGTCTTCTCTCGGTCTCTCTCGTCCACTTCAATTTGCCAGTAGCCGGTCTTCAGATCCATGGATGAGAAGTACTTGGCGTGGCAGAGGTGTTCGAGGGCCTCGTCGATTCGTGGCAGGGGGTACACGTCCTTTTTGGTGATTTTGTTTAGTCTCCGGTAGTCAACGCAGAATCGTAAAGTGCCATCTTTTTTCTTCACGAGTACAACCGGCGCAGCCCACGGACTTTTTGATGGCTGTATTATGTCGTCGCTGAGCATGTCATCAACTTGAGTCGGGATGGCTTCGCGCTCGTGTGAAGAAACGCGGTACGGTGACTGTCTGGTAGGTCGGGCTCCATCTTCGGTTATTATCCGGTGCTTCGCCAAAGGTGTCCGACGTAACTTCGAGTTCGAGGAAAAACAGTCGCTGTAGCGACGGAGCAACTCCAGTAATCTGTCCCGATTTTCTTGCGACAGCGCCGGGTTCACGTCGAAAGGATGTGGCAGCCTGGAAGCATCTGCGCGTGCGCGTTCAAAGGTGGCGACCGCGATCACTTGACTCGCTTCTTGCGTTTCTTCGAGGAACGCAATTGCAGCGCCCTTGTTTAGATGCTGGTACTCCTCGGTGAAATTGGTGAGCAAAACGTGAGATCTGCGTTGCTTAAACCGCGCAATGCCTCTTGCGACAGACACACCGCGGTCTAGAAGCAACCTTTGGTCAGTCTCCACGATAGCGTCGACGTCAGGAGCAGCACCTTCACAACAGACGGCGATCATGAAGCTTGCGCGAGGTGGCAGGGTGACGTGATCATCGGCGATCCTTACAGCAGCACGGTGTCCGAGGTTCGGCTGCGGCGTCGTGGAGTGACCGGAAGAAAACGTTATCGACCTGGTCTGCAGATCAATTATTGCGCCATTGTCCGTCAAAAAGTCCATTCCGAGAATTACGTCGCGGGAGCAGTTAGGCAAAATGACGAACTCCGAAGGGTACGTAGTGCCGTCTATGGTGACGCGCGATGTGCACATTCCACTTGGGGTCACGAGGTGGCCTCCTGTTGTGCGTATGTGCGGACCGTTCCATCTGGTCGTAACTTTCTTTAGCTTGGACGCGAATGACCCGCTCATGACCGAGTAGTCGGCTCCCGTGTCGATGAGGGCGACTACGTCAAGGCCGTCGACGGACAACTGGACGTCGGATGCCGCTTTCCTCGAATTTCGGGTGCGTCGGGGCGTCGTATCGCGGCTTGCACGTGTTGATGGTCGGGCACTATGCGTCGTCATCGTCGTCTTCTCAGCGGCAGGCTTCGTCATTTAGGGTACGCGTCGCGCAGTGTAGCTGTCGTCATTGTCGGGGGTCTCGTCAGGGTGTCGTCGGATCGTCGGGATGAGGGCATGTCGTGAATCACGGTCTTGCGTCGTTGGAAGGTTTTCATTCTCTCGCCGTTGTGCAACTTCACCTCCAGAAGTTGCTGCTTTTAGTTTCCACCTCGTGGGCTGGGGGACCTTCCACGGGCGAAGTCAGCATGGCTGCGACGGTTGGGGGATTGGAACGGGTAGGGCGACGGCGAACGGTTGAAACGGGATGGTCCACGGCTGGTGTTCGACAGGTGTTCTTCGATCTCAAATGGGCGCTGGCCGGATCGCGGGCGGGGTGCGTCGACGGAGAACCCACACAAACCCAGCCTCTTGTACGGGCAGCGGCGGTAGACGTGGTCGGCCTCTCTGCAGTGGTAGCACAGCGGACGATTATCTGGCGTTCGCCACACCTCGGTCTTCCTGGGCGCCTGGTTTCGGGTTACAGGGGGTCGGGCGGGCGACATTGAGCGGCGGTACGGCGGGCCCTCTTGATAACGGGTTGGGACGGGTCGGGGTCGACGAGCAGCAGCGGAGTAGGTCATCGCTTGTTGTTCGCAAGATGCTTCCGACGGCGTGTAATTCCCCAGTGCTTGCTGAACCTCCTCGCGGACGACGTCAGTGAGGGAGGCGACTTGGGGCTGCGGCGTTGCTGGGAACAATTTCCTCAGTTCCTTGCGAACGACGGCGCGGATGGTCTCCCGCAAGTCTTCCGTCGCCAATCCAGGGGCGTTTACCGGGTTCACCGAAAGGGTGTTGAGTGGTCTATCGTATTGCCGCGAACGCATATCCAAGGTCCTCTCGATCATCGAAGCCTCGGTGACGAACTCAGCGACGGTCTTAGGGGGGTTGCGGATGAGTCCAGCGAAGAGCTCTTGTTTAACTCTCCGCATCAGAAAGCGCACCTTCTTCTCTTCTGCCATTTCGGGGTCAGCTCTCCGGAACAGCATCTTCATCTCCTCAGCGAACAGTACAACACCTTCGTTAGGGTGTTGCATTCGCGTCTCCAACAAAAGGGCGGCTCGTTCTTTCCGCACAACCGTAGCGAATGTTTTGAGGAATTCACTCTTAAAGACAGTCCAGTTGGTTAGGGAGCCTTCATGGTTCTCAAATCACGTTCGACTGCATCCTCCAAATAGAAGAAGACATGACGAAACGTTTCTTCGTCATACCACCTGTTAAAGTTGCGGATGCGCTCCAGCTTCTCCAGCCACTCTTCCGGGTCTTCACCAGGAGATCCTCGGAATGATGGGGGCTCACGAGGTTGTTGCAGAACGACGGGAGGGTTGGTAGCGCTGGTCATGGTGCCTGCGTTGATCATCGTGGTTTTTACGTCTTCTTTCCTTTTTTTTTTATCCGAGAGCAGTCCAAACTCTGGCTGAAGGCCTTGCTGTCGGCCTTGCTGTCGGCGGCTGACACGAGTTGGGCGTGCTTGTTGGCTTGGCAATGGCCTAGGGTTTATGTACCCCGCACCTCCACCAGATGTCACGCAGCAAAGAATGATGCAGTTGTCTATGAGGAAAACAAGTTTATTGGAGCGAACCTGTGCTCCCCTAACAACTGAAAAAATACACAGGCGGTGAAGCAGCGGCCAGCGAAACGGCGAGCACGCTAGTGAGCGTCGGCGATCGAATGACGCGGCATCGGCTGTGCCGGAATTTATATCCCTCGGCGCGAGGGTTTCTCGAATAGTCGAATTGTATCGGGAACGCCGTGATAGCGTTTGTTAGAAACGCTGTTCGTTCGAACAGCGTTTCTAACAAACAACTCTTGAAGCGTTGTTTCTATCGAACAACGCCTGAAGCGTTGTTCGATAGCGTTTGTTCGAAACGCTGTGGTAGCATTTGTTCGAAACGCTGTGAAAACAGCGATAGCACAGGCCGTCGCAGCCAGGCCGAAAAAACAAAACACAAATAAACAAACTCAATGCATGGTTCGCGGCAATATAGACACGCATATAAAGTAGTGGACACCTATGCACGAAAAGCTCTGTTTGAAAGCTGCTGGAATGTCCCCACTTTCATTTAACAGTAATCATATGTCTGCTAGTATATCAAAAGTTTTGCCTTCTTGCTCAAAACACGTAGTTCACTTCGGAAAGAAGTTAATAGGGTTTGTATCAGCTATCTGCTTAACAGGACACCTCTTTATACACTTCGTTGAGAACAGTTCTGTGTGGTCAATTTTGTTAATAATAGAAGTCGCGGCTGATCTTGAGGAAAGACCAGAGGGTGGCCATGTAATCACAAGTGCTTCGGTGCATAACAATGAACTGCTCCAATTGTCGAAGTTTATCGGGCAATCTGCGAGGGCAAGTTAATCATTGTTGAGATATATGCGTTGCAATAGGATCAAAATGTGGGCCAGTTGGTAATTCATTTTCTTCGTTCAGCGAACTGGGAGCGCAGAGAAAAAACACAAAGGACGAAGCGAGGAACCACACAACACGAGCGCATGAGCGCTCGTGTTGTGTGGTTCCTCGCTTCGTCCTTTGCAGAAGAAAAGCAGGTAAATGGAGGGGAAGGGGGGGGGGGGGACTTGCGCGAAAAAGTTCGGGGGAGCAGAGGTTCCCAATCCCTCCCCCTCCCTTTGGCTACGTCACTGTCGGCGGAACGGGTTGTTGCAAAAGCGCACAGGTCTTATTTTGTACACCTGTGATTGCGGATCTTGTTCTACACATAATAGCTTGCAGCGCACTCAGAGACACATAAAAAAGGGAGTCGGAGTTTGTCTGCTTGTGTCGCTCCTTCGTCCGTGCCTCGGAGTGCGCTGTGAGGTAATATAGTTTTTCACAAAATAGCCCGGTCAAAACCCTTGTTTCTTCCGCACACCAGTGATAGCACGCTCCAGCTTTATTGCTCGAAGACGCTACCTAATGAACTAGTGTTTTCGTGTATTGGGCGTGATCCTAATAATGGTTCTTAAAATTTTACGTCCCAAAACCGCAATTTTAGTACGAGGAGCGCCGTTGTGAAGGGATCTAGAAATATTGAGCAGCTGAACGTCGAGGATGGACATCGAGGAGCATACATGGACCTCTACCATTTTACCCCCATGGAAAGCGGCTGCCGCAGTCGGGACCGTGGTCGGTTCACAGAACGATCGATTACAATATCGAAGATTTCAAAACACTGCTGCGCGGCTTTCAACGAGCTGTACCAACACTTTTGGCGGCTTTATTGAGATCACACACACACAAAAAAAGAGGATGGCTCAGTATAGCTGGGCAATGCGTTGCACGAGCAGGCATAGACGTCATCCTTGAACTGGGTTCTATGGCCGAGGAAGCGTGTTCGGCTTTCCTTGTGTGGTGGGTCTGGAACGCCAAAGACGCACAAGCACATTGGGTGGCTGCCTCAAGGCTTTCAACGACCGCACCATTGTAGTGAAGAAACAAAGACAACACCCTTTCACTGGACAAATGGTCAGTGGCAATATACATATATGCACTATAAATTTATAGCGATGACGTCTTACATTATGTGTCATCGAAATAGTTGAATAAGAATGAAGCAGTGTTGAACTGAAGTAATTTAGCAAATTGGCCTAGTTAGAACGTACTAATCATGATCAGCGCACAAAAAAGGACAAAGAAACATATATTAAGAAAGTGAATGACACAAGCACTGAATCAGTGACCTAAATTTTTTTGGCAGTTGTAATGTCAACGTGGAAACTGAATTTCATGTTTCATTTTTTCTTTCAGAAAAGTCAGCCGATCGACAGCATATGCTAGGAACCTGCGTGAATGCCAATGTGAATGAACAAGTGCATTAAAAGTGTTGTGACTTGCACTGAAGAATTGCTAACTTTACAGACCATTCTTATAGAATGCTTGTACCGTACGTTCGCTCAATCAACACTAGTACTCACCTTCAGCACATTTGACATTACTAGAAAATGGAGCTTCCTTACATGAGGGTTGTAGGAATAGTCTATGAATAAGAGAGGCGTATACTATATCAGAACATAAATGAATCAAGCTTAGGTGACATAACTTCACAGAGTCAATCAGTTGCACTCGTGCTTTCCTGTGGAAACGCATCTTCTTGTAAAAGCCGCATGCACAGTTTTCATGAAGTGTAACTCCAATGCTCAGCCACCTTAGTGGGAATAGTCTGATTGATGCGAAACGCAAAGCGCTGGACGCTGTTGCCGAGGTAATACGTCGGTATGCTCACAGAGTAGGTCAGCAGGCGAGATTAACATCTCGGCAAAAGAGCACCAAGTTCCGGTAAAGTAACGTCGATTCATCTGTTTCAGGACATGCTGCGGAGCGTTCGACTTAAGCTTGCTGACCACTGTACATAGCACTCAAGCAGAAATTCGGTTGCTTTATGATGTGTATCGACATATTGTTCAAATGGATAGGAATTCGGCACTCGCTCGACACTGTCTCTGCCAGGCATTTTACGTTTGTCGCTTTTCCTTTTGACCATTGTCACTGCAGTGAGTAACGTCTGACTGTGAATGCGGAATTTCATCATGTCCTGTATTCAACCCTCATACTTCACAGAAGCTGACCGAGGTGAAGCAGGGCCTCAACTGCGAGGGCTTGGGCTGCGTCTTCACGAAGATTTGTGACATGAGCCCTGACGGTCTCGTAAGTATGCCGGGATAACGTTCAACACCTGCGAATTCGCTTTTATTAACTACGCTTATGAGGTCTCTGCGGCATGTGATGCAACGTTTTCTGAATTGCTAACAGGAAAGTAGACGTGCTATCGCGCTCAGTATGAGTTACACTGCCGGAGCGCGTGGCCAAGTGCACTCATCCCAGTGTCACCAATCGTGGAGAGTTTTCGGAGGGTAGTACTGTCCCATGTGTGCGCATCACTTCCCCCTGTCTTAACGTTTTCCTTCGTTTTGCCTATCCCGATATTACGTTCGAAACGATAACTGTCGCCGTGGCGTAACGCCCCAATTTCAACTTTTCTTTTGTGGAGCTCTATAAATCGCAAACAGTTCGTGAATTAGACAACAAATTGTCATCATTCAGGTGCGACCACGTCAAGCAATGTTAAGCATATGTTTGCCTAGTTAAAATAACAGTTAACACTAGGGTCTCCACCATGCCTAGTTAAGTTAAGCGTAGTGAAGAAAAATAATGTCAACCTAGACGTACTGCAACCTAATCAGGTAGGCATAATTATTATAATTGACTGGAAGATTATTATATTTATTTAGGTGAATTGAGGTTTATAATGTGCTCAGTAGGGCCAAGCTGGCTAAGATGAGCCGAGCTAATGCTTATTAACACTAATTAAAAGTGGACCTTGCTGGTGATATTTATGCTAATTGACTGTACAAGCAAACGTTTAGTTGGGGTGAAACTTAACCAAAACCAACTCGGGCCTCTAATGTGCAATATATATCAAAGAAAGTAATAAGCCTAATTAGGTTATAGTTAAGCTAATAGGTTTATTAGGAATGCAGCCTAATCCAGAGCAAGCACAGACTATGCAAGTAAGGCCAAATAAATTAAATACTAATTTATGCTTATTACGAAAGTCACGTACTTAACAAGTTGTTGCAGTTATTTCTAAGCGATGCCTTTGTCAAACCTGATCAATACGTAGCTAATAGCCGTTTGTGACATTGTAATCAGATGAACGCTTCGTGTATTAGCTTGCGAATGCTGGTGTACCTTGTCAAGCCAAGACCAGCCGAGTGAGGAACCAGTTCTGCTAGGCCCATGGCTTGCGCGACTTAGTGCGAACTGGGCATATGTTTTTTTTCTTTTCCCTGCGTGTTCTCACCGTCGTTGTCATTGACAGGTAATCACCCAGAGGGTGCTGTTAAAAAAAAAGATATGCTGTCCCCGCAGGGGTGTCTGTGAAAGCAGGCGTTTGGTGTGTAGCGACACCACGGGCCTGAGCTAACGGGGGGGGGGGAGGTATGACTCCCTCTCACGCCTAGCCGTGCGTGTCTTTGCCGTGTCCGGGGAACAGGGGATATTGGGGGTTAAGCCGACGCTGGATGGTTGGACCTTTAATGCCCCTCAGCAGAGGGAACAGACCTCTTTGGCCCCGGCTTCACGTACACGGCACCCCTTGGCTCACCCACCCAGGGGAAATTGGCAGTCACCTTTTCCAATCTCTCTCCTCCTAACCTTCGTCTTTATCTCTCACTTTCTATCTGTCCTGTCATCTTCTCTCTTCCGTTTATTTCCAAATTTCCTGGCGGCGAATGTTAGCCTGGTGCACCTATCAACCTAGGATAATTATAACAGGTTATAGAGGCGATGTACGGCTGGCGTCTCCAAGTGTTTGCTTTCAACCTTGTAGCGTCCCCATGTTGGGCTCGGTGGTGGGTGGCCACCATCGCCGCCGAACTTTATAGTATTTTATGGCAAAAGCTCCCCCCTCCAACTCCTGATCGCTTTCTGAAAAGGTGGCGCACCGAAGACACTTTTCTGCCTAACACACCAAAGCCGACATTCCCAAAGTACCATGTTATCCACAGTCAAAACGAAAAGAAGACAGTCCGAGCCATTGCACCTTTCCTCGTTTCCAAAACTCTCACAAAAGCAATAGGCCCAGGTTATAAAGTGACCAAAATGGGAAGTGCCGATCTTCTTCTGGAGGTTCGTGACAAAGCTCAGGATGAGAAGCTGCCTAAGCTTGTAGAATTTGGGGAAACCCTGTTTTGGTGGGCCCACACAGGTCCATGAACACTGTCCGTGGCATTATTTCTGATGATGATCTTACTGAACTTTCTGAAAGTGAGCTGCTCGAAGGTTGGCAGGACCAGAACATGGTCAAAGTCCAAAGAATAACAATACGGCACAACAACAAACTGACCCCTAAAAAGACGTAATAATTACCTTCGGAACAAGTGACCTACCAGAATCAATCAAAACCGGCTATTGTAAGCTCCGTGTAAGACCATACATTCCCAACCCCTGTCGATGTTTCAAGTGTCAACGTTTCGGTCATGGATCGCACAGTTGCAGAGGGCGTGCCACTTGCGCAAAGTGCGCATCCATTCAACACATATCGGACAACTGCACCTCAGAAACTACTCATTGTTCGAACTGTGAAGGAGATCACGCTGCCTACTCACGATCATGCCCCGCATGGAAAAAGAGAAACAAATAGTAAAATTCAAAGTCAAATTCAGTCTCTTATTTCAAGAAGCATGCCAACGCTTCGCACTACACAACCCATCTTATCCCTCCTTCGCAGGTGTGACGCACCGGGGCGCCGCACCACATGTTTCTGCACCCGCGAATGTCACACAGTGTGTGGCCGCGGTCGTGCCACCAGTGCCTCCGGCTGGAGCAGCCTATACTGCTCCGCCACCTGACAAACAGGGCCGGCAGACCCCCGTGTCTGCTGATCCTCGGACCACTGCAAGCGCAGGTAGGTCCGAAAGTTCTATGACCATCCCTCTGAGCAGGCACCATTCACCACCTCACAAGAGGTGATGTATACAAGACCCACTCCTTGGACGCCGAAGGATAGGCGCAACTCCTTGGAGCGTGCAAAAAAAAAAAAAACTCGAATCAGGGGGCCCCCAAACACAACACTTTTGTACACACAGCACCACACAACATTAAAATGACACAAATACTACAGTGGAACGTCAGAGGACTGCTGAGAAACCTCGACGATATTCAGAAACATTTACACAAACACACACCTAAGGTGCTGCGCGTACAGGAGACACACCTGAAACCTAAACACACCAACTTTTTACGTCATTACGTTACTTTTCGGAAGGACCGGAATGATGCCATTGTGCCATCCGGTGGTGCTGCCATTATAGTCAATCAAGGAATTGCATGCACACATCTAGCACTACAAACATCCCTTAAGGGGGTGGCTGTTCGAGCAGTTCTTTTGAATAGCTCGTCACCATCTGCTCTCTCTACATACCTCCACAACACCATCTTGAAAAGCATGAATTCGAGTCCCTCGTGGACGAACTTCCAGAACCCTACCTTGTCCTAGGGGATTTAATTGCACATGGTAGCATCTGGGGTGACTCTCGCTTCGATGCGCAAGGTCGCCTGATTGAACAGTTCTTTTTTTCTTCCAGTGTGCCTCCTGAATCGGAAAGAGGCAACATATTACAACATCGCTAACAATACGTACTCAGCAATAGACCTCAGCACAAACATCCCCATCGCTCTTGCCTCTACTTCAATGGGAAGTCATTATTGATCCATATGGAAGTGACCACTTTCCTATCGTTATCAGCACATCAGTAATAAATACATGTCTAACACAGGTTCCCAAATGGCTCACCCACGAAGCCGATTGGGAGAAGTTTCAAAAAAGGACTGTATTAACTTGAACTGACATGGTGGCGTTAAGCATAGAGGATGTTGTGCGCTACTGTCCAGCTTTCTTGGTTGATGCAGCTACGAAAAGTATTCCCCAAACATGTGGACCGTCAGGAAAACGACGAGTCCCATGGTGAAATAATGAGTGCCGTGATGCGCGAAGAAATAAAATAAGGCATGGAAGTTGCTTAGTGACTCGCCGACTGCCGAGAATCTTGTAAACATTAGGAACATGAAGTCGCAAAGAAGGAGGACGCGCCAACAGGCGAGAAGAGAAAGTTGGCGGAAATTTTTATCAGGGCAATAATTCACACACAGATGCGGCGAGAGTCTAGAGCATGGTTGGTAAGGTGGCAGGACGAAAAGCACATTCACTTCCTTTAGTGAACACACAAGGGGAGAGTTTGGAAGACCAGGCTAACACTCTCGAAGCGCACTTCGAACAGGTCTCCAGCTCATCACACTATAGTAAAGCGTTCCGACGATACAAAACCAAAATAGAAAAAGAGAGATTAGAGCGGAAGCCCACAACACATGAGCCATACAATGAACATTTCTGTTTGGCTGAACTACAAGCTTCACTTACCTGCTGCAATTGAATCTACCCCAGGCCCGGACCGTGTGGCATATGAAATGTTAAAACACCTGCCCACTTAAACCCAGAAAGCGCTCCTCTCTCTGTATAATGCGATATGGTTTTCAGGCGAGCTACCCTCAGGCTGGAAGGAAGCTTTCGTTATCCCAATTCTATAAGAAGGCAAGGACCCGGCCTTAGTTTTCAGCTACAGGCCAATAGCGTTAACCAGCTGTCTTTGCAAGGTCCTTGAGCAAATGATAAACAGGCGCCTGATGCACTGCCTTGAAATTAATGGCCTACTTGACCCATGACAGTGTGGGTTTCGAGAGGCTCGGTTCAGCACTTACCACCTTGTCTGTATCGAGGCGCAAATTTGCGACGCTTTTGCTCATAAGCAATTTTTTCTTTCTGTGTTCCTCGATATGAAAAAGGCATATGACACTACATGGTGCTTTGGCATATTGGGAGACCTGTCACATCTAGGTGTGCGGGGTAGAATGCTGACAATTATCGAAAGCTACCTGTCCAACCGTAAATTCTGTGTCCGAGTTGGCTCTGTCTTATCTCGAGTATTTGTCTAAGAAACATGAGTGCCACAATGAGGTGTATTGAGCTTCACACTTTTCATAGTTAAAATGATTCCCTTGCACCTGTCTCTCCCACGTAGTTTTTTTACTGCGTGTATGTCAATGACGGGCAGGTTGGTTACAAATCATGCAACATCTCAATGTGCCAACGTCAAGTTCAACTAGGGTTAAACAAGGTATCTCAATGGGCAAATGAGAATGGTTTTATACTCAACGCGCAAAAGAACACTTGCGTCTTGTTCTGCCCAAAGAGGGGCCTCCATCCTGACCCCGACATTGACCTGCATGGTCAACCTCTGCCAGTGAAGACTGAGCACAAGTTTCTTGGACTAACATTAGACACAAAGCTAACCTTCATCCCACACATCAAGTATTTAAGGGACAGGTGCCTTAAAACAATGAATATTTTAAAAGTGTTGTCACGAATTACGTGGGGCAGTGACAAGAAGTGCCTGATGAATTTATATAAGAGCCTCGTATGCCCACGCCTAGGTTATGGTGCTCTAATATATCAGTCGGCAACACCATCGGCCTTGAATATTCTCGACCCTGTCCACCATCTAGGAATTCGCCTCTCTACGGGTGCTTTTCGTACTAGCCCTGTACAGAGCCTGTACGTGGATTCGAATGAATGGTCGCTCCAACTACAAAGATGTTACCTGTCCTTTTTGTACTTTCTGAAGGTGAAGGCAGACAAGAGGCACCCCTCTCATTTCACAAGTAATGATTTGTCTTGTTCTGGCTTGTTCGAGAACCGTCTTTCGTTGCGGCAGCCCTACTCGATCCGTGTAAAGGGCCTGGCCGAAGAAGCAGGTGTGCATCTTCTCGAACACAGTTTGATGGCTCCTGCAGCATATCTGCCACCGTGGCAGTGACAGCTTATAGACTGTGATGTCTCTTCTGTTGAAGTCACAAAGCATGTACCACTTGCACACATACATACATACTTTCGAGAACTACAGCATAAATACACATGTCCTGAATTCTTTACCGACGCCTTAAAGTCCAACACTTCTGTATCATATGCAGCGGTAGGCCAATCTTTTTCCGAGGCCGGCGTTCTTCATCCGGATGCGAGCATTTTCACAGGAGAAGCTTACGTAATACTGGCGGTCGTAAAACACATCAAACAGATAAAATTATAAAAGGCAGTAATATACACAGATTTTCTAAGTGTGGTCAAAGCCCTGAAAACTCCTAAAAAACACAAAAACCCTGTGCTGGTGTCACTTTACTCACTTCTGTGCACACTGTACTCTTCAAAACAGCACGTCGTTGTCTGCTGGGTTCCAGGGCACCGTGAGATACAAGGGAACGTATTGGCCGACAAGCTGGCTGCTTCCGCCAACGACACCACTTTCAATGCATCAATACCAATCTCTGCACTTGACCTAAAACCTTTTCTAAAACAAAAGCTCAGGGGGTATTGCCAGAGCACGTGGGATAGACAGACAGACAATAAACTCTATGCTATTAAGCCACAACTAGCTAATTGGCCGCCACTATCAAAATCACGACACACAGAAGTAACACTAACAAGGCTTTGAACAGGATATACATACTTTACACATTCACATCTTTTGTCTACCTGCAATCCACCATATCGTGAGAGATTTGGAGAACCACTTACGGTTCTCCCCATTCTCGTCCAGCGCAATGAGCTAGATTCTCTAAGAAAAACGCATTTTTTACTGCCCTACCGACAGCAGCTCCCACTACACCCTGGGATGCTCATTGGTAGGGATCCGCTTTTTAAAGTGCAATCGCTTTGCTCTTTTTTAAAACATGTTCACAGCTTTCACCCCATATTTCGAGGAGATTTGTAGCACGACCTCTGTACCGTGGTCGTGGCTGCGGTGACTACATCTCCATGATATTATTATCATGACATTTTGCCATGCACTTTCACAGCACATATTTCACACCACTTCCATGCTTTTATACTTCCATGTTTTAACCCGCGTTAGCGCGAGAAATTTTAAGGCTGCTTTACAGCCACGCATCATATCATTGTTCATATCCCTAGTCTATATAAATGGCGCTCTTTGGCCATCAATTGGCCCTTGCGACATTAAAATCCACTCATCATCAAAAGAGGTACTGTAGCACAGCTTCTTTTAAGGGTCTTTAGAACATCCTGGCACGATCGGAATACCCCCCGCACGAATGTTCCACAATCCGCCTTTTCACTGAGCGCCCCCGGCAACTTAGCGCACCCGGGTGCACACACACCCGGCACTAGCAGAAATGCAGCGCAACCATTTGGCGCGTAATTTTGTCTTTCTTTTTTGGTCAGCTAGAGACTGAATATTTTTACAGAGTTTCCGTCATCGGCGTCGGTTGTGAGCGAAAAATTACTAACATCTCCATGACCGGATATTCGGGAAAGATGGAAGTAAAAATAACAAAAAATACTGGGTCCGAGTAAGAATTGAACTAGGCCGTCTGTGTCGCAGGCAGATGTTCCACCGAAAATCCAGGCTTTTTCTTTTATTTTCTTTATTGCCACAGATACACACTTTTTCATCACAGCGCTTCCGGCATGTGGATGAGATAACAAAACGTTGTTCAATAAACCTGCTTCAAAAAACGACCCTCTATGAATGTCATGTAGTTGACAATCTCCTTAATGCTTGTAGTTTTACGTGGCAGAAGCGTAGAAGTGTGCCAGGCGTCAGAACATGTGGATTCCGCAATGAGTGGGTGTTTTAAAGGCCAACCTATTACAAAGTGCTCAGGTATATTTAGTTATCATCAGCAGCGGAGCAATCAACAAAATGAACATCCTAGGTTCACGTGTCATCCTACGGACACGTAGCGGGCCTTTCACTGATTCGCAAAAGAAATAATTATGGCGTAGTGGGCACTTGATAACCGTGCTTGCAATAGGCGTTCGATGATACTCTGAAATGCCCAAAGTTTCTCGCTTCTTTGCAGCTCGATTGCGGCAAGCACCGAATACCGAACAGGTGAGTAGTTTCGAAGGCGACGCGCAGGTCGCTGTCCAGACTATTCTCTTGAAGGCGGAGTTCAAGCACCCTCAAGTTTTCTCTTTAGAGCGCTTCTGGATGCTCACGTGTGCCGTCTGCTGCAGCAGCACAGTGTCATGTGCTACCCCTTGCAACTTGACTGAGAAATTGTTTGTCGGTGTGGCATCGAAAGTTTGTGCAAGCTTTTGTGGAACTGAGCGCTTAACGTGATAAGCGGTAAGCTCCTCGGGCGAAATTTCATTCTCCCTTTCTTTTTCTTTCGTTGTCTTTCTGTATCCCGCACAATCTTTTCATTCTTCACTTCTCGTTCTGTTTTTTATTATTTTTTAATTTTTAATCTTTTATTGATTCTCACTCTTTATATTGTTATTTCCTTTTCTGCAGTTTCTGTCTCTATTTTTCCACTTGTCATTCTTTCCATGCATTGTTTTACTGTCTCTAATTTTTCCAGTCACGCTCACTTCCTTTCCATATCCCCTTGTTTCTTGACAAAAGTATGTAAGCTACAGAAAAAAAGCGCATACCTGCTACCGCACCAATAAATAGTGCTTAAGTTTACCGCTGATTTCCCATTTCGCTTTGCTGAAAGAAACATTTTTATTATGAAACTAACACAATCAGATACCTTCCTATATAAAATATAGTGATTGTTGGCTTTACAATGATGCCTCGTTTTTCTTTTGTCTTCTTAACCAGTACCACCTTTCTAGCACGCCAGTTTTTTAATGTGGGCATGGTGTATGTGACGCAGGTGCACAGTGTGCAGCCGCAAACGCACTTTTTAGTTTGACAAAAAAATGACAGCATATCTATGAAGCGAACCGATGATGAGTCGGCGAAGCTCCAGGGGATCAGTCGGGTAAGCGTGATTCCCCGGAACATTGCCCACTCCAACATGCAAATTTTTGTATAGCAAAGTTTTGTATTTTTGTTGCTCTATAGGTCGTCATAAGGGTCAATTCCACGAGGGTTTTCGGCGGGCTAGAACAACTTCATGATCATTTTTTTTCCATGGAAGAAAGAGAATGTGTCCTATTGAACATGTTCTTACTTGATCGTCATCAGCGTCATCGTCATACAGTGAATAGCCTAGATGAGCTGTTCCGTGATGGCAAACATAGAATGTGTTTTTTTTTTGAAATATTAGGAATTATTCGTTGGAGAACCCATGCATACCACTAGCATGGAAACTTGCTAAAAACATACTGCTGCTGAAGAAACAAATTAGAGGGTACATATTGAATAACATGAGGCCAATAGCCTTGACGTCAATTCTGGTAAAATTTTCTTTATGAAATCATCCATAGACCCGGGCCTAAAAAATCGGCGAGGCATGGTTCAACGGGCGCGGGATATGGCGAAGGCCCGCGGCTACCTGGAATAAGGAGGCCGGCCACCTTGGGCGCACAATGCGTTTGCTAAAACAAAAGTTTATTCTCTCTCCCTCTCCATAAACTTATTGACGATCAATCAATAGATATATTGACGAGAGGTCAGTTTTAAGCCCCTGCTAAATCGGGTTAAGGGCCGGATGTTGAATATAAAGTGTTCATGTCGTTTAGAAAGTCGTATGCCGTTAGCACGACAGCAGAACAAATAAGCAGCGTTCGTTACTTTGGATATCGCGAAAGCATATGATACCCTAGAGCACTGTATTCTCATAGACCGATCGGAATCCATACATATTGACGCGTATTCACAAATTCCTTGTGAACCTGAAGCTTTACTGTTTTAAAGGCTTCTTTCTATCGATTATATAATAAAACACAAACGAGAAGAGGGCTGCAAGGCTTGGTGCTTTCTCCTATGTTTTTTTATTGTGCTAATGAGCACCATTCAACGCTACCTGAAAATCGCATCTTACGTGTACGGTGACAATATCACGTTCTTTGACACGGCAGACAACATTGAGACCTGATATGACCGACTTCAGTCTTAAATCTTGGAGAATCGGCTCGATGAAAATCACTTGTTACCGAATCCGAGTATCTGTGCCCTTCTTGTCTTCCTCTGGCAAATCTTCGTGCACCTCTCATTATGTTATCATTTTGAGAACATACCACAGGGGAAGTATATTAAACACCTAGGGGTAATTGATAATGCACCTCTTTACTGGCGGCAACACAACGAATACCTAGCTAAAGAAGGTGCACGAAACGTCAGCATGCAGCGCAAGATGAGCAACTACCCAATAGATACGCTTATATTGCTCTATGGAATGTACGTTCACCTTATTATGGACTTTCGTAGCATGCTTTTCTCTGGCGCGCCAGCTTAAGAAATCCGAGCGCTAATCCTTTTAGAAAAAAATTACTACGCTTATGATTTGGTTTTCCTAAAATGGTTTTTAACTGGAGTCAAATCCTTCCTGCCACTCACTTTCAACAAATTATTCCGTGAACGCTATCTTCTTTTAGAGAGGAAATTAGAACTCTCAATTGGAACAACGTTCTATCTAGTTCTTCTGCTGATCTTGCTTATGATTGTTTTATTGATACTCTATGTTCCGTGTATAAAAAACATTTTGCTTACAAAGCTTTAAAGAGACCAAAACGGGCGCGCAAACCTTGGATTTCTTCCGCAATACTCAATATGATAAATGAAAAAAATAGGTTGTATCAAGAGTTTCTGATGAAGCGAGACCCGGATAAATTTAAAGCTTTTAAAGTATACAGAAATAAACTCACTAAACTACAAGAACAAGCTAAACGCGATTATCACTTCAAGATGTTTGATGGTGTCACCGATTCTAAGTAATTGTGGAACAAACTTAACGCTGTTATATCTACCAAACAAGTGTCTAATGATATTAGTGAGCTGGTGATCGAAAATAAAATATACAAGGGCGCAGTACTAGCAAACAAATTTAACGAGTACTTTACCTCACTAGTTGACAGTAGTCATAATTGTGAGTCATCAGGTTATTTGCCTCCTGCTTTAAATAATTCTGTGTTTGCAAATCCTACAGACGCGCAAGAGGTCATCAGCGTTTTCCAGCATTTCAAATTGAGTAAAAGCGAGGACATAGATGGCTTAAAATTAGAACCTATAATATACATTTTAGATCTCATATGCGCCTGCTTAGTACATATTTACAATCTCGTGTTCACCACTGGGCTGTTTCCTCAGAGAATGAAAAACGCTGAAGTAACGGTTATATATAAGGGTGGGGACAAAAGCATTTTAGGAAACTACAGACCGATTTCGATTTTACCAGTTTTCTCTAAAGGGTGTGAAAAACTTATTTTCATTCGGTTATCAAATTTCTTTGATAAACACAACATGAGTACGCCGTCACAGTTCGGTTTTCAGTCAGGCCTCTCAACCGAAAGTGCCTTACTATACCAAAAGAAATTGATTCTAAGAAATATAGAAGCAAAAAAACTTACCCTAGGAATATTTTTAGATTTCTCGAAAGCTTTCGATAGAATAAACCATGATATTTTGCTAGACAAACTTCACTGTTATGGAGTTCGCGGTACCGTTTTAGCTTTAATAAGAAGCTACTTATCCAATAGGAAACAATGTGTATCAATCAATAGGGAGCTATCATCATCCATGAACGTTTAGAATGGCGTACCTCAAGGTAGCATTTTGGGACCGCTATTATTTAATATTTTTATCAACGATATTGTACGTATTGAAAGCTCTGTAGAATATGTAATCTACGCGAATGATACTAGTATTTTCTTTCTGGGGAAACGGCTGATGACCTCATTGTTTCTGCTAATGAAATACTAAATAAAATATATGCCTGGACTGTGGCAAATTCTCTACACATTAATTGCTCTAAAAGCAAGGCTGTACTGTTCCGTGCGAAAACCAGGTCATTTAAAACGTCTCACAAGCTAATACTTAATAACGTTGAAATTAAACTTTGCCAAATAGGTAAAACTCTCGGTGTCCATTTTCATGAACATATGGCATGGAATTACCATGCAGAACACATTAGTCACAAACTTTGTAAAGTTCTAGGTGTGTTGCGTCGATGCCAGAACATACTACCTGTGAAACAAAAAATATTAGTGTACAATGCTCTTTTTTCTTCACATTTACACTATTGTCATCTGGTCTGGTCTACAGGCTCCAAAGCATCTCTAAAGAACCTGGTCGTGTTACAAAAAAAATGCCTTGCGGTGCGTTGAAGGTGTATCCTATAACGCACACATTGCTTCAATATTTGCAAAATATAGCATTTTAAGAATTACCTGTTATTACGAATACCAGCTTCTGTCAGCTTTTAAATCAGAAATACGCAGAGGAAGTATCTTTTTACGCACCTTGGCCACCTTGCAACCAAATCCTGCCAGTCGCGTTACTCGCTGTACGGAGACTTGGCACGTACCTTGTCCTCTCACAAATTATGGATTTGAAACACTACGTTACCGCCTTCCAAGTGTGATGAACAAATGGAAACTAACAACTGATAATCTGCGTATATTGTCTAAAACTAAAACGTTAAATTGGATGTGCTGATTGTGTTGTAAATGAATGTTGGGTGATTTCTGTAATGGTTATTCAGTTTTTATTCTTTCATGCATTGCTTTGTTATGAATATTTTTTGTGTGTATTTTAGAGTTGTGATTCTATTATTTGCTGTCATGGGCCACATGCGTGTTTCTTTTTGTATTGTCGCTTTCCGCTGCCTGTAACGTTTATAATTTTTTGTAAATTTGTAGTTTAGATTTGTTTTCTGGGTGAAGGGGCCAGTCAAGCTGTGAAATGCAGCTTTTTTCCCTTCGCACCAAACCACGTATACATTGTATTTTCGTGTACATGTCACGTAGTTGAATAAACTCAAACTCAAAACTGCGTTTTATACCTAGAATGGAGAGTTCCTTCTTTTTCGAGCAGGCTTCGTATCGTAACCGTTCAAAGTTCTTAAGAATTTACGAGCCACCACTGAAGCGTCGGAGACATTAGGAATGTCTTCTCCAGAACTATTTTTTGGTGTTAGATGGTCAGAATTTCACACCCCAAAAATTTTCTTTGCACAACGTGTAGTGAACCCGCTGCATGTACGTATCTGCGAAATAACAACACTAACTGGCAATAATTCACACCATGTGAATATTTATTTTATGGAATTTTTCCTAATGATAGAAAGTTACTCCCCCATTTCCCTCTAGATGGTTTACTTGAAGAACACTTGCAGAGCGTCAAAAGACACGTAATTATTGCTGCAGATGTATCACAGTCTGACGTAAAGTGAGGAGGTGGTATATTTAACCCGAGCTCGGATTGGTCTTATTCTCTTCGACTACCTAATTTTATACCCGTTTTTGTGGCAAAAGTTCTGGCAGTGATGCTCGCCTTAGAAAAGGTAAACGCGAGAATTACATCGACTGCTATATTCACATATTCTCTGTATATTTGCGCTGAACTTTTTGTTGGTGCTTACTCGCACATAATAAAGGCGGTTCGTGTAATAATACCACCCCTCTCATTTGAAAAAAGTTTGATTAGTTTGGGTACCTGGATATAAAGGGCTGCTCTTGAATGAATACACCAATTTTTTAGCGAAGTCATCAATACGTGGACCAATTTCACCGCGTTTTGAACCAACCACTCTTCGTCACTCCTGACGCTGGTTTTCCTCGCAATGTTTGCAAGAACAACGGCAGCTGAGAAAAGACAAGTTAACAAACGTTCGCGTGCCCTTATGTCGTTTGTTACATTAGTTTTCCTAACAGCGTGGCTTTCATATGCCGTCGTTGTTAGCGCAGTATTAAAAAAAAACAGGTAGTATACGCGCCTCGCGAATTGTAGAAGCCTCACTGCCGAGTAAGCAGGTACGGACGTTAAAAGAAAACACTACTGGGGGAAGCGGAGAACGTGGAAAGCTGGAAATCGAGAGAAAGAGAGAGAGAGAGAGAACGAGAGAGAAAAAAAGCGAGACAAATTTAAAGAAAATATGTGAAAGAGTGCAAGAAAAAAACTATAGAAACATAAATGAAGGGAATATAGAGATAACAAGATAGAAACACACAAAAATACTTAGAAAGAAAGTGGAAGACATAGAAAAAAAAAGACGCGAAAAGGAAATAGAAAACAGAGACATAAGCTGAGAAATATAAAGAGATAGAAATAGAAAGATAACCAAAGAAGCAAGGAAAAAAAGCGTGAAGAGTTACAGGAAACGCCAACCAGGCGCTCTATTCTTCCAGGCTTGGTACCGCTAGTGCAAAGCTGCCATAACTTATAAGACAAGAAAATGCTGATCACGTTCACGTTTTTTTTTGCTGTTCTCCTTGCTCTCGTAGTTTCTAACTGTGGCGTAGATATTTAGAATGTCGTTTATTAGTTCAGCACTGCTTGTTGCGATTTTGTGAGCTTCTGTCGGTGCTCCTAGGCAATTATGAAGCCAGTGTTGAGTACCTCACTGCATCCCTACACTTTTGTCTCCGCGCAAGAATAAGAAAAATTACTGAATGAACAAGTGTATTGCTCGGCAGTTATGAAAATACATTTTTCGAAGTTCAGTTGAAATATACATTTAATGATTACTTCGAGTAGATGGGTACATTGTCTTCAATGACGTGATTGCGAGACGCTGAAGACCTGCATCTTTAGTTGCTTGGCCGGCATTGCGTAAAAGCTGCACGAACATCCGTCTTCACGTCATCCTAAGCAGGAAAACAAAGAGTTAATGATCCTTGGATCAATGCAGGTAAGACTGTCCCTGCACATAGTAACATTCTAAGAAGCTTCTATAAGACACCGCGTGTTTTAGTTGCATTTCCAGGGACAAGCTAAGGAAGTTTGGCAATAATTGAGAAATGAAAAAATCAGATCAATGGCATTTATGGTCACAGGCTCTGCAATCTATGGTGCTGCAGAAGTTTTTTTTTTTAGTTTTGTACCTTTCTCCAAACGATTCCTATGTCATTCTTCATCAATTGTTATAAAGGCATGTTCATTCTCATCGTAAGAAGAGGAAATAAAAATGAACAGTACCAGTTAAAACAGAGCGGTGAGTGGCAATTATATTGAAATAAGTAGTAGCCACATAGACTATCTTCCGAAGTTTGTCTCATAACTTTTTCCAAACAAAAATATAGTTATTCTGCCCCATCTCTTGCTTCCTCTGTTGGGGATTTGCATTCCCTACGACTGTCTGACACAGTGTAAGCTGTACAATTTTATTTAGTTCACTCTGTTACCATAATTGTAAAGAAGCACCAAAACCGTATCCACTTACCGGAAGGAATGTGTTCGCGTGTTGTTGCTGCAAAGGAAAAATAGGGAATTACGCAAACGTAATTCGCAAACGTAATTACGCAAACGTAATGAAGTATGTCAAGCTTTGATCTTTTAACATCACCTGAATATTTAATCGTGTAACATATTAATTTATTCGTCTCATAAATTACATTGCCTCTGGGCAAATATTGAAGAATAATAAAGCTAGACACACGGTAGCAAAAAAACAAAGAAAAGTTTGCCTGGATGAACTTCCAAAATGACACGTCGTTGAGTTTTATACACAAAAGGTGAAATATCAAACACATTCTTACTGGAGATTTCAAATTGTTGATTCTTTGCACAATGTTCTCTTAACATGACATTGTTTCTGAAACCCACCCAGCGATGCCAAGGGTGGTTGAATCAGTTGCACAGTGAGAATATGTATTTCACACCTGAGGCCATACGTTTTGAGCTATGTCGAAGGATTTCCGAGTGGCAGTGCGGGATTAAGCAAGCAATGGTCAGAGTGTGCTGACGTGGAGGAAACTAAAGCATAGCGCTTTGTCGGGAACAAGTACACTGCCTTTTAGCTTCGGAGACATCGTTCTTTGAGCAACAAATGCCTAGACGCATTCAGCATTTTTTGAATAAATGGTCAGCTGTCTGGCACGTATGTGTACAATTTCTTGCTTCTCAAATTTCGATTGTCTCCTTTTTCTTGGTCCCATTACCAACACAAATCGAGCTTCCGCTATGTTTTGTGATGGTAATCAAGACAAGACAGCTTCATGTCTTTTCCTTGATCCTGCACCAATTTTATTGCTCGCACATACTTCTCCATTCACCTGACCGCCGTCAAACGCCATTTTTTTTTTCTTGTCAGGTGCATTTAGTCACGAATGTTTAGGTATTTGTGATAAATAATTATTGTCGACTGCGGAAAAAATAATTGACGGTGAAGTAACTGCAAACTACGTGGCTATATAGCGAGCAGGCTAATCCTGAGAGAATGCAGACTTGATATCACGGGGTAATTTAAGCTAGACTGCTGTATATATACTAATTTTCCAAGACTATGCCACTATAATATAGGCGACTGTTGGGTCAGTTGATGTTTACCAAAGAAACCACCATCATTAGTGCAACAAACAGGGCAACAGAAAGGAACAGACGAGCACAGCTGCATCTTATATTTGAATTTAGAGAATGTAGATCCACTGTAGTATGTACCAAAAAAAAAAGCGAACCATCACAACGTCCCATACAGATGTAAAACTATCAAAAATGGCACGAAGTAAATTGCATTTCAGAATTGTAAAGCGCAATGGAATGGTCACTTACACACTCCTAACCCACTCGTATGACAAAAAAGAAACCTAGGTTTTGCTTAGCAATTTTTTTTTTGCCTACTACTTCAGACAATCTTTGTGCATCGGAAAAGTGGTTGCACCTGTGCTCGTCTGTTTGAATCTGTTGCCATGTCTAGTAGCGCTAATCAGAATGATTTCTAGCTCTCTGCGTGAGCAAAACTACGGTGTTCAGCATATGTTTTGTGAGTCAAACCTTGAAGAGGGTGTAGAAGCAGGTACGACACAGTGTGCATGGGCTATATACGGGTGCAGTAATTGTCCACGTAGTCAAAGCATACTCACGTGGGCGTCACTGTCCAGCTCGCAAATCTTCGTGAAGACGCAGTCCAGGTCTTCGCAGTTAAGGCGCTGCTTCACTTCGCTCAGCTTCTGGGAAGTCTACGGATTAAAAGCAACGAGACATCAATGGAAGACCCTGAATAAAGCTCAACTTGGCTCATGTATCGATTTTGCTAGTGGCAATATGGCTCATAACTATCAGTACTGTAATAATTTCATTTCTACCGGCTTTTCCGAACCCCCTTCGGCGGTCGCAATTTCCATAGTGACGCAAATGCTAGAGGGCCGTGTACTTAGATTGAGGTGAACGTTAAAGAACACCAGATGGCGAAAATTTCTGGAGCCTCCGCGGAGGCGTATATCATAATCAAATGGTTGTTTTTGAGCCATTAAACTTCAAAAGTGATAATTATTATTATTATTGCTATTATTAATATTATTATTGCTATACTTTTTTGTTTGCTTTTGACGCTAACGCAAAGAGTTGATGAAAGCCGTGTTTTTTTAAAGGTAGCGTACCGTTTTTAAAATACCACATAGTACACAATTTTCGTATGCTTTCGAGTACGCTTCGCAATCCCCTCAACTTGCGATAAAATTAAAAAATCATATGCAGTGGCTTACTTACAATAAACACAAGAATTTTGAGAGGACCATGTTGATGTATGAAGTTAAAGACTGTAGTCTCGTGGTGTAGCCATGGTTACTACCCACCGAAAAATGTGACGTCCACCTACAGAACCTTCACTCATGTAAAGGATTTGTATGAGCTGGTAATTGACAGACGGGGAAGTTTATTTTTTGCTCATATATATAGTAGAGATAGAAGGATTGACTTGCTCGCTGGTAGGTCTAACATATATTAAGAAGACAGCATGAAATACGAGGACCATAAAAGCAGTGCTTTCTGTGGCTGTGTTTGCTTCTCTTGGCTTTTACTACTGTCTCCCACAGATTCCTTTTCCTAACTTAGATAATTTCTCTTTGAGCACTCATGCCATCATCTTCGGCAAAATATTCGTAGGTGTAAAGGTTTTAAAGTAGCACATGCTTTGCCTCACCGAGCAAAAGTGTACGTTTCAGTACTTTTATGTTGGCCTTGTGCACACCCACAATGACTCACAGCTTTTACTGAGCGTGTGGCCGCCAACATGAAAAAGAACTACATCATCTCAAACTTGTTTCAAAGTTCAAGGTGTAGCCGAATCGTTCAAGGTGTATCAGAACTTTTCACGCATGTGGGTGCTCTTTCCTCCACGTCTTCCCCCCACTTTTCATCTTTTGCGCAACATTTGTATTGTTCTCGATTTTTGTTATTAGGAATAAAGCGTTACTACTTGGTCAATGCTTATTTGTGCCTTTTTCTTCGCGCTTTATCCTTTGTTTTCCCTGGTCCAAAATGAAAAAAGAACAACAAAAAAAAAACATGTCACTTGTCTGAAATTCGTAAGTATATGCGAGCTGCTGGAAATGAGCACTGGTTGTGACTACGAGACTGTAATGTTATAGCCATTCTGTTGGTAAGACTGGTATGACTGACTTTTTTTTAGAATCGGTCGGCGCGAGTGCAAAGCAGCTCTGTCCCCTTACCTGGTCATTGAAGTGAGTTTTCAAACAGTTCACCAGTTCATGCCTTCGCTCGGATGACGCTTCTGAAAGAATTAAAAGGCACGTTTAGTACTATATATATATATATATATATATATATATATATATATATATATATATATATATATATATTTAGCGCAAATAGCTTGTCCAAGAGCGTTTTGCTTACGCAACCACGTGAAAAATGTTGAGCCACCTCACTTGACATCAACACTCTTGATTGACAAGCCCAGCACGTTCAACTTGAACCACATCTCCGATTGAAGCTCGACAGGTGCCGCCATTACTTGTTCAAATATGCAGTGCAAAGGAGCACACTTGCAAATTATGAAAATGGTTCAATGCGTTACAATGTCACACTGGTTTTTATTTGATAGTATTACTATGCACAATTCACAGCACACTAGCTTGTGACACAGAGTACACCATGTCTATTAATACTTTTACTCCAATGTGCGCGAGTATCACCCAGTTATACTGCACAACGAACCTCATATTCTGAAGTATATGCATTATGTGCTGCTTCGTTTGTTTTGCACTTAACTAGCAACAATGAATTTGTAGAGAGGCTGATATTTAGCAGTCGTCTTTCACGCTTACATGCTTTCAAACATTGAACACTACAAGCTCGAAGTTCTTGAACTGCACACTGCACTGGCGGAAAGCCGTAGAACAGAACTCCAAGTTGCGTTTTGCGACGTGGCTTCTATGACGTGTACGTAAGTCTTGATACACCCGTGCTAAGCCATTGCACTGCCATCAGAAGGAATACATCTTCACTAATAAGAATCGAGCCCGGAACTGCAGACACATCAATACGGTGCCATATTCGATGAGCCCTTGCGTAACGCACAATATACGCGCAACTCTAATGTTGTCTATAGTTTTTGTGCATTTGCGTAGGCATGTCCGACAGCGCGGACTGGTTATGCTATTCGTACAACTGCTAATACGGACTATGCCCACTCGAGTCCTATGCACGAAATGCTGTACTGCTCAACAGATCAATCATTTTCGCTCACTCCATAAGTTAACACTTCGCTTCGTGTAGCGGTAAATAAATACACTAATTTTCGCTCTTACAAGCATTTCTATTGTCACTGGCTTAGCATTTTTTCTATAACATTCTGGCAGCAGTACCTGTCATAAATTACAAATCTGGACAGCAGCAGCCCAATGACATATTCACTGAATGTACTGCAGCAGGTATGTGCCATGTCATGTCATTTGAACCTTTCTTATATAAAAGCTTTCCAATGTACTTGCTTACACAATATTAAACAAAACAATGTTCTTGCCTAAACAATAAGCACACCCCGTGAGCCCCTGTGATTGTGGTATTGGAAATCTTCACTTACGGCAGAGGGAGAACTGGGTGCCACTGGCCACACCTAGTACGGCGACAAGGGTGAGTGCAAGAACAACCTTCATCTTAGCTGATTGCTGATGAGAACGTAGCCGTGCAACACTTAACAGTGTGGGAGACGATCACTGCCCCACCGAACAGACGAGCTCTTTTAAAGGAGCCTCCTCCACGCTGCGTTTCGTAGCCGTGGCGGCTACCACAGTGCGATAACGCGCAATATGCGTGCTAAAGCTCCTTCGCCGCCGGAGCCGATAACAAGGAATTCACGTACTACTTTAGAACCGTCACACTCGCGTTAGAAGAAAAACAAAACTAAAATAAGGCTATGTGAAACGCCTGTGGCACTCACAGGGAGATCTTCATTTACTTGTTTGCCGACAATCTCGGGACACTGCTGAGTCAACGTCTTAAGAAGAAACCAGAACCAGCCACTAGATCAGCAACTTGGCTACCCAATCATGTGAATACGAGAAAAATAAGTGTCGCTGACACCGTCGATTTCCTTCAGTCTCTTCATGTAGACTGCTCAAAACTGCTTCTTTAAAGTTAAAGATTATGTTTTTCATACGCTTACACGGCGGTAAGGAACATGCCGATATTGTGTTTCGTTCTTGAGAGTCACAAAGCTGCAAAAATAAAGAATAATTGAAGACAATAAATGCGTTTAGGGCTGATTGGGAGGCTTTGTAACTGCCATTAAAGTGTTACACCGTATATATTTTAGGGTTTAAATCGAGGCGTGCTTATTAGAATGGTTCGCAACATTTTATTTTCCTTCCAGCAGTGAGAGAAGGCAAAAAGTCACAGACCATATTTATTTATTTATTTATTTATATATATATTTATTTATTTACTTATATATTTAGCTATTTATTTTCAACGCATATACCTTCGTACTTAAATAGTCATCACAGAGGGGAGTGGACTAAAAATTAACAAGTGCACAACAACACTTCACGTTTCGCAAAATGATACTAATTTTGAATAGTTAAGATGGGCACGAGAACGCACTCTATAATCTGAAGACGCCTGCCGACTTTTTTTTCTTTGCTTAGTTCCACCGTCTAAAGTACTTCACAAGTGGGATCAAATCTCCAAATCACCTAAGGCTCAATATTGTGTCCTAGCACCCACTGCGGCGGAAAGCAATGAATGGGAGGATCACCTGGTTCAAGGCACGACTGGCCGAGCTGTGGTATGCATACCACTCGAAAGGACGCCTCCTTGACACCCGGTGGGAAACTGAGCAACGTCGCGAAAGTGTCAAGACAAGGAATGCAATAAAAAGACCCAGTTCATTTCAGACTCACAAGGCGAGAGGAGAAAGATTAATGTCGAATACCGTCAAACACGTAGCCGCACTTTAGAAAGACACCACAAAATGTTTTTCCGAAAAACTCTGACAAAGATTCGTGATGAGTTCCACCCAAAAACTCGACAGTCTCATCAAACGGTCGTCGGGAGCCCGTTTTACGAAGTGGACTTCGGTAGCCAACTTGCAGCCCTTGACCATGCACGGTTAACCTCCTAATTTTGAGGGGCCTTTCACGAAGGGCAGCACCTACGCTTAACAGGCCGCCTTGTACTTTATTGAAGTTGTTTGTCTCTCTCTGTTTTCGTCCTTTACCGACTGCAACCGTGTAATGCTGGGTTTGCTTGTACCAATGCTTCCACTGCGAAATGCAATTAGAAAGAAGTATACTAGCGGGAGTGATTGATGAGATATGCAAACGGTACATCTCGGCAAGACAAAACGTATTCCGACTGCTAGAGACAAAGCGTACGTCAACCGATTTCAATGGCGACAGACTAGTTGAAGACAGCTAGATTTGGTATTGACAACTACACTCCAAAAAATATCGAGTAAAAAGGGTGTCTTTTTGTCCCACAACAATAATCTTCATCAGGCTTGCGTGCGCTTCCTTTCGTGAAAACTCGGCGCTGGTCACTTTCCTATCGAGAACGCAATGTAACCCTGATAATGGCCATGTTGATCGGGACCGGAATGTACCGGGCGTGGGGCGATAGCGCAAAGATGGAACGCAATATAGATGACGATTATTGTTGTGGGACAAAAAGACACCCTTTTTTGCTTGCTCTTATTTTTGAGTGTAGATGTTAATAATACCGAAGTGCGAGGTGAAAATTGTTTCTTACGTGATATCACTGTTTTCATGGGACCGTTTTTTTTTACATGAGTAGTACAGAGCGGTGGAACCGAATATAGTTGTACAAGACAGGAGCACAAACATTGCGCGAACACAGTAATATGGTGTCCTCTTTTGCTATTGTTGGGGCTTTATTTATTTTGTGCTATTATCTTTTGATTCCTTTTCAGTGTACAGTATATGTGGTACTGTTTATGCTAATGGTCATGTGTATACCAAGTTATCCTAATCATGATAGTTTGTTGCGCATCAGCGTGAACAGAATACCATTAAATAGCTCCTTTCGCAGAAATTATGCTGTCGACGTCAATGTCCGCAGCTGCTCAATTGGTTTTGAGCGAAATTCCAGAAAATTCACTTTGACATCATCCCATTGGTAAGCTCATTCGCGATTCGTTTAGGAGCTGCAATTCGTTTAGAACTAACGAGGTACAGAAGAAAACTCCATAAACTATCTCGGTTTACTGTGAGAAATAATGCTGAGACAGCATTTTGTTTGTAATGTCGTTTATAACGCCACCTTTAAAGGTGAACACAGGAAAAAGGTGCTGCACGGACCACCGTGATTCATTGCGGCACTAAGCGAAGCTCGTGCAAGTGGACACAACAGGTGACATACCCGACAATCACCAGTGCATTACCGGCGCTCCTCATGTTAAACGCTGTGATTCGTACAGGTTCCTTGAGGTATTTTCAATAAATAAATAAATGAATAAATAAATAAATAAATAAATACTTTAAAGATCACTATTCTATGCAGTGCCTGCGCACTCTGCATCAGCAGTTGATCCCGTATCGGTAACCCCAATTTGCTTGCCTATGAGCAAACTCGGAGAGCGCTAACTTGCAAAGTTTCAGTTGTGGGCGTAACTGAGGTATCTCTTTATCGCCTAAAAGTTATCGTATTGTTCTTTTGTGAAAGCATGTGAGTATTTGTTTCTAATAAAATATATGGGAGTTCTTCGGCTGTTTCGAAGAAGTTACATGACTATTTTAGGAGTTCTTTGAAAATGGTTGTCTTATACTATTAGAAAATTGTTTCAATAGTATTCGGTAGGTACTTCCATCGATTCTGTTTCACCATTATCCGATTGGGTACTAAAATTTGCTATTAATACCCCTCTACTTACTCGCAATGCGGTTTGACTTCGCGGTTCTGGCACACAGCCTCGGAAAACAGCTTACGGCAAGAGTGCTGCAGCAGGAAAAGTGATGACCAGACTGCGACAGGTGTGGAAGCCTGAAGAAGAAGGGGAGACATGCAATTAAACCTGATGTCGGAAGCTTGTACCCTAGGCTATGATCTTTCAGGGCCACATGTGAACTTTGATTTGATTGTAGTCTTGTTTACGTGTTAGGTGTGCATATTATGAAGACACACATAACCGCACAGAGTGCGTTGCTGGCGAGGACCAGTAATAAGGGCACACCAGAAACCTAGGTGAACGTAACGATGTGTGGTAAAACCAGAAATTGTTACCGGAGGGGGAGAGCCATAGCTCGTGTGTGAGTTCTTATGTATCTTTTTATGTGTACAAACCAAAATGAACAAAAACAAGGCGCAAAGCTGAGTAGTCAGTGGAGCTATAAGGGGCATTGATGTAGTCGTGGCTGTTGCAGTATCACAAATATATCTCTCTTTCTTCTTGCATTCTTTCCTTTTTACACAAACGTGTTTTGTGCCATGGTCCTTCAAGAGTCCACATGCGTACTTCCGTCATGGATTCGATGTTGTTAAATTTCACACGAACAGAATACGAAGAAATAAATAGGAAGAAAAGCCTTTCTTATAACAAGGGACATGGGAGTCGACCCCACGACCTCTATGTCCTTGGCGTTAGATGACATAGGCACTCATGACAAGAATAAGTAGACGCGCCTTAGTGTTTCACACCTGACATCTCAGCTTTTCTCTCATAATAAACTTCCTCTCTCTCCTCTCTGTAACTGCGCTCTTGGTTTGCCAGGCGGTGCCGCAGTCTACGAACGTAGAAGAGAAGCACTGCATTATGACGCTAACGAGCACCGACAGAGTGCGCTTAGGTAGTCTCAGCACTACGTTACGGCTCTTCAATGCCAGATATTAAACGAGCGCTGGCATCAGAGCTTGAGTTCCTTGATGCGTGCACCCCCCATCTAGGAACCCTAATCAGAGCACCCGACTAACACCATGTAGTACGGCGGGGCCTGTTCTGCGAGATTACGGGCCGGCGGGTTTCTCTCAGGCTGTCCCAATTGGCACGCTCTCCAGGAAAAAAGGAAATAAAGCAATAAATGTTTAGCACTTCGCGCGCCTGGATGCCGCGAGAGGGTGGCACCCAGTGGATTCTGGCAAAGGGGACGACTGTGTACGGCTTTTGAGAGGAATATACCGAGAAAATACAGTTTGTATACAATGGGAAGGAATAAGTAGCAATGACAACGTTGAAATTAACAAGGGGCTGAGGCCGGGATGTCCTTCGTATAAGCTGTTATTCATGCTGAACATGGTGAGAATCGAAGAAGCACTGGAAGGTAGCAACACTAGATTTCATCTGTCACACGAACTGGATAGCGCGATGGTTGAGCCGAAGCTTCCAGGTCTGTTTTATACAGCAGATATTGTACTATTTTCGGACAATTAAGATGATATACAGTGTCTGGTAGTTATATGTGCAGTGGAAGGCCAAGCTCAAGAAAAATGGGGATTGAAGGTATTCAATGACCACAAAGACCAGGTAGTCTCAATACAGGGCCAAGAAATACCGAGGGCAAGTGAGTACAAGTACATCGGAGAAAGGGTAAAGGAGGCAGATAGATACATGGGGGTGCAGGAAAACACATCGGCGGCATAGGAAAAGAGGAATGGTGTAATATTAAAGAAGAGATCACTGTGGGGATATATTAGGTAAGAAGTGCTTCGAGGTCTGTGGAAATGCGTAATTGTTATGGGCCTTACATTTGAGAACTCAGTGGTGTGCATGAAGTGAGAGGTGCAATCAGAAATGATTGTAAACTAAAGGATTTTGGGACGTCTTGCGTCGGGCGCTCATGGTCAGACGATGAATGAGGTTGTAAAGGGGAATATCGGATGGACAGGCTTTGAAGTAAGATAAGCTGAGAGCAAAATGAGATTTGAAGAGAGGCTTAGGAAAATGAAGGAAAGTAGATGAGCAGGGAAGGTGTCCAGGTGTTTGTATAGAAAGAGCGTAGACACAAAGTGTAGCAAAAGAGCTAGGAGGCTCAGCAGTAAATATATGGCTGGCAGTGTAGGTGACATGGCAACAAGAAGCATTAAGTGAAAAGTCAGAGAGGTGAAGAAGATTTTTTGAATGACAGCGATGGAAAAGGAGCCAGCTCTCAGTAACTACCGAAAGGGCAAGAACGAATTAAGGTGGGAGAGGATTTATGATAAATCAAGGGCAAGCGCTTTACTGTTCGAAGCGAGGTCGGGTTGCCTCAAGTGAAACGTGTAGTCATACAGCGAGATTCAGTGAAGACGAAGAACAATGTTCATGCTGTGGGAGACTTCAGAAAACGATGTAACATGTTCTGATTGAATGCGACGATATCTACCCAGGTATACGTGTGCGTACAAGGCGACAAAAGGCTTTGGGTTTCAGGGGCAAACATAGAAAGCTGAACATGTCCGCGATAAAAGCAAGTAAGAGATGGTTAGAGTACTGGTGACAGAAAGTGATAGGTAAAGGACCGAAACAGTGGGAGAATGAGGTCGCTCTGCCTGAAGAGCCTGAGAGTGGAGCACAAATTTATTTTAAGATCGATTTATTCGAAGTAGATAAGGCATTAGGCCAAACATAAAAAAAAGATTTCTTTTCGATTTTTTCTTGCTAGCCTGGTGGCACACATGTCACCACCACATTATAAAGAGGACACTCATAGCATTCACCCATTGCACATTACGGCGATTCAGAGGATTATGGCGGCAGCGGACACCGGGGTAAAAGCAGAACGTATACTGCAGTGCATACCAACACATTGGTTCGTTCAATGTTCATTCGTTAGAGATTGGTTTTACGATGCCCGAAGTATCTACCAAACACGCTCAAACTCAAAATGAAAAAGGATGACCACAAGTGTAGAAAACGTCACTGTACCCTTCCCGAGCTGTCGCAGCAGCAGCGACGTCCAGTATAGACGCATGGCGACCACCTCCACCCTCCTCCTTGTCCGTGCTCCTACCGTGTGACAAGAGGTGGCTGGAAAGGAAAAGGCAAATTGTTTCGTTGCTGCGGCAACTGCTTACGATGAACACTCTGTGTACGTTCGTCGTTCTTATACATTTGGTATGTGACAGCGTTCGTACTCACTAGAGATCCATTTTTCGTGTCATAAGAAAACTTTCAGTTGGGCAACTTTGTGTAGGTTCGCAATTGAATTTAAGGCACGGAAATAAACACAAACACAAAGGAGGACACGAGACAGCACGCCCACAACCCGTCTCCTGCCGTGTGTTTATATCTATTTCGTATCCTAAATTCAATTATGTACTTGCTGTCATGCCATTACTAGACTGTTTTCGCGCCATGAGCGCCATGACACAAACAAATCGGCTTCGTTGGCGAACTTAAAAGCACCATCGCGGCTACTTGCACATAACTGCGCTGCGGTTGACCATATTATTTATTATATTGCGAAAACTGTTGCGTGTTAGGGAGGTCGCTCGTGCACGTCATCAATATGATCGGCAGAGCAGGGGTGTGTTTGCTGCCTGTATTTGATTGTAGAGTCTAACAAAATTGCGTTTGTTAGAGCGCTATGCGCACCTCTTGTCGCACTATGCGTGTAGTTATAGCATTTTATTGTGCCATATCACTACCGAATTCAGAACGGTGGCCCGAATGCCATTAGCACCTCCTTAGTTGTTTTTCATTTATACCATAAATAGGAGCCCATGTAACACTCTCCTAAAAGCTGATGCTTTTTCGGAAAAATTCTCTGTACCACCCTGTGTGACATGAAATGTTAAGAAATGTTTTGAGTGCGTGGCGGTACATGTAAGAATCTTACCGCTTCAACATTTCCCAGCAAGCGTTTTGTCGGCTAAGCAAAACTGATTTGCTGCGAATTGTTGAAACGGTAAGATGCTATTAGCCGCAGTATCAGCGATGAGGACGAGAATATTCTTCGCGTATCATGTTATT
This sequence comes from Rhipicephalus microplus, assembly GCF_043290135.1. Lineage (NCBI taxonomy): Eukaryota > Metazoa > Arthropoda > Arachnida > Ixodida > Ixodidae > Rhipicephalus > Rhipicephalus microplus. The sequence continues at coordinate 95,274,584 of NC_134701.1, forward strand.
TATTAGCGCATGTCAGAAGGATATTCAATAAAATACTGGTAATCAGCGCCTGCTTCTTGTGGAGCAAGTAACACTTTTCTTGATCACTTTCACCTGAGCATGCGGATTTTTTCTTACATTTTAGTGATGTGACCTTATACAAAATGCGTCGGTGACTAAAAAGGTGAAATATTTATTTCAAAACTAAAACAAAGACGTCGTTTTATTTAAAAGTGCGTGCACAATACCATAGAGTTTCCTAAAATGAACTAGACGAGACTCTGGCACTGCGATCGCTCAGCGGTGTTACGCTTGCGAGTTCACACCGAACATCAATGCCTCTGCAAAAGGCAATCTGTGTCAAGGCCAGCAATCGAGCCCGCCTGACGCGATCAACTCAACGACGTTATCAAGCGGCGGCGCCGGTCTGTCACGCAACACACCGCGAGCTCCCTCAGCCCGCGAGCCCGTTGCAGCAATCGGCGCCCTCGAGTCTGGTGAGTCTTACGCAATGCGTAGCAACATCCCTCGTCCTTGGTGCAGCGGCGGGCCCCATTGGAGGATTCCGACATCACGGCCAGGGGCGCTTCTGGTTGGACATTTGGTTATTCAAAGGATCCACCTGGTGCCTAAAAAAACCCTGCGGGGCGTCGCCAGCAGTAGACCTATGTGTCAGAGAAGACATCTTGGCTTTTCGCGTCCCTAAGCTGTCGGCCCCAGTGCCAAATTTGTAACGCCTCTATTTCTTTGCTGTACATAAACCTTGCCTTAACTCACCGTCGTCTCGCCCGCTCGTCTATCAGCTCTGCGCAGAAGCAGTCGTGAGCTGAGTAACACACGCTACCAAACTGCTGGTGAGCGTGTCGGCGGAGTTCGGAGCAGTGGCGCCTTCGGGACCGTGTTGGCGTCTTGGCTTCGTAACAGTGGTTGGCAGCTACGGGATCGGCCGGCCTCAGCGAGATCGATGCGGTGAGTGCCTGAGGTTTTCCTTTCAGTTCACCAGACTACTCTAGCACAGGTTATAGTAGTTTAGAGAAGGTCTGTGTAAAGCATTAAAGTGAGCTTTGATCGTTTGAAGCCAAGTCGAATCGCTTTGAAACCAAAGTTAATGCGGAGGGTGTAAACACGGCAGGGTTAAAAATTGCTTGCGCGTCTTGCTAGTAGACTTATAATCGGTACGGCAAGTAGATTCCTAACAGGGGCAAACAACAAGAGGCTAGCGTGAACGATGGAGAACCTTAACGGGAAGGAACTCATCGAAATCTGTGAGGAACTCAGCATTACTTTGGGCCGTGCGAAACGAAAGCAAACGACCCTTGAGATCATGATGAAGGAGTATCGGCTGAGGAAGTCGATGAGGTATGGGTGGATATCAAAGCACGCCGCGAGGAGGCTAAAAGGCGAGAAGTAGAAGTTCGCGAACGTCAAGAAGCTGAAAGGCGCGAACATCGCGAGCGTGAGGAGGCTGAGAGACAGGAGTGCCTCGAGTTGAAACGAATAGAGTTGGCAATCCTACAGTGTTCGCAGGCGCCTAGCGTAGCTTCTCCAACAGTTCAGGTCAGTGGTTATAGAATTCGGGACCAACTGCCACCGTTTGTAGTAGGCGAGGACATGGTGAAGTATCTCGTCAAGTTTGAACATCTGTGAGCGAAATGCTTCGGAGTGGTCTCTTTGGGCATGGAACCTGTTAGTTCTTCTTCCCGGCGAAGTGTTCGACGTGATAACATGTTTGTCGAGGAAAGCGTATGAGAACTATGACGAGGTTAAGGAAGTGCTCTTGAGACGTTATAAACTGTCACCCGAGGCTTTCAGGCAAAGGTTCCGGTATGCTAAAAGGGGGAATGAGTCACACGTTGACTTCGCGTTTCGTCCTAAAGCCGATTTAATTGAATTGCTCAAGGGCGAAGGTGTTTATGACGATTGCGATAAAGCGGTAGAATGCATTGCATTGGGGTGATTCTACCGCTGCATCGAGGAGAATGTCAAGCTTTGGCGGCAGGACAAATTTGGTGAAGTACAGCTAAACAAGGCAGCGGAGTTAGCTGAGGAGTATTATACTCAACGAAAGTTGCATAGCAGGGCAGTGCGCGTTGAAAAGTATGAAAGGAAAGAGGGCTTTTCGAAGAAACCTGATCAACGGAAACCCGCTCCGCACAGTAATTTCAAGGAGGACCCGTCTCTTACGAAGGACACTGTAGGGGAAGGGCAAACAAAAACGGAGAAATAGAGTGCGGTTTCTAAATAATGCACTGATACCACAAGGGCGTTTGAATCTCGGAAGCCGGTAATCTGCTACCACTGCAAAAAGGAAGGGCACATCACAATAAACTGTAAGCAAAAGTTTGCTTTCGCAACATTCCGTGAATCTCAAAAGAACATGTGGTTGTGAGAGCCAAATCTCCAAGAAATTAGTGTGAATAGGAAAACGTATTGAGCACTTCGAGACTCAGCGGTAACCATGGACGCTGTCCATCCTTCGTTGGTGTCTCCGGATGATTTTACAGGAGAATGCGCGTGGATCATGCAAGTCGCTGAAGAGCAGAGTGCTTGCTTAGCAATCGCTACGGTTGTCATTGAAGGCCCGTTCGGTAAGCTTCGCACCGAAGCGGCTGTGTTTGCCGCGCTTCCCGATCGTTTTCCATATCTATTTTCTAAAAACTCAGAGCAGCTTCTCAAAGAGCAGGGTACTTCTCCAACTTAGCGTGCATGGCCCTCACGCGATCGCAAGCGTGGAATCTTTCGCGGGAGCTTCATCTTGTTCAATGTGGGGAAGCACCAAGTTCAAAATATACTGATCTGTTTGACCTTGGCGGCGAGTTGAAGGAACCTCAGACAGGAAATTCTCCGTGTGAGTCATTTGAGCAGTCACTCGAACGGCCCGTCGCTGAAGCGACTGGCGCAGTCTGTGTCGGCGGATGAGACAGCATGCCGCCGTTGAGCCAGAGCGAGAGGGGTGCAATGCTCTCGCCTGTAGCGGAAAGTTGGAGTGAGCTGTCGAGGGTTGATCCAGGAACGCTCATTCGAGAGCAGCGGGAGGACCTCTCGATTAAAGCGCTAGTGGAAAGCGTAAACTTAGAAAAAAAGAAAAAGAATGTTTCCTTTTTTGAGAAAGCAGGACTCCTGTATCGGAGCTACACAAATGCGCAAGGTCGTAAGTATGAGCAGTTCTCGGTGCCACAAAAGTATCGTCACCAACTATTGGAACTGACGCATGAAAACGCGGGGGCAGGGCATCTCGGCATAAAAAAGACCAATGCTTGAGTTTCCCTTGAGTTTAATTGGCCGAAATTCTGGAAGGATATCGAATACTTTTTACGCTCATGCGACAGTTGTCAGAGAGCGGGGAAATCCGCGGACAAGTGGTACACATGAAGCTTTGCCAATTATCACAGAACATTTTCGGCGCCTAGTAATTGATATCGTCGGGTCACTGCCAGAGTCAAGGCAAGGTTGTCGGTACATCCTGACGGCCCTCTGTGTAGCCACAAAGTTTCCGGAAGCGATACCACTTAAGGAGCTCAATTCCCCCCGTGTCGTTGATGCACTGCTATCTATATTTGCACGCGTCGGATTTCCTTCTGAAATCCAATGCGACAATGGTAGTGTGTTCACCAGCTGCCTTACCTCTACCTTTTTGGATAAATGTGGAATAAAAGTAGTGCACAGCTAGATCCATCAGCCGCAATCTGATCCGGTAGAGCGTATGCATTCCGTTCTGAAACGGATACCGAGAGCACTTTGCTACGAGTACAAATGCGACTGGGAAGCGTGTATTCCTCCCGCTATGTTCGCTTTAAGATCAGCTCCTCATGAGAGCACTGGTTTTAGCCCTGCAGAGCTTGTGTATGTATGGCAGGAGTTTGAGAACACCATTGCGAATGCTACGCGAGTCCTGGGAGGGATTTGATGAGAACCCTAATGTAGTTGCGTATGTTCTAGACCTCCTTCAGAGGGTTGGAAAAACAAAAGATCTTGAGGAAAGCCACATCAAGGCTGCACAAATGTTGTCGAATGAGTACTAGGACAAATCGGCGAAGTAGCGTGCATTTGAAGTAGGTAGTCAGGTAAAGCTGCTGTGGCCGTCCAAAAAGAACAAGCTTGAGGTTCATTGGTAAGGGCCCACCAAAGTAATATCGAAGTTTTCTAATACCAGTTATGAAGTGAAATTAGGAAGGTGGCCGAACAAAATTTACCACAGTAACTTGGTGAAATGATACGTTCAACGTCAAGGGGTCGTAAATCTGCTGTTGAATGCTTCAGAGGAAAAGGGAGCAGAATTTTTTTAGTTCTAGTGACGTAATCGAAAGAGGATAGGAGGTAATCTGGGGCAGTTAAACCTAGAGCCTAGGTTTAGTGAAGTCCAGAAGGAGGACCTGGGAAGGATTGTTTGCGACTTTGAAGACGTGTTTTCGAACCGTCCCGGAAACACGACGGTGATTGAACACGATATCGAGCTAATTTGTGATGGGCCGATCCGTAGCAAGCCGTATCGTTGTTCCCCTGTGCAAAAGCAGATCATGTAAAAGGATATCGCTAAATGCTGGTGTTGGGAGTCATAGTACCGGGCGAGAGTGACTTTACATCCCCTCTAATATTGGTTCAAGTGCCGGGAAAATATTCGAGGACTTGCATCAATTATCAGCGTCTTAACGCCATGACTCGATACCATACTTACCCGATACCATTTTACTCAAGTAGGTAACTCGGGACCATACTTACTCAAGACCATTTTACCCGAGAAGGTAAAAACTGTGTCACAGTCCAGCCCTTTAACTGACGCACTTCGAAAGTCCGAGCTGGTTAAAGTAGTATGGGGCTCAAAAGAGGAGATTGCGTTTTCCGAGCTGAAACATGCCCTAAGCGAAAATCCCGTTCTCATGGCACCCGATTTCTCTAAGAGATTTGTGATTCAATGCAACGCGAGTGATCGCGGCATGAGAGCTATATTGTGTCAGTAAGACAGTGCTGGTAACGATAGGCCAGTTTTGTATTAAGTCGAAAACTCAGCGGCAGGGAAGACGCATACAGTACCTCTGAAAAGGAATTCGCTTGCCTCGTGTGGGCCGTTCAAAACCTAGCCTGTTATGTCTCCGGTTCGAGGTTTTGTGGTCGAAACGGACCACTGTCCTCTAACTTAGTTAAAAAACATGTCGCCTAAAAGTGGCCGGTTACTGAGGTGGAGCATGATATTCCAACAGCACAACTTTGACGGTCGATACAAAGAAGAAAAGTTAAACGCAAATGCAGACGCATTGGGCCGGGCGTTTAGCTAGTACCTTCTCCACCTTTCGGTTTCTCGCTGGCGATTCGGGGCAAAATTTTGTCCTCATCACGGCCTTAGCTGAGCGCTCTCGTCCAGAGTAATCTCAAGTGGCCAACTTTTTGTATACTATTTCATTACGTTGTTGTACGTGTAAAAATCTGAGTTCTCATTTTAAGTCTTGTGTCCCACATGTGCCTCTTGATGTAGAGGGAACAAAATTCCGATAGACACGTAGCTTGGTATATTTTGTACTATATTTTGTCTGGTGTTCTGTCGGGTGACCGAGGGCACTTGCTTGTGTCGTGTGTTGGCTGTTGCCGAACCATTCTTGACAAGTTGCAGAACCATCGACCAGTGCTGACACCAAAAATTGTCAGAAGAGACGAGCGAAGCTGGCCGGCAAGTTGGGACGACGAGCCAGTGGAGCTGGGATATGTCCTCAAAAATGGTATGTCTTCACGGGACAGAATCTGGAGATGCATTTTTCCCATGGCCCTGGAGGTGAACCTGGAGGCACCTGGTGAACGAGCGCGCCCGACATCCGAGCCACGTGGAAGCAGCTCGTCTTACCAGTGCATTGCCTGGCGGCGGGGTGCTGTTACGCCTGCGAGTCCACACCGAACGTCAATGCCTCTGCAAAAAGCAATCCGTGTCAAGGCCAGCAATAGAACCCGCCTGACGCGATCAGCTCAACGATGTCATCAAGCGGTGGCGCCGGTCTGTCACACAACGCACCGCGAGCTCGCTCAACTCGCGAGCCCGTCGCAGCAATCAGCGCCTTCGAGTCTGGCGAGTCTTACGCAATGCGTGAAAACATCCCTCGTCCTTGGTGCAACCACGCGCAGTGGCGGGCCCCATTGAAGGAATCCGACATCACAGCCAGCGGCGCTTCTGGTTGGACATTTGGTTACTCGAAGGATCCACCCAGTGCCTATAAAAAGCCCTGCGGTGCGTCGCCAGCAGTAGACCTATTTGTCAGAGAAGACACCTCGGCTCTTTGAGTCCTTAAGCTGTCATCCCCAGTGCTGAATTTGTAACGCCTCTATTTCTTTGCTGTACATAAACCTTGCCTTAACTCCCCGTCATCTCGTCCGCTCGTCTATCAGCTCTGCGCAGGAGCAGTCGCTACACACTAAACGAAAACGACCTAAAATAACCTCAAAAACTGAGTAAACCATTTGTCCTCTGGCACACTACCTTTCCTGGGTTTTTTTTACCACCTACTCTCGAGGTAAAAATTTACTCTCGTGCTAACTGAGTTTTTGAACGTAGGGAGAGTAGTAATTATTTACCCCAGTGAGGTTTTGAGCGAGTATAGAGAGAGTAAATTTTTGCTGCCTTCGCAAGGTTTTTGAGGGGATTTCAGAGAGTTATTTCCGGTGGTAAAAAATAAAAATTGATGGGTGCATTCGCCCAGAGTCGACAAATTTATTAAACAGCGAATTGATTGAATTTATTAAACGGCAGAATTGGTGACACATAGATTCACATACAGACAGACACCCACACACAACAAATGCAGAATAAAACACCACTCGAACAGACTGCACGCGTTGCTCAACTGCACTTTGACAATCCGGTATATATAGGCACGACTTTTTCACCGGCCTGTAGGACCAGTAGGAGAGCTCCTTTTTGCATCGATAAACAAGAACAGTTAAAGGTGCAAGCGTAAACTTAAGGTGGGCTGCAGGGCACTAAATGTCACACCGACCTTTTATTGTAAATCTACCCAATCTCACCTTTTTGAGTATCCAATAATTACTTGGCACACCGGGCTCATGGCCCCACGCATGTTAGCACTGCTGATGCACAAGTCCATAAAATATACCTAAGTATGCACAAACCATAGTAGCTCAATGATTTTCATTGAGCGACGGTGCACAAACACAGTAGCAGCACGTATTCATTACAACGGGCGTAGAGGAGCGGTGCACGCATGCACAGAAGCTTCTTACCGACGGCGCACTAGGCCTTTTTGAGGAGCACGGCTATCCGATGAAACACAGCTGGCGATCACAGAACACATATCCTGTGCGAATTTCGTCGTCATTTCAGACACAAAGGAACACGTGACCACTATCTTACGGGGACGGGGTGGTGTATGCATACTTCCAACGACAGACCACCGTACGGGTTTTCTTCGTGCTCACCGGCAGCCGCTTGTTGGTTCCGTCTGCCTCGTATAGGCTTTGCGCTACATGTTTGAGAGCAGTTGGTGCATGAGGTGGGCAATTCGGGCAGCACTTTACTCATGCAGACATCGGCTACTGTGGAACAAAATATATGCGATGCTTCTTTCACCTGCCCCGGTGACACACTCCCATATGGGAGTGTGTCGGTCACTGGCGGCCGCGGCTCGGTGCCGACGACAGAGTGAAGCATTTTGGTTGCTTCTCCAGTAGGCAAGCACGAAAGATGACACCAGATTCATTTTGTTACCACTGACAGATATTCGCGATTCGGCTCGGAAGCGAGATATCCGCGACGTGCAGGTTCGGAGGCACTCGGAAGCGCACGGTCGTTTGACGTTGTAGGAAACACGTGAAATCCATCAGCCCAACCAGACACACAGATACCAAGCTTCTTGCACCATCTGTCTTCAAGGCCAACGCCGAGCAAAAGCCAACAATTTGCGAAAATATGCAGGACAAATTTCCTGAGCAGGTTTTCTTTCTTTTTTTTCTTCTTTTGAGATCCCCCCCCCCCCGTCTTTTTTTCTTTCTCGTTCACAGAATGCTGTTCTCGCTTGTTGTGCTTATGCTGCCACCAGTTCCAGTGAAAGTGCGTTGACTCGAGGTCAGTCCCGAGGCACGGCGATGCCAAAAAAAATGTGGTCCTCGCATACCTTCAGGAGAGCGTCACAATGGGGGGTATGGGGCAAAAGCCACCGAAGCAGCTGCACCTTGAAGTCACGTGGTAATGAACTCTGAAACGCAGGTTAAAAATCACATGATAGAAAACTCCCTAAGTGGTAAAACTGGATTTTCGCATCTTTTTACTACTTGCCTGAGAGGTGGTGGTAAAACTATGTCATGTACCATCTTTTACTCCTACACGAGGTAGTAATTTTAAACGCAAGAAAGTTTTCAGAGGTCATGAGCCGCAAAAACCCCAAACTCGGATAGTTTTTGCTTACAGTGTAGCTGAGTACCTGAGATTTTCATGCATGACATTGTGGAACATGCTGCTTGTTGATCACAAATCATGCTTAATGTACTCCTTTAGTAAGCGCTTGAAGGTCCTATTGTTAAATGACTTATGGCTTGAATGTTTTCTTTTGGGTTTCTTTGTTTTAAGCACATTGTCACTATTGCTTATATGACCCTACGTTTTTGCACCATTTTCTTTTAAATATTGCTGTGATTTCGTCGCTGTTTGCTGACTATAAAGCTAATCCTCTTTTTACTTTTTGTTAGGAGGTCCCCCGGACAGTTTTTACTTTGGGGCCTCCAATTGTTCATTCGCCATGGAAAAAAAAATGTATACTAAAAAAATGCATGTATTTTTTGAGTAAACAACAACAACAAAAACACGCTACCAAACGGCTGGAGACCGTGTCGGTGGAGTTTGGAGCAGTGGCGCCTTCGGGACCGTGTTGGCGTCTCGGCTTTGTAACATTGACCATGGGAATTATGGGTATTACACACATTTGCCTGGTCTTCGTACCTGCGGGTGGCGAATCGTAGTGGCGGCTTCGTTTATTGCTGTGTTTTGGTTTTGTTTTGAAAGAAAAATTCAACCCTTTTGAACCTCGTTGCCCGATTTGAAAAGGTAAATCTAAAAGAACAGGTTGGTGAAGCGCAACCGCTGAACGTTTGCTCATTTTTGTTTCTTGAGAAAACAGCTTCAAGCCACACGAACGCACACGGAGCCAAAAGCAGGCCAGAAGTAGGAAGTGTGTACTACCCATTATTTCCATGCTCGTTGAAGCACCGTGCGTTGCAGCCGCCATAGACAGTAGCGCCAGAGTTCCCTATAGTCTGTATTAGGAAACTCTATGCACAATACGACGTCAACGTCCGCTGTCTCATATGAAATACGTTTTGAATTAGGTGAACAGGGCTTTTTTACCGACATTGCTGCGCCTAGCTGTGTCACGCGCTGCAGCTTCCTCTCAACTATCCTACACTAGACGCACAATGCTCAGATAGGAACGCGTTATTAAACACGTTTAAAATCAACGAATGGGGAATGGTACGACTACCACCGAGGACTCGATGAAAGACTTGACATTATATTTCAATGGTTAGCGAATCATTGCGGAATTTTCGGCAATGACCCCGCGGATAAAGCTGCATGATCAGCTCATGACCAGGACCTGCGGACACCAATACAACTCCTGAGAATAGACACCGCGCGGCAACTGCAATCACTTGCTCGCTGTGTCGCGAGGGATGCGCCTGACCCCGGTACCGGCGTCACCAAATAGTGTGCTCTGCGGATGCCGGCCGTCTTCTCACCACCCGATACGTGCGCCAGCGTCGTTCCGACCTTCGCGTAGCAGAAGGAGAGCCACCACGGCAGCTCCATCTCAAGTGATTACCAAGACAAGACCACGAAGTTTTGGTATCTACGCAATAAAAAGAGACATGGCCTTCAGTGCAGTCTTGCTTTGACATAAATCATAACACTTTTCCGCGTTGCAACTTGACAGAATAAATGTAGTTGATTCCACTATAAGTTTTGCGTAAATAAAAGTTGCGTGCACGTATCAATCATCCTTTAATACTTAAAACGCACACAGGTGCAGTAACCGCGAAAGGACCAGTACTGCTCTGGTATTTCAATTAAAGCGCGTAATGACCTCAGAGTTTACTCTATTTCAAGGGCAAATTTAATATATGATTGTGACATGTTCCATATGTAGGCAGAATAACGATCGGTAATTAAACGATGGAAGAGGTCTCTGCACAAATAATCCGGTAGGCACCCGTCCAGAATTTAATGAGCAACGACTGCGTAACATCTGCATCACCCGTACTTATTGTTCCATAGCATGTACAGCCGCTGGCAGATGTTTGCGGACCATGACACAAGCAAAACATTAGAAATTGTGCTATGTAATATTTACAGCAGAAAATTGTTTCAATAATTTCTTTTGGTCGAAGACGCACACTGGTACTGTGGTTCCCCATTGCGACCTTGAAACCTTCTGGTACAGCCAAGAAAAACAAAACATATGCAGTTGTCATTAACGTAACAGCTATAGAGAATCGCGGAGCAGAGGCACGCCCGTCCTTCGGCGACAAACTTAAAGAGACCACGTTGAGAAAGAGGGGGGGGGGGTGACTAGTCAGTAATACATCACGTTTAATTGATACGATTTCAACGAAATACATAAACACGCCAATGAGCGATGATTTGTGCGTCGCTGATGTCAAATAGCAAAGCGCACAAACCGAATTGCACGAATACAATGCACAACAAGTAAATCACTTTGAACCCTCCACGCACACCCAGTGATCATAGGTAGGGAACAAGAGCCGGAAAAAGAGACGCTGACGTGTTCACGACATCGTTTAATGGCCGGTTCCACACAACTGTGGTTCTCAAAAAAATGAATCTCATGCACACATTTGTTTCAATCAATCAATCAACCAATTAGTTATTTTATTTCGCATTCATTACAGCAAGGTAATGAAGACGAGGGCAAGTCAAGCTGCTATGTAGCAGCTTGACAAAATCCCTTGCCTCAATTCGGAACAGTCAAAAAACAACGTACCATGAATCTACATGCCTCTATAGTTCTTCATTACTAAAGATTCCCAGTTCTAATATATTGCAGGGCAGTCTACATGAGTAAAAAATACTTCAAAATTGCTACATGACAATTATAAGAACTGGGTTTCTTCGAACAAACAAAGATGACAAAATTTGAAACAGTGCGTCACTGTAGCGGGAAACGAAATTGCCAACGTTATTTCACCAAATCAGATTGAAAGATTGTATACAATATAAGGACTATTATGCGTCATTTCTGTACGTAGTAAAATTTCTCCAATCATGCTTTAAAAAATCGCGGATAGATATATCAACGTCAGAAATTGCTATTGAGGCGTTATAGTTCACAAAAATCCTTGTGTTCCCCAGAGAGCGCTTCAAACATTGGGCACCCAATCGGAACTGTGTCCCGCTAAGTAAATTATATAATATTACTAATCTTAGTAAATATTACTTAACACCCCGCCGTAGTGGTGTAGGGGCTAAGGTACTCGGCTGCTGACCCGCAGGTCGCTGGACCGAATCGCGGCTGGCAGCAGCATTTTTGGTGAAGACAAAAATGCTTTAGGCCCGTGTGCTAAGATTTAGGTGGACGTCAAAGAACCCCAGGAGGTCGAAATTTCTGGAGCCCTCCCCTACGGCGTCTCTCATAACCATATGGTAGTTTTGGGACGTTAAACCCTACATGTTGAAACATTACTTAACAATTTTATTTATTAATCTCAATGCACTGCGATTTAGTGACTATACTAGCGTATGAAATTTTGTTTTTCTTTTGTTTTTCGCTTTGGGGAAACGTTACAATCTGCTGCATGTCCAACGTTTTTTACAATGAAGAAAACTTTTTTTCGCCAGTAATATGTTTACATTTCTTGCTTTATATGTGCAATATCAATTGATATGTTAAATAGTGAATAAAATAATTCTGGAGCAAATCAAGCCAAAATCTTGCCAAACTATGGTGAAAAAGTTGAGAAAAACAGCCATTTGAGCCTTATTGTGGCTTAGTCTTCCAAATGTAGTGGTACAACTGATATTAGATTGTGGAACCTGCTGAATGCCGGATAATGGTCCCGTTAAGCCCGTCCGGACAAAACCAAATTAAGGTTATCTGAATTAAGCTAATCTTGATCAAGTATTTTATCAGTAAGTTGAAATTGTCTAGCCATTTGGGTGAGAGAGTATGCCCAGATTACGACAATAGAGATTTAGCGGGGTTAATCAAGCTCACAATAATGGAATTTCAGATGAGCTATTTTGAGTAAATACAGTTTGTCTAGTTAGTTGTATGATAGAGTATTGCCGCTTAACAGTGTCGATTAAGCCTGATTAATCTAATTCACAGTAAGCTAATCACAAGCAAACCAACTTAGAGTGAGATTGTCTTCCCTGTTGAATGCCTGAGCATGGCCACGTTACGCCGGCCTGGATTAGACTAATGTTAAATAAATCTATTTTGAGTAAGTTGAGATTGCATAACCATTAGATGAGTATGACCACAATAAGGCAGTATGTATTAGACCAGATTAAGCTATTCTACTTCAACTTAATCACTAGAAAATGAGTTTGAAGTGAGTTGAGATTGTCGAACCTGTTGGATGCCCGGGCATGGCAACGTTAAGCCAATTCATATCAAGCGAGAATAAAATAACGCAAAATAAACCAATCCTGAACAAGTCGATCTAGAGTAAAATTGAAAGGTCCCATCTATTTCAATGACTGCGTACTGCCACAATAAGACAGTATAGATTAAGCCAGGTAAAACTATCATAAATCAAACTAATCCTGATAAGGACAATTCTGAGTGAGTTTAGCTTGCCCTGCTTATTTATGACCATGAATGGCAGGATTATTTCTATTGGGATTAGCGCGGAATAAACTAGTTCTAATTGACCCGGCAAAAGCCCCACTAACAAACGCGTGTAAACACAGATGCTTAGCCGTACCCGCGAAAACTAGTCGAAGCTCATTTATTCCATTGCGAAGCTAACCATGAGAGTAGGCGGCGTCAAAACTTCCCACCAAAAGTCTTCGGCACTGAGTCAAGTGGGTCACCTGAACACTTCATGCAGCTGACTCTTCACACGCCAGCCATCTGCTCAGAACACGTGCAGTGATCGGAGCGCCTGGTGTGTCACTACAAGTCATTTTTGTTAGTCATATTCTTTTACCATACCATGTCAATATTGGTAGTCAACAAAATAAAAAATCAGCGATTGAAGCCGCATGACTTGCAAATGTGTCTCATGACACACATGACATAATTTTCATGCCAGCACCAGTCAGTTATGGTAGTAATGTGCTCTCATCAAGTCGTGTCAATTTTTTGCTAGGCGCCAAAGTAATAAAGTGGCAGTTAAAGCTTCTTGACTGGGTGTTATATGTCATGGCCTGCAAGACATACATGACAATGTTTTCGTGCTATGATTACCTATTTATGTTATTCATATTTTTTTACAATCCGACGTAAGTTCTGGTACATAGCAAGTTAGTGAAATTAGGACATGTGGGGTTTAACGTACCAAAACCATCATGCGATCATAAGAAACATGATGGAAGGCTCTGGAAATTTCGACCACCTGGGGTTCTTAACGGGACCCGAATTCTGAGCACACGGGCCTACAACGTTTTATTCTTCATCGAAAATGCAGCCACTGGCGCCGGGATTCAATCCCGCGACCTGCGGGTCAGCAGGCGAGTACCTCAGCTACTAGACCACCGCGGCGGGGCAACTTAATAGAACTTTGCTAAGGCACGTTGCCGGGCTAGTTGGTTGAGATTCATCATTTTCACTGGTATAGCGCACCACGACAAGGAGACACACAAAGGCGAGATGCACACACACACAGCGCTAACTTGCAACTAATGTTTTATTTGCAATCACACACGCTGTTTATACAACAGTAGACCGATAAAACCTGGATAATGTCACGTCAAGAATACAGCGCAGCCCATGCACGTGTCATCACTGATAGCGACAATCTACACTAGCCCGTCAAAGTGAAAATTCCAGATACTTCTTTTCTTTAGATGATAATGCTATGGAAGCCACACTCACACATTTTTTTTTCATTTTGTCTATTACAAAAGCTTCAATAATTTCACGTGTGGTTCTGTCACGGGCCTTAAAGAGTATACGGATGTTTTGGAACATAGGGACGCAACCGCACCTCTGACAGTGAACGGCCAAATGACCACATACAGCTCTTTCTACATTGTACTTGTGCTCCTTTAGTCTTTCATTCACACACCTTCCAGATTGGCCTATGTAGTCGCAACCGCAAGTCAAAGGAGTGCTATAGACAACACCACAACAACAATTCACAAATTTCTTCCGGTGCTAAATCTTACAATCCTGTTTCCCGCTACTTTCTGCATTGACCTTTTTGCACATTCCTTGCAACTTTTCGGGAGCAGAAAACACTACATCCGCACCCACCTTTCTTGCTATCCTTCGCAAGTTATGCGAAATGGCATGCATGTAAGGCACTACAGCAACCTTGCCTGCCTTAGTGGCGGTTGCCTGGTCTTTGCCGTTTGCCCTTCCTCTCCTGCTTATACATTCGGCGACAGCGGTCAACAAGTGCAAGGGGTAGCCAGAGTTCAATAAACGTTTTGCTTGAGCCCGCAAGCTCTCATCAAGCTTGTGGTGGCACGACTTCATCAGTGAATTCTGAAAACAGGATTTTATCACCGCACGCTTTACCAATTTCGAATGAGCGGACGTGAACGGAAGAACCGGTTTATTCCCTCGCGGTTGATAGCTCCAGCATACTCTTGCTGGCGAAAAATACAGTCCGAGGTCAAGGAATCTTATGAAATTGTCATGTGGTACTTCATGCATCAGCACCAAGGGAGATAACACTGTCAAGAACATGGTTAGAGTTTCAGTGACAACTGCGTCAAAATTGTTATGATCATTATTGGCAACGATCAGATAGTCATCTACATATCTAAAAACAGCAATACGTCAGTGTGCTTCATACCTTCGTCAAGGAACTTGTTACGTTTTGCTAAAAACAGGTCGCTCAGGTACGGGGCTATGCAGCAACCTATACATATCCCGTTCTTTTGTTTTACAGTATTTCCATTCCACGTCGCATAGGTCGAGTTAAGATAAAAGTAAAGGAGCTCTAAAAACTGATCACTCGACAGACCGGCAGTATTTTGAAAATCAACCGCTCTTACTCTGTCCATACCTTCCGATACACACGCCATCAACTCTGCCTGAGGGAGGGTGTAATAAAGGTCCTTAATGTCGATCGAAAAAGCTAAAAGGTCTGCGTTTTCCTTGCCTGCAAGAAAGTCTAGTAATTGTTCCGACTTTTTCACCCAAAAAGGGGTCGTCAGGAGATATCAACTTCAAATGTTTTTGTAGAAATAACGAGATGCACTTTTGCCAGGATTCATTCTTTGAGATGATAACTCTGAAAGAGCATTCACCTTTATGCACCTTTGCCGTGAAAAATATATCAAGATCCACTTTTTTTGTCTTCTCGATCGATCTAACCAGGCCTTCAAGATTAAAACTTTTGCATAGCTTCTTCGTGGCAGTTCGCACTTTTTGTAACGAAAAATTGTTATGAGTATCAAATACAAAATTGATGGCCTCTGACGCCTTCGCTCGATACAATGATTTACGCATAACCGCAAAGCCACCGTCCTTATCGGCTGGTAGGAGCAGTTGTTTTTCAAAATACTGCCGGTCTGTCGAGTGATCAGTTTTTGAGCTCCTTTACTTTTATCTTAACTTGGTCTATGCGGCGTGGAATGGAAACACTGTAAAACAAAACAATGGGATATGTATAGGTTCCTGCATAGCCCCGTACCTGAGCGACCTGTTTTTGGCAAAACGTAACACTGTCCTTGACGAACGTATGAAGCACACTGACGTTATTGCTGTTTTTAGATATGTAGATGACTATCTGATCGTTGCCAATAATGATCATAACAATTTTGATGCAGTTGTCACTGAAACTCCAACCATGTTCTTGACAGTGTTATCTCCCTTGGTGCTGACGCATGAAGTACCACATGACAATTTCATAAGATTCCTTGACCTCGGACTGTATTTTTTGCCAGCAAGAGTATGCTGGAGCTATGAACCGCGAGGGAATAAACCGGTTCTTCCGTTCACGTCCGCTCATTCGAAATTGGCAAAGCGTGCGGTGATAAAATCCTGTTTTCAGAATTCACTGAGGAAGTCGTGCCACCACAAGCTTGATGAGAGCTTGTGGGCTCAAGCAAAACGTTTATTGAACTCTGGCTACCCCTTGCACTTGTTGACCGCTGTCGCCGAATGTATAAGCAGGAGAGGAAGGGCAAACGGCAAAGACCAGGCAACCGCCACTAAGGCAGGCAAGGTTGCTGTAGTGCCTTACATGCATGCCATTTCGCATAACTTGTGAAGGATAGCAATAAAGGCGGGTGCGGATGTAGTGTTTTCTGCTCCCGAAAAGTTGCAAGGAATGTGCAAAAAGGTCAATGCAGAAAGTAGCGGGAAACAGGATTGTAAGATTAAGCACCAGGAGAAATTTGTGAATTGTTGTGGTGTTGTCTATAGCACTCCTTTGACTTGTGGTTGCGACTACATAGGCCAATCTGGAAGGTGTGTGAATGAAAGACTAAAGGAGCACAAGTACAATGTAGAAAGAACTGTGTGTGGTCATTTGGCCCTTCACTGTCAGAGGTGCGGTTGCGTCCCTATGTTCCAAAACACCCGTATACTCTTTAAGGCCCGTGACAGAACCGCACGTGAAATTATTGAAGCTTTTCAAAGAGACAAAATGAAAGAAAAATGTGTGAGTGTGGCTTCCATAGCATTATCATCTAAAGAAAAGAAGTATCTGGAATTTCCACTTTGACGGGCTAGTGTAGATTGTCGCTATCAGTGATGACACGTGCATGGGCTGCGCTGTATTCTTGACGTGACATTATCCAGGTTTTATCGGTCTACTGTTGTATAAACAGCGTGTGTGATTGCAAATAAAACATTAGTTGCAAGTTAGCGCTGTGTGTGTGTACATCTCTCCTTTGTGTGTGTCCTTGTCGTGGTGCGCTATACCTGTGAAAATGATGAAGTTAATAGAACTGCCGTTAGAGTTCCATGACCATATCATATATGTCATTTTGTACAGGACATGCATGACGCCTTTTTGGTGTTATGACCAGTCATCTTCTTTCATCTCACGCTTTCATCACGCCCTGTTTATTTGGGTATGATATGAAGTCATTAAAACAGCTGTGACAACTATATGACTGCGCCATGTGTGTGATGGTGTACATGACCTGCATGACATAATTTTCGTGTTATGACCAGTCGTTCTTGTCTCCTGCTATGCCATGCCCATTTCGGTAGATTTCAAGTTCATAAAGCAGCCGTAAAAGCTCCATGAGCGAGTCACGTATGTTACAGGCAACATGACATGCATGACAAGTTTTCGTGTAATGACCAGTGATGTATATTTTCACCACGCTCTTACCATATCATTTCGATTTGATGTACACGAAGTTCACCAAACGACCATTGTAGCTCCTCGCCGATGTCACATATGCCCCGGCGCACACTAGATGCATGCCATGATTTTCTGGTAATGAGCAGCCATATTTGTTTTGCACATTCTCTTGCCATGTCATTTTAATTATGACACTCGTCAACATAAGGGATGTCCTGGCAGCCATGCTTGAAGTCTGCCAAACCATCGATTTCCATCATTTCAGGCCACTTTGGACAAGCCCTTTGGAACGAGTGCCCGTTTCTACCTAGATACTACTTGGTGAGCGAAGATAACTTCGAGGGTTGGCACCAGCCAGCGAGGTATTATTGGACGCATGTGCATCCTGGCAGTCATCACACTAAAAAAACAAGCAAGCATACGTCACCGTTCCGGAATTCATCGAGAGCGGCATTCTTGTCGCCTATATAAGAAACAACGCAGCTGGCTTGGACACTTCAGCGTGGTTCTAGCAGCCATGCTTCTGGTCTTCTAAACCGTCGATTTGCATAATTTCAGGTAGGCAAACACGCGTCTACCCTAACTGGTGATTTATCAGGTTTCACAGCTACAGGACCACTCTTAAAAACGCATTTGTTAACTGACTTTCTTGTGGAAATATGTCAAATGCAACGGATCCTTTTTCTGACTAAGCAAAGTCCTTAGCCGGAAACACCCTCGCAACATTAATAAAGTCACAAAAGTATTGGTGGAAATGACTTTGCAGTTTGTTAAGGCTATGTCTTGTTATTATCGGCCTCCCTGACAAGACGCCACTTGGATGTGAGACGGTTGCGGGTATAATATGGAATTATTAAAACAGCTGTGAGAACAATATGACTTCGTCATGTGTGTGCTCCAAGAGACTAAATAAAAGTGGCGACGACACGCAAGCCGTACTTGGAATTTCGGTGGCGTGGTCGCCTCTCCTTGTGGAATCCCTTGAACTTACCCGTATGACTGGCGACCTATGAGAGGCTGTTCAAAGTCAAACCAGCTTAAAAAGGGTGGTTATCTCTGTACGCCTGTGTTCGTGGGATTGCCGCGGACAAGAAGCCAAGCGACTGAGAACCGTCTGTGGATGCATTTCACACGTTCTCTATGGTGCCTAATACCACTGCTACCACAAGTCGGGGTCTGCCTGGCGCCGCATGCTCATCGCTGCAACGGTCTACAGAGTTGATTTCCATGAAGGACTCAACGTCTTCGTGCTGTGCTGTGCCGTGCGTGGTGTGCGGTGTTTTCTCCCTCGCCATGGGACGAAATGGGCGTGCTTCTTTCCTCTTTCCTGGGTCGCGAAGGAGGTGGCGTTTCACCTTTCCCTTTCGGGGGCGGAGGTGAATATGGCAATTTTCATTGGACGGTCCTGGCCTCCATTGTTTTTCCCTGCAGGGAATCCTGGGAAAGCCAGGACATAAAATGCGAGCGCCGATGCGCTCCCGACAAGTTCTCACAAGCTCGCTGAAGCTCGGGGGCTTCCATGATGCTAACCCCATCATGTAGCAACACGCTACCTGTAAATGTAAATAAACGTTATTGTTAATAGCTCCACGGCCCCTCTCATTGACATCTACCCGACACTCTGGCTGGCTCCGGTCCTCTGGGCAGACCCCTGGTTACATCAGTCTGACGTTACTGCAGCAATGAAGAATCGGGGCTCATTCATCATTGGTGTGGAGGCCGCATTGATAGCTATCACAAAGTCAATAAGGCAAATAAATGGCTCATTTGAAGATTTTGGAAGCAAATGAAAAGCATGCGATTGGAACTTTCGGGAGTAAAGACACGCAGCATAGAGTGTCTAAAAGAAAAAGCTGGCTTCATAAGGAATTGAAAAAAGAAAACTTGTAAGCAACTAATTGAGCTCAAACACTACAGTCGAAGGGAAACTATTGAACTGAGGGCAATCCCAGGGGTACCTAGTAAAGACCTATGTTCGACTGTCAACAAAACTGCGTTTTCATTGGGTGTGAGACTTGATGAGAACGCACTTGATGCTGTTGATCATGTACTAATGCGTGGGAGTGTCCCCCCAAACGTTATGGTGAAGTTTTTCTGTAGATTGACACGAGACAGTCTCAGGAGTCGCCAAAAACACAGGCTGAATAGGTCAACGCCTGGTTTTGAGAGAAATGAGCCGGTGTTCGTAAAGAAACACTTGTGTCCCGAGAACAAGGTTCTGCTTGGGAAGGCAATACAGTTAAAACGAGAAAAAACGGGAAGTTCGGGCGGGTCGAAATTTAAATAGAAAATTTGTGCGTGTCTCATGTGACATGCGAGGAAGACCTTAGCGATGGGGCTTAGGTAGTACGCATGTACCTATACCCAGCTCGCGTACCCCGTAAATCAAAATTTCTCACCTAAATCAACAAGACAACTAAACTAGCAGAGGCATGTCGATATTTCATAGCAACATCGCAGCATAAGAAACAACCTTAATCAGCTCCTTCTTATATTTCCCGCCAGCCACGACGCTTAGACGTAATCTCTGTCTCTGAAACTTGGCTAAAAAGAGATGAAAACATTGTTATTCAGAATTACACAATGCTATCACAGCCACGTGACCAACATTCTAGAGGGGACGGTGTTGCTCTTTTTGTTAAAAATGAGCATTCGTATCGAATTCTTCCTTCATCATCGTGCAGTAACCTGCCATCGAGCCACTTTTCATCAGGGTGAGTTCTTCACTTACAGTGGCTGTAGTTTATACTCCCCCAAATGCATCTTTGCCCTCCTGTCTTGAAACAGTTCAAATGATTCTGAGTCACCTAACACACAACGTCAAATAATCTACTATTATTGTTCCTGATATGAGCGTTGATACCCGGCCGTAGTTCTGTGAACGATGAGTACATATACCTACTAACATCGCATCGCTTTCGCAACTTCATCACCACACCAACTCGAAGAACAGCAATGTCGGCTGCAATAATTGGCCACGCGCTGAAGAATTCCGAGAAAAATATTAGTGCAAGAGTGTATGACAAGCTCATAACAGATCATTTCCCCATACTTGTCTCTGCTGATCACCTGGAGAATAAACAAAAACGTGAAGGAGCCGATGTTTGTAACAAAAATAGACTACGCGGCTTCAAACATTTTTTTCAATCTAGTTTTGATCAAATGTACAATGATGACATCAATATACAATTTTCGACCTTTCTTTCTTTTTTCCGTAACCCGGTCAAAATAAGCAGCACAAAAGTTTTGGTTCATTCAAGGGAAACATCATTATGTCCCCGGATTAATAAAGAAATCTTGGAGGTCATAGGAAGCAAGAAGTACTGGCACGACAAATAGTAACGGCGTAAGCACAACGAATTCTTTTTGCGTAAATTTAAAGAGATGTTCAATCAATCAGTGGCATTGATGAGAATGAATAAAAAGAATTCTTAAGCCCGATTAATATAGCAGGCGAATAGTAATTCGAAAAGAAACTATGGCAAAAACTAAATGAATTTGTCGGCCACCCTTCGCTTTGTAAGGTTCTTCCTGATGTCATCAACTACAATACAGTTCATTCGTTTTAACGTTTATTTCACCTTCATGGGTTCAACACTAGCAAAAAAAAATACGAGGAACTCCGCTTCGATCGCGTTTTTTTAGATTCCAATCGGAACTCCATTGTCATGCAAGAAATCGACCTTGAGGAAATCACGTCTTTTGTGTCGGGAATGCAAACGAATGAATCGGCAGGCCTTGATGGAATAACTGTTAGGGTTGTAAAATAAACACGAGATTGAAGTAATGTCGTGTTCCAAGCCCCCCTGTGTCACGAGCAAGCCTCCGAACCCGCGGAGGACCGGATGCTGAAACTGCTTCCAGATGTTGACTCCTCCCCTTCCCCCGCTCGGCGCAAACGAGCCATCGTTCGTTTCCCCCGGCAGTTCGGCCGCCGCCTTCATCCGAATAGGAATAAACTTGTTTTTAACCGTTCGAGGCTGTCTGAGCTTTTTGGACTACCGCGCCCTACGCGTACGTCTATGGGCTGACAACGCCGGACATAACAGTGGCGACAAGGAAGTGGATTTGGACCAACGCTACGCAACGATATTGACAAGCTACAAGCTATGGCTACGCACGGGCTCCCAAATCGGCTACCCGAATTTAACAGCTCATCATGGTCATCGTGGTTTGGACGCCCACAATTTTACTTCGAGGCTAACAACATCACTGATGCAGCAATGAAGAGGGCCAACCTCCTAACGCTGTGTGGGGAGTAGACATACGACACAGTCTGTGCCCTGATTCAGCCACGCACTCCAGCAGCCGTTGACTACGACGACGTCGTAGCAGCGCTACAAGAGCACGATGACCCAAGGCCATCGGAGGTCTACTGTCGAGCCCGCTTCCAACGGCGAGACCAACTGGAAGGCGAAAAAGTGGCGGAATACGTAGCGGCTCTCAAAAAGCTCGCTGCTGACTGCAATTTCGGGACGTTGACCGCGACAACTGCAGCTAATGCGCAGGAGGGAGGATCGACTGCCACAGCTGCTAACACCACTATGCTCCCCTTGGACGTTATGTTGCGTGACCGTTTTATGTGCGGACTGCGTGACGCAGGCCTACAACAAGGCCTGTTCGCGGAGACGGGTCTCACCTTCTCCAAAGCCTACGACATCGCCCAACGAGCGGAGAGCGCCGGTCACCAGAAGAGGGATATTCGACGGAACGTCGAGCCGGTGCATCACACCAGTCAGGAGTCAGGTCATTCCACGTCTAAGGCGAAATCAAGCAGAAAGACACAGCGCTGTTGGCGATGCAGCTACATGCACGATCCCCAGGTATGTCGATACAAGACAGTGACCTGCAATTTTTGCCAAAAACTGGGACACATTGAAAAGGCATGCATTTTGAAGCGCAAACAGCTCGGACCGAAGACTTCAGTGCAACGGAACAACAATGTCGACGCACAGGAGGGCCAGACGCAAGATACAAGCTGAACAGCACTAACGTCATCGGCACTATATGACTTAAACGCCGTTGTGAACCTCGGAACGAGACCGAAGATTACAACTGAAATTATGGTACACCAGCGCCCTATCAGGTTTGAGGTGGATTCTGGAGCAGCATGTACGCTGATCAGCGAAGACCCTTTTCACGCTACTTGGCGTGAGAACGCGCCAGCTCTCCAGCAAGACGACCCGCAGCTGAGAACGTGATCTGGACATTCCCTTCCACTGCTGGGCTGTGCCAACGTAGACGTGTACTACAACGGGCAGACCCATCAGCTCCCCTTGCTAGTCGTCCACGGTTCTGGATCAAGCCTTTTAGGGCGACATTGGTTCACCCCCCTTGGAGTGGTCATTGGCGGAGTTCACCACGCACCCAGTGGAGCAGCTTCAAGATAAGTACAAAGCGGTTTTCTCCGAAGAAATACCAGGGAACAACGGACCTCCAGTCACAATGGAGCTGCGGTAGGATGCGACGCCGAAAACTTTGAAAGCTAGGTCGATGCCTTTAACCCTACGAACGTCAGTCGAGAATGAGCTTCACCGACTGCAGGAACAAGGGATCATCGAACCGACGCAACATTCGGAATGGGCTACACCACTCGTTGTCGTCCGAAAGAAGAACGGTACCCTACGCCTCTGCGGAGACTACCGGAGCACTGTCAACCTTGCGACAAAAGCATTTTCCTACCCACTGCCGATACCGGAAGAGGTTTTTAGCACGCTTCGTGGTGGAGAAATCTTCAGCACCTTCGACTTGACACAAGCCTACCAGCAGCTGAAGGTGAGCGAATCAACGTCTGAACTGCTCACGATAAACACTATTAAGGGTCTTTACAAAGTTAAAAGGCTACCATTCGGAATATCTGCAGTGCCAGCAATCTTCCAGAAATTTTTGGAGTCTACACTTAGCGGGATCCCAGGTGTTTGCGTCTACTTGGACGATGTTATTGTTGGTGGCGCCTCCAATGAAGAGCACACAGAACGCTTGTAGCTCATTTTGGGAAAGCTAGCAAATGCTAATTTGCGCATCAGTAAAGAAAAATGTGTTTTTGCGGTGCCTGAAGTGAAGTTTCTTGGACATCAAATTGACGCGCAGGGTATCCATCTCACTGAAGACAAAGTGCGTGCAATCACCGAAGCACGAGCGCCTACTAACAAGCAAGAACTGCAGTAGTTTTTGGGGCTATTGACGTTCTACGACCGGTTATTAGAACATCGAGCTACAGTGGCCAACGATCTATATCAGCTCCTGCAGAAAGAAGTCCCATGGACTTGGTCCCCACGCCACCAAGAGTCATTTGTTGCCCTTAAGCAACTACTTCGCAAATCTACTGTTCTGCGACACTATGACGAAAGGAGACCCCTACTGCTAGCCTGTGACGCATCACCATACGGAGTGGGAGCAGTCTTCCCCCAAGTTGACGACCAGGGACGGGAAGCCCCGATCGCTTTTTCTGCGCGCACTCTATCGCAGGCAGAGAGGAATAATTCCCAGCTAGATGAAAAGGAACTTGCCATCGTCTACGCAGCAGATCACTTTCGGCAGTACATTACCGGCAGGAAAGTGACTTTCATAACAGATCACCGGTCCTTTTTGGGTAATATGGGTCCCCAGAAGCCAATGCCATAGACATTGCCGCCGCGAATGACACGATGGTGCATCAAGATGTCGGCGTACGATTACGAACTCGTACATCGCACTGGGAAGAAACACCAGAACGCCGACGCACTAAGCCGCCTGCCACTGGACACCACAATAGATGAACCACCCCCGCCGGGTGATATACTCATGTTCGAGGCGCTGTGAACCCTCCACTAACAGCTGACACGGTAGCAGCATCAACGCAGGAGTGCACTGTCTTGAAGGAAGTCTACGCAGCTATACAAGAAGGCAACGTGCAGAAGCTAAAGGGTGAACACTTCAACGCTTACCGCAAGCGAGCTGCGGAGTTGAGCACTCATCGCGGTTGCGTCACCTTGGGATCAAGAGTTGTAATTCCAGCGGCACTTCGCGAACAGGCCATGTCGCTTGTCCACGCAGGTCATCGAGGCATTGTTGCCGTGAAAAAGTGCGCGAGAAGCTATATGTGGTGGCCTGGTATCGACCATGATATAGAATAAACAGTTTACGATTGCCAGCCTTGCCAATGCAACCACAGAAGCCTGCCAAGAGCCCCTATTCCTGAATGGGAAAGACCAGACACGCCTTGGCACATCCTGCACATTGGTTTTGCTGGACCTATCGAAGGGTGTTCGTTCCTGGTGGTTGTAGACGCATACACCAAGTGGCTGGAGGTAAAACAAATGGCTACATCGGCAGCAGTTATCGACACTCTGCGGTCGTTGTTTGCAACGTTTCGCCTACCGCGCAAGGTGATCTCGGACAACGGCACTCCGTTTGTGTCCACGGAGATTCTCAAGTTTTACAGCGACAACGGCGTCTCGTCTGTTACATCAGCTCCTTACCACCCGGCTACGAATGGACAAGCCGTGCGCTACGTGGCTGAGCTAAAGCGCGCCCTTACTAAAAACCAGACTGGGACAATGCAACGCCGCATCGCGCGCTTTCTCTTCAGACAGCACAACACTGTTCAAAGCACTACTGATCAAACGCCAGCGAAATTGATGGTCGGACGAGAAGTGAGAACCCAGCTGACAGCAATTGTCCCGGAGCCCTCAGCGAAAGCACCGTCGGAGGAAGAAAAGCTCCCGCATAGCAGGAGAATTGAAAGTGGACAGCGCATATACGCCCGCCAGTTCCACAGAAAGCCCGGCTGAATTGAAGCAGCGGCACTCAAGCGCATAGGTTTGCGGTCATGGCTCGTCGACATTGGTGGAAAGGCCACACACCGCCACCTAAATCAGCTACGCCATTCAGGTAATTTGCCAAGGGAACCTCCCATTCAAGCAGCCACCTCGACGGAAGCTTCGTTCCACTTATCCTGGCATCTCACACCAGATGAATCGGCGCCGCCGCCCGCCGGCCCTGAACACAAGAGAAACGACACCCAGCGAGCAGAGGCTTCTCTTCCTAGTGCGTCCAGAGCGTCCACGCGCCCACGGCGGCCCCCAGATCGCTTCCAAGCGACAATCTAAGGAGGGAGGAGATGTTGTGTTCCAAGCACCCCTGTGTCACGAGCGAGCCCCCGAACCCGCGAAGGACCGGATGCTGGAACTGCTTCCAGATGTTGACTCCTCCCCTTCCCCCACTCGGCGCAAACGAGCCAGCGTTCGTTTCCCCCGGCAGTTCGGCCGCCGCCTCCATCCGAATAGGAATAAACTTGTTTTTAACCGTTCGAGGCTGTCTGAGCTTTTCGGACTACCGCGCCCTACGCGTACTTCTATGGGCCGACGACAACACCGGACATAACAAGTAATTAGAAGAATAAGAATGGGGTGAAGCACATTTGGCAAGCACTCTCGAGGTATGACAGATATATTGCCATTATTCCTCAAGAGGAAGGTATATAACAGCTGTATCTTGCCGCTACTTAGCTACGGAGCAGAAACCTCGAGACTTACAAAGATGGTTCAGCTTAAACTGAGGACGACGCAGCAAGCAATGGAAAGAAAAATGGTAGGTGTAACCTTAAGAGACAAGAAGAGAGCAGAGTGGATTATATAACAAACGGGGGTTAAGGATATCATAGCTGAAATCAAGCAGCGGAAATGGACATGGGCGGGGCATGTAGCGCGTAGACAGGATAACCGCTGGTCATAAGGGTAACTGACTGGATTTTCAGAGAAGGCAAGCGGGTTAGGGGGAGACAGAAGGTTAGGTGGGCAGATGAGATTAAGAAGTTTGCGGGTATAAATTGGCAGCAGCAAGCACAGGACCGGGTTATTTGACGTAACATGGGAGAGGCCTTTGTCCTGCAGTGGACGTAGTCAGGCTGATGATGATGATGACCTCGGACCAATCTTATGTCGTGTTTTAGACCACTCTGTGAAAGCAGCCATTTACTCTGCTTGTTTAAATATTTCAAAGAATCTTCCAAAATATATAAGTGGCGATCCTTCTCAATCATTGAACTATAGGCCGATCTCTGTTTCGAGCATAATTAACAACATGTTTAAAAAATTTGCTATCGTTTCTATGTTTGTTGCGAAATATAACATGCTCTTTCAACAGCAACACGGATTGAGCCCCAATTTCTTGTACGTCCACTGCTGTTTTGACCCTTACGCAATTTATAAACATAGCATCGAATGAAAATACGTTAGTAGCAGTTACATTTTGGGACCTAAAGAAGCATTTGACACCGTAGACCATGAATTACTGGTAAATAAATTACCATTATACGGTTTCCAGGGAACCATATTAGAACTCCTTTTCAACCACCTGAAAGGTCGCAAACAGGCTGTATTAATTAATAATTTTTGTCGTCTGCGAGTTGCTTGAATAGTGGTGTTTCCTAAGGCTCTGTGCTGGAACCATTGTTGCTTTTCTTGTATATAAATCACCTTCCACGGATATGACAGTCTTCTAACATACGTACTATGACGATACATGTGTCATAGTAACAGATCAAAATCTAGGTGATCTTGAGTCGCAGTCTAAGATATAATTAGATAACGTTGCTCATCGGTTATCAAACAGTACATTATCAATGAACACTGATTAGACTAAATGTATTAAATTTGACTCTAGGTTAAAATTATTCAATCCTGATATATACAATTTAATATCAACAGTTCTGTGATAGAGCAAGTACCCACAAATCAATATCTTGGTGTCACTATAGATGATAACATACATTGGCAGATGAGGGTTATGCATGCATGTTCCCAATTAGCCTCAGAGTGTCATGCACCATCTCAGGATTGTAAACATTTGACTAAGATTACTTTACGAATATTTTATTTTGCTTACATTCTCATCTCTCATATTGCATCGCGTCTTGAGGCAGCATGGACACATGTTACTTGGACCCAGTTAGAGAACTTAAAAAATGGACTTTAATAATTATTACTCATTCAGAGTATACTGACCCCAGTAAACCTGTTTCCCCGAGTACTTATTCTACCATTCAATAAGCTATTAAAATAAAACTAGCCAAATATGTATACATGGTTATTATTTACAACCACTCTTTTAAAGTGTCGATGGTTTTCCGCCCCTTCACGTTCTGCCCGACCACTAACCTATGGTAAATGGCATTTTCCGAGAGCTAACAGCGTAGATTGTAAACCGATTTTACAGTTCGCTGGTAATGAGATCTAAAATCTTATATGCTTAAGAAATAAGGGTGTGTTTAATTTCACCAAGACACTAGAAAAACACTGTTTAGATGAATGTTCTGGTTTATTAATGACCGATCATGTTTAGTGTTATGATGGTCTTAGTTTTATATGTAAGTAGAATTCGTTCTTTATTTTTTGTTGCTATAGAGTTATTTTTTCGCTTTCTGTGGTTATTTAATGTATTGTACTGGTTTTTTTTTCCGAATATTAATAAACGATGTCTTCTTTAGTTATGTTTTATGAAAGTGTCCTCAAAAAATGCATCTTTTGGAACCCAAACCAGCCAATGGTTATGGGTCCACAAGGCGTCTGCAAACTCCATGAAGCAAGGGGAAGACGACGAAGTGATTGCTTAGCAGATCGCAGTTTCAGTAGGTGCTCTCTTTTTTCACCTAATTTTAAGTGAACTTCGCGATTATCACATCCGTGTCCGTCGGTGATGGACGTGGACCCCCACGGACGTCCGCCAGTTACGGCGGCGTCGGTGGTGGCCGCATCCAGGAAGCGTACGGGTCTCTACAGCGACTACGACAGCGAGGGCACTCTTGGTTACTCAATGAGCAGCAAAGAGCCTTCTGACGACGACGATTTTAAGCTAGTGCTCAGCCGTAAAGCGAAGAGGCGGAACGTCAGAACATCTTCGTCATCGAGTACGTTGAATGACAGAGTGCCAAGGAGACCCGTGACAAACACTATCCTTTTTGTCCCTGAGGTACCGGGCGGTAACATGAAGCGCCTCAACAGGCAATCTGTTTCGGTGATGCTGGAAGGACTCGTGCCGAACGAGATCACAGACATCAGAGTGAACACGCGTAAGAACGTATTGGCCATCGACGTTTTGCATGCTGCGGCACTTAATGTACTGCGCAACGTCAACGAGTTGGGGGGAATGAAAGTTCGCTCCTACATTCCTGTGAGCTCTAACGTCGTCACTGGAGTCATCTACGATGTGGATACTGCCATTCCCAGCTCCGACTTCGATGTTCTGGTCAAACCGGTAAATGAAGCCAGCGTCATCGCAAAAGTTGTCCGTTTGGGAAACTCACGCTGCTTGAAGATCATGTTCAAGGGCGACTCTCTTCCTTCACACGTAAAGGTGGGCCATTTTCGGCATTCAGTGCGACCTTTCATACCGAAGACCTTACAGTGTTATAAGTGCATGAAGATGGGCCACGTGAGAAGCGTATGCGAAAATAGGACGGTGTGTCCTCGTTGCGCGGAAGCCCATTCTGTGGATGACTGCGAAGCAACTACCCTCAAATGCTCGAATTGTCATGGGTCACATGAAGCTTCGTCAAAAGAATGCCCCAAAATCCGAAGAGAAATAGCGGTATTGAAACAAATGGTCAGAGACAATTCGTCGCATCGAGAGGCTGCCGAGACCGTCCGAAAGAGGCGTCACCGTCGCCGCAGTTCATCAAAGAATGCCGCAGACGCTGCATCGAAAGCACCACTCCACCACCCTTATCTTCCACCGCCCTTGCCTCCCAGACCGAAGGCGGCCAGCGCGGTCAACAAACCAACGAGCAGCACTGTTGCAGATGAATCAGTTTGGCCTTCATTGCCGAAATCACAGCCACCTGCAAATCCCAAGCGCACATCGACAGTCACATCACTCCCGCCAGCCGCTGACGAGCTGCCTGAGGAGGACACAGAAGTCATCAGAATGTTCCGAACACTGCTGGATGCTATGCGAAAGCTGTGCAGCAGCCTGAAGTCTCCACTCGCTCAGAGTGCACTACAAGTACTGGATGCTCTAACTCCAGTATTTGCAAGTCTCCAGTAGCAACCATGGCTCGACCAATTTTCTCCTTCCGCAACGAGGTCCGACAAGCGTCGATAATGCAGTGGAACGCGAGAGGCCTGAGGTCTCGCATCTCTTCGTTCCGTCAGTATTATTCATGAATCGTATTCCTATGATAGTTATATGTGAACCAAACGTGCAACAATCTCCTAAACTATCAGGGTATGAATCTTTCGTTTCTTCAACGTGCGAGGAACGCAGCAAGGTAATTGTTTACATTCGCACAGATTTCACATATATGCAACATGCAGTTCAACCGCATGATGACAATCAATATGTCTGCTTACGTGTTAAAAAGGAAAAAGTGTCATTCACACTCATTGGTGTCTACATATCACCATCCGGACGATTCGAACAAGACCGACTACGAGACATACTGACAACTACGGGCCCGTGAGTTATAACTGGAGACTTCAACGCACATCACTTAATCTGGGGTAGTTAGACAATCAACGCTAAAGGAAGAAACCTCGTGTCATTCGCTTCCAAGAATGACCTATGTTTTTTAAATGATGGCAGTCCTACATACCTGCGGGGCCTTACGTACAGCAGTTGCCTCGATTTGACTCTGGTATCCAGAAACTTCCGGTCGCAAGTGTTTTCAGACATCGAAACGCATGGGAGTGACCACATTCCAACTTATATGCGAATAAGGGGTCTTACTAACTCCTTTCCTAAGACCGCAATACGAAGAATTGATTGGTCCAAGTTTCAGCGACTCATGGAAAATACATGCCGTGAAGACCCTGACCAGAACTTGGCGGATGTCATCACGAGGGAAGCTTTCCGTCTCTACCCGTTCACCGGCAAGCGTTCAGATTTCGACGTTGAACTGGAAAAACTGTGCGCGCTTCGCCGAAGGGCGGAAAGAAGATACAGGCGGACGAAAGCAATATGCGACTTGAGGCTGGCACGACGCATACAGAAAAAAGTCCAACGACGTTTAGACAAACTTGCACAGGAACGCTGGAAATCATTCTGCGAATCATTGGATCCCCGAAAGCCGTTGTCACGCATCTGGAGCACTATTCGTAGCCTGCGCTCGACTCCCCAACAAAGACATCCTTTCATGGCTTTAGCCCTACATTCAGGCCACACCCAACTTGAAGTGGCAAATGAGTTTTGTACGCGAATCGCTGGTGTGTCCGCCTTGTCTGCTGGCACCATTAGGAGTGTTATTTCTGAACCCCGCATCTACCAAATGGACAATCTTTTCACTATAGAGGAACTTGACGCATCTTTTGCGGCTTCCCGACGATCATCTTCACCAGGACCCGATGGTATCACCTACGCCACTCTAGCCAACCTTCAACAGGAGGAAAGGGGACAGTTGTTAAGCTATTACAAGCACTCATGGCTGGCGGGCAATATTCCCCAGGATTGGAAGATAAGTCGACTTGTGCCACTACTCAAAGCAGGAAAGTCGCCATTTGATTTGACATCATTTCGCCCTGTTGCCCTCGCAAGTTGCGTAGGAAAAGTCATGGAAAGGATGATACTTACACGCCTAGAATGGTACCTTGAGCGCTACAACGTATACCCAAACTGCATGACGGGTTTTCGGCGAGGTAGGTCATCTCTTGACAACGTGATTGATCTCACAACATTTATCCAGCAACAGAAGAGCCTCAAGCGCATACCACTGGCACTCTTCCTCGACGTCAAAGGGGCTTATGATAACGTAACACATAAAGCCATCCTAGACTCGTTGGAAGCTGTTGGAATCGGTGGTCGGATGTTCCAATGGATCCAGGATTATTTGAAGAGAAGGTCCTTTTTTGTACAAACCTCAGATGGACCTACCACCAATTACTATATCTCCCGTGGCGTCCCTCAGGGCGCCGTATTAAGTCCCACTTTATTTAACCTCGTGATGGTAGGACTTCGTGAAATTTTGCTAAGTACCATCCTCATATCCATATATGCTGACGATATTTGTCTATGGACTTCGGCTGTAACTCGTCTACAAGTACGTGCAAGAGTCCAGCAGGCTGCCACCTTGACATGCTCATATCTCCGCAAGCAAGGTCTTTCCATCTCAACGGAGAAATGTGCATTGGTTGCGTTTACCCGCAGAGCCATGACACAATACCCCGTTACCATCAATGAACAAAATATTCCATACCAGAAGAACCATTGCTTCTTGGGTGTGATTATTGACAGCGACCTTTCGTGGAGTGCCCACTGCAATTACCTGAAGAGAAGGCTAACTTCCATTGTCCATATAATGCGGTTCCTCTGCGGAAAAT
This sequence comes from Rhipicephalus microplus, assembly GCF_043290135.1. Classification (NCBI taxonomy): domain Eukaryota; kingdom Metazoa; phylum Arthropoda; class Arachnida; order Ixodida; family Ixodidae; genus Rhipicephalus; species Rhipicephalus microplus. The sequence goes on from NC_134701.1 coordinate 95,306,296, forward strand.
CTTGGGGCGCATCGATAAGGTCAATGATGCAGCTATACAGAGCACTGTTTCTGGGATTTTTGCGCTACAGCTTGCCGTTACTGGCAAGTACGTGCAAGACGATCATCCGCACTTTCGAAAGTCTGCAAGGACAAGCACTACGCGTGTGCTTAGGATTGCCGCGATGCACCTCAACCTACAGGGCAATTATGATCGCAAGAGAGCATCCAATTCGAACATATATCCCCACTGACAATTTGAGAGCCCACATAAGACATCTATACCGAGTTCCTGGTCACCATTTTGCAGTGTTGCCACTTCAAAGACCACACGCGATCTTTTCAAAGATTATTTCTGCCCATAGAGAATGCCTCCCTTTTGGCTTCCCTCCCGCGACAAGACCAGCGTCACCCCCGTGGTACCTACAACAACCACAGGTGTGCCTCACTATTCCGGGAATAACGAACAAGAGCCATCATTCAACAATGGTCCTACGACAGATGACATTGTCGCTACTCAACGAAAAATACGGCCAGAGGACCCACATTTACACCGCTGGATCGGTCTCGGCTGACAGCTCCACAGGTTCTGTTGTCATCCCGGCGTACCAGGTCACTATAAAGCTCAAACTGTCGCATAGGACAACATCCACAGCAGCGGAGCTTGCCGCCTTACGTGCTGCTATACTTTATATCGCGGAAGTCCGACCTCAAAAATGGGCTGTGTTCTGTGACTCCAAGGCATCCCTTCAGAGCTTGCAATCAGCTTTACGACAGAGGGAGCATCAACAAATAGTGAATGAAATAAGAGAAGTGATTCACGAAGTTTTATCGAAAGGACATGACTTGATGTTCCAGTGGTTACCGGGACATTGTGGTATTGTCGGTAATGACCTTGCTGATAATGCTGCCCGATCCGCCCACGCGGACGCCCAGACAACCCCAATTCCGTTGTCGAGAACCGACGCTGCAAGGGGCCTTCACTCGTTCGCTAACACCATGTCGGAAACTTGGCTGAGTGACCCCAGTGTCAGGAACCGCCGCCTACACAAATTGGACCCATCGAGAAAGCTTCAAGTTCCATCGGACCTCTCCCGCCAGGATGCAACTTTACTGTGCCGCCTGTGGTTAGGAGTAGCTTTTAGAAAGGCGTACTCCTTTTGCATACGATTGGCGGATAGCTCCCGATGTGAATCGTGCGACACTGACGAGACAATAGAACATCTACTGTGTTCATGTGAACGTTTTGCGAGCGAACGCAATTTGCTACGCGAAATGTTGGAGACACTAGACAGTAGACCTTTTTCCGAAGAGAAGATACTTGGCTCATGGCTCTACGCATCGCTGGCCAGCAAAGCGACGCGGGCACTGCTAAGTTTTCTAAAGACGACCGGACTACGCGACCGCTTATAAGCGTGCAATGGACAAGGTCACACCTACATACACGTTGCCCTTCACTTATCTCTCTCTTCTCCTTTAATCCCCTCAATCCTTCCCCCAGTGCAAGGTAGTGAACCGGACGTCTAGTTGACCTCCCTGCCTTTCATTTCTTCCCTTCCTCCTCCTCCTCCTCCTCCTCCTCCTCCATGAAACAAGTGGGAGCAATGAAATTCCAGTTCCACTTCTAATAGATCAGCCGCGGAGGCATGTGGACTGCGCAGTCAGTGAGATAGACGGGTACGCTCTAAATGTATATATTTTGCCACCAAGGACTTCGTGTGCAATAACAAGTGCCTATACTTTATTTGTTGCCAATATAATAAGTGAAAGCTTTACCACCACAACAGTTAAGTTTATCCAAGTTACCACGCATTTCGCTGAAAGCGATTCCTCTCGCATGCCAGGCAATGCCAGCGAACGCGAACGTTTGAACCAATATGGCATCCACAAAAACAGTGTCTTTACCCTGTTCCACAGGATCACATCGAGGCACCCTATTGCCACCATGATGCGAGCGTCTCTGGCGGCAACTTGTACGTATATTTATCAGCAATATGTCATAGCAGCAAAACGAGCTGCCCGAAAGTGCTGCGTGCACGCCCTTGTCTTCGAGAGTGAAAATGTCCATGCGGCGGGTGGAACGAAAGAACCAGCTCTAAACAGGACAAACGCCCACGAAAACGCCTTTGGGAGGCACGACGTTGATTCGGCAAAAGGATAGCGCTACAACCCTACAGACGTCGCTGCACTGTTGAAATGTCGACTGGGTGTAGATGCCAGCGCGTTCACATGCGGTGTTTGGTAACCGCCGCAAATGCCCCACAGGCATATTTGACGCCACGCTCGTTGTTGAAGCTGTTTTTGTAAACAATGACATCACGCACTTCACACTGTCTTCATTCCACCACCACCATATATAATGTGAATCCCGAGCAAACTCGTGTGCACAAGATGCTTGGGACATCCTGCATAGCACCCCTGCGTCCTAAGATATAGTCAAAGTGCCTTCTATTTTGCCAGCAAATGCATAAATGCATTCCATATACATTTGACGCTGACAGCTACATTCCACACAAATCTGACATTTCATAAGGATATACCATAAAAAGTGGGCAGGGGATCAACCTAAGGATGCAGACGCGGCTAACCTGGCTCACCTTTTTTTGCGCAGGTGTTCGCTGCACGCAATGAACCGGTGCGCTACCAAGAAACCAACGTCGATATATCAACGTTCATCTACAGGCTTCACTCCCAAGTGAACGTTACAGTGCTTGACGACAGCGATATTTTCTGGACTGAAAGTGATGCCACAAGTTTCGGACAATTCCCTGTGTTGCAACGGAACCCCGGAGCAACATCGCAATCACCCAAGCCGGCTGGCACCGCCCCTCAAACGTTTTTCATCAGTGGGCAGAGGATCAACCTAAGGATGCAGACGCGGCTTACCTGGCTCGCCTTTTTTGCGAAGGTTAGTAGAAAAACTACTATAGTGATGGCCTCAAGAGCGATTCCTTGTGTCTGCAGTTGTAGTCCCCTGCCCAAGGGTGTTATGTGAATGCGTCGCGAGTTGTTTTGATTCATTGTGCTTAATTGTTCTTTTGTTAAGTGGGGATATTGAAACGAACCCTGGCCCTACAGTTTCTGAGCAACTGGCCACTATCCTAGATAATCAAAAGGAGACCACAAGTGAGCTTAAGTTTATGAGGGAAAGCTTAGAATGTCACGTTACTGAAACTAACAAAAGATTAGCCTCAATTGAACAGAAACTGCTGTCATGCTCAGAGACTGTGGAAAGGGTAGAAGAGTGTGAGCGCCTTGTTTCAAGGTTGCATGAAAAGAATGAATTTCTCCTGAAAAAGATTGATGATTTAGAAAAGAGAAATTGACGCAATTATTCATTATTTATGGAATAGATGAGTGTGAAACTGAAACGGTGGATTCGCTCAAGGAGGCTGTTTTGAGAGACATATTGGAAAGTAGACCAGGACTTCTAGTAAGAAGCATTGAACGCATTCACCGACTAGGCAAAAGGATAGCAAACAAGTCGCGACTAGTGATAATGCGCTTTTTTTATTTCAATGAAAGAATGCAGCTACTAAAAATGCAAGGAAACTAAAGAACGCCGGGTACTCGTTGTCTGAGGACTATTCACACATAATTCAGAAAATAAGAAAGCAGCTGTAGTCGACCATTAAAGATAGTCGCACACCTGAGGATAAAGTGTATCTGAAGTATGATAAGCTAGTTATCAATCAAGAGACGTACGTGTGGGATGAGGACATCAACGAAAGACGCAAGCTTGGTGACCCCGGACTAGGCACAGACGGTGGCAATACACAAGATAATGAAAATCCGGATACGTCATGCAGTGATCGAATGGTCATCCGAACGACGGCAAAGGGGGGACGAATTAATACAAAGAAACTGCACACGGGTCAAACGAGGCTACAAATGGCGCAACAAAAGAACGCAAATGACGCATCCAAATGACAGGGAAATTACTTGTGTCATTTACGGCTACTCTCGTTAAATGTGCAAAGTGTTATGAATAAAACAACTGAACTTGAAGCACTGCTTTATGAACTCGACCCACACGTTACGTTGCTGACGTAGACCTAGTTGCACGCTGGAGTGATTGATAACGAAATTGTTCCACCATCGTACAAAACACTCAGGCGTGACAGGCAAACCCGAGGGGGTGGAGTAGCAATTGTCATTAAGGACAGCATAAATGTGACCACTTTGTCGGCTATTCCTGAACACGAAGGCATCTTTTGTAAAATTAATTTCTACGGTAATTCTATTGTTATCGGTGTTGTATACCGTCTACCTACAGCACATCTTGGGTTTCTAGAACGACTCCATGATTATGTACAGCGTTTCCGAGGCGAGATCGTAAAAGTGATATTAGCTGGGGATTTTAATTTACCCGAAACGGATTGGTCAAACATGAGCCCGGAAAGTACAAACGTTTGTCACTTCGAGATACTCATTAACCTTGCTTTTTCGTGTCGTCTGACTCAAATTGTTCCTGCGCCTACCAGAATCACTGCTACTACTACACATGTTCTTGATTTACTGTTTTAAGTTCCACTATCAGATGCGACTCTGTCGCTGTCATGAACGGACTCTCTGACCATAAGTTGGTATTTGGTACCTTCTCCTTTCAGAGGCGTTAAAGCAGAAGTAAGGGAGTGATTACTGTGAAAGAAACAGGGCAGATGATGAGAGTATTCTAGACTATTTAGAAATGAGTTTGAATGATTTTAATGTTGATGAAAGTGTGAATGTGTTGTGGTGCAAATTCAAACAAATTTGTCTGCATGCTATTGCCATGTTTGTTCCTGACAAGATTAAGAATAAGAAGCAGAACCCCTGGGTTACCAGGCAGATAATCCACATGAAAAGAAAGCTTAAAAAATTAGACGTGCGGGCCGGCCACGCGACTCTACTTTCAACACACTAAGCGCAGCGCTGAAAACTGAGATTAAAAAAGCTAAGGACACTTTTTTCGCCACCAGTTAAGGCAATTTCCTCAAGGAGGCACCGGGGAAATTTTGGAGGTATTTGGGCGAAAGCAAAACCAGTAGTATATCTTTAATTGTCAACTGTGCTTTAGTCTCAGTGGCTAAAGTATTAACTGATGAATTTAACCAATATTTCCACTCTGTGTGTACTTCGAAAGATAATAATGTTGGTACTGAGCCTGAAGGCTTCATTTCTTCTATGCGGGATCTTGTTGTGCACCGGGAAGGTACATTTAACTTGCTTCTTGAGCTCGATGCTAAAAAAACTTGGTGGTCCTGAAAACATCCCTGCAGTCTTCTTGCGGCGTTACACAGAGTGAATCTCGCATTATTTGTTGATCATTTATAACGCGTCCCTAGCACAGTGCTCGCAGCCGTCAGATTGAAAGGGTACCCGCATCATTCCCATACACAAGTCATCTGATCGTTTGCGTGTGTCTATTTAGCGCCCAATATTTTTGACCTCAACAGGCTGCAAAATGCTCGAACACATAATCTGCCAACATTTGACCACCTTTTTAGAAGAAACTTGTTTGCTATCAGACGCCCAGCATAAGTTTTGGCGTGGTTTGTCAACAGTGATACAGTTGCTTACTGTATACATTGATTTTTCACTCGCGATAAACAACAAACATCAGATATATGCCGTATTTTCGGACTGCGCAAAGGCGTTCAATAAAGTGCCCCAGAATAACCCATTACATAAACTATATGCATTTGGAATAAGTAGCAAACTGATTGATTTCATTCGGGCTTATTTGCAAGATAAGTATCAATACGTCCAGGTTGATAAGTACTGCTCGGGGACCCTTAAGGTAACTTAAGGGGTACCACAAGGGTCAGTTCTGGGCCCTAGTTTATTCCTCACTTATATAAATGATATTGTAAGTATAATACCATTTTATGTAAAGATAAAGCTTTTTGCAGACGACTTTGTTCTATACACCACGATTAAATCTGCAGCTGACCAAATCTCACTCCACAAAGCCCTCACTGAAGTTTCAGGATGGTGCAAAAAATGGAATATGTTCCTAAACGCTGACAAATGCTTAGTTCTTCGTATATGCAGGAACAAAACCATTTTGAACCATTCTTATTGTATAGATAGTATTACATTTAGGGAAACACCGGCTGTTAAATATCTCGGGGTTACTATTAAAAATTAACAATTAGAAATACACTACGCACTACACACTGCGCACAAGTACACGTTTTGATAAGTGGAAAATGATACTGGAATACAGCTCTTGAAGCGATGCATTCAAATATTCCTTTTTCCCGAGAACCATAAGCGCCTAGAACAAACTACTGAAAGAAGTTGCAGATAGCCCCAGTGTAAAGGTGTTTATTACACACTTGAGGAAAAAGCGTGTGTAAAGTTGTCCTCGCATCGCTGTATTCTTTGAATTGCAGTGTTTTATTCGTTGATCTCATGTTTTGGTTGATAATTATTTGTTGATGTGTTCTTTTGATGAACTTTTTTTTTGTCCACTTCTGCTTGGAGTCAAGCGACTCGGCAGTATTATTAAATAAATAAATAAATAATTTGACATTTGCCATGACAAGCATCTTTGTGTTTAATTGTGAACAAGAGGAGACCGAGAGACAGCCGACGGAGGTAATCAGTCCCCTGTGGAGTAATAAATATCGTTGGGTTAGTAGGTGAGCGAATGCATATTAGCGCTGTGCGTCCTTTGTCGCCCTGACCCTGAATAAAAAATTTGAGCACGATTGAGCTGTGCCTTTAAAGGGACACTAATGTCAACTATTAAGTTGACGTTGACTTTTTAAATGGCGGTCCAGAAGCCCCGTATTCTTACTTTTGTGCCTATTTTGAAATAAAATCATGTTTTAGTGCTCCGCATCGGGCTAGCGCACTTCAAAATATCCGCCTCAATAAGCAGACCGACCAGTTCGTCTCACGTCCCTGTTGCTGTTCACAACGTTGCCCGGCTTTACTGCGCTAATAGCAGCAGACCGAAAGCAGTAGAAGCTACAGCATCAAAAACGGCCGTTGATCAATTTTCATTGGCTCCGAGTTAGCAGACGCTTTTGTTTCAACTGCACCCCGCTAGATAGCGCCACCTGCCCCGGTAAACCACGCGAAAATTGAATTTTTGAATCACTTGCGCAATTCGCCATAGTAAATGAATAAAACACAAAGAACAAGCAGCATTTTATTGCGTTTCTTGATGCACAGAAAGCTCTTTATTTAGTGCAGTTAGGCCGATTGCTTTTGAATAGTTGTTGGCGGTCCGTCTGATGTAATCATCATCATCATCGTCATCATCATCATCAGCCTGACTACGTCCACTGCAGGACAAAGGCCTCTCCCATGTTCCGCCAGTTAACCCGGTCCTTTGCTTGCTGCTGCCAATTTATACCCGCAAACTTCTTAATCTCATCTGCCCACCTAACCTTCTGTCTTCCCCTAACCCACTTCCCTTCTCTGGGAATCCAGTCAGTTACCCTTAATGACCAGCGGTTATCCTGTCTACGTGCTACATCCCGGCCCATGTCCATTTCCTCTTCTTTATTTCAACTATGATATCCTTAACCCCCGTTTGTTATATAATCCACTCTGCTCTCTTCTTGTCTCTTAAGGTTACACCTACCTTTTTTCTTTCCATTGCTCGCTGCATCGTCCTCAATTTAAGCTGAACCATCTTTGTGAGTCTCCAGGTTTCTGCTCCGTAGCTAAGTACCGGCAAGATACAGCTGTTATATACCTTCATCTTGAGGGATAGTGGCGATCTACCTGTCATAATTTGAGAGTGCTTGCCGAATGTGCTCCACCCCATTCTTATTCTTCTAGTTACTTCAATCTCGTGGTTAGGCTCTGCGGTTATTGCCTGCCCTAAGTAGACATAGTCCTTTACAACTTCAAGTGCACTATTACCTATCTCGAAGCGCTGCTCCTTTCCGAGGTTGTTGTACATTACTTTCGTTTTCTGCGGATTAATTTTAAGACCCACCTTTCTGCTCTCCTTGTGTAACTCCGTAATCATGAGTTGCAATTCGTTCCCTGAGTTACTCAGCAATGCAATGTCATCGGTGAAGCGCAGGTTACTAAGGTATTCTCCATTAACTCTTATTCCTAAATGTTCCAATTCTAGGTTTCTGAAAACCTTCTGTAAGCATGCGGTAAATAGCATTGGGGAGATTGTGTCCCCCTGTCTTACACCCTTCTTGATTGGTATTCTGTTGCTTTCTTTATGAAGCACTATGGTAGCAGTTGATCCCCTGTGGATTTCTTCCAGAATGTTTATATATACTTCATCTACGCCCTGATTCCGCAGTGTCTGCATTACGGCTGATATTTCCACTGAATCAAACGCCTTCTCGTAATCTATGAAGGCTATGTATAGTGGTTGGTTATACTCTGAGCATTTCTCTATTACCTGATTGATAGTATGAATGTGGTCAATTGTTGAGTAGCCTGTTCGAAATCCTGCTGGTTCCTTTGGTTGATTGAAATCTTAATGTTTTTTTACTCTGTTGTAGTGGAGCATACGCAATTATCTTTGTAAATAGCTTGTATACTACAGAGAGCAAGCTGATCGGCCTGTAATTCTTCAAGTCCTTGTCATCTCCTTTCTTATGTATTAAGATGATGTTAGCGTTCTTCCAAGACTCTGGTACCCTTCCCGTCAGGAGACACCTCGTAAACAGGGTGGCTAGTTTTTCTAACACAATCTGTCCTCCTCACCAGAGAAGGATTGGCCACCCTGGTGCAGTATCTGGCCACTACCTCAGTTGTCATCAGGATCATTTTAAATATGCTCTACTGCGGCGCTTGTGATCTTGTGCATTTACCTTAATTTCTCGGTAAGTAGGGCACTGTTGTTGATAATATTGTCATTTTTGGAGTTGTCATACATTGAGCTTTCACTCTGATGGAAATTGTTATTTGACTTTAGTGTCCCTTTAAGAGTTGATTGCGATAGTAAAATTCGGCCTCGAGTTAATCACCTTCTAAAATACTACTGTGCACAAGTTCTCAATACATGCCTCATCGTTCCGTAGGGAAGTGAGAAACTGTGCGCGTAACATAGCCTGTTTCTTAGTATCATTGAATATGAATTGCAAGGACAGTTGTGACGTGCCCACTATGCCCTAACTTTTTCTTTTGCGAATCAACGAGACTTAGGGCAACACGCGAGCCTACGTGTCTGTGTGGTTTTTCCTTAAACTGTCAGAATTCCTGACTTTCTCTGAACAACCGGAACGGAAGACGTCACCCCCCGGGATGGGGGACCATCCATCCAACGAGACAGCGGGCCCTAGCCGTTTGCATAAGGATGGACCGAATGTGAGTGACCGCGTTGGCGCATCTGCTCCTTGTGATGATTCTACCGAGAGCTCATCAGTGGAAGAGATGGAATCGGAAGCCGACTTCAGGACATTCCATACCCGCCGGTTGAAAAGGAAGCTTCGCAGGACGGACGTCATCAACGGCGGAGCCACAACCGGCGCTAGACAAAGGCAAGCGATGTTTCACCATCTCGTATGTACCCATGTCTACATCAGACAACCTGAACTCACTAAACAGGCAGTCATTGACTAATTATTTTGAGCGAGTTGCATCTGCTCAAGTGAATGAAATTCGCATAAATAGCAGGAAAAACATATTGTCAGTTGATGTGACAAATAAAACCATTCTTGACAAACTGAAGGCCGTCACGCAGCTCGGAAGTATTTCAGTTCGCGCGTTTCTCGCTCACGGGAAAGGAACAACGACTGGCGTGATAAATGACGTCGACGCTGACATCACAGACGCTGACCTGCAGAATCTTGTGACGTCGACAGTCAAAATCGTGACCATACGCCGCTTCGGGCAGTCTCGCTGCATCAAACTAGTATTTGATTCTGAGACTCTGCCCCCTAGCGTGAAGGTTGGATACGTGAGACATCTCGTGCGCCCTTACGTGCCACGGCCTTTGCAGTGTCACAAGTGCTGCAAGTTGGGACACGTCAGCGCAGTGTGTAAAAGTGAGACAACTTGCCAGCGGTGCGGCGGGTCTCATAAGGTGGAAAACTGCGATACTGCTGTTCCATTGGAATGCCCAAACTCCTCTGGTGCACATGAAGCAACGTCGAAGGAGTGCCCGAAGATCAAAGAAGAAATTCGCGTCCTGCGGAAGATGGTCAGAGACAACTCGACACACAGAGAGGCAGTCACGTCCATCCTCTGACACAGACGTCGTCCAAAATGTAGGCACCAGCGAAAGCATAGTGGACATAGGAGTGATGCATCACCATCAGCAACAGATGAACATACGCGTACGCATTATCAGGCCGCTACACCCATGTTGTGTGCACCACGTACCAGGGATGCAGAAAGTGGACCAACGCCCGCGTTGCACGCCGATGCTTCAGATACTGAGTGGCCTTCGCTACCGACTGGAGCAATAAAAAAGACCACATCATGGGCTGCAACTTCAAAGAGGGCGGAAAATGATAGGCAAGACACTGAGAAGAGCCAAACTATGCTGAAGCATCTATTAAAATATATTCGTGCGATTCTCAACGAGCTACACACACCAGGAGCGAAAACAGCAGTGCAGATCCTCAACGTGCTTTAACCGCTACTGCTGACCCTTCCATAAACAATATGGCGAATTTCTTCGATGAACGTGTGCGCACCTCTGCCATAATGCAGTGGAACGCACGGGGTTTGCGAAGCCGATTGTCTGACTTTCGACAACAGATGTTTAAATACAAATTTCCGTTGGTTGTAATATGTGAGCCGAATATGATGTCGTCGTTTCGTATTTCCGGATACGTCACTTTGTGGTCACGTGATTATCGAAATGCGAGCAAAGTAATTATGTGCGTACGTCAATATTTAACGTACGTGAGACATGCCGTGGCTCCTCATGCTTCTAACGACTATATTTGCCTATCTATAAAGCACAAGCGACGTTCAATATCAATAATTGGTGGATACATTCCTCCTAGAAGCCACGTGGACTGTCCCCATCTCTTGTCTGTTCTCCAAGCCTGCCCGGGACCAGATGTATTAGTTCAGGATTTTAATGCACATCATCCCATGTGGGGTTCTGCCTCAATGAACACCCGCGGCAGGGACATTGCCAATTTTGTGCTCAATCAAGGCCTTATGTCCATTAACGATGGCTCACCTACTTACCTCCGTGGCGCATCGTACAGCAGCTGTCTAGACGTATGTTTTGTGAGCAGAAGTCTCTTGCCTACCACCTGTTGGTTTGTAGACGTTGAAACACATGAAAGTGACCATCTCCCTACATTTATACAGCTAAAAGGTTTCCATCATTCGTCTCCCCAGCCTGTGAAAAGTGTAGACTGGCCAGGATTCCAAGCTTCTGTAAATGCTCAGTGCGGGAAAATTCAATCTATATCTGAAATATAAAGCCTAATTGCATCAGCCTTAACAACGCATACGAAACTTGTGAATGTGTCGCTACCAAGATCACAACTTGACGCACAATACGAATACCTTCGTGCAATTCGTCGCCGGGCAGAGAGAAAATACAGGAGGACGAAATCACCAGCTGACCTATCTACAGCACGCCAAGCACAACGACATGTATTGCGACACCTCGATAAGCTCGATAGTCAACGGTGGAGGGTATTTTGTAGCTCTCTTGATCCCAGAAAACCCCTGTCTCGAATATGGCAAACTGTCCCAAGCTTTCAGACGCCCACTCAACAGTTGTTCCCTTTCCGATCTTTGGCTCTAAAGCAAGGTCGACCTGAAGTAGAGGTTGCAGAAGATTACTGCCACTTACTCGTAGGTATGTCCTCCTCATCGATATCACCTTCGTATTTAGCCTCACCGCCATCCAGCGACGATCGCCTCGACTTGCCATTCACAATGCACGAACTCGACGCTGCGATTTCTACGTCCGGACGGTCGTCCACACCAGGGCCTGACGGAATTACTTATTCGGCTCTATATCACCTCAGCCAGGAAGCAAGGCAGGCTCTCTTGTCGTTCTACAACTCTACGTGGGAAACAGCGACAGTACCAGAGAGTTGGAAGTGCAGCCGCATAGTGGCCTTACTGAAACCAGGCAAGTGTTCACACGAGTTGTCTTCTTATAGACCCATTGCCCTAGCCAGTTGCATCGGTAAGGTGATGGAACGCATGGTGCTGGCAAGATTGGAATGGCTGCTGGAGAATAATGCCGGCTTACCAGATTTTATAAATGGCTTCCGTAGAGGTCGATCATGTATAGACGGTGTTGTAGATCTAGTTTCTTCTGTTGAAAAGGAAAGACAACGTCGGAGATTGGTAGGGGCCATTTTCTTAGATACAAAGGGCGCGTAGGATAGCGTCTACCATGAGGCCATTCTTGACGCACTTGAAGACATCGGCATAGGTGGCCGACTACACGCATGGATAGAGAGCTATCTCGGAGGACGTACCATTTTTATGTCGACATCCGACGGTGACACGGCCAGGCACCTCGTAAGCCGTGGAGTTCCACAAGGCGCCGTCCTGAGCCCCATGCTTTTTAACATAACACTGATTGGCCTTGAAGCTGAGCTTCCCGACGTTGTCAGAATCAGTGCGTATGCGGACGACATATGCATATGGGCATCTGGAGCAACGCGACCACAACTGCGAGCAAGGCTACAACAAGGCACATCAATAACATCTAAGTACTTACGTCGTCAGGGCCTGGAACTTTCAATAGCAAAACGTGCTGCATTGGCATTTACGAAGAAATCAATGTCGCGGTACCCAATCTTCGCTCACGGAGCAGTGATTCCCTTGGTTAAGCACCACCGCTATTTAGGTGTCATCATTTATCACAACCTGTCCTGGTCAAAGCATGTGACTGTGCTGAGAAACAAACTGATCAGTTTTGTGTATGTTCTTCGTGTTATAGCAGGACTGAGATGGGGCCCTTCAGAGAAAAGTCTTCTGCAGTTATACAAGGCATTGTTTGTGGGCTATATAAGGTACAGCTCACCTGTGCTTTCCAGCATGCGGGCAACGTGCCTTCGTACTTTAGAGAGCCTTCAGGCACGAGCACTGAGAATATGCCTTGGCCTGCCACGGTGCACATCTACCTCTGGCACTATAGAGGAGTCACGCACCTGCCCTATACAGGTTTACACATCCTGTGAGCCTCTTCGAGTGCACCTTCGTCTGCTTACCCGACATGCACAGCACCCGTTGTCTTGGCTACAAGTGGACCGACCAGGCTGTACCTATTCGCGATGCCTCGATACGCATAGGCACATGATCCCGTCAGGCTTTGCACCTGCCGTAATCCCTGCAGTGCCTCCATGGACATTGACTAAACCGCTGGTGTGCCTTCACATACGTGGAATTTCGTATAAGTCGCATGTTTCTTATATTGCCCTCAAGCAACTCACCTTGGCACATTTAGATGACCGATACAGCGACTCTGTGCACATTTACACCGATGGATCCGTAACTTCATTCGCCTCAGCTGCAGCCTTCGTGATCCATCAACTCGGTATTTCCCGACGGTACAAATTAGATCATAGGTCATCTTCGACAGCTGCAGAAGTTGTTGCTATACAAGAAGCCATAAAGTTTGTGAACGACCAAGCACCGCGTAAATGGACGATTCTTTGTGATTCAAAATCAGCGCTTCAAGCTATCCATTCTTGCTTAAGAAGAGGCCAATTTTACGAGTTAACGTTAGGAATCGTCCAAGCATTTGACCTAACACACAGGGGTGGTCACTGGATTACACTCCAATGGATTCCTGGACACTGCGGCCTGGTTGGCAAAGAAACAGCCGATAGCGAAGCAAGAGCGGCAATATACAACGCTCCCATGTACGTCAAAGTACCCTACTCGCGAGGTGACGTCAACACATTGTTGAGATCACTCATGCGCGAATGCGCTGCCACTTACTGGTTGCTACTAGATCACCGGAACAAGCGCCTGCGGGAAACAGACCCCGGTATGGCTTTTCGTCTTCCAGATAAAATCAGCAAAAGACATGCTAATATACTGCACCGAATTCGCCTGGGCGTCGCCTTCACTCGCCACTACACCCACCTAATCGGCCGTGCGGACAGCCCGAATTGTGAACGCTGCCAAGTGCGTGAAACGATAGCACACATATTTTGTGACTGTGCATTATACGTGGTGCAAAGAAAAATGTTAACTGCAACGTTGGCAAGCATTGGACGAACACCATTAAGTGAAAGCCACATATTGTCAGCAATGAACGACCAAACAGTGTCAAAAACTGCTACAAAGGCTGTTCTAGACTTTATAAAAAGCGCTGGACTAGAAACTAGACTGTAGGGTACTATACTAAGTGGCTACTGTACATACGCACCACCTCTTCTTGTCCCCATCATCACCCTTTATCCCTCTTTCTTTCCCCTTTCCCTTATACCCTGTGTAGAGTAGCAGGCCAGAGCGAACTAGCTCAGGCCGACCTTTCTGCCTTCTAATAAATTCTCACTCTCTCTCTCTCTCTACGTGTCTGTTCACTTTGTTTATTGTTGTACTGCGGATGATTAATAAATATGTCTTAGCATTTTGTAATTGGTGGGCCTTTAAAACACCCACTCGTTGCTCAATTCACATCCTTCCACGCCCGGTGCGATTGTACGCCTCAGCAGAATATGCAGTACGCTTCTGAAGTATATGATGCGTTTATGATGCTCCTTCGACTACATTACACTTAGAGAGCGTTGCTTTCCAAAGCAATTTTAACAGACACTGTGGCTCTATAGTAGAACACCTGTTTTCCGCGCAGAGGGCCTGAGTGTGATAGTGACTTGAGCCAGGAAATTTCATTATTTATTTTATTTCCAGTTTTCTCGATTTTTCGGTCACGGACAAGATATTTCCCTCATCACCGATGACGTCCATATAGACAACAACGACGCAATTTCGGCCAAACAAGATTTTTAGCGGGTCAAACGTAAACGGGGAGGGGTGTGCCGAATTAATCACATGGCGGTACAACAGGCTTAGCTAAGTTAAAATGGTTTGTTCAGAAAAAAGAAATAGAGCCTAAGCAAGGTCGACGTGGTCGAGAAAAAGTACGTTTTATACGTTACACTAACCAAACGAAGCAAAATTTGTTGTAAAGTTACAATTGACAGCTACAGTATACGCTGGGACAATTTTGACTCCCTGTCTCACAGCCTCCTTTGTTGGAATTTCGTCGCTTTCATAATGCATTATTATAAAGGCAGTAGACCCTATGCCAATTTCTCCCAGTTTTTTTATACTGTGGACGTTTATTAGGCACATCTTCATTCTTCATAATATAGTAATATACTTAGGTTGCTCTTAAATGGAAGTTTTTCCTGACACATAAAACGGACCGTAGAGACTCAGAAAACATATGCAGAGAAAGACAGAGAGGTGAACAAGAATTGTAGCGTGCGGTTTGCTACCCTGAACCAAGGTGAAGGGAAAAGAGGAGAAGAAAAGTGAAGAGAAAAGTAGGCACGTGAAAGAAAAAAAAGACCGGGGCTGCTAGAGCCTATTCAATAGGCCACTACCACGTAAAAAGAAAAGCATTATGACCCGAGTAACTCTTGTCCGATGCCCCAGTGGGTAGTTGCTAATCTACCATTCATCATCATCATCATCACCATCATATGATCCTTTTTTTTTTGGTCATCAGTTGTGCAAACGTAGATGGACAGTGATCTGCGTTCAGGGTGTGGTCGCTTCGCCGTGTTTTCGGGGCCTAATAAAAGCAATATTATCTGTTACGTAACAAATATAGGGCTCAATCATCACATCGCAATAACGTACACAGTGAAATGAATCATTTTGAAGTAAGCATATTAGTCATTTACCTTCACAGAAGTCGCTAGTCATTTACCTTCACAGAGTTCAATAGCACACGTGTTTTTATTTTTTGAAAAATGTCTATGGATTTCTTGCAGCTGTGTACAACAACTGGGTCATTACTTTTTTCTCTGTCCCTATTAGCTATTGGTGAGAAGGCAAGCTTAGTAGGCCGAGATATCATACTCTTCAGTGTAACATGTCTTATAGTCCAAGCAAGACACAGAAGACGTGAATATCATCTTTATTATATTTATGAATAGAACAGGCGAATACTTTAGCCCAAGCTGGAGGGGAATGACGTCTGTGGAAAGAAATAAAAGAAGAAAAAATACAGTCGTGTGCACGGAATGCTACATGAAATCAACATAATGCCTAAAAAGACGCAACAATTCTATTTTGACATTGTTAACATATAAAAAGTGGTTTGTTAAGACAGCAGCAAAACCAATTGACTCAAATACATCAATGGGCAGTAATCGCATTCACTCACCGTTCGAGGGAAACAAAGCGTACTTTTAAGCATATGTTCCAGCAAAAATAAATGCAACAACAAGTGTAATACTTCGCAGTCTTCTATCAGTATTAAAGCAACTATTATACTACAGTGAAAAAAATCAAGTGTACATACAGAAAACTTGCCACTGGTTAGGTTGTGTGCAACAAGAAAAAAAATGGCAGATGCCACGTACACTGAGAATCGATGACTTGCGAAGCACGAATTTATATGTGGCGTAAAGTGTCACAAAACCACCATATGGTTATGAGAGACGCGGTAGTAGAGGGCTACGGAAACTTCGACCACCTGGAGTTTTTTAATGTGTACGCAAAGCTGAGCACAGGGGCCTGCAGTATTTTCACCTCCAACAAAAATGCAGCTGACTTTCTCATTTGTGACCCGCGACCTATGGACCACTAATGAGGAAGGTTAATATGCCCCTTTAAACTCAGCACAACGTTACGAGACGGATGTAAATTATGCCGTACATGACTTCCATGTGATGATTATGATGTTAGCACCTGGCATTTGTGTTCGTCGTTCATTCACGTCACGTAATACCAAATTTAGAAGCTAGCGAAACGGCTGTGAGTGCGCAAATGAACGTAGCATATAGTCGTGTTTTACATGACAGCATGCCATGATTACCATGTTTGGATATGCCATTTATCTTCGTCATTTATTCATGTCACGTAATACCGAATTTCGTATACGTGAAGCTATAGTGAAACGGCCGCGAGCGCGCTATATGAGCTCAGCATGTAGTCATGCTTTACATGAAACGCATGTCATGATTATCATGTTTGCAACGATCATATACCTTTGTGGTCTATTCACGTCACGTAATATCAAATTTGATATATGTGATGCTAGCAAAACGGCCGCAAGCACACTATGACAGTAGCATGTAGTCATTTTTAGGGGCGAAGCTCCTTAAGGCGTGGGCTGTGCGTCCCCTGTATGTAGCCACCTCTCGTTTAGTTCTTGCAGTGTCCACTAGATGGCGGTACCGTTTCCCGTATGTCGCCTCTTCTCGTTTAGTTCTTGCAGTGTTCACTAGATGGCGGCACCGTCTCCTGCATGTAGCCACCTCTCGTTTAGTTCTTTCAGTGCTCACTAGATGGCGGGACCTGTAGCTGATGATGAAAAGATGCAAGATGTTATAAACTAGACGGTGGTACTTGTAGTTGATGATGAAAGATGCGAGATGTTATAAAGTAGGAATGATGTCACATATGGCACGTGTCATTGGTGGAAGGCAATCGTTTGATTTAGTGCGGCGACGTATGCTAGGGGGAGCATTGTAATAAAATCGAGTGGGCAAAATGTACGGAAGATTCATGGTTTACCAGGTTTTCCTCCAGAGCTTCGCCCACTCATCATCATTCACTTCGTGGATTTGGCGGCAATTTTTTAATTGGTACACAAGTCATAATTATCATGTTTGGACATGTCATCAATCTTCATCATCTGTTCACGTGACGTAATATCAAATATGTGTAAAGCTACCAAAATGGCCGCAAGCGCATCATAAGCGTGTCATGTAGTCATGTTTTACATTATACGTATGTGGTGATTATAATGTTTGGACGTGCCATTTACCTTCGCCGTTCATTCACATCACGTAGTACCAAATTCAGTGTATGTCAAGAAAGAGCAACAACCATGAGCGTATCATTAGCCATGTTCTTAAAATGCACCCATGTCATGAATATTGTGTTTCCACTAGTCATATACTTTCATCATGTGTTCACGTCTCGTAATGCCAAATTTGGTATATGTGAAGCTAACGAGACGACCACGAGCGCACCTTGAGCTGGTGTTGTAGTCATCATATACATGACATGCATGTCATGATTTTCACGTTTGGGCCGGTCACTTATGTTCACCTTGCAGTCATGTCATGCCATACCCGTTTTGCATTATGTGATGTGGACGGAACCACCACGAGAGCAGTAAGACCATGACATGTAAACAGTAACATTCATGACATACAAGTCATAATTTTAATGTTATGAACTAGTAAATATGCTCATCATACAGGTATGTTATGCCATACCAATTTTTGTATAGATCCCATTATCGAAACGGCCAGGAGGGCTAAAAGTCGTAGGCGGCTAGACAGACAGACAGACAGACAGACAGACGGACGGACGGACGGACGGACGGACGGACGGACGGACGGACGGACAGACAGACAGACAGACAGACAGACAGACAGACAGACAGACAGACAGACAGATAGATAGACAGACAGATAGATAGATAGATAGATAGATAGACAGACAGACAGACAGACAGACAGACAGACAGACAGACAGACAGACAGACAGACAGACAGACAGACAGACAGATAGATAGATAGATAGATAGATAGATAGATAGATAGATAGATAGATAGATAGATAGATAGATAGATAGATAGATAGATAGATAGATAGATAGATAGATAGATAGATAGATAGATAGATAGATAGATAGATAGATAGATAGATAGATAGATAGATAGATACGGCCAAGGTTACCGTAGCTCACTAAGAAATGCTTCGCACATAAAAACGAGCCCTTAAATTCTCTTTCTTTGTTTATGTCCGTATGCATGCCTTTCGCAGAGTTCCAAGTAAAGTCTTAGCGCCTCCAGCAAGTGCAGAAAGTTGAGCACGCTGCAAAAGACTTGCATTAGTTCAAGTGAGAGGCGCCTGAAAAAGTCACTCTTTTGAAGTCATGCTGATGGTTTTGTAGTTTTTCACGTGTTCACTGTGACGCACGCTACGTAGGGCAAACCACTCTAGTTACATCGAGGTTCTCCCAAATAGTGGACTCTAGTTCGTAAACAGTGTTGGATCTCTGTTCCATGCTAGCCTTCGCCGTGTATAATATTGGACTCAACGTTGAACAGTTTGAACAACGAGGAGAAATGCCAGGTGCGTCATTTCTCTGCGTCACAACTGAACACGCGAATAGTGTTGTTCCAAGCACCGACACAGTGCGTCACATGCAGCAGCCATGGGCTCCCTGTGTAATACGCCGTGCAGCTGCGATTGATCGCATACTCTTCGTTGGCCCGGATTTGTGGACGATTGTAAAAAGTGCGTAGGTGTCACAACCAATCAACTCAGGTACAACTCAGGTATATAGGGACAGCAGGGGCGAGGCATCTTTCTCTTACGTTCCCTTAGCGAGATGTCAACTATGGCCTATATCTGCCTCCTCGCCGGTCTTGTTAGCGCTGCGACAGTGACGTTTGGAGCCGAAGTTCCAACTAGTGAGTACATGTACCTAAAGAGAACGATATCACGTTACTTCGGTTTTAAATTAATGGAAACATAGATAAGAAAAGCCAGCCATTCGAGTGACTTGTGGCTTGAAGCTATGAACGTTGTCTCGAGTATTGCACATTGAAACTGTTCTCTCTGTAGATCACCAATTTTTGTGTCGTAAGCATTGGTACCAAACATGCTTAAAATTCATTATAGTTGTGACGTATTAGGTGCCAAAAATATTATGGTCAGGGTTTATAACTTATACAGTTGTACAATTTGCCCCCCATAAGCATTTTCCCCGGTAATTGTCAGTGGCAAATAACAATTCTTCTTGTTAAGCTCACTCCCTGCAAGAGGCAGAACTAATCCCGCACTTGCGCAATACACTATGAATAAATTTACTTTATAACACGAATTCGGTGACTAATGATTGCTTGTGAAAAAAGTATATGTAAGTAATGTGCTTTCGCTGGTGGGTTGTCAATACATATATACATTTAGTGGAACGATTTATCAGCATGGAAGCGGAAATTTTCAAGATTAAAGAATATTAGTAGCAATCGCTTTCTGGCCATCAGTCTTTTATTCCATGAAGAACGCACCCATTAGAAGTACGACCTTCGTACCACTGCTATCGTGTAGAAGTGGGCGCACTCCAAGTTGGTGAAGAGGGGAATAGTGAAGAATTGCTTGCACAGCGACATATACGCAAGCAATCTATTGAGCGCATGAGCGAAAGTTTCCATGAACAAGTTCCGCGTCTTCGGTCCGCAGGTTACCCTACAGATGTGCTTATCAGTGTTTCTCAGGGCCTCGTCAGGTTGAACTCACCAAAAAACACTCCTGCCCAGCCCGCTTCCATCTGCTACGAGGAAGGTCGCGGATCATTACGCATATATATTGATGAGCCATCACTTCGACTCAAAGAAATATGATACCTCGCGGATGTTAAACTATAGCTTTTGACTCGCATAATGTTGCAGAGCTAACGCTGACTAACCAGACCTGCATCCGCACGGATGCCAAAATAAGCATAAAAAAGGTCTATAGAATAGAATGATGCAGCGGTTTAAAAGCTGCTATGTGGCAAAAATTACGCAGGTCAAAGTTGATGCTGCGTCACGAAGCGTTTAAATCAGCATCGACGCAATGTGAACGAAAAAACATGGTGGGTTTCTCGATGGTCACTGCAGGCACTGCAGTAGTTGAAGTGCAAGTGACGATGTTCGTAGCACGTATGTGCCCATACTTAAGGAATATCCAATTATCTTTATTTAGCAACACGCTCGAAACGCTACTGAATATAGAGTTGTGTTGTATAAGGCTGCCATAAGGTTTGCTAAAAAAGAGTGGCAGGACAAGCGCTTCTCAGACTTAGCGTGTATATAAATCTACAGCCCAAAAGAGTAGTTTCAACAAATGCGAATGAAAAACTCCGAGAGCAAGTTTTCTGTAATGCAACAGGCACTTCACTCTGCGTACTGATTATATCACAGTTGCCAGTGCCATTTTTTTCTCGTATATGATGCAGTCTTTCTCTTTGCAGAAGTAAAAAGCGCCCTATTTTAGCTCGGCAAGAAGCTGTGACGAATTCAGGTGGAACTTGAACGAGTATTGGATGACACAAAAACACATCTTGTAGTGAATAACAACGTACTGGTAAAGAACTTCACATGCACCCGTGCTGTACTGCGGCCCGTTTGTGTTGCATTTTGAGACGCACAATGAAAAATGTTAATTACAAGTACTTTTCTCATGAGCCGACTGAATATTGTATTTGGTCATGCACCCAAGTAATGTCGTAAACCAGTCGACCGGAAGTAGGGCGACATTCGTTACCTCTGGTAGGCGTTATTAAAGCTTGCCTTTGAAAAGCAAGACGACTTTGCTATATGCGATCGCAGAACCTCTGTTAGCTTTTTAGTAAAAAGAATTATTGAATACACTGACCCCTCGGCTGCACGACACACGTGAAGTGTTCTTATAGAAACGCATTGCAACAAGTACGGCAAGCTGCACAAAATCCCCTTCATTGCACTAACTTATCCAACATTCACGAAAGCGTTTGCTGTCAATGACAGCTGCGACGAGTGAGGACGGCGGTTCTGCCAAAAGGAAATGAAATACTAAAATAATAACTTTGTGGTGTGTAAATTAATCAATGTCTCGTTATATACTCGGACTGCTGTGGTGGCAAATGGGTGACCCTGGAAAGTAAGAGTGCACATTAAAATTTTACTTTTTTTTGCAGGTGGCCACTGCATTAACGTTACGATTAGGGATGTGATGGGTATTGGCGAGGTAAGTCAACTGTAAAGTTTTTGTTTTATTTGAATTAACGAAATTCTGTTTGTAAAATAGTTGTGACGTAAGTACTGTAGGTACAAGAAAATAAAAATAATTAAATAGAAGAAAGAAATAGATGTCATAAAAACAGGAAAAAGGAACATTAGCGAAATGACATCTTGGCGGCAATATTACAGTTGCATAGAACACTGTACGACGGGCACCGATTGCTACGAACCGATTTTATTCTTTGCAAAACAGGTACAGAGGCCGTCCGAAACTACCAGGCCATGCTTCCCTAGGAGTACACGGGATAAGAGCCAGCGAACGTTTGACGGCCCCACTACGTCATAGCATGACATTGCGCAATGCGCATCAAAGCCCCAAATTAAGCAAATGATCGAACTTGCCGATCGTCACACTTTCCAGTGAGATAGTTTACAACTGATCTTCCCCGTATGATGCGGTGGTAACTTAATGCTAATTACGACTGATGCTTCGTTGGAGCGACAGATTGGGAGACGTATCAGATGCATATTAAGGACGGCAGCAAAGGTTGGCGTGATAGCATCGCAGAACAAGGTCAGCATGTCGCACAGGATGCGGAAAATTGGAGGTGGAGGCTTTTGTCCTGCGCCTCCAAGTTTACAGGTATAAAAGACAGAATATAGCCAGAAAACTGAAAAAATCACCAAAAAAGCAGTCAGATTGAGCCAAAGTTCCTAAAGTTAGCAAGAACTACCCCCGTATGGGTGATAATTGTGAAGTTCTTTTTTTTTAAGTGAAAAAACCCAAACCGTAATTAATAAAATGTAAGAAAGTACGGGAAGCGAGAAGGGCTAGAGTGCCCACTTGCACCACTAATGTATCGCAGCTAGTAAATAAATACAGCCTTAACCCTCTCAGACTAGCAATTAGAATTGCTAATAGTCAAGCTTAAGTATTTGAATTGTTGGCTTTGGCAATCACTTCACGCAGAATTACCGTTTCTTGCGTTGTTAAAAATAGAATTTGATTTCTTAAAAACGCACTCTTACTCTTTTAGATTTTCTTTTCCGTAAAATGGTGAAGTAACATCACTATAGCGGCAATAAAAACGAGTAGAGCACGAGTGTAGTCAACATCAAACCTTGTTGGGCTTTAACACTATGTTTTTATCCCATTCTGAATAATTTATTCTGTTGATGGAGGCGGAAATGTTGTAAGCCCGTGTGCTCAGACTTGGGTGCACATAAAGAACCCCAGGTGGGCGAAACTTTCGGAGCCCTTCACTACGGCGTCTCTGATAATCATATTGCCACGTTCCATTTCACAAGTTTTTGTTATCGTTCCAAAACACCACACGATTCTCGGCGCAAACCGCGCCTGCAGGTTTCGAGAAGGTTCCGGACTATAGTAGATCATTTCGATAAGATCCCGCCCACTGTGCGAACGGTACAGATTGTTCTAGAACCTACGCCACCGCCAGCGATAACGCTAGAACATTCGACGGCAAGGGTATAAATGCCGACGCGCTTCGCCGCTTGTCAGTTGTTGATCGAAGGCCGACGCTGCGTTCGCCGCTATCAGTCCGAGACTGCTATCTGTGCAAGACTGCTGCTGTAATTAGACTTTCCCTTTACCGGGCACAGGTTCGCCCAAATAAACAGTTAAATCCCAACATGAAGTTTCCTGTCTTTGGCCACGTCACGACCCCGTGACATCTGGTGGAGGTGCTGGGTAAAGGCCGAAGGGCATCACCTTAAACTCGAAGAAACCGTCCGGTGTTATAAACGCCGTCTTCTCTCGGTCTCTTTCGTCGACTTCGATTTGCCAATAGCCAGTCTTGAGGTCCATTGACGAGAAGTACTTGGCATTATGGAGCCGATCAAGTGCGTCGTCTATTCGTGGGAGAGGATACACATCCTTTCTTGTGATTTTGTTCAGGTGGCGGTAATCGACGCAGAAACGTAGGGTCCCATCCTTTTTCTTCACTAACACCACGGGGGATGCCCACGGACTCTTGGACGGCTGGATAATGTCATCTCGCAGCATTTCATCAACTTGTCTCTTCATTGCCTCACGTTCTCGCGTCGAAACCCTGTACGGACTCTGACGGAGTGGTCTGGCATTTTCTTCGGTTATGATTCGATGTTTCGTGATTGGGGTCTGCTGAATTTTCGATGACGACGAAAAGCAATCTTCGTATTGCAGGAGCAGGGCCTTGAGCTGTTCTTGCATTATTGTACCTTCATCTTTAGTTAGAGCATCGGGACGATGCCTTTTTTCAGAGGGGGGCAATGCCATGTTCCATTTCACAAGTTTTTGTTATCGTTGCGAAACACCACACGATTCCCGGCGCAAACCACGCCTGCATGTTTCGAGAAGGTCCCGGACTGTAGTAGATCATTTCGATAAGATCACGCCCACTGTGCGAACGGTACAGATTCTTCTGTTACCTACGCCACCGCCAGCGATAACGCTAGAACATTCGACGGCAAGGGTGTAAATGCCGACGCGCTTCGCCGCTTGTCAGTAGTTGATCGAAGGCCGACGCTGCGTTCGCCGCTATCAGTCCGAGACGGCTATCTGTGCAAGACTGCTGCTGTAATTAGACTTTCTCTTTACCGGGCACAGGTTCACCCCCAACACGAAGTTTCCTGTCTTTGGCCACGTCACGACCCCGTGACAATATGGTGGTTTTGGGACGTTAAACCCCACATATCAATCAATATTATATTGTGTGATGACCTAGTCCGAGCACTTAATGTTACTGAATCACACCCATTTCAAGAAACGAGGAGCACTTCACCGGATATCCTATTCCTAATGCCACCGAGTTCACACTAGCAAGACGCCTGGCGCTCTTGATGACGGTTATAAGTCGGTTGAGTGGCAGGTAGTTCAAAAATGCGGGGCCTTTTGCCAATTTTCCCCTAGTCGCTGCTACATCTCTGAAAGCCTTTTGCTTATGTATTAGCATTGCTGAATAATTCAAACTTTGTCAGTGGACAATAGAAAGCCAGCGACTGTAGTGTCATAGTGATAATTCGGGCCATATCGAAAAAAAAAAGGCTAAATGTAGTCATGCAGGGAAAACGTTTTTTCGTACACCTTCGGCCTAAGAAAAAAGTTGCCACTAACTCGAACTTGCCACTAGGCCGAAAATAGCGTAATAAATATGGGGATGATAATGGCCTAATAAAGTAGCGTAATGACAAAAGGGATGATCTAGACCTAGCCTTCTAAGTTGGCGAGTAGTGTAAGTGCAGGACGCAATAGAAAAAAAATGAAGAAAAAGTTATCTTTTTTTTGTTGGACCCAATTGAATATGGACTGACTCGTCGGAAGAGCTTTTCAGTGATTAGACATTCATGCGCAATGTGTTATTGTTGTAGCTTAGGCTAGTTCATACTTAACACCATGCTTATACATAGTCGCAACAGGAGGGTACGCCACATTTTTTTTATTTTGCTCGAAACGAAAAACGATGGGGTAACTATGATGCCGTGGCCGTCCTCCCTTCATCATGTGTTCCGCCAGAAAACTTGCACTAATATTGCTTCCTTTTCAGAGTGTTAAACCGAAGCATCTGGTGGTGTTGGTGGCACCTGTCTCACAAGAGTCTTCAGCAGAGTTACCTATCTTTTGCACAGCATGTTTTTTTCTTTTTTTTTTATTGGTCTGTCTTCAGTATCATAGTCAATAGCTTGAAATAATTTTGAAAACTAAGTAAACGTGTTTACTTTAGAACAAAGTCATTGGGAAAGTGAGACGGGTGACTCGAATGTGATGAAATACGTTACTATAATGGTTGTGCCTTCTTTCTTTTGTTTTAGTGTCTCGGTACTTCGAACTTCTGCGACAGTAGCACCGTGAGTATGCATTCCTTTGAAATATATAGAAATATATTAAGATAGTGGCCAGAATGCCGTTATGGTATTTTATATTTTTCGCTCACAATAGACGATCAGGCTGATCTTTTATGCGCTCAGCAGGGCCTGCCGTGTTGTATTATAAGGAGTGGGCGCACCAACTCAAAACGAGTGGATTTTGCTGGCGGCAGTAAATATTTAGCTTATTGAGTATGACGTACACTAGAGTAACAATCATCGTAAATATATTTCTGCACGACTATTTTTCTTGGTCCACGTACCTACCGGTGCTGAGTTGACAATGCCCGTTACTCTTTCGGGGCAGCATGATTCTCATCAGCCTATTTCTACGATATTCTTACCGTTGAACAAGGGCACCCAGTCTCTTATCGCACCCATGGATAACCAAAACCTATCCGGAAGATGATTTCGGTTGCCGCGGACTAGCTTTCGTAAGGCACTGGTGATGCGATCACTTAAAACATTTATTCGAGGAAAGAAGATTAAGGAAGGAATGTTGTTGGCTTCGGGCAGATCTATTGCTTTACATCATTTAGTGGCAAACGTCCTGCCTGGGTGCCATTTCTGATATTTGGTACTGTCGGAAGTCAACCGTAGCTACAGCAGCGATTGTTAGTCAGTTATGCATATTACGTTAAGTCCAACATTTTTCCATTGCTTTACAACGCGATCTATGTTTTTGGAGGAGCTGAAAGATCACTCCCCAAGGTAGCTAGTGTCATCGCTAGAACGTCGCTTTCTCTTAATTGTGTGGCAATCTTGCGCTTAACTCCACGTAGGAATATTGTACTTATGCATTGAATGAATAGAAAAAGGGGAAGTAGAGCGAGAAGGAAGAAGAAAGGTAAAAGATTCGAAAGTCAACTAGACGCACGTCCGGTTTGCTACCTCGTGCTGAGGGCAGCGGAATTGTGAGAAAAAGGAATAAGGAGGGAGATAATGAACAGTGACTCTTCCACAGAGTGCCTCTATTGAATCCACAGTTCGTACACAGTTGCTGAGCTGCGATTGTATGCACTCGCCATGGTGCTGCGAACCCCACGGAGACAGCTCCTGAAGCCGAAGAAAAGATAAGCAGTAAATTAGCCTTGAACGCATTGGTGGGCAGCAGTCGTACTAAAGCATTAGATGGCAACTGATCTCAGAATACGTTCGAATGTATTGATCATATTAGGTACAGGATGGCCTCTGCGACCTATCGGGTACATCAACTATGTTGTTTACGATTTCAATATGCACACCGAAGAATGGTACTGAACGCAGAGCATGCAAAATTGGTAAAGTACAGTGAGCACATGGTGTAGTCGTCATACTGCAAATCATGTGACAAGTGAAAAGCGGGATAAGAAAACATCAGGCCGAAGCGTTTGTTTTGGCCTTGTCCTGCCTTTTTATTATTTTTTTTTTCACTCGTAATCATGAAATGACCACCCAAATGTGTTCCATGCTCCATGTAAAAGCACGTATGATGGCGATGTGCTTAGCTGCTGTTGAGTTATCTCGCGCAGTAACTAAGTTCAATACCGCAGTGCTTTGAGAATCGGAGGCCGAGAGCAAGCCAAGAATCAGCTGTTGCCCCGTCCACGGTGCACCACCTTAGTCTTTACATTGGCCCCGCCGCGGTGGTTTAGTGGCTAAGGTACTCGGATGCTGTTCCGAATGTCGCGTGATCGAATCCCGGCTACGGCGGCTGCATTTCCGATGGTGGCGGAAAGGTTGTAGGACCATGGGCTCAGGTTTGGATGCACGTTAAAGAACCCCAGTTGGTCTAAATTTCCGGAGCCCTTCACTACGACGTCTCTCATATTCATATGGCGGGTTTGGGGCGTTAAACCCCACATATCAATCAATCAATTTGTCTTTACATTGGGGTGTGCCCGGTATGGCTGGCGAAGGAGCTGCAGGACTCGTTTGCTGAAAGTGCGTAATAAACAAGCGTGATCGTCAAAGCATATGCAAAATGCTTTGCCGATTTTCGTCCAAAGACGGCGTCACCGGCGTTTTCAGACTTCATTGGCAGTCTTGTGCGGTCGTGCTTCAGCTAGTGCTGACACTATACAGTGTCAATAAAGGGTATCAATTCAATTCAATTCTTCGTTAGTACAGAAGGGGGTCTTAGAGTTGCAACACCATCAAGGGGACCTCTTATTAGTCATTTCAGAGTATCTATAAAATGCATATAATGCCATGATAGCAGTTGAAAAATAATAGATTAATTGAGAAAACAATAAATTGGGACATTTGGCAAGATAAAGTTAAGAAAAGCAACAAAAATGCATATGTTCATTGAAAACTATGTTAAACACAAAGAATACAAAACTAATTATAAACAACAAAACTTGAATCAAACTATTTTATATAAACACAAGTATGTATAAATCAACAAGGTTAGATTTCACATAATGATACATAGCGCGAGCTTCTTAATTTTTTTCATGGCATCAAAACTAAAATTCCCCGAAGCGAGGAATTAAAAATGACAAAAAATTAGAAACATTTGTGCTATAAAAAATAGGAGGGATATTTTAATTAACATAGAGTTTAAAATGAAGCAAATGGATCAATTTCTATAACTACATGACAATGAATCAATAGCGGCAGTGTTTTTAGTTGGTGTTTCTTCATGTCTTTGTTGAATGGTATTGTTGCGCGGAGTGCTTTATTATTGAATGGTAATGTATTCCAGTATTTATCGGAAGTTAAAAAAGCTGTAAATTTCTTATAATTAGTGTGAATTAGGGGAGTAAAACGTTGTTTTTAGATGAAAATCTGGTGCTGTTACGGTTGGTTAGAGCACATGCATGAAATGAAGCTATATTGATTTTAAGGTTTAGGGTGGGATATATCAGCAAAACTAATTTCAGATGAGCCATGCAGTGCAATGGTAGTATTCCTAATGAAGTGTAGTTTAATACCAAATAGTACATTAGCTAGACAAACTGGTGCTCATAAAGGCCTGATTCTGTAAATGTTTAGGTGTGTTACATGCCTGGTATATGTGTTTCCCCAGACGGAGACAGTATTGTAATTCGCAATGTATGAATTATTAATAAAGTGTTGTTCTCATATAGCGAAAAAAATGAGCGTGTTAAAATTAGTTCACTAACTCCAAAAGCGATCTTTTTTGAGATCATTTGAGCATGCAGGTTAAACTCAAGTTTACAATCAAGTTGCACCCCAAGAAAAATGGCTTCATGTTCGAATGATAGAACGTGATTTAGAACGATGAGTGGTGGTGCAGATGGGGTGACACGTTGATTTTTATGAAAAAGCATGAACTGAGCATTCGATCCATAGATACGATGTTTGTTTCTTTTGCACGAAGCATATAAGTTGCTCACGTCAGACTTGAGTTGTGTTGTCAAGACATTTCATGCATTCACTAGAAGTAAATATGGTGGTGTCAACAGCATATAGAATTGATGAGGTGCAAGTTAGATAGTTAGGAAGATCGTTACTGTACACGAGGAATAAAAGGGTACCTAGAGCGAACCTTGATGGACAAACATTGTGACTGACTTGGTATGCGATAGCGAACCTTTGAAACTTACTGTATGCGTTCTGTTGGTTCAATTGCTGCGTACGACTGAAAGTGTCTAATCGCGAATGCATTTAGCTTATGATATAAGATCTTTTGGCAGATGGCGTCAAAGCCTTTCCGAAATCCATGAAGACTGAGTCTACAATATGGTCGTTGTCTAAGGCAGGCTTTATTTTGTTAGTAAAAAATAATATAGCAGTTTCAGTAGAGTAGCCTTTACGGAACCCATTGTGTTCAACGGACAGGAGATTCAATCTCTGAAATTAAAATGTTATGTGGTTTACAAGCAGATTCTCGGTGAAATTAGTAAAATAAAATTCGGTAGATCCCACGTACCTTGGCAATCGATGTTATGCGAAGCATGCGGCAGAAGCTGACTGTTTCGTAATAGTTTTTATTAAGTGGAACGTTACCAAGTGGCGGTAAAGATATGTACAAATGCACGCAAAGACATATGTTAAACACCCACTTGTGTTGTGTGAAGCCATTTGTTAACACTTGCGCAGCGACGCAGGCAGCAACATGTATATTAGCAACATTATAGAAGCGTTGAGCTGATATGCAGCGCTTGTGTTTGAAAGAATGACAGCCGTGGACACTGGTGCATAAATCAACTTCAGCGTTTGTCGCCTAACTTCAATTGACATTAACCCGGCGTGATGGCTGTATTATAGGAGTACGTATATAATGTTTGTAAAATTGAATAGCCAGCACTGCAACCTCACTGGACGTTTCACGAGTATTGGGGTCTATTTGAAAAGTATAGTTTCTAAATCTAGTGTGCTTCTGTGGTGGAATACTTGCCTGTCACGCAGAATTCTGTGGTTGGATTGCTGCTGGCACTTTGAAATTTATTTTTTTTTTTGCATTTGTCGGATGAACGCTGCTGATGTCAGCTTATCCTCAACACTCACGTCTTAAAATTACCCATGTCTGTTCTCGCCGTTTCTGTCAATCTGGTGTCGCACATACCTGCTGGTGCTTATGTGGCACATGTCTTTGCGGAAGGGTTTGACGATGTATGCGACGTGATTATGACATTATGTGTCTTTACCAGCGAGTCATATTTGTCTCTATCACCCTGCTATACTAATTTTGGTTCACCCCTAGTTAAGGGAGTGATCACGGTCACTATACAGCTGAGACGCGACGCTCATAATGGCCAATATTCTTTTTTACCTTGAGGGCATGGCCTAAGTTTGGTTTTCCCAAAACGAGGAACAGTTCATGAGCTCGGACATATGCAACGCAAGCGCATTGACCTGTTTGGTAAGCCAATTGGGCGTCATCGTTCAGCGCAGAAAGAACTCGCGTACCGACTGCAGTCCTGCACTGAGTTATACGTGACATGCATTTAAGATGTGCTCGGCCTCTTCCACACAGTTGACGACAAGATGCTGGAATCTGAGAACATTGCGCGCATCCTGAAAGGAATCTTGGATGATGCCCTTACTCTCCTCATGTTCCGCAACTCTTCGATAGTGGACGACATCCTACCGGCGTTTGAAGAAGAGAAAAGTCGTCGTATTACTCCCCAGTTTCCGAGTCTTCCCAACACAGCCACCACATATACTTGCGAAAGCACCCGTCTCGAACCAGCCGCTGCTGCTTAATGTAATATTGTGCGATCGTACGCCGTGAAATCGAGGCCGCATCTCCTACTGTTGATTATATGCCCGTGCCATGGTCGGTTCTCGCGCAACAATTTCTTTAATCAAACCATTGTGCACCAGGAACTGGCCAACGCTGGACTTCGGACGCGCTGCCCCGTTGACCGCCCGACCGAATACCCAGTGTAGCAGATATATTCTGTGGCCCGTACAACCTTCCACGTTACGGGAACTCGCTTTTATGGCGAACGTCCGATGACAGACCAATCTGCTTCAGCTGCCGACGAATCGGCCACATTTCACGTCATTGCCGTACTTCAAGGAATTGGCAGCCATGGCCCACTACGCCAACACCCGGCGCCCACCTAATGGTTTCCGCATGCCAACACAAATTGACCACCACAACAACAACGTTTCGCTACCCATGTCCGCTCAACCAAACCGCTCATCGTCGCTATCCGGACACCTGTTCCGCTCACCTAACCATCACCACTCTCCCTCCCCCTCCTACCACCAGCAGCCCTTAGAAAACTAACGGGTGCAGCTCCTGGAGGTGAGCCTGCCGTGATGACTCGACCTAAAATTTCTGTGCAGACGCTACAAGGAGAAGTGTCCCCTCCGGCTCCAATCACTGCAGTCCCAGTAGCCGATAGAGCAGCATCAGCTGTCACTGGGATGTGTGCCACCCACGTCACTGTGACTAGATGCCATACTTCTGTTCGGTTTTACGTTCTGGACCACTGCCCACTTAAAATAATTCTGGGATTAGATTTTCTGTCGGAGAATTTCCCCCTAATTGACAGTTCTTCAGGTGTTGTTGAGCTCGCTCTACCACATGCCGTTGAACCTCCTGCTTCTGCGGCGCCAAGGCTATGCTCCTTCGACTACATTCGCCTATTCTGTCGAGCTGTGACGCTTATGGACGTCTCTTGCGATCCGCCTATGACCAACGGAGATTATGTCGTGCCACCTAACGCTACCGTCCTCTGTTCGCTTGATGTAAGGTTCCCGTACACGATTACCACTATAAAGGACAATGTGGCACGCCTCCTTATTGTGAAATTTGGACTTTGTTCACAAGTACTGCCCCGAAACTATGCCTTGCAATCCTTGCCCTGACCGGTGACAACCACATTTTTGCGTTGGGATACGCTTTTACCTGCCAGTGTTGAATCGGGCACTCCACCGGATAGCATAACGAAAATGATCGCTTCTCATCTGCCGGCCGAGCATGTGAACGCGCTTCGAGGCCTTCTTGCGTCGTATCAAGACATCTTTAATCTCCACGACCAACCACTAGGTGAAAGACCGTCGTAAAGCATCAGATTATTACCAGCGATGCAAATTCAGTACATCGGCGGCCCCATTCAAATATCCTCCACCGAACGCCACGCTATCCAGAAATAAGTCGACAATATGCTTGCTTGGAACATTATGTAGCCTTCATCAAGCCTTTGGTCTTCACCTGTTGTTCTCGTCAAAAAAAGAGATAACAGCAGGCGTTTCTATGTCAACTATTGGAATCTTAACAAGGGCACAAAAATAGACGCGTATCTTTTGCCACGGATAGATGACGCTCTTGACTGCCTTAGTGGAGCAAATTATTTTTCTTCCATCAACCTTCGTTTCGGCTACTGGCAGATAAGAGTAACACATGGACCATGAAAAGACAGCATTTATAACTCCCGACGGAGTGTATCAGTTTAAAGTAAAGCCGTTCGGGTTATGCAATGCCTCACCTACATTCGAACGAATGATGGATGCTCTCTTTATCGCTTTTAAATGGCCAATCTTCTTGCGCTACCTCGAAGACGTCATTGTCTTCTCGCCGACTTCCGAAAGCCACCTCGAGTGCCTCTCGACCATTCTCTCTGTTTTCCGCAAGGCAGGGCTTCAACTAAACTCGTCGAAATGTCACTCCGGCCGCAACCGACTCACTGCCCTCGGTCACCTTGTCGATCATTCTAGTGTTAGTTTTGACCTTCAAAAGATTCACGCAGTCAATGATTTCCCTCTGCCGACCTCCCTGAAAGACGTTCGACGCCGTTCGCGGAGGTCGATTTATGTTATACACAGACGTTATTCCCTGTGTATGTTAAACTTTGTGGTTCAATAATATGTCAAGTTGATTGAGCCATCTTACTTTGGCCATGAGCGCAAAGTGCCAGCAGCGCATAAGCGTTGAGCGCGAGAATTCACTTTGACACGTTGCGCCGCCGTGGTGGCCTTGCTGGAAAACGGACGGAAGGATGGCAATGGTTACAGCGATCAACTTCAGCGAAGGGCTTCCCCCTCCCCCCCCCCCAAAAAAAAAACAAGCAGGTACTGTTGCGTCTAATGTGCCACAGAGAAGAGGCGTGCCACCCAAACATCATCTTTTACTCATTCTCTTCGTGGCCGTATTAGAAGGACCGGCGGCAACGTTAGATCTGTACAACACCACAAAGCTTTTACTTAGCAAGGGCGTGGCACGCTATGTATGTGAAATTACGCTGTAAATGACTTATTATTTCATCAAACTTCGAAGTACACAGTTGATTGATTGATATGTCTGCTTTAACGTCCCAAAACCACCATAGGATTATGAGAGACGCTGTAGTGGAGGGCTCCGGAAATTTTGACTACCTAGGGTTTCTTAACGTGCACCCAAATCAGAGCACACGGGCCTACATCAATTTTTCCTGTATCTAAATTGAAGCCACCGCCTCCGGGGTTTGATCCTGCAACCTGCGGGTCAGCATCTGAGTACCTTAGCGACTATACCACTGTGGCGAGGCCTACCTGCGCAGTTCTAGACATATTATCGAGAAGCATATACTGAAAAAATTGCGCAGGCAACGCGACTTTCCAATTTTTGCGCACACAATATCTTATCAGCCCATGGCACCGATGCACTTCTTGCCTATCTCAGAAAAGTTCCTACATGAGCTTCTTTACTGACCAGTCAGGTTTGGCTGTCAATATCGGGATGTTTGGCTGTCAATTTGGCTGTCAATATTGGGATGAGAGTTGCTGCCTCACAGTTTCCTTCACACCATAAACATAATTTTCCGTGCAGAGCTTGCATCATTTCAGCAGCGCTCTGTTGCAGAAGTACCCCTGCGCAAACACGGCATGTTGAAGCATCACCGCTCGTTCGCCACACCAACCTACTCTCCATTCGCAGCTCCTAATATGTTGCCTTGGACAATGCGTGTAAACGAAAGTAGACACAGCCGATAACATGTCGCGCAACGTTCCGTATGCATTTCAATGTGGCCCGTTGGCGCTGTCCTGCTAGAACGTTTAAAATGAAAGCTGTTATGAGATCACAACTCCGGTCACGCGCAGTTGTCCGTCGCCGCCATCGGTATTCGTAACCACCAAGCACCAATAACACAGTGGGCCTCGAGCCCGGGTACGCTGAATGCCAGCCCAGTATTCCACCACTGCGTACGCTGGCTCTTGTAACTTGTTGTCAAACTTGCCTTAGGCAGGCTTGACCTAGCACCAATGACACAGTGGGGCTCGAGCCCGGGTCCATTGGTTACCAGCCCAGCATTATACCACTGAGCTTCACCGGTGCTTGTGACTTGTCAAACTTGCCTTAGGCAGGCTTGATGTCGGGAAAGCAATTGCGTTAAAACGACTTATATAGCGTTTTAAATCAGCGAAAGAATAACCAGTCGTCACATAATGCGAATAGCGTAACGAGTGGGGGGTTCAATTCTCCTATCCGTCACAAAGGTCGTCTTGTTGCCCTCTTAACTGTGGCGTATACCCACTTCAGCCATAATTCCTCATCGTCGTCAGCCACTGCATTAACAATTGGCAGAAAATTCCTTGCAAGTGTTTAGCGAATGCCACGCTTCTCAGAAGAATGACAAAAATACCATAGCGAATGCCGGCCTACGACCCGAACAAATTTAATAATATTTACCTAATAGGTATTAAGCAAGTGTGCTTGCAGTAGTTGCCCAATGAGTGTTTAGAAAAGGCTCTAAAAGGCCGCTCTTCTAGCTTTCGCTGTGACTGTGCTGCGCCTTCCACGCAGCCCTGAAGGTTTTTTTTTTCAGACAGCTCGTTTGGGGGCGCCACGTGTGCGTTTTCGACGCGCCACCCAAGCAGGGCTAGTTTTCTATATGCAAAATGTTCAAATGATATTCCACGCACAAACGGTAGTCACTGTCTTGCTATGTAGAAAATTTGAATACGGAAAGTGTGCGAATAGCCACGAAGGCATGTCATTTTTTCAGCCCCATAACTCTGCTGAGAAAATGGCTCTCATGAATGTCATAAAGCTAACTGGCGCAATTGTAAAAATAGGCACTGCTTTGGTGCCACTATTGTTCATTTATTAAAAAATGATGGCAACTGCTTGAGCAAGAACTTGACTGAGCAAAAAAATGAGCAAGAAGGTGACTGAATTCAGATAAAAAGTAGGGAGCACTTGAGGCTGTTATGATCGACCTCCTTGGCTTGGCGCTGCTTAGACGCGTGGGATGATTTCGACTGTCTACCCTGATATGTTCCGTGTCAAAGCTCACCGACGTGAACCAGAAGCGGTGACAACACGACAATCATACTTCAAAATCTTCAGGGCCGTCGGCTTCTCACGTCAAAAAAATCTGTGGATGCGCCTGACTGACTAGTAGCTTAGAAGGAGCTGCAGGCAGTCGAAGCGGCTCGCTTTGTTCAGCGTGCTTGCAGACGTGCCGAACAAATAGCTAAGAGCTCGGTGCCCGTCTTCAGCTATTTTTCTCACACAACGCGACACCTTTTTGTCATCATGACCTACCAGACACCGCAGCCGTTATCAATGAGTCTACACTGCATCTGACTACACAGCTGGTCTGCACGTGGGGCACCACGAGCAGGGCATTGAATTGTGCCTTGCCGTATTATCTCATTGTATCTTGTGTTCTATCTCTCGCCACACTGGACGAACAGGGCGCTCATCTTATATTTTTTCCTGGATTGGGAGGAGGTGGTGTTTGTCATTTTGGGTGTAAAGATGACGACGACCATTCCATTGCACTGTCCTGGACTCAATTTTTTTTCTTGGAGATAATTTCGGGAAGATCATGGCATAAAAGCGAGCGCCGAGGCACTCTAGGCATGCTTCCGTCAGCGTTTAGTTCTTAAGTTGCCATCATGCAAAACACGCTACCATAAATGTTGTTGCAACATGCTACATTAGTACTATAGTATATAGTAATATGTAAATATTGTAAAATAACGTTCTTGTTATCAGCTGCCGCTGCTCTGCTCCACTTCTCCCAAGACTTCGCTGGTTCCGGTTTTATGGGCAGACCACCGACTACATCAATGCTAAGCACATAATTATCAATAGTCTGGTACAACTCAAGACGTCAGGGCAAGCCTCGCTGAGACATCTTAAGCGTGGAAGCCGATCACCTCCGCGACAAAAAAAATACTCCCACTCTTGCTATCTGCAATGTTCTTTACCCGTGGGGCAAAGAACCGTCCGGCTCAAGACTTCAGCCTCGAACACACGTCCATTGGTGCTGGCTTGTGTGAACCCGCCTTTGAGGAGGAAATGCCGCTGACTTTTTAACTTGTAACCGACTATAGAGCACAGGTCGACAACCTTTTCAGGTGGAGAGCAAAGTTTCATGAAGCGGACTCTCGAGGCTACGGGGCAATTTAAAAATAGGGGTGGGGGAGGGGGGCAGGATCGCTGCACTCATAGAAAATATTAGTTGAATCGACAATAATGGTCGATGAAGCTTGCACAGACATGATGTTTATTTGCAGTACGCATTGCAAGGTCACCGTTATAAACATAGGTTACTAGCAACAACGAGCTCTTTCAAAGCGACTTATTGTGCTACACAATCATAGCCAACTTGAGAATACGTACATCAGGGTAGCTATCCGACAGACACGGAAAATCGTGGAGATGCTCATTCATTGTGAGGGTGAGAGGAGGTTCTGACGTCGTGTCGTGGACCGCAGGTTCTCGACGCCTGGTATAGAGGAATGTTGTTGGCCTATAGTGAACGCTATAGTGTACTCATATATTGCATTGAACCAAGCATAAGTATTGCATTCGTATCTATAGCAATGAACAGGAAACATGGTTCTACGTACAGAAAAACATGAATGCAACTTCTGAAATGGCGACGTTAAAATGGTTTGGAAAGACATCTAGCTGATGAATACTAAATAGGCGTCAATTTATTGCAAAGGTTAAGGTATAGTCCATTATAGGAACCTGCAACCTTTCTTTAAAAGACGCGGACTTCAGCTACGTAAAACACCAAGATGAATGTCGAAATTTTGTAAATACATGTGAATGAAGGCATTAAGCAGACGGTAAACCGCATACGAGATAGCTGGCTTTCAGGGATGCACAATACATTACGGAAGCGCGTTAGAGAGAGAGAGAAAGAATGAGGAGAAAGGTGGGGAGGTTAACCAGAGCTGAGCTACATTAGGCTACCCTGTACTGGGGAATAGAAGAGAGGGAAGGAAATCTATATAGGAGGAGAAAAAAGTCACTGACTGGGCTGACGCGTAACAGTTGCATGTTTCCCATCATAAATGATAAATCAGGCTGTTGTATTTGAGGAAACTCAACAGCGCTTTTGTCGCCTTCCAGAAGCGGGATGGGCAGAGTCATGGTCCCATTTGCTTCTCGACAATGAAATCTCTTCTGCGCAGTCGATTTACCACTGCGCAAGTGAAGCCTCTAGTGTGTGTATGCCTTGCAGTAACATAAAAAGTATTCAGTCTCATCGACGGTGCAGATTTCTGATAAAATCATGGAGACAGAATGTATGGATCTATAGCTAGAAGTTATACTGACATTAGGATAAGGTTATACGCAATGAATAATTTTCATCAGGCTTCACAGCAGTATCACACTCATTTTTTCTTTTCTTCAATAATGTGCTTGATTCGGCTGAAAGGACCCGAAGCAAAAAGTTCGCGATGTGTATACACTTTTCGCCACCTAAAGCCGGGGCAGGCCTTAAGGCAATGCGGATAATCAAGTTCAACAAGTCCAGTATAACATCGCAGCAACGTTTTGAAAATAAGCATATGCCTTCTCATAGATTTCAATTCGAGAAACCAGGAGCACCAGAGCAGCTGCTCAGTGGAATTATCTGGTGTATTAGTTACTGAGCCTTGATCTGGGTGAACTGAAACATTGTAAGGGAAGGCTCGTTCACTCACGCAAGCCCGGACGGCACCTCCAAAGAAGTTTCAACCTCCTTGGGCCCATCTGTTGCTTGTACCTGCCCTTTTGGTCTAAAGTGAGTCCCCTGTTCGTGTTGCTTGTCATTTGTGTCTGCTTTGAGTGCCTTACTTCTTTACACGTCACCCTATAACAAAAGGCTCAGCAATTGTTTTTGTTACGTCAATTACGAATGAAGCATAATGATAAGCCACTGCTGCACTATTTACAGGGCCTCAACGGTGCTGCAATGAAGATAACGCAAGTGAGTGGCTATTACTATTTGACGTAGCTTATTGGTTCACACGGATGATTTCTGGTGTTCATTTTCTGTTTATTTTTCTCATTTAACATCACCATAAAGACCTTTGAAGTAACGCCGTAGTCCCAGATTATTTATGTGCAAGATTGTGCAACTTGCTCTCGGAGAATATCTCGATCGAGGTATGCGATTTCTAATGCTTCTTCTGTACAAATTTATTCTCTTTGCGCGGCACAGCGAAGATTCATGAGTCATGTTTCCAAAGGCCGATTACTGAAAAGTTTATACAAAAGCAATACACAAGCGAAATTATTTATTTTGCCCTAAATGGGCAGCACGTTTTAATTGTCCCTCAGCGGCAGGGTTAAATCAATGGCTGCTGTTACAATTGTCACTATTTGTCACTCCCAGTGCGCTGCCGAAGGAGTCTTCAAACACGTTCCTCATGATGTCATCATCACCGTTCTGCCGCTGTTGACCACGCTGTTGCCAGCCGGGGGCCTCCATGGTAAATAAAGTTTTCATAACTCATCCTCGCCCAATTGGTAAATAAATACTAAGAAGAGCAGAGAAACGGGGGTGTAAATGACACGGGAGAGCGACGAGCCTAGAAGGTTTCTCTTCCCTCACCTTTGTTCCCGAGCAAGCGTCGTCGCATCACTGAAATCGAAGGCATGCCCCATTGTTCAGAAATAAAGGTGGGGGAAGACAAAGCTTCTTGAGTCATGGTTCATTCGTCGCCACGACTAGACATGCAACAACAACCGTGGTCCCCTACATCATGTTCAGATACATACGAGACTAGAAGTGAACTGTTTGAACTCGGCTGAATTGGTAGCGGTGCATAATCAGAATGCCACCCGCATATGTGGCAAAAGCCTGTTTAGTGTATTTATTTATTTAATTTACATGGTGCCTCCTCACTTCAGAATGAAGTTATGAACAGGAGTGGCTAACACATAAATATAGCACGACTGAACATTTTAACAACACATTACCGACAGAGAATATCGCCAACGCGCAGTTTGAACACAATAAAATTTATTATAACAAACACTTATTACAGCCCATGACTTGTAATATTATAATACTGCTACGTAGTGCTTTGCACACCTTTATTAGGCCTAAAAGACGTGGCCAAAACAGCCACTTCTGAGGCACAGAACAGACTCAAGAGCTACATACAATAACGATGAAGAACACTATGTAATGATGGTTATGTACAGGTGATGAAAAAGCGTGTTGTAAGTGCCCAC
The DNA here is from genome assembly GCF_043290135.1 of Rhipicephalus microplus. NCBI lineage: Eukaryota > Metazoa > Arthropoda > Arachnida > Ixodida > Ixodidae > Rhipicephalus > Rhipicephalus microplus. The sequence continues at coordinate 95,345,808 of NC_134701.1, forward strand.
ACTAATTTCCTTTTTATGAGAGCGGCCATCCTGGCTACAACCTATAGATGCGGAGAACGCTTTGCGACAGGCTTCATACAAGAGACATGCACTATCTCGGTACCACGACAGTACTGGTAACTTGGAGCGATCACAGGTTCAACGCGATAATTAACGGGCGAGGTCTGCTCTAGGACTGTGATGGACCGAGTAACCAAAACTGAAATTTTTCGCACAAGCCAAGAGTGCGAACTGTTGTCCGTAGTAGCACCTCATCACTGGGGCGGAAGATCCCAGTGGTGTGGGATGCGTCATGCAGATTCTTACCGGCTTGAGCCTCGTCTCAGTGTTGCGCCTGGTGAGCAGGCGACAATGCTGCAGTTGGGACACATATTGGTCACAGGAGGATGCAGATGGTGTAACAGGAGAGGTCCAAAACGAGACGTCAAGAAAAGAAGATGACTATTGTCCGTAGACAAAGTAGAACGGCAAGCAGCCAGTTGTGCTTTGTAGGGTGTTATTGCATGCGAACGCTACAAACGGCGAAATTACATCCCGGTTGGTGTAGTATTGCACAAAGTGCATGGCTATCATGTCGGAGAGAGTGCGATGAAGTCGCTCAGTCGGCCCGTTGGTTCGGCGGTGGCACCTCGTGGTTGTCTTGTGGCTGGTGCTGGAAGATCTGAGCGATTCCTCCATATTTTGTGAAAGGAAAGCTTTTCCACGGTCACTCAGGAAGACACGAGGAACACCGTGACGCAGGATCGAGGCTCCAAGCATAAATGTAGCCACGTCACAAGCGGAGGCCGAATTAAATCAGGAAGTTTCAAGGTAACGCGTCAAGTGCTCGACAGCTGTCACTATCAATGGCCACTGAGAGTTGTGGGAAGGGGACCATATAGATCAACGCCAACGACTTTGAATGGTGCTAACGAGCATGGAAGTGGTGGGAGCTCTCCACATTGAGGCGATGTCGGAAGCTTTCGGCGCTGACAAAGGTTGCAGGAGGCGACGTATTTTGCTACGCTGGTGAACATCCCTGGCCAATATAATCGACATTTAATGGGATCGTACAATTTTTTTGAAAGCCGAAGTGACCAGCAGTCAGGTAGGTCGTCGTGACAGGCCATAAGAGTATCGGCTCGAAGAGGGCGAGGCAGAATGAGCACTCACCATTGACCATCCGGGTGATAGACGTACCGGTAAAGAACGCGGCTGTCGAGATTGAACTGCCTGAGCTGTCGCGGAAGGCGGGTATTAGGCTGTGGGGATTTTCCTGAAGGCGATCTATGATGCGTCTACAGTAAGCGTCAGCAGTGGGCAGCGCCGTAGAAAATGACCAGCGAGAAAGCGCATCTGCGTCCTGGTGCTTTATATCGCACTTGTATACGCTGCAGCTGGACAACTCTCTTTCAGCCATCTGTGAAAACCCTACTGCTGAGCCCTCGTTACGAGCCATAATCAACACATTGATGGGAGAGGAACTGCGTCCACTCAGTTTTCAAGCAAGTTAGTTTCCTTCTGATACCCCCAGTACAATATTAGGTCACGTCGTAATGGAGGAATCGGCGGCTATGGCGGGTAATGCGTACACAGGCCCTCACGTCTCTAAAGCACCACTAACTGACGCAAAAGTCGCCACAGTTACTCCAGCCTTCGTTCAATCGATGCCACCGACAGCGGCGCCAGCCCATTTGGCATCCCTGGCGCCCACCACACAAAACCAGCCTTACTATGCAACACCAGTGCGAGCACACCTGGCCCCAGAGCAAATACCCAACACCTCCCCCACTTGCGACGTAGTGTTTACACGCCTGTATTAGACCAGGAAGACGTGGCCAAAGTAGCCACCTCCGAGGCACAGAAGACTGAAGAGCTATATCCACTAACGATGGAGATGAATAACAGTATGCAGTGATGGTTACGTACAGGTGATGAAGAAGCGTGTTGTAAGTGCCCACACTACACATATGAATACATCCTAGTATGAAATGAAAACAATATATAGAAAAATCGGGCCAACGTCGCAGAACTGAGTAAAACTATGGCACATGCTAAAGATTCTTCAGCCCAACTAAGAGTGAAGTTACTGTGGCCGCATTTACAACATCCCCAGCGAGACGATCAAATATGAATTGGTTCTACAAGAAAAGTCCTGTAGTTCTTTTTTGAGTGGTCTGCCAGCCTGGGTCGCCGCACAGAATTTTCTATCTACGCACTTGATTAAATGACAACCCTATCATGACAAAGCACGTAAAAGGGGATCAAAAGTTCCCAGGCCACGCCACCATATAAGTACATGAGATAGTGGCCTGGGAACTTTTGACTAGCCCTGTAGACATATCAATCTTTTGCGACCGCCGTAGGTGTGACGTTTCCAAGTTCGCCGTCTGAAGCAAAGCACTAACGGACGTAAAACGATTATACGAGCGAAAGATAATTTGAAGAGATTTTCTTTGTAAGTTTTCTAGTTTATCAATAATTTTCTTGGTAAGAGGGACCGCCAGGTGGCGCCGTTTTGTTTGGCTGGCCGCATACAGTGCTCCACTTTCACGTGTTCTTGGCCCGTTACCGGGCCCCGCCCGTGTCTGGACAAGCTCACTGTTCCTTCTGGAAGACTTCCGGGACACGCCGACAACATCCGGGCCCCGGTCCGACCCCAGGCTGGCCCCCAGGCCCCTTCAAAAGTACGAAGCGGCGCGGCGCCGCGCTAACCCTAACGCGCCGCGCCTGCACCTCCGCGATGCAGAGTGCCGCCCAGCACTCGACACCAACTACAACTTACGCCCTGTCGGTAAGCCCAGCCTCCTCCGGTCGTACCCCTGATACAGCCGTGCCTCCGCTGTCACCATCTGGCAATGTCACCAGCCCCGCGCCGACAACAATACAGCAACAGGCAGCGTTCCTCAACAGCGCGCACGGTCCAGCAACGTGCAACGCTGGTGGCGTCTCTGCTACTCTCAGCTTGATAGCCACGCAAACGCCGGAGCCCGAGAGCCGTAATGCAGCGTTGGCATTGCAATCAACCACGCCTGCTGCTCTCCCCACCTTATCTGCGTCTGGCCTACCCATTGGAAATTCCGAGTCTGTCGACAAGCGCGTTTCGACGAGCGTCGTTCCTTCCATCACCGAAGTTTTGCCTTCCATCACTTCAGCTGACGACTTATCGACGGAAATGGACTTCACGGCATCGCAAGTCAACGAAGACAATACGCCATCCCCTGAAGGCAGCTGGAACACCGTTAGTGCCAATCGAAAACCTGCCTCGACCGCCCGCCCCCGCTCCGAGCTCATCACCGTCGGAATCCAACTTCCACCCGGAACACTCACGCCGAAACTGCCTCTCTATGACCTGCTTTCTACCATCACAGCCGCCGCAAATCTCTCTCCCAAGACCAGTGCGGAGGTCACCATTCAAGCCAAACCTGCTCAGAGCCTTGTGTTTCTGAAAACGCACTCACCTCTCACTGCCCACCTCCTACTCTCCCTCACAAGTCTGGAACTTAATGGTAAGCCGATCACCATTAAGCCCTATGCCCTCAGTCCTCCAATATCATGTCTCGGCGTCATACACAACGTCGGTGGTCACTTCACAACATCTCAGCTCTTGCATGACCTCGAATCCTTTACTTCAGATATACTCGCTGCACGTATGATGGGCTCCACTGAATCCGTCCTCATAACATTTGCTGGAACCATCATCCCTCGCTTTGTGTACTTCAAATGCGTCTCTTTCCGATGCCGTCCACATAAACCCAAGCCCCCTACTTGCACTCGGTGCCTTGCTATAGGGCACCGTGCTCATCAATGCCCCCAACACAGCGTTCCGGCCAAGTGCCGCCGCTCTGCGTCTCCTCTACCGGCAGATCCCGATGCTCACGTTTGCGCCCAACCCTGGTGCATCCATTGCCAAGTCAACACCCACTCATCTCTCGACTCCACCTGCCCCTACCTTCTAGCTAAGCAACGCGACTGCGCCAAAGCAGCTTTTCTCCGTCGCACAGCCATGCGCCGAGCCACTCAGCCTTCGCCGCCCTCCTCTTCAGCGCATGAGCTCCTATCATCTCCCGCAACATCCCCTCCGGGCTCATACGCCGCTAAGGTTAAGGGAACACCTCCCTTGTGCACTTCTTCATCAAACACACCTTCACCATCTTCAAGTAACGAGAGTCGCTCCTTCGATCTGCGACTGGCTATGTTGGAGCGCAACCAGCGCGAGCAACAACGCGTTTCAGATGAGCTACAACAGAAAATACTTGCACTGACACTGACACTCGCAACTACCTCATCCTCTCTTACCTCTCAACTCACGGAGCTAAATAAGCAACTCACCACACTCACCGCCCCGACCTCCAGCTCCCATGTAACCAAATTGGCCGACATGGTCGAAACCACCACCACTGCACATCACACTCGTTTAGTACAGCTGGAAAATTCAATTGTCCGGATTCTTACGACCCTCGAAACCCAATCTAAGCAATTGGAATCTTTCACCTATATGCTTAACTCCCTGCAGGAGTCACTTCCCCCGGCAAAAAAGAAGGAACGCGCACGCGTAGGCGCTTCCTCTACTCCAAAGACCTAGATGGCGCGTGAAAAGGACCTCGATATTTTGCAGTGGAACTTCCGCAACTTTCGTCATAATAGGACCCCTCTCCACCAATATCTTCTCACCCGCCAAACATTACCCCATTTTCTCCTTATACAGGAGACTCGGGAGGCCCTTGCCGTCCCAGGCTACCGTGCATATCACGCTACGACGGGAAAGCCACTTGCGTCCATTTATGTATGCAATGACGTTCTCGTTGAACCACTAGACGTACCCTGCCCCCTCCTGAAACATTTAGTTGGTGTGGTCTATTACCAACCATCTACCCGTATTTCTCTCGCTCTGTTGTCATTTTACAACCACCCTGTCACGTCCTCTTTGTTTAGTGCTCTTGGCAAATTCCTGCACTCTCTTCCATCGACCACCCATATCCTCCTTGGGGGTGACTTTAATGCTCCTCATAGGCTCTGGGGTTACCCCCAAACACTCAAACCAGGTCGCCTTCTACACTGCCTCGCCCAGGAACGCCATCTCACCCTTCTTAATACTCCTGACACCCCTACTCGAGCGGGCACGGTTTCACAGCGTTCCACTACACCCGATCTCACGTTCTCTCGGAGTTCCCTTCCTTTTCACTGGCAGGTCTCTGCTGAAAATTTTTTCAGTGATCACTTTCTCATACACATCACCACCCCTCTTTCCCACAATAGGCGGAAACAACGAGTCGCTCACACTGACTGGGAAGCATTCCGTAATAACCTTTTGTCTCACTCATTTAAAACTTACGACGACTGGACGTCGCGGATCTCCGCAGCAATGACATCCTGTAGTCGCCACGCTCGTTTTCAAATCCCCATTCCTGACCCTGATCCTCACTTCCTCCGATTATGGCGACGTCATAAACGTTTGAAACGCGCTCTCCGCTCGCAGCCACACAACTTCCAACTTTCCTTCCGAATTGATGCTCTGCGGGCTGAAATTATCGCTTACGGCACTTCTCTCGAGCACTCTCGTTGGAACACACTGTGTGACGGCCTTGACTCCGCACTGCACTCGCGCTCTACATGGTCTCTGTTTAGGTCTCTCTTAGGTACCAAGCCTGCCGTTGCTCCCACCCTAGCTAAAGCTCTCACTCAAGGGACTCCATCTGATGTGTTTGAAAATTTAAAATCTCTGTATCTCCCACCCCCCCTCACACCTTCCTACCCAGATTACTGTGGCGAAGCTAACCCAGACCTGGACCGCCCATTCACGCTCAGGGAGCTGGAAGCTGCCTTAGCCACTCAATCTACCCGCTCGGCACCCGGTGAGGATGAGATAACATATATTACGTTACGTAATCTCCCCGACAACGCGAAGGAATTTCTCTTACACACATTCAACGAAGCATGGAACAGCGGCTGTCTTCCAAGCTCTTGGACATCATCTCTAATTTGCATGATTCCGAAGCCCGGCAAACCTCCATCTCTCTCTAACCTTCGCCCTATCTCTTTGACGTCATGCGTTGGCAAGACTCTTGAACGAATGGCCTTGACTCGACTGTCTGATTTTATTGAGGCGAAAGAGTTTTTCCCTCCTTCTCTTATTGGCTTCCGACGCCACGTTTGTGCGCAGGACATGTTCCTTGTTCTTCAGCATACTTTTCTTTCACCTTCTTCTAGTCAGATCCATGCGCTTGTAACCGTCGATGTACGGAAGGCATTCGATGGCGTGAGTCATGACCACATACTCGCTCAGCTCTCCTCCCTGCCATGTGGCTCCCGCATGTATTCTTACATCCGATCATTTCTTTCCAATCGAGTTGCTCGCTTCAGAGTCGATACTCATTTGTCTAACCCACACTCCCTCACCCGCGGCACTCCTCAAGGTGCCGTACTATCTCCTACTCTATTTAATATGGCTATGGCCCCCCTTGCCTCCCAACTGTCCCAAATACCTGACCTCCACCATATTTTTTATGCAGACGACATCACTCTCTGGTGTACGTCTGGATGTCCCGGCCACGTGCAGGATACTTTGCAACGTGGCCTGGACCTTATCGCTTCCTTTCTCGCTACTGCTGGCCTGTCCCCTGCACCGGAGAAATGTGAACTACTTTTGCTAAACTGGTCTGCGTACCAGCGCTCCCACAATACCCTCATCTCCCTACATCTTTCTAGCTCTCTCATCCCCACTGTTCAGCATTGCAAAGTTCTTGGCTTCCCTTTGCACGCGACGAAGAACGCGCAGGCCCTACATCACGCTGTGAGGACTTGCCATTCGGTGACCCACCTCCTGCGACGCGTTGTCACTCGGCAGTCGGGGATCCACGAGGCTCATGCGTGCCGGGTTGCACATGCGCTTGCCCTTAACAAGTTCTTATACTTTGTACTCTACGTTCATTTCACCGAAACGCAACTCAACACACTCGAAAGAGCTCTATTAGGCCTCTACAAGGCAGCTCTAAACCTCCCTCTCACTACCTCTACCACTAAGCTCTTTGCCACAGGCCTCTTCCATCCATTACGTTCTCTTATTTCTCTGCACCACGACTCTCAGATTGCCCGTCTTTCTCTCACTCGTCAAGGCCAATGGCTATTAGCCCAAGCTGGTATCCCTCACATTCCCGTTTCCGTTCCCAACTTGCCTTCTGCCGCTAACACCGCTGCTTCTAACCTTCGCATCCTTCCCCTCCCATCCAATATGTCTCCCGTTCTTCACGCCGGCTGGCGGCATGCGGCAGCACAGCATCATTCTCCTTCTCTCTCTACACAGAAAGTTGCCTACACAGATGCCTCATACATGGCTCCTCGGGGCTCGTGTGGCTACGTTATCTACCATCCACACTTTCCGGCACCTGACAAGCACACCAGCGGGCCATACTTACACCCGCCAAATGTAATTTCGCTCGAGGTCCTTTCCATGGTCCACGCCATGCAGTCATTTTCCTCCCTACCTTCTCTCCCCGAGTACACGATTTACTGCGACTCTCACGCCGCCATCCGTCACATACAGAACAACACGTTGCCCCCTGCTCTTCAACAGGAGGTCGAGCGAGCGGCCTCTGCTCTTCAACCCTCCACTGTCTTCCTCCGCTGGGTTCCTGGGCATTCGGGTATTAACGGCAATGAGCTAGCTCATCAGCTTGCCCGCGATATATTGCACCGGGCACCGTTCATTCCCTGGCCCACACCTTCGGAAGACAGTGAGAGCTCCGCGAATAACGATGGGCAGATCTCCTTGCGTCACACTATCAAGGAGGTATATCTCCAGCTCCGGCTCGACAAGCGTCTTTACCCTCCCCCTCATCCATCACTCACGGCGCTCGAGGCTCGAACTCTACGGCACATCCAAATGAACTGCTTGATAACCCCCTCTCGCCTTTTCCTTTATAAATATAGGTCTAATCCCTGCTGTCCTAATTGTCCCTCCCCATACGCTGACCTGTCACACTGCCTGTTTTACTGCCCAACTGCTCAGCAATCCAGCTATTACCCTCCCCCATCCCTTTCCATCACCTCCTGGCTCGACTGGATCGGCGCCGAAGGGAAAGAAGAACAGCGTCGACTGATCGCACAGGCGGTCGAAATGCTCGGCCTGTAAATTTGGCTGAATAAAAGTCTATTACTACTACTACTACTTCTTGGTAATGGCTGCCTTACCACGTAGGACAAATAGGGTGAATGTAAGTTTTATATACTAATTAGTTTTACTTCTTGCGTTGACTGCCGTAACGTTCTCCTCAAGTATCCATGCTTTTTCATGACTTTCTTTCCTATAAATGTCATTTATTTTTCTTAGCACTGGAGGTCTGAATTGAATATTGAGCCTAAATATTATGACGGTTTACACTAGTAAGACAGCCACCGTTTATTGAATATTGGAAAGTAACTATAGTGTCTTTTTTATTTGAAACTGTCATTGAAACGGTTTTTGTAGTATTGATGTTCATCCACCTTTCACACAAAATGGGTTATTCATGGCACTAATCAAATATGCGTGCTCATCAGGTGCGTTCACTTTCTGATAAATGATGAAATTATCTGCGAAAATTTTATTAGACAGGTTACTTTGACGATGTCAATTATAAAAAAATTAAAAAGACTTGTGGCCTGAGAACCAACCCTCGTAGAATGCCTGATCGCATGGGGGCCTGGCGTGAACATCAGCGGCCATCTGATACGCATCGAATCCTTTAAGTATGACTCTACCCATACGAGTTATTTTAAAATCGAATGGATTTTTTGGACGGGTTATGTCAGGCATCCAGTGTTGTCCGCGGTTGTGTCCGCGTGCGGCTAGGTGTTATCTCTCCGCTCTCACTCCATCTGTAATAGCAACAGCTGCGGGCGCGCGCGCTTATCCTAGCCCCTAGCAACCAGAGCATGTGGTGCGAGAGAGTGTAGAGAGGGTAGGTGCAATGCTTCGCCGCTCCTCTGGCGGTTTGCTCTCTCTCCTCCCTGTGCTCCACTCTCCCGTCCGCTTGTGCTTCACTCTCAACCGTTTGTTGGATGGGTGCCTCTCAAGAACATCCGGAAATGTGTGTTTTGTTCGAGACGCTGCTGTGAAACGCCAACCCAGAGCCGAGAACGCTGGCGCCCCACTCTGCCGTCCACTCACTCCTCACTATCGACCGTTCGCTGACCGGGTGCCTCTCAAGGAGATTTCAGAAGTCGGTGAAGGCGAATGTCTGACGGCGACGTACCCTCTTTCGGGGCAAAAAAAAAATGGATACGCATTTCCTCGCGATTCCCTTCGGGGAAGTGGGGGCATTTTTTTTAATGAGGAAATTCATTTTAGCAAAGGCTTGTGGTGTGAGACGTGTTCAAATGCTGTCTGAACCTCCAAAAAAACTATCGAATTTTCTCTATTTATCTAATGCTGAGGCAAACTCATGTATTGTCTCAAGGTGTTTTGTAACCGTCTACATTTCCTTGCGGAAACCACGTTTTCGGCAATCAGTCAAGTTATGCTCCTTCAAAAATTTTGACAAGTACTTAAGAATAATAAGTTGCCTAATTTTCGAGCAGGCGCAAATACAAATATTGGTGTGTATGAAGTAATTGTTAAAGGATCTTCATCCGTCGGGATCAGAATACCTGCCACGCGCTTCCAATCTTTCCGTAGTTCTGCTGTTAACAGTTTTCTTTTTTATATAATGAATAAATACTTTGAGCACAATTCTGCGTACCTTACTACATATGCGTTCCATATGCTACCAGGCCCGGGTGAATATTTCACATCCGTATTAAGTATAAGTAATAAAATGTCCCCTTCAGCTATCATTACGTTCGAAATTTCAGTTGCGTGCAGAGAGACCACAAAATCGGGTTGTTTTCTATCATCGTTTGTGTACACTGAAAAGAAGACACGTCTACAACTACTTCAACGTCAATGAGCATTCATATACCTGTTGCTTCCTAGGTGACAAGTGTAGCCAAAACTTCGCAGCAGAAGAAAGCAAAACGTTTTACAAGGATATGTTGAAATAGCAGTCTTTTGCCTTCTTTATGGTCTCGTGTGCTGTAAACGCATAATATAAAATTTGATACATAAGATGACTTCGGTTTCTGGTGCTGTTGTTTACACATATTCCTTACTTTGCGTCCCATTCGCGCTACTTCCATGGTCATCCATAGGTGAGTAGACTGTATTCTGATAGTTTTTGAGGGCATTTGACTTGAAGTATTTAAAAAGAAGAATATTGAAGAAACCTCCGAAATCTTCGACAAGAGAACTGCTTGACTAGTACATTATACTGACATCAAAAAACAATGTATCTAACAATTTAATAAGTCATCGTCATATGCAAAAGTGAACTTTGACACTACGCTTTTTTTTCTTTACCCTTTTCATTACGTGCAGTGGTATGCTCAAAGATAACAGCCGATGGTCGGATACACCTTCAAAGATGCACAAAGCAGAATTTGTACAATGCCTCGTTATATATATATATATATATATATATATATATATATATATATATATATATATATATATATATATATATATATATATATATATATATTATGATATTTCGCTATATAGTTTTTATATTTTGTTGTATTATGTAGGAGCCTTACTTTTAATCGTGAACTCAGCAAGAGTTTGAAACAGTTTTGCTTTTGCAGGTAGAAACAGCGAAATATTGCGTAAACTTGACAATCTATTCGTTTTGTCTCCCGTAAAAAGTTGCACACGGCTGCGCAAATGCTCTTGTGGCTTTAACCCATTTTGAATTGCACCGAAAGAAAACACCACGGAAGTGATATATTTAAGCCGAATTCTCGAAATGGTTCATCTAGCAGTCGTTTTTTTTTAAGGTCAGCATGTTTGAAAGAAATTATGAAGAAATTCAATATCGTTGCAGTGTATTCATAAGGGTGACTGTACCAGACCAGACCTGTGTAGATAAAGGTTCACTGGGGACGTTCAGCATCATAGCCTGGTGATTGATACTTTTGTACTTCTGGTAGAGCACCAGCAATTTTTTCAAGTATAGTTAAAATCAGAAAACTCGGATGTTGTTAAAGAAAATTTGGCAAAGGTATCCAGCGGGACGAAGTTTTCAAATCGCGCTGCTAAGACAAGCATCAAGGCCGACTATATAGAGATTATGAGACCATTATGTGATGGCTGCAAATGCATGTGTATATACATTCAAAACTAAACGTTTGTGACCTGGTATTCACTCTAAGCGAATAAGATTAAAATGTCTTGGGACAAGAAAATGAAATACCTCTACGGCATTTGACCAATCAGGTGCAGTTATTAAAGGCCATATAAACAGGAAGTCTCAAAATGACAGCTACTGCTACTGATAGGGATAGTTTGCATAAGGCTACAACTGTAAAAAAAATTCACTTGATAAATAAATGTAAAGTAAGGCAAGCGCAATGAATAGATCAACATAGAGCAGAGGGTACAATTCCTACTCTTGGATTTTTTTTTTTACAGCCTGAAACATCAGCCGCTATAACACTTTTGTTTCAAATTTCACAGGCGGTCTTTGAAAATGACCTTCAGGTACCTGTCTGGTAAATGTTTGCATTCCTTTGGAAATATGTAGTCGAAATTTGTTGTAATTATTTGAGAAGATCTGTTATGTTCACGTGCTTTAAGAATGTTTACTTGTATTGTTTCTAAACGTTTTTGTGCGATAATCACTTGCGGATACCTTAACCTATACCACTGTTCGTTAAAAATGATGGCGTTTAAATAATAAAAATGCACTATGTCCTCCTCAGTGGTGTTGCATAGATCTTTAGGAAAATCACGTAATGTTACAATTTGAAACCATTTAGGAGAAGGTAGGCACGCTTCTTTGTATAAAATATTAATTGAGATGAATTTTCGAAGTCCAAAACATAATCGTAGTGATTCGCGTTCTAGAAGAGCCAGTGGCCAAAGTCTGTCAGCGGGTGCTCCAGAAAGCAAGACACAGCCTAGCTCCAACATCGGGCGTATATAATACAATAAATTATACATAATGAGCACGCCACGACATAAGCCACATCGTTTACAGCTGTATCTACGAAGAATCCTTACCACACGTGCTCCTTCAGCTTCCATATATTCTACATGCACATCCCAATAAAGTTTTTCGGCGCAATTCTTCCTTAAATACTGACCCCATCTGGTGTGCAGCTGATAGGCTTCTGAGCTTACCGATCTTCTTCCTCGCAATACTTATCTATACATACTTATCATGTGGTGGTAGCCCTCCCAAAACGTTGATATAGCCCTGTTCGGCAGCCGAATTCCTTGATAAATGAAGAAGAATTGTATCTCAGTAGTGTTCTTTCCGGGTATCTTTGGCTGATTGAAAAGAACATGCTGTCAGGAGTCGATTTGCCAATGTTTGCATTGTTTCATATAGTTGTTCTTTTCTTAAAGTATATTACATATCCACGAGCTCTGCAAGTTAGGCTAGACAGCTCCCTCATTCCCTTTTTTCTCAATATTCTCAAGGTGTGTATACTAATTTCCTCCTCATTGCAGACAGCTCGAACGTTTTTTGTTAAAATGGGACTTTAAAGTATGTTTGGAAACCCATATGCATCGGAACAGTCAATCATGCTGTCACAAAAGGAACGTACATTCTTCAAACAGAAGTGTAATAGAATAAAAATGTACA